>NC_059172.1:3080778-3705778 GCF_019923935.1 Bubalus bubalis
CACACACTACAACCTGGAGCATGCCTATAATAAATTCTGTGGGAAGAAAGTGAAGGAGAAACTGAGTAACTTCCTGCCCGACCTACCCGGGATGATTGATCTGCCTGGTTCCCATGACAACAGCAGCCTGCGCTCCCTCATTGAGAAGCCCCCTATCCTTGGGGGCTCTTTCAATCCCATCACAGGGACCATGCTGGCTGGCTTCCGCCTGCACACCGGCCCGGTGTGTGCCCTCCTGGGGAGGAAGGGGGCAGGGGGGAGGCCTGGTATGTGCCCTCCTGGGGAGGTGGGGGGCAGGGGGGAGGCCCGAAGGCTTCACGATGGAGGTCCTCCCGGCGTCTGTACCTAACAGTACTGCGCAGAGCAGGTGATGGGAGCAGAGCAGATGACGGGAAGGGGGGTTTCCGCCCTCTGGTCACTCAGCCCTTCCTTCGGCTCCTTCAGTTGCCGGAGCAGTGCCGCCTGATGCATATTCAGCCGCCTAAGAAGAAGAATAAGCAGAAGCACAAGCAGAGCCGCACCCAGGACCCCGTCCCCCCAGGTAAGAAGCGGTTGTCTTCCCAGCTGGAAAGCCAGATGCTCTGAATCTGGTTTGACCTTCCTCAGTTAAAAGCTCAGTTAAGTTCCTCATGAGCCCTGGACTCCCCACTTCTCCTTAGAGAAAAAGCTGACATAATGCAGCCCCCCGGGCAGGCGGAACTCGGGCCAGGGCTTCAGCGGAGCCTCTGAACGCATCCTGGTCGTGAGGAGAGCAGTGCCCTGGACTAGGGGTTTTCCTCGCATCCCAGAGCTTTAGCGGTGCAGAATTTGGGGCCCGACCCGTGACGGGCACCTTGTATCCCCCCCAGAGACGCCGTCTGATTCAGATCACAAGAAGAAGAAAAAGAAAAAAGAAGAGGACCCTGAGCGGAAGAGGAAGAAGAAAGAGAAGAAGAAGAAGAAGGTGCGGTAGGAGCCCGTGGCGGCGGCCCTTGAGTCCGTCGGGCCCTCGATAGAGGTCCCTCCTCTTCCTCTGCCCTCCTTTCCTTCCAGAACCGACACAGCCCGGAGCACCCTGGGATGGGCAGCTCTCAGGCCAGCAGCAGCAGCAGCCTCCGCTAAGGGCCGGCGGACCCTGCCAGGAGGACTTCCCTGCTGGGCTGGAGGTGGCCCGGGTCAGCGCCGGGTGCAGGGACGGAAGCCGCTCAGCCGGAGGAGCCTACAGGGACAGGCTGGGCTCCCGGCAGCCTCCACCCGCCTTGCTTTCTCGCGGACACCTCTTCCCCTCCCAGGAAGCTTTCTGTTCACCTCTTGTGTGCAGTTTGTCTGATGTAGGACTTGGTCTGATTTGTTAGGATTTTTAATTCTCTTAAAATTGCATTTATCAAACTGGCTGAAGCGTGGCTGCCTGTCAGGAGGTAAGTGCCTTTCCGTGGGAGTCAGGGTGTAAGCCAAGGTGTGCTGAGGTCTGAGGGGGCTCGGACCTTGCGTGGGATGGTCTCCTCAGCAGGCGGGGCAGCCGCCCAAGACGGGGGAGCAGGGTCCAGAAGCGGAGTGCGCAGACGCCTTCCTGCCCCAGGCTCGTTACCGCCCTGCCTCTAAGGTTGCCAGCTAGTGCCTGGGTGACCTTCCTGCTTAAGGCCGGCTGTGTCCTAGGTCAGTTTCGTGTGGCGACTCGGTAGTCGATGGAGAAAGCACCCACGGTCAGAAGTGAATTTCAGCAAGGTTGCTTCTTGGTCAACCCTGTGGTTTTTTTTTAAAAAATAAATTTCTGGCAAGCAAAGGTAAATGATTCTCTTTGTAATAAGAACTACTTTTGATCTTTGTCACTCCTTAAGACAGTGAAATTATTTGGCTGATGTGAATGCCTATCTAAACTTCTAAGACAACAAAAAAAAAGGCAGCCTAAACTAAACTAGCGAGCTCCCAAATCTTTGACTACCTGATGCAAAGAGCCAACTCAGTGGAAAAGATGCTGATGCTAGGAAAGATTGAGGGCAAGAGAAGGGACTGGCAGAGGATGAGAGGGTTGGGTGGCGTCACTGACCCATGGATGTTACGTTGAGTGAACTTGGAGAGACAGTGGAGGACAGGGGAGCGTTGGCATGCTGCAGTTCAAGGGGCCGCAGAGTCCGATGCGACCAAGTGACTGAACAAGGTAAAATAAATCCCTTCAGTGTCTGCAGCAGGCCAGGCAAGCAGAAGCTACGAGAGCCCCAGCCGATGTCGTCTTGACCTAAGCCCAGCGTGACATGGCTGAAGTCCGCTGGGATGAGCCAGGGTTGATCCTAGAGTAGCAGATGGAAAACCACTCCTTCTGCTCATGTTACCCTAGGATTTCAGAGCGAGGGTTTACAGACTTCAGTTACAGACAGGAAAATAAAGGGTTCTGGCTGGCTTTTTGAGATGAGTGTCTAAGGGTGCCTTATTTAAATGAGGACACAGCCTTCTGCTTTCCACAGAAGAGACGGCCCGCGTGTCCCTGTGGTCTGCCTTTCACACGTGATCATCCACTGGCTCGCCTCTGGCTGCCTCCAAAAGGAGCTTTACCATCCAGAGAAAATTCTGTTAAGGGATTGTAGGCAAAAGTCAAGAGCTCTCTAAACTCTGAAATTACAAGTTTTGGTCGTTACAAGACTTTTTTTCTGAAACATCCAATTAAATCATTGAAATAAAAACAGGATCTCTTTTGTCTTAAGTGGTTCTCTTCACCACAGCCGTGCTTAAGGATGGGCCCGGACCAGAAACGCTTACAAGGTCATCCTTGTAACTTCCCATCAGAGATCAGTCACCCTGCCTTAAGCGCACAAAACAAAGCAAGTCGGTGGGGCTGGTTAGATCAGGATTTCTTTTTATTCCTTGTTGGTTTAAAATGGCTAATCAGAATAAAAAATAAAAGGGCCTCTGTCTAGAGGCTGGGGTCGCCCCTATTTTTGAAGGTGAGAACCCAGGTGTCCCCTCTACCCAGCACCATACTGAGGTGGGCAGGGGGGACCCCCAAGGGACAGCTGGAGGGGCCTAGGCCTGCCGCTCCTTCTCTCCATCCCGTTTTTGGCATGTGATGAGAAATATTGCTTTTTGGATTCTTCTTTCCCGGCCTTGGGTTTAAAAATAACGTTAACGTGAACGGGGGAGGAGGGCTTTGAGGGGCCCGCTAAAGCAGCCCACTCTGCTCCCTCTCCCCCAAGAAGGGGGGGCTACCCCAGTATTGTTGCTGGAGCTCCGCCAAGCCCTTCTGACCACCCCACGACCACCAAAGGGCTGAGGCGCCCTCCTCCTCTGACAGACCCTGCCCTGCCTCTCCTCTCCCTGGGTGTCTCTCCTGAGCACCAGCACGGGGTGCTGTGTCCTTGGACGGGAGCTGGGACCAAGAGCGGGAGCCGTGGGGAAGAGGAAGACCTCAGGACGTCTCCCCTCTTCCAGCTGGTCTGAGGAACAGGAAGAGTAAGGGGCCCCACACACACCTCCCTCCCTCATCTGCCCATCCCAGGATAGATATATAATTTCTTTGATATTTATAATATATATATATATATATATGTACACACACACCTGGTAACGCAGAAGAGGAAAAAAATAGAATCCGTAACAATAATAAAAAAAATTATTTCTGGTTTAAAAATGATCTGGTTCCCTCCAGGGCGAGCAATTGCACAAATGTCCACTGAGTCTGGTCCAGGGGGTGGGGGAGGGGGGGTCTAGAAAGGTGAAGGGGGGTCGCCACCCCAGTCTCGGGGCCCCCACGCTCCGACCCCCCCCAGCCCCCCGCATCTTATGAAACGCCCCTCTTCCTCTCGGAATCGGCGGTTCACACATGTCCGTGCCGGGGAGGGGCCCTTTGGTGCAGGTGCAGAGGCGGGGGCCGGGCTCACACCGAGATCTCGTAGGTGGTGCCCCCCACCCCCGACACCTTCTTGACGCCTCCCCTCGTGGGGCTGCTGAGAGGCGGCTGGCCGGGGCCGGGGGTGGCTGAGCCTATGCTCTTGGGCTGTCCGTTGGATTTGCTGTAGGCGGTCTTGAGCTGTACTTCATCTCTGAGAAGGAAAGGAGAGCGGGGTCAGCGTAGAACACGACACAGCAAAGGGATGCACTTTGAAACAGGTTGAGAGAAAATGCCATGCTCTCTATATATGCCTCTCTCTCTATATATGCCTCGCTGACCCAAACACCCCCTTTGATTTTATTGCCCCGTTGACAAGCTCTCCCCTAATTATTCCTCCTCCCCAGGAGCAGCCACACTGCTCACTTCCTCTCCGGCAAACAAACTGCTTTTTAGGGAGACGAAACTTAAGGGAAACGTCCTCTCCTCAGCCTTTCGAGAGGCAAGGCCCAGGGAGAAGACAAGAGGAACGGGAAAGGCAGGGCTCTCCCCAGGCAGGCCGAGCCGGGTCTGTGCGCTTCGGGAACCCCGAGGCTGCCTGCAGGCAGCGTACTGGAGCCAGGCCGCGGACACTTACTTGGGCGTCAGTAATGGCTGCAGGGCCACTTCCTCCGTCTCCGGGACACCAGGGGGGGCCTTCTGGCTGCTGTAAGACACGGAGCGGCCCAGGTAGGGGGCGGGCAGGCCTGGTTCAGGGGAGGCGAGTCCCCGGCCCCTCAGCCCATCTGGCTTGCTGAACCGGGGGGCCACTGGGCGTGCCAGCGGCGTCTTGCCCAGGGGTGAGCGCTTGGAGTCGTCAGAGGAGGAGCTGGTGCGCGGCGCGTGGCCCGAGCCGGGCGTGCACTGGACGCCGGAGTCCCCCAGGCCCGGCTCCTCCTCGCGGCCGGGCGGCGGTGACTGGCGCAGCAGCTTCTCGCGTTCCTGCAGGGAGGCCACGATGTGGCGCGACAGGTTGTCGTAGCGGACGGGCGAGGGCTCACGGGGCGCCGGGCCACCGGGCGCCAGGCGGGGGTGCCGCTCGGCCTCCCGCTGCTGGGCCAGCCGGGCCGACAGGAAGGGAGATGTGTAGCCTAGAGGTGGCTCTGGCTCCGGGCCCGCCTGCACAGACTCGAAATCGGGGCTGTCGGAGGGCGTGAGCAGGCTGTCGTAAGACAGGCTCCCGTTTCGCGTCTGGTTGGCCAGGCTCTTGTAGGAGGTGGAGGTTGTGCCCTCGGAGCGGATGGACTGCAGTGGGCCCAGCTCGAAGCCCGTGCCCTGGGCAGACTTGAGGCTGGAGGAGCGCGAGCCACTGGACAGCGGGTCAAAGGGGAAGCCCTTGCCCAAGGTGGGCGATCGGAAGCTCTCGGGCTCCAGGCTTGGCTCCGAGCGGTAGCTGGGCTGGCGGCTGCTCTCTGCGATGGAGGGCGGCTCCTTCAGGCTGTCCCCGCGACTCAGCTGAGGGAGAAAGCAGAGCTGGCTCTAGCCGCCCTTCCCGCCAGACGCAAGGCCCCCGAGCCCAAGGAGTCGTCAAAATCAGTGTGTATCACGCACCAGCAACATGCTTCGAGTTCACCTGCGTTCCCATGTTTAACCCCCAAGGCTCATCTCTGATTAGGAACAGCAGGGAGTAAGGCGCAGACAGGTTAAGGAGCGTCTGCGGCGGCGGAGCTGGCCTTTGAGCTCAGCTGAGGCTGTCCTCAGGGCCTCGTGGATGGGGCCACAGGGGCCCCTCTGGGGTGAAGGACACTCAGCAAGGAGACTCAGCACCACCAGCGCTGACAAGGAGCAATACGCTTTGCTTCTCTTCTCTCCCTTTCGGTGCTTCCTCCCCCTCGCCCGTCCCCGTTTTCCCAGAACCGGCGGCCTACATCCCAGCCCTACTTCCTCGCGGGCACGCGGTACCTTGGCGCTGGATGAGTGAGGCATGGCGGCCGACGCGCTGCTGCTGCTGTAGCCCGGCCGGTACTTGTACATGGTGGGTGTGGGGGGGCCGTCCTTGCCCAAGAGGCTGCTCTCTGCAGGAAAAGAGGCCCAGGGACATACACGAGTGTGCTGAAACCAAGACTGCAGACTCAGCCAGCCCAGAACCAGAGTGAGTGAGTGCACAGAGAGCTGGGCGTGCACCCTGGCGGCACACGCACGCGGCAGCCCCACCACGGCCCAAGCTCCATGGGACCCCTCTCCCGCTGTCTGCAGAAGTGGTTCAAGCACCGCTTGCTGGGTTTTCTCAGTCACAGCGCAGCGGCCTCCCCCAGCCCTTGCCCGTGCCATCTCTGGAGTGATCTCACTCCTGCGGCTACACTCACCCTCATTAGTGGCCAAACTGAGGTGTGTTCGTAGCCCCGTGTAACGGCTCAGGTCCGGCTTAGGAGGTGGGGGCGGTTCCGCATCTGCTGACTGGCTTTCTGTTACCTCCAGGCTGCCTTTAGACTGGAGAAATGAGGCAGAAGGGAGCGTCAGGGCGACTCGAAGTACAAAACGGGGGGAAGGGGGGCAGGGGGCATCGTCATGTGCTTCTCAACTAGGAAAGGAGAAACCAGTCACTCTGGGGACGGTGCTGGAGAGAGAGGTTTTCCTCAACAAGGGTTTCATTCTGTCATTATTTCCACCAACTACTTGTTGAGCTCCCACCATCTGTAAGCTCTATGTTAAGTCCTAGAAAGGCTTGCGAAGGAATGGACTCAATTTCTGTTAATGAACTTAAAATGCAATGGGAAAAGGAGTTACGTATTTAAGTAACTCCAAGACAAACCAGAAAGTGGTAAATATGGTTAGAGAAATTTAAACACAGCAAGCTTCTACCTCTGCCGTGGTGGCGGCTCCCCAAGGTGCCCAGTGTTACCCCCTGCTCCCCTACCTTAGTCCTCCTCAGCTCCCCCTGGATGCCATTGTCCATGATCTTCACGGTTATCTGACCATCTGACACTTCGGGCCGAAGGAAGGGCGGTCTGATGACAATTGTCTTCTCTTTCTTTGGTCTCCCCAAATACCTGAGTGTTAAGAGCGAGAGGGCTTTTATTCAGTCATTTAAAAATATCTACTGGCTGCTTACCCTGTGGAAAGCACTTTTACAGATACAAGAAACAGTCCTAGCAGGCCAGGGTAAAGACCAGAATTAAACTGATTTCTCCGATTCTATGAAGTACAAGACCGACAGCAAGACCAGGCCTCTGGGCTGACACAACCAGCGCGAGGCACGCTGGAGTACGTCTCATTCTCGCCTCTCCAACGGGAGCACCATCTAAAGAATGCACCAGACTCACAGGGTCTGAAGGTCGGCACTTCAGCACTTCCCGTTCTAGGAGAACCCGCCCTAAAAGGCAGCCCCCCACGCCAGAGCCAACCCAAAGACGACGGACGTGTGTGACTGAGGGTGAGCACTGGAGCACGGGGCAAGTGTACCTGGGCGCTGGCGAGCTGCAGAGAACACGGCTGACGTTGTTACAGCAGCCATTGGTGAAGGGGTTCACGCCTCCCCGGAACTTACCCGTGACCTGGACAGAGGAGAAAAGACCAGGTCAGTCAGACAAGGGCACCGTGACCTCCAGAAGCCAACACACCATCGGCGACAACTTACTGTGCACCCACTACTGGGAGACATAAGAATGAGCAACGTACAATCCTACCATGAAGAAGCGCGTCTCTGTGGTGACTGCGAATGGGAAGTCTAGTCAGGGCCATCAGTTCAATTTCTAGGTCCACCTCACAGTAGCTACCTGACCCTAAACATCAGTTTCTTTATGGAAAGTGGGGATCTCTACGTACGAGTAAGCGAGTACCATTAGCTACTACCACGTGCAGGGAAGTAACTACAAGCTTCCTGAGGGCTGGCCCAGGTCTTTACCGTTTCTACTGGCTCAGAGCCCAAAGCGTCCAGTACCAAGGACACATTCTGTAAATGCTTATTAACTAAGACATGGCCTGTTCCCATGCTTCATGAGGAATGTGGACACCTCATCACAAAAAGTATACGCCAATCCCTGGGCCGAGACACAGCCTGCTTTCCCATCACGGTCTCCCATCCCTGGGCCGAGACACAGCCTGCTTTCCCATCACGGTCTCCCATCCCTGGGCCGAGACACAGCCTGCTTTCCCATCACGGTCTCCCATCCCTAGGCCGAGACACAGCCTGCTTTCCCATCACGGTCTCCCATCCCTAGGCCGAGACACAGCCTGCTTTCCCATCACGGTCTCCCATCCCTGGGCCGAGACACAGCCTGCTTTCCCATCACGGTCTCCCATCCCTAGGCCGAGACACAGCCTGCTCTCCCATCACGGCTCCTCCTACCTGTTCATTGGTGGTGCGTCCCCTGGCCACCAGCACCACGTGGAACCCCGTGAGGCCAGCGACCGGGATGAAGAACAAGCCGGCTACACACATCACGGCCATCCTGAAGCCAGCGGTCAAGGAGAGCAGAGTCCCATGGTCTGGCCCGCCTCGGGCCCTTCTGTGGCCGCCATCCCTAGGACCCCCGCCGCCGCCACCCCCCGCCCCCAGCAGTCCGGCAACCCATAGGCCTCAAAGGATACGTGACGGCCGTGCGGACCCCGGAGAGCTCCTCCATGTGGTAGAGGACGTAGAGGAGGCCGAAGCCAAACACGCCCGTGATGTGGGCCGTCAGGGAGAGCAGGAAGAGGAAGAAGTAACGGTAGTTCCGGCGGCCGATGCAGTTGTTCACCCAGGGGCAGTGGTGGTCGAACTCCTGTGGGCGGCAAGGCAGGCTGGGGCCACGGCAGACAGAACTAAACGCTGCTCTGAGCGATGTGTGGTCACATTTACCATTTAGTTGCAAAATATAAAAACAGGCCCCTGCAGTTTGTCTATCGCTCTGTAGGACTTCCCAGGTGGGAGAGAATAGTAAAGGACCCGCCGGCCAAGGCAGCAGGCATAGGAGACATACATTCCATTCCGGGGTCGGGAAAGTCCCCTGGAGAATGAAATGGCAACCCACTCCAGCGTTCTTGCCTGGAGCATCCCATGGACAGAGGAGCCTGGGAGGCTACAGTCCAAAGGGCTGCACAGAATTGGAACAACTGAAATGACTTAACACATCAATCTGTAACAAAAGACCCTCCAGAGGCTGATCAAAGGCCAAGGCCATCTCTCACAGTTTATCCTATGTGACCAAGGAACTCTGACAGGCACAAATGTCAGAGGCTTGCAAATCCATTAAGATTTTTCTTTAAAAAAAAAAAAAAAAAGAGGCTCAGAAAAAAAATCTAGTAGGCAACTGCTTATAGCCAAGTAAAAATGGACTGGGAAAAGGGTTAAAAATAAAAGACAAGGAGTGCAGAAAGACAGAAAGAGAAATATAATTGTATAATTTGTTTTGTGTGTTTTTAATTTGAAAATTGCACATTTCTTTTTAAATTTTTATCTGAGTATAGCCGCTCTACCGTGCTGTGTCAGCTCCTGCTGTACGGCAAAGCGCGTCAGCCGTGTGTAGCCGTGGACCCCTGCCCGCTGAGGTCGCCACAGGGCGCTGAGCTCCCTGCGCTGGATGGTGGGTTCTCATCAGTTACCTACTGTAGAAGGTGAGCGCAGCAGCACGACGGCGTGGGAGACAGCGCGGGAGACAGCGCGAACACGCAGCCAGGACAAAGAACCGAGAAGCTGGGCCAGGGACGAAGGCCAGGCTCTGACCGGGGGTGGGAGAGCCTGTGCCTGCCCACCGGGGTCCCGCCCGCAACAGGCCGCGCACAGGCCGCCTCTCGCACGTATGTGGCTGCCAGCACTCTGGCAGAGCGAGAACAGCCCCAGGAGCCGCCCTGGGCCAGAGCCCACAGGACCCGCCCCGATTCCGCGGGCAGGCCGCTGATGGCCTGGGCGTCCCGCCGGCGCTCACCTCCACGCAGTTGTCGCAGACGCTGCAGTGGGAACAGCGGGGAGGCCGGTAGAAGCGGCAGGTGGCACACCATTTCATGCGCACCTGGATGCCCTTGATCTCCACGGTTTTGTAAAGGGGCGCCCGGAAGTCGTCTTCTTTGTCTTCATCCTCTTCAGCTGTAGAGAGGAAACGTTCCTGAACACACGGCTGTGCCGCAACTGTGCTAGGCCTGGGGACGCGGTGACACCGCCTTCAAGGAATGCAGCCTAACGAGAGGGAGGCCAGGGGCCGGCAGCTTGACGCCGCGAGCTCAGCTCTACATACAACACCGCAGAAAGGAGGAAGTAATTTACTCTACACTGGGGAAAGCGGTTAAGAGGATGACTCAGGCGGCTCCGTTATGGATAGGCTGGGATTCTTGGTTTACATATTATGAATATATTTCAAAAGAAATAGATGACTTACATATCAAAGTACATATATAATGAGTCTGCGTAACAGCTCAATATTTACAAGTACACGACTGAACTACAGCAATCCAAACGGGGGAGGAACGAACTAGCATGAGCCTTCTCTCCATGCACAGCCCCTTGTCAAAGGCCTTCCCCTGATTCCCCATACATGTCAGTACTGTTCTTGGTTCCAGACACTCTCTTTCCCTGAATGCGCTTTCAATTCTCAGCTATCAGAAACTTATACAGCAGAAAGCAATACAACACTGTGAATCAACTGTTACAATAAAAAACTCACCACCCCACTTCAAAACTGAAACATTATTTGCCTTCATCTACAGTAGGCAATTTTCATTAAATTATTAATTTAAAAAAAAATACCTGTGGGAAGGAAAAATTAAATAAGTGATGGTGTAGTAATTATTAAAGTTTTCAAATTTACTGACTAAGGGAAACGCTAACAATGTAACTAAGTGAAAAAGGACAAGGTAAATCACTGTACAAACTAAAGGATCCCATTTTGAAAACAAAAGTAGATACGCATGTGTGTGCTGCAGGTGTATGGATGTATCAACGTTACATGTGTAAGTCTTCAAAATGTTGACTGAAGGAAAATATACGACAATGTGATAGTAGTTACCCCTGGGCTGTGAAATTACAGGTGACATTTATCTATTTGATGGGCTTCCCTTGTGACTCAGCTGGTAAAGAATCCACCTGCAATGAGGGAGACCTGGGTTCGATCCCTGGGTCAGGAGGATCCCCTGGAGAAGGGAAAGGCTCCCCACTCCAGTGTTCTGGCCTGGAGAGTTCCGTGGAGTCAGACACGACGGAGCGACTTTCACCATCTATTTTATACTTTCTACATTATGAAGGTTCTACTTTTTTAAAGGAAAAAATTCAGACGCTACTTATTTTGAAATAACTGATTCTTCCACACCGTCGTCTATCAGAAGTGAGCTCTTTCTCTTCTTACAGTTCTACAGTTTTTTGATTACTCTTAAAAGTCACCAGTGTATGTATCTATGTAAATGTCTTCCCTATCTTCCCTTCTAGACAGAGCTATTTGAAAGCAAGGACCTTAAAAAAAAAAATTGCAAATGACCATAATCATCAGTAAATATTTGATAAAGGACCATTAAACACTTGGTACAGCAGCCTTCCTTGGTGTTAGGATCTCAAAGCACCTCCTGTTACGCTCGCCCTTGACACAGACGCCGCAGAGCACGGCGACACGGGCTTTGTGAGCGGTGAGTCTCAGACACGCCTCCCCGCGCTGCAGCTGCTGCCCAACCCCAGCCTCTCTCATGAGGCAACCGCAAGTGTGAGAGAAAGTCAGATGCCATCAGCAAAAACCGCCAGCAGCCACTTCTCCTTCTACCTCATTCCAGCCATGCTGGGCCTCACTCTCGCCTCCTGTTCTAGAAACAGTCCAGCTCTGTGAGCAGCACCCTTCCGCCAGGAGAGGGGGAACGCTCTTCCTCCCGGTCACTCTTCAATTACCCACTTCCCTCAACTTCAGTCTCTCTCTCTTCTCTGGCTCCACCTCCTCATACTGCTGCTGCTGCTGCTAAGTCGCTTCAGTCGTGTCCGACTCTGTGCGACCCCATAGACGGCAGCCCACCAGGCTCCCCCATCCCTGGGATTCTCCAGGCAAGGACACTGGAGTGGGTTGCCATTTCCTTCTCCACCTCCTCATGCTACCAGCATGCTAATGTCTTCTGTATCACAAAACAAACGAGACCCTTCCCTCTCACCGAAGACACTCCACCTTCTGCCTTCTCTGCTCTACTTCCTGAAAGAATAACCTTAATCCTCTCGGACGCTGCTCCCTCATGTCGCATTCCCTGGCTTCCGAACCACTGCAGTTTCGGTAACTTCACTGTCTTTCTCCCACATGCATAAACACACGATTAAAACTATTCTTGTTGGGAATTCCCTGGTGGTTCAGGGGCTTGGGTTCAATCCCTGGTCATGGAACTAAGATCCCCCAAGCTGCACAGCAGGACCAAAAAGTAAAGATTCCTGTGTGTGTGCTGTATCTTTTTGGCCATGCCATGAAGCTCTGCAATCTTGGTTTCCCAACCAGGGACCAACCCCGTGCCCCCTGCAGCGGACACACAGAGTCTTAACTACTGAACAACAGGGGTGTCTCAAGCAATTCTTAGTAAGATCACCAATTTCTTAGTTACTAAAACAACGGGCAACTTGGAGTTCCCACACTGCTCAACTTTACTTCTGGTAACACCAACCGTCAGCTGTGTCGTGAGCTCCCCTGGCTCCCACTTTGTGCATTTCTCCTCCTGCCTTCTCTTCTTGCCCAGCTCTCCTCAATGGCTCCTTCTCCTCCTCTGCTCATTATTAATCGAGGCTGGTCAGGCTGACACATGCTCCTTCCTAACCTCATTCTACTTTCTCTAGACAGCCTCACTCCCGCTGCTGGCAGATCTGCGCGGCTGAGGACTCTGCCACGAGCCTCACGCCTCAGATGCCACCAGGTAAAGCGCACCTGACGGTCCACTGGAGTGGAGTGCAGGCCGCTCAGTCGTGTCCCACTCTTTGCAATGCCATGGACTATATATACAGTCCATGGAATTCTCCAGGCCAGAATACTGGAGCGGGTAGCCTGTCCCTTCTCCAGGGGATCTTCCCGACCCAGCAATTGAACTGGGGTCTCCTGCATTGCAGGTGGATTCTTTACCAACTGAGCTATGAGGGAAGCCAGAACGATCCATTAAGTATCTCAACGTGTCTAAGATGCTCTGTCTTCCCTCCAAAACTGCTCAACGTTCCTGTAACTTGAATCTTAGTTCATAAAAACCAGCATCCAACCTATCTTTCAAGTTAGGAACGGTGGAACCACCCTAGACAATTCCTTTACCCTCTCACTCTCACCTAATAAGTGATCAGTCGTGAAAAATTCTCCTGGGTCTAAATCTGTAAATCCAGCTTTGAATTCAAGTTCATCTGGTTTGCATTATTGCAGTAGCCTCCCAAAAGGTATCTATTTGTTCTTACAAGAATTACTTTTGTGAAAGGAAATCTGATCCCATGACTCCTCCTATTCGAGGCCTCTTGCTGTCCAAAGCAAGAACTGCCATCTGTGTAACACACAGTCTTCCAGCCTTGGCTCTGGTTCACCTCTGCCCCCTGGCCTGACCCTGCACTGTCTTCCACCCACCACATTCTGTGTTTCCCGGTCACAGTTCAGTCATACGCTGCTTCCTCTGCCTAAGTGCCCTTCCCTCCCATCCTCCACGTGGTAAGATCTTCTCTCCCCACCTCCAGCAGCATTTCCCCAGTTTACCTGGGCAGGGTAAGTGCACCCTTTCCAAGGTCCCACAGAACCTTGTTCATGCTTCCGTTACAGGTTGTATCACAGTGTTACTCTCTGATTTAGATATTTATACTCTCTGATTTAGATATGTTACTCTCTGATTTATCTTAGATATTATCAAAGCTAGCAATAATGCCCAACCCATACGCCTGAAATAAATTTCTGCTGAATGAGTAACTGAAAACCAGAGTTGACCCAAAGTGGATCACAGGCCTAGAAGTTATAAAACCTTGATGTGCTTTTCACCATTAAACTACAGGAGTATCCCAAAATGCAAGACCCTGAAGGCCCCAGACCAATCGTGTACGCCAAAACTCATTTTTCTCAAAGGCAGTTCCGAGAGAGAAGAGGGAGCTCTTACCTCGAGGGAAGACCCCTGGGTCCATGAAGGTGGCCATGCTGAAATTGGCCAGCACAAAGAGAAACACCACCGCATTGTAGACGGGCACTGCAGGCGACACGGACAGGCTCAGCCCTGGACAGCTGCGCAGACAATAAACAGAATGAGGGGCTGCCTCGACACTCAGGACAGCGGCTGTATAAAAAAACATAGGTGTGTGCGCCCCACACCTATATACACATCTCATGTGGCTCACCTTCGCTGTCTCAAATTATCTTCACCCTCCCCAACAAGTGGGTCTAGTTTCCCAGGGAAATGCTCATTTTAGATCAAGGTACAAGACTCGTATGCCCTTGCACTGAAGTCTGTGTTCTTCAAATTCATTCCTAACCTGTGGATCGCCCACGTGTCATGGCCTCTGTCCTGACCTCCTCTTAACCAGGCCCAGGAGCAGGGACTAAGAATGTAACCGACACCAGCTGCAGTCCTGCTCTGGGACACCCCGAGGCCCCTGGACCCCAGCCATGCCCCACTGACCCACACGCTGGCCCAGAGCAGGGACCACCACCTGCCTCTCTGGCTCCAAATCACTCGCCACTGCTTAAAGTTTCTTCAGATCCATTATAGATACAAATATGTATCAGATACTTTGGAGAATTTTATTCAACTAGAGGCTAGTTCTCAGGGTAAACAAAAGGAAACCACTCATAGATAAGGAAGGATACCAAGACCCTGAGATCAACAAATGAAGCAGAAGAGTGGAGGAGAAAAGAGAGAGAGAGAGAAGGTATCAGACCAAAGTGGCCCTAAATCCTGCAAGGAAAAGAAACGGGCCACATGCATCGAGTATTCCAAGTTCAAACCACGAGAAGGCTTTAGGGAACTTCTCTTTGACACCAAGAGTGAGCTGGGCCCTCAGCTTCTGTCAGGACAGAAGCCTCAGGAATGCAGCCCGCTCACCCTTTCCCCGAGGGTGGTTCCTGCAAGTGTCAGGAGAACAGCTGGTGAGCTGCCTGCGGGGTCCCTGGTATCAAACACCCTCTCTTCCGGCTCAGCTCAGAAGAACTTCCCACTACAAGACAGTGGCTGAACACCCTAATCTGCTCTGTGGCTGGGAACTTAATCTCCAGAATTAGGCCAGCATCTGTCCCTGTCCCCCTTCACCCAGAGCAGCCGGAAGGAGAGGAAGAATTCGCTGAAGGAAAGGAAGAGGCACCAGCAGGACAAGACAGCAAATGACTCCGGAGACTTAATCGACGGCAGGCCTGGATTCTGCTGAGAGCAGATCTGTCTCCATCCGAACAACAAGCACAGCCCTGAGTGGTGATTCAGGATGTTCAAACGAACGGAGCTCCTCGGTGAGGAATAAACTAACAACGGGGCTTCCCTGGTGGCTCGGCAATACAGAGTCTGCCGCAGACGCAAGAGACGTGGGTTCCATCCCTGGCTGGCAACATCCCCTGGAGGACGACATGGCAAACCACTCCAGGATGCCTGCCTGGGGAATCCTGTGGACAGAGGGGCCTGGCGGGCTACAGCCCACGAGGCTGCAAAAGACTCGGATGCGACTGAGCAACTACACAACTCGACAGCAAGCTAACGATAAGAGGCCACGCTGGCGGTCACAGAGCCCCTCGCAAGCCTCCACCACCACCACTAACTCAAACTCCATTTACTGTCACAGAGCCCCTCCCAAGCCTCCACCACCACCCATTTACTCAAACTCCATTTAGCCAATCATTAAAAAAGACTGAAGCAAACATTCACGATGTGCCAGGGTGTCTTAGGTAGTAACTATCAGTTAACTCTGCCTCACTTGATGGGCCAGTACCTACTTGGGAGACAAAACCATGAAGCTAGAGCGAGGGCAGTGATTTCAAGGAAAAACAGACCTGCAGTAATGGCTCTAGTTTTATTCCGCCAAAGTCTCCTAGGGAGCCTCTTCCTCTGGGGGCTGATTCAAAAGAGTTGACCCCACACCTTGGCAGGGTTTGGGGTGGAACACAAGCAAGAAGGCAGAGTCTTCACACAGCCCCACCCAAAGCACGACCTCCTAGGCTCCTCGGGAGGGAGAGAAACTGGAAACCAGTCACCAGGTCAGAGCCCCTCCCTGCTCCTTAGCTGTCACTTCAATTTTCGCCCAGGGAAGAGGAGAAAGGGTGACTCACTTGACTCCTACAGCCTGGGAAGATAATTAGAAGGGAAAAAGGAATTTAATCCTTAGAACACTGAGGCCTCTGTGATTTAAAAGTCTTCTTCCTAGAACTGGCTACTGTGGCCTCTGGAGCTTCGGAAACAGTGAGGGTCCTTCCGCCTCTGAGCGAAACTACGGTGGACACGGACACGCCAGCCCGACAGAGGTCAGTCTTTCTGAGCCCATTCTTTCCTCAGTTTCTGCATTTCCAAACAAAGCAAATCGCTCCATTCCTAGGACATCCTGCCAACCACCAGCCCCTGGATAATGAACCCCTCCCAGCTGAAGTGTATGACCCTAGAATCAAGTTCCCATCTCTGTTCCAAAATAAAAAATAAAAGTTCCAAAATAAAGCTGATCCCCACTGTGGCAAATATCTAGAAAGGATGCAAATAACTCCACGGCATGGGCAAGCCTTGCTCCTAGATTCAAATCAAAGACTACTGCTTCCAACCTGAGCACTCCAAGTCAGGTACCTCCCACCAAGGAGAGGCCTTGCGAGCAGGGCCTGCTCCTGCCACACCCCACATCCTGCCTGGCTCCAGGAGGGGCTTGCCGTGGCTACAGTACTTTGCCAGATTCCTAGGTGACCCCCTTAAGTGGCCTGTCTCAATCTGCTGCCTTTGATGGGAGGAGGTGAGACCTGAGCTGAGGAGCTGTTGGGGCTTGTCCTCCGCCGAAGGCGGTAATCACAGAGCTCCGAGCGCAGGGAGTGGCGTCACTCAGAAGGCTGGCTGAGTCACGGGTGAGACTCCCAGACCTACACCACCCCAGGGAGAACAGGTTCTTGTGCCCGCCGCTCCAGCACTCCTATTTCCAACCAAATAAAACTGGAGCTGCTGCTGCTGCTAAGTCACTTCAGCCGTGTCTGACTCTGTGCGACCCCACAGACGGCAGCCCACCAGGCTCCCCTGTCCCTGGGATTCTCCAGGCAAGAACATTGGAGTGGGTTGCCATTGCCTTCTCCAAAATTGGGAGAATGGGTTTCAATACTCATAGTACTGAAAATCTGTTCCCCAGCCCTAACTCTTCCTAACATATATATATATATATATATATATATAAAATTAAATTCCTGGTGAAAACACTAAAGTAGGAGTCAAGAAGCTTTGGGTTTCAATCCTGTCTTCATCAATGCTTTGCTATTGTAGCCTTAGGTAATTTACAGGAAACTCTGCAAGCTTCTTACGTCAGCTACATCATACAGATATGAGAATGAAAGAGACAGGGTCTGAGAAGAGCTTACAATTCCTTTTAAACTAGCTGGCTTAGTATGAGGATTCACAAGATAGAAGCAGCAAACAAAAACACATTATTAACCATCTCCATCATCATCAATTATCATTCCAGCCCCACCTCCCTCCCTAACTGCACTTCCTCGGTCTGGGTATCAGATTCAAGAACACAACAGAGGTATTTGCTCCTAAGCACAGGTCTATGCATTCATGCCATGCCTAGCACCTACTCCAAGCGTATGCGGAGTGTTCCTTGGTGATGAGGCAAGCCTAGAAAGAACATCCCACTTCTTGCCCCGGGGGATCCTCAAGATTCCACGGAAAACAATCCCTTCCCTTCTAGGTGGGTAAATTTCTCAGCAAACACTGGATTTGTCCTGTCTTCTCCAGACTGTCAAGCAGCCGAGTACAAGATGCAGGATTTGGGCATGTATTCCTGGATGAGAAAACAATGTGGGAAGGAAAAGAACCACCACTGCTCAATTAACGCCCTACATCACGAGGCTGCTCCCACACTCAAATCAGGTGCCAGCACCTCTGCAGTCATGAGAAAGAAACCCAGAGGGAGTCACCGAGGTTGCCCAGCTCAGCGGGTGCGATGCTGGAGGGGCGAGATGCAGAGACGGGAAAGGCGGAAGCTCCTCCACGGCTAGGGCCTTGATAGGACTAGCACGGGTTTCTGGACAACCCTGACTTCCCTTCCTGCAGAGGATGACTCGCAGCCCAGACTTTACCCCCATGCCCGCCCCACTGGTTTTAGAAACAGACACCTCAGACGCTGGCTGACATTCCACCACAGCTCAAGGAGGCTTTGGAGGATGTGATTCAGGGACTTATTTCTAATGGTATTGCTAGGAGCCCTAAGGAGGTCTCAGGGTCCCCAGGAAAGCAAAGAGGAGATACCCAGGGTCTGGGGCTCTAGGCGCCAGCCTCTCTTGAACCAGAGCAGTCCTACCCTTATACTTTATATACTGGGTTCCACAGAAGAGCTCAGTGGGGGGAAAAAAAAAGGTGGGGGGGGGGGGCATATTGCTTAAATAAACTCTCTAGGTCAACTTCCTCATTATACAGAGAAGACAGAGGCCCGCAACAGCTAACCAACTTTACCGGAACCAGCTTCCCCAAACAGGGCTTATTCCTCTCCCCTGGAATTGCCCGCTGCCCATCACAAAAGAAGACTCAGCAAAGCCAGGTGGGGTCCAGGCCGGTGACCTTAAATGCAGGGTCTATTACCTAACCGGGACCAGGAGGTTCCTTTAGCAGGCCCCTGACTTCCCAAACAGTGGAAAGAGTAAAGAACCACAGGGTCCCCGATAGCTCCTGCTTGGTTTCAGTGCTGGACAAAAGCTGTAAATGAGAGGTCACGGGGGAGACCTCAGCAGTTCCAGGCGAGCTCCTCTGGAGCAGAACATCACGTCTTGCTGACCACACCCAACTGCTAATTTCTGCTCAACGCTTTCCCTGCTTGACAAAGAAACACAGAGGGTGAACTGTGCCTAGTTCCCCACGAACTATACCTGCCAATCGAGAGGGCTCATCCTCCTCCCAGGCCTGTAGGCCCCAGAGGAGCTCTCACCTGGGGCCTGCCCTGATGTGACAACAGCCAGCGGCAGCCTGGTGGGGGAGTGGGGTGGCGGCAGGGGCCGACTCGAGGCTCAGCAGGAGCTGGTTCCAGAAGAGCCTTCCTCCAGCCTATCTGAAAGCAGTCTTTTTTAGGCTGTATATGGTTTTAAACGGAGCACTGAACCTCAGAAGGGACGGGGCAGTTTGGGAGAAGAGTGCTACCTCGAGCCAGGCACCTGCTTGCACAGGCGCTGCGACGGTCAGATGCAGAGGAGGAGAAGAGCACTGCAGAGGCCACGAGCACCAGGGCGTGAGACAAACAGGGTGTCCATCACGTCCCCATGGAGCAGGCAGGGGCGAACCCGGAGCGCAAAGGCCAGCCAGACCCGTGTCCCGAGGAGACTGCCGGCGGAACTCGAGTGAAGTCTTAACGTGCTTCTCACTTCGGGTTAGAGGCAACAATGCAAGGAAGAGTCAAGCCTGTCCTCCAAAACCCTTTCTCCTGGAGCTGAGAGCACAGGGAGTAAGAAGGGCCCCTGACTTTTCTGGCACCAGGCAACAGGAAAGTAGGTTAAACAGTTTCAACTATCAGTTGAGAAAATGCCTATGTCAGGACAACTCTTTGTGGCAAAACTGGTAGAACCAGCCAAACACTTCAGTGGCTCCAGAGGAGCAAATTAAGACTGAAGATTCTGCTTGCCCCAACTCAGGAATGGATGGGTTGAAAGAGAAACCACAGAGCCAGTCCCCAATCTCTTCGCTTCCCAAAGGCTTTGCCTCTTAAAGGAAATGACTCCCCCCCATCAGGTGGGTGGAGGGTTAGGGTTAGTCTTGAACCTGCCCCCCTAGTGGCACCACAGCCGCGGCAAAGACACCGAGATCTCGGTAACCACCCTCGGTAAAAACGCCGACTCCTCGCAGTGGCTGTGACAGCAGAAACCAAACAAGCCCGACACGAAGGCTCTGCCCTCCTTTGTGGAAGGCGGGGCTGACCCGAGGGACTCCACAGGTGTGCTCAGGCCCAAGGGCCAGGCCCAAACAATCTGTGACCTGTCTGCTCTGCCAAGGGTGAGGTGGGAGGTGGGATGATGGTCATACCTTAGATAACAGGTTTATCCTTCCCTTGTTTAAAAACCAAACAGAAAAACACTGCATTTACTTTACTTCTGCATTATTACTCTTTTGGCCAAACAACCCAGTTTTGAGAATTCCTTTTGGCATCAGAAGCTCTATTTGGAGGGAGGTGGTTCCTTCCCTCCTATCACAGACTTAATTTCTGTTCGACTTTCTCCCCATAACACTAACTGCCCGCTTCAGTCATCCTTCAATGAGTCCAAACTGCTTTTATTCCCGATCACTCCAATTCATCTTCTTCTTGCCAGCCACCTCACACTGGCTCTAACCAGCACCCCACAATTAGGTCTGAGCCTGAATCACGGCAGAGTCAACGCCCCAGAAAACCTAGCATGCTCTGATTGTTTCAAGAGCTACAACTAGAACACTAACTCAATGACTCAACAGTTTAAGGCTCAGAAGCCTGGTGTATGTTAAATTATAAACAGGTAACAGCAAATATGCTTACCAGGTAGTCGACAGCTGAAGTAACAGGGAAAACAATGAAGACAAATCACTCAGATCCCCTCCAGTAACAAGCAGATGAACAAAGGCTGAATATCCTAAGTGGGAAGTCTTTCAACGCCAACTGCTTTTCCTAAAAGGACCATGGAATGGGAGAAATGCCTGCCATCCCCTTCAGCAGGAGCCGAGGTAAAGGAAGCCTTCTAGGACTCTCTTCTTGACCTGCTCTTTCCCAGTGGCCTTCACTTCTCCAGCTTCGACCCTAAGAAAACCAGGGCTTCCCCGGGGGCCGAGGGCCGAGGATTCAGTGCCCGCACCGTGGGGCCTGGGTTCGATCCCTGGCCAGGGAACCATCTTGCACGTCACACAGCACAGTTAAAACCACACCCACACCACAACGGAAACCATCTGAGCAACACTGAAGGCCCAAACCGTCTCAACGGCAGACCTTCTAAATCAAGTCTGAGATTATCCAGGACTCTGAGTCCCCACAATCGCAAACCTGAGCTTCAGTGAACCTGGGGAAAAGCCACGACTACTTGACCAACCTTCCGCCGAGTCCAGTTCTCTCACAGAACTGACTGCTGAGGCTGCTTCATGCTCTCTGGTGATTCCCTCCCACCTCCTTTCTAGTTCAGAATCGTCTAATGATGAAAATGGGTAGGAAAAGAGGAAGACATCTGTGACTCCAGAGGAAGGGAGGCGGGGAAGGCAGAGGACCGAGCGGAGAGCCTTAACGCTTCTCACCACACCTCTGGGTTTCCCTTTACCTGTGTTAGACCTCAAACACTCCCAGTCACTCGGCGTTGCAAGTAAGGAGCCCAACTCAAGAGGAAACATACCCCCTCCCTCCCCACCCCACACCACTGCTGGGAGGAAACTCACGTAAAGGCAAAGAAGAGGGTTGTGGCTCCCACTAAGAAGATGGCAGCTGCTGAGACGGGAACATACTTGCTGGGTTTGAACCTCTTTGCAGACTCTGCGGGCATGTTGGAGCTCTGCTGGGAGATCTGCCCTGCCGCATAGCACAGGCCCACACAGCGGTAGAACGGACCAGAACACGGGACAAGGGGAGGCCACGGAGAGCGGAGGACCGAGGAAACCAGGGACACAGAAAGCTTGGAACCACCACCCTTCCCCCTCCCAAATAAAACCAAAGGTCAAGAGATCTCCAAGGAAGGAAAGCACATGGGAGGGGGAAAGGTGACTCCAGATGATGAAGAACCACCTCCCCAGAACAAGGCAGAAGGAGCGATTAAGAAACACAAGCGGTACAGCTTAAAACCCGGAGACCCACAGGAGACCGCACACATGCAAATGGCCGCAGGTAGAGAGCACGGGCGGCTGGGCAGGTCGGGGAACAGCGCATGGAGGGAGGCAGGTCCTCCGCAGGGAAGGAGGGCAGGAGGCGGGGGAGCACGGAACACCTCTCGCGAGGAAAAGTCTTCCGAGGAGACACCACGACCACCTCACTCCCACCGGAGGGTGAGCGGCCCCCGAGACAGGTGCCCTGTGTTTCTATTTCAATCCAAGAAGGGACCTGGGGCCCCTTCTGGCTTTAAAGAGAATGGTCGTCACTGCAGTCCGTGTCCCTCAGGCGGTTTTCTCCACGCCACCACTCCCACACCTTGACTTCAGGGCTGGACGTCTGGCAGTGGCAGTCGTGGTTTAATTTTATTTACTTTCTCTTGATGGCTAAAGCTAGGCAGCAGCTGTTACAAGGTTGAGTTGTAAATCCTTTTCTTTGAAGGGGGGAGGGAAAACAGAGCCGAGGGTATGCACGAGCGCAAGCTTGTCTGTCTTCAGTCTCTTCTCGTTACTCCCAAACCCTTCAAGGGCTCCGTTTCCTGCAGAGTTCATGCAAAACTGAAGGGAAACACAAAATTCCCGAAGCCATGTTCTTCCCAATAAGCAAAATAAAATGAAGAAAATCAATTCCACTTGATGATACGTTTGGAAGGTCACTGTGGATGAAAGCAAAATTCCCAAGAGGTCCCTGTTTCCAGGTCAGTCAGTGTCTCTGATCTTCTTTAATCTTGGGCTTTCTGGATACAAAGTTCAATAAGGTTATGGTGCCTCACCTGGAGAAAAACAAATACCTTGATCAGAGAAATTTTTTCACGGCATTTCTTAGGAACACTGAGGCTAAAACCCCATAAAGTATCCTATTAAAATGTGCCCTCTGAAAGAAGATGATTTTCTACTTCACTATGTGTATATGGGAAGGACTCTGAACTGGGAGGACAGTGGGCTCGAATTCTTCCCTCTTCCAAGTGCTCTTCATTTTGAAAAAAGAAAACCATGGCTTCACCTGGCCTAAGAGCATCAGAGAACTAGCTCTCGGCACAGAGAGGACCCGTCCCACCTGACACCAATGGCAGTAACAAATACCAAGAATATCAAAATCTGAAAACAAACAACAGCACAGCAGAGAAGGGCGGTCCTAGAAAAGAGACTTCCCTTTGAACAAAGAGAATATTTATTGCTACAATGAAAAAAGTAGGACAAAATTAGGACAGTCAGGCTCATTTCCTTTCTATGTCTCTCTCGCTCTTATCCTTCTATGATTTTAGTCACAACCTTAAGAGAGGCAAAAGCTGAATTTCTGGTCTTCTGAAATAACTCACGAAAGGACCTGGATGAGAAATGTCCCTGCACTGAAAGGTGAGATGCCCTCTAGGAGAAACTGAGGCAACCAGAGGGGCTGGTCTTTCTCTTCCCAAGTCAACAGTTTTCTGCTCCTATACTGGCCTAATAGGAAGTCAAGGGACCCCACCTTCCCTGATATGATTAAGAATAGCAATTATTTCTGTTGATGGTAGTAGCAAAATAACACTTTGCATTGTATGGGATGCTTTTCATCTAGTGATGTCAAAGCACTTAACTCACATTATCTGATGACACAGTTCCTTATCCCACTCCATAAAACTGAAGGTTAGAGAATGCCTGAAGCCGTCTACTAAGTAGTCAGGTTCAGAACTCACAGTTCACAGGCCCCCTCTGCCAAAGCAAACCTTTCCTACCTTTCTCATCTACTACACCACCTGTCCGCTGAAGACAACTTGGAATCTGCAGACCAAACATTTTACTTAAGGTTTTGTTTTTTTTTTTCCCATCCAAGAGGTATGGTATCTCCCTAATACCAAAGACAGAGATGAAAATATCAGAAGTTTTGAATAGTGAAATATGAATGTACCCTGGAATCGATCACTTCCTCCTTTCTATGGCATGGGAGACAAATCTTCCTTCAAGATGCGCTCGCGCGCTTTCTCACTCACACACATAAAATGTTGTTTTAGAGGGCCACACAGCATTATTAGAATAGATTGATTCCTACAGGAATCAAAGCCAAACTTTCTGAATTTAGGCCTCAGTAACTTTGTTAACAGCGAGGAGCAAATTCTTAGTTTGCAGACAGTACTATTAAACTTTTCCCTCAAAGCCTCAAAGAATGGAGAAGTTGGAAAATTGCACTGCTTATATTTTATCTAGGGTAGGATATCATTTAGATACCATATGTTATTTCAGATTATATTTTTCTGACAGGAAAAAAGTCATGTGGGCTAATATTGCCAAAGTAATTCAGAGTCATAAAAGGCCAGGCCATTTGGGGAGGACAGTACTGGGAAACAAAAGTGATCAGCCTAAGATATTTAGAGGATATATATTAGAAGTGACAAGACAAAACCTAAGGAGGCACTGGGTCTACTAAAGACACACCAGGTCAGAGCAGAAGGATGTTCTGTGAGTAATCGAGATGAGACTGCAGCGTGAGTGTGGTTCAGCAGAACCAGCAGTCTGGACCCACACTAGTATGACCAAGGTGGACAGGCACGTGTGTGACACCGCCAGGCAGAGGACTCTACGGAAGGCGACCACGTATACTGTGCTGTTTCAAGGCTTTAGGGAAGCTTTAACACAAGTACCTCCTTAAAGGGGTGAATGGACAGGACAGCAAGACTGAGGGCACAAGTCCTGTTTGTTAAGATAAAGTCGTGTAACAGTATAATACTGCAAATCCGAATACAAAGTTATCAGTACGTGTGGAATAATCCACACGGCAAGATACCTGCTGAACAGCCAAAAAGGGGTTTAATATGGGTGTGATCTTTATAAACCGAGGTAGCAAGGTACATGGCAATACTAATCTTGTAAGTATTAGGTGGGTTTTAACGACTAGGTGATACTACTCTGAAGAGATTTAATATTGTACAAAGGGATCCTGGGATTAAAAAATAATAGGGGAGGCGAATATAAGGTCAACCTGGACAAGATGGCAATACCCAAGAAGCGAAAACGCCAAGGCAGAGACGCTGTCTAGAGGATAACGTATATCTGATCCCAAACATCCTTCCAGAACTTTTACTTCTCATTTCGACGTCTCCATTTGGCCAGGTCGGTAAACACTTTCAACCTTCCTGCCCCAAAGAATTCCTATAGGCAAAATAATGGCCAGCGCAGTGGAGCTCCCACTTGTGAAAAGTACAAAGTACTGGGAGCAGGGAGCTCCATGCTGGTGGGGGTAGGGATGGAAGCGGGCGGATGCGAGGGGACAGGTAACAGGATGAGGCTTGGGCCAAAACAAGGGTCGGTAGAGCGGGCAGAGGGACTCGAGCCGCAGGGAGAAAGCGGAGCCCAGTCCCCACCCCGGGGCCGGGGCGCCGAGGGTCGCCGTCCGGGGCAGGGTCGGCCCACACGGAGAGGACCGGGTCGGCGGCCGCAGGGGCCCGGGTCCCCTCACGACCCGGCCCTGAGGGAAGCCCCGGCCTCTGCCGGTCGCTCTTCTCCGGGGCCCGAGGGTCCGGCCGCGGCCGGAGGACCCGGCCCGGACACGGAGCGGGGACTCCCACCGCCTCCCCTCCTCGGTCCCCCTTCCCTAGAGGTCATGCTCCCCTCCCACCCCCGGACCCCGCACTTCCGCTTCCGCAGGGGCCAGCGGCCCCGGCACTCACCCGCGGCCAGCTCCGCGTCGCCGCCGCCGCCGCCGCCGCCTCCCGGCAGTGCCGTCCGGCCTCTGAGAGGCAGCGCGCGGCCCCCGCACGCTCCGCCCCCGCCCGGCGACGCTCGCCTTCCAGCCGGCGCGCGGCCGTTGCCCTCAGGGCCGGGTCGCCCGCCCTCTCCGCGCTCCCATTGGCTCCTGGCGCCGGGCGCGCGCGTTGCGTCTCGCGCGGGGCGCGTTTCTCTCATTCATGCGGCTCACGCCGCCGCGCCCGCCCCCGCGCGCGCTCCCATTCACCGTGCGGCCCCCACCCCCATGCCTCCCTAGGGCGTGCGCGCTCACCCCGGCGACCGCGGCGACCTCGCGGCCTGATTGGCTGCGGGAGCAGAGCGCCGCGCCACGCGAGAACACACGAGAGCGCGCGCGCGCAGGGCCGTCGGGCTCCGCCGGCGACTGCCCGGGGAGGGTGGGCGTACTGCTCGGGAGTCAGAAATGGGGGAATGGTCGGGCAAGTAGGTCCCCTTTTCCTGCGTCCCGCTTTCCGCCCCTCCCGTATAGACGCAGAAAGCCTCAGAAGCAAAATATAGTTATATGTGTCTTCTGAAAGTTCTCAATAACAAGACGCCACCCTCCCGTATTCCCCAAACCCCCCCACCTCGATAACTGTGGTACCAGCCAGACAGGCTTCTGAGGTAACCAATCACCCTCGGGCCCCGGCGTCTTCCTGTTTCAGCCCCTCCGTGCATTGGCCAACCCCCGGCCACCCCGCCCCTTTTTGATGGCGAAAACTTTATTTAAAACAATCGATGTCACCGTCCCCAGTCCGCGAGTTCCCCGGTACCAGCAGAGGTGCAGGATGATGGCAAGACCTGGGCTGTCGCTTGTGCCTGGAGGGTCTGCCGCGACTGGAAGACTCCGTTTAGAGGACGAGTTAGTTAGTGTTAGTCACTCAGTCCTGTCCGACTCTTTGTGACCCCCATGGACCCCTCCAGGCTCCCCTGTCCATGGGATTCTCCAGGCCAGAATACTGGAGTGGGCAGCCGTTCCCTTCCCCAGGGGATCTTCCCCTCCCAGGGATCGAACCCAGGACTCCCAAGGATTCTTTACCAGCTAAGCCACCAGGGAAACCCAAGAATACTGGAGTGGGTAGCCTATCCCTTCTCCAACGGCTCTTCTGACCCAGCAATCGAACCGGGGTCTCGTGCATTGCAGGCGGATTCTTCACCAGCTGAGCTACCAAAAAGGGCGAAGCTCCAGCCAAAGATCCGGGGAGAAGAGACAGGAGAGCGGGCAGCAGCCTTGGGGCCCCAGGGCCACCCGTGGGAGGGGACGCCGGGAGTGCGCGCGGAGGCAGCAGCGGTCCCTGGAGTAAGAGTTTCAGTTCAGTTCATTCACTCAGTCGTGTCCGACTCTTTGCGACCCCATGGACTGTAGCCCACTAGGCTCCTGTGTCCATGGAATTCTCCAGGCAAGAATACTGGAGTGAGTAAGCCCTTCCCTTCTCCAGGGGATCTTCCTGACCCAGGAATCAAACCGAGGTCTCCCACATTGCAGGCACATTCTTTACCATCTGAGCCACCAGAGATATGTGTATATGTATAACTCAATCACTTTGCTGTACACCTGAAACTCAGTTCAGTTCAGTTCAGTCTCTCAGTCATGTCAGACACTGCCCCCATGGATGGCAGCACGCCAGGCCTCCCTGTCCATCACCAACTCCCAGAGTCCACCCAAACCCATGTCCATTGAGTCGGTGATGCCATCCAACCATTTCATCCTCTGTTGTCCCCTTCTCCTCCTGCCCTCAATCTTTCCCAGCATCAGGGTCTTTTCCAATGAGTCAGTTCTTCACATCAGGTGGCCAAAGTATTGGAGTTTCAGCTTCAGCATCAGTCCTTCCAATGAACACCCAGGACTGATCTCCTTTAGGATGGACTGGTTGGGCCTTGCTTAATTGCCTTAGTGTTTCGCTGTAGCACAGGGGCTGGACGACCCCACGCCTAACCTTGGGCAGTCCGGAAATACAGGCCAAAGGCAGGAAAAGGTTCTCCAGAAGGTGCTGCCCATGGCAAGCTGCTGGCCAGTTCTGCCTAGATCTCAGCACCACGGTTTGCCCTAATTAGTCCTACACAGCTGTGAACCCAAGAGCAAGGCCCGGTGTTCTCTCCTGATTTAGCTCAAGGCCATTTTCTACTCTGGCTATTACATAATAGTCTTTCAAAAAAGTGTTCCACCAGCCAGTTCTCTGAAGCCAAGGTTTCTCACCTGTGAAGTGTGATTCTAAATCCTGCTGTCTGTCCTCGGCTTTGGTGTCACATGTTGCTGCTTTAACTGCTCTGATGTTTAGAAGCTGAGCGGCAAGGGAGAGGAGAAGGCCTGCCTTCTGTTTTCTGAGGTCTAGCCTAGTTCCTTTTCTGGCATGGCATGTGTCAACAGGCTGTAGTTCATTCTGGCTAAAGGCTTCATCTACCATTTCTTGCAGCACACTGGAGAGTTCTCTTAATGACTGTGTACTTTTTAAAAATGCAAAGTTTTTAAACTTTCTACCTTAGGATAGGTAAAGTTAAGGTGTTATTGGAGATAAAATATTTGTAGAGGCTTTCCTATTTGTAAAACAGCTTAATTTGTTTCCTTAGGGAAAGATAAAATTTCATTTATCTGTATTTTTTTGGGGTTTGTTGTCATTATTTTTTGGCTGCGTGGCACACCTTGCAGAATTCTGGTTCCCCAGTCAGGGACTGGGCCTGTGCCCCCTGCACTGGAAGTACGGGGTCTTGACCGCTGAACCGTCAGGGAAGTCCCTTTTCTTGGACTTTTAAGACTTCATTTCTCCAAGTTCACAAATTAGGCATTTTCCTTTTCCCACTTTCAACAGTCTAAGAGCCTATAAATTGTTTTGTCTCTTGGCTAGACAGTGCTAAATGGGAATGAGCATTGGACATTCCACTGACCAGCCACATATACTGAACTCCCCTAGGACACTGGATTACTGAATGCCAAGCTCTTAACTGGATGAGTACTGACAGTGGCATAAACTATCCCAGGGTTTAGAGAGAGATTCCATTTTATTTTCCAATTTTCCTTAGAATTGTGCAAGATATTTCCTGGAAAGGATGTTTAATAGAACACAAGATTTAAATTGATAGCCACTTCTGAAAAGTATTGCAAAATCTAGACTAAAACAATGAGATACCCAGACCACCAAACTTCACATAAATTACTTTGCTATGTATGTCAAGTAATACCTCATAGTTTCTCCTGGTGTAGTTTATCGGTATTTTCAAAGTATCTGTACTTTTTTATCCTCTCTCCCAAAGTTTCCTCAATCTCAGATCCAATCTAGATGCCCAAGTAAAAAATGTGGGTATCATTTTTGATATCCACAATCATATCACCTTTGATTCCACGTGCTTTTCCTTACCACTCCCATCAGTAAGTCCTATCAATTTTACCTCTGAAATCTCCGGAGGCAATCTACTCAACTCTCTCTGCTGCCCTCTTCTGAATCATTAATTCTCACGCTGACCCTACCTCAAAAGTCCAACTTGTGTTCTTGCTTCTTTTCTTGCCTCTATAATCCATTTTCTGCCCAGCAGTAATCTTTTCAATGTAAATTAAAACATGCCATTCCTGTGTTCAACCACCTGCAATGGTATGAATTTTTGTGCCCCGCCTCCCCGCAATTATGTTGAAATCCCCAATATTAGATGAAACCTTTGAAAGATGCTTAGATCATGAATGTAGACCTTCATGAATGGGATTAGTGCTTTTATAAACAAGGCTCCAGAGAGTTCCCTGCCCCTCTCACTCTGTGAGGACACAGTTGAAGCAGGTAATCTGCAACTTGGAAGAAAGCCCTTGGCAGAATGTGACTATGCTTGGTGCCTTGAATTTGGCCTTTCCAGCCTTCAGAAATCTGACCATTTTCAGATGTTTGTAAGTTACCCAGTCCGTGTTTTTGTTGTTGTTCAGTCCCTAAATCATGTCTGATTCTCACAATCCCATGGACTGCAGCACACCAGGCTCCTCTGTCCTTGACTATCTCCCAAGAGTATGCTCAATTTCATGTCCATTGAGTGAGTGGGTAGGTGATGGTATCTGACCATCTCATCCTCTGCCACCCTCTTCTTCCTTTTCCTTCAATGTTTTCCAGCATCAGGGTCTTTCCAATGAGTCAACTCTTCGCATCAGATGGCCAAAGTATTGGAGCTTCTTACCCCTCTCCCATCGTTTCCCACTCTTCTTGGATTACAAAAGCCCTACACTATCTGGTCTTTGCTGCCTCCCACCCCGGCCTGAGTTTTTCCCCTCTCCCCTTGATTTGCTATATCACTCCCACCATGCTGGCCTTTCCCTTCATCTAACACACTCAGCTTGCTCCTTTTAGGGTTTTACACTGCTTCCTCCACCGGGAAGATTCTGTCCCAATTGCACACAGCCATTCAGGTCTTAACTCAAAACGTGTGCTCAGAAGAGGCCTCTCCTGACCACCTGATTTAAAAAGCCTCCGGGCCGCTCCGCCTCCTATCACCCAATCTTAAGCCTCTCTGCACAGCACCTCACTTTTTATGTTTACTGTAAGCTCTGCAAGACTCTGTCCACCTCATTCCCCCATCTAGAAAGGTCCCTGTCACACAGTAGGTGCGTGATAAAAATTTGTGAAAAGAATCAATGGATAAGGTCATCATGATACTTATTCAATAATACAAGTCCAAACTAGGGAAACTAATTGTTTGCAAGAGATCAAAGAGATGGGCTGTCCCGGCTTATCACCTGGAAGCTCAAATGTATTTTTTGACTTGGGATCTGATTCCAATTAAACAGACAACAGGACAGAAAGCAGAGAGCTGTAGCTGAGAGAAAATGAGCTATCTCTGGATAATATCAAATCTGAAATCTCACCCCAAGTTTACCACCACCTGTTTAGTTCCTTATATTAAACCCATCACTGACAACAGATTTAGGATCTATTCACCCAAGTGCAGAGGAAAAGGAAACCATCATAAATATTCACCTGCTTAGCTCACAGGTGGGCTCTTGGCTTTCTTCCTCTCTAGGCATTCAGTAATACATCATTCCAATAATGTTTCTACAATGCTTAGGGGGAAAAAACCCAAGCTTTAAAAAATGATACCAACTCCTGTGCTATGGCAAAAATATTTATTAAAATAGTTTTTTCTTTTTTTCCAAGTATGAACTTTATTGGGAGGAGTCCTTTGAATTCACTCTTTGCGGACAAATGAGATAACAAGTAGTATATGCAGAAGATAAAATGGTAATAAATGAGTCCACGTGGTAGCATAGTGAAAGAAAGGGGGCTTCTCTGATGGCACCTTCGGTGACCTAAGAAACCTTTGGTTCACAACTGGACGAGTTAGGTGACCACCACCTGTTTTTAAGAGGTAGAACGTCTGCTTTCTGGTAGTCCACCATTTACCCAGCAGCCTGGCCGCAAGAGGTGCTCATCCTTCAGCCCTTCTGCCCTTGGTGATGGCCGGAAGGCCTCCAGGCCCCAGGCAGCAAGGCTGCCTGCGGATCGCTACTTAAGATCCATGAACCGGATATCCATGATGAGAAGGAAGTTCTTGGGCAGCGGGCGGGGGGCCGGAGAGAGAACGGTGAACACCTGGTGCTCCAGGTCCACACTGGTCACCACGATGAAGCCCGCCACGCTGGTCTCGGAGAGGTTCTCCTCCGTGCCCTCCGCCGTGCTGACGCTCAGCAGGTGGTGCACCATATCTCGGCCGGGGGTGACAGGCACCAGCTTGAGCTGATTATCTTCCTGAGACATGCCCAGAGGCAGGCAAGAGTCTGGGATGGTGGGTGCCCCGACTTTGTAGATTTTCACATCTGAAAATTTGACGTTGAAGGCATGGGGATAGAAACAGCCCCGGAACCCATAGAAATACTCACGGATGCGCTCATCCCGGCATTCCCGCCGGAAGTCCTTAGAGCGCTCCACCACACCCCCCGACTTGGGGAGCAGCACCGTGCGGACGAAGTGAGGCAGGTCCCGTTTCAGTTCGTTATACAGCCGTTCTTGATCCAGAACCACAACGACATCCACCTCAAAGGCTGAGGCTGCATGGACCAGGGCCTGGTAACCAGAGCCCTTGACCCAGCCACAGGTGTTAATGACACAGCCGCTCACCGAGGCCCTGCGGTTCACTTCACACCTCTGGTTGAACACATCGGCTAAACGAGATGTAATCTGCAGAAGAAAGGGTCCACGTGAGGGAGAAAAGGCACAAAACGAACCCTCGGCCACACAATCCTTCCTTAGCCTAAGTGGTATCAGGTTCAAGAAAAAGGACATTCCTGATGGCAGTGGTTTTGACCACATAACATGGATTTAGTTTTCATTTTATGTTGTTTATTCTGTCTCTGGTATTTCATGTCCCAAGTTGAAATGTAAAAAATTACTTAAGAATGAAGTGAAGTCGTTCAGTCGTGTCTCGCTCTTTGCGACCCCATGGACTGCAGCCTGCCAGCTTCCTCCGTCCATGGGATTCTCCAGGCAAGAGTACTGGAGTGGGGTGCCATGCCCTCCACCAGGTGATCTTCCCAACCCAGGGACTGAACCCAGGTCTCCCTCATTGTAGGCAGACGCCTTACCGTCTGAGCCACCAGGGAAGAATAGGACCTACTTAAGAATAGGTCCCTAGAAATGTTTAACCATCTGAGGTTGAACTATTTTTGAAACTGTCTTTTCCAAAACCCATCACCCTGGAAGTGATGGCCACTGAGAGGAGGCAGAGTTTTACCTGGCAAACGCCGGCCCCCTCCCTCCAACCGCCTTGCCCTGGGCTCTGACCTTATTATAAAGCTTGATGTTGGTGCCAGGCGTGGTGGAGCCGAAGTGGTACACCAGCGGGGCCTGGATGGAGAACCCCTCCTCAACGTCCGCCGGCCGCTCAATGTACAGGGCCCCCATGGTGCCGGGGATGGACACAGAGCCCTGGCCCACATCCAGCTCCACGTACGTGGGCCTGCGGCCCAAACGCACCGCGTAGTTGAGCAGCAGACGGCACACGGTGGACTTGCCCACGTCCGTGGGGCCCACGACCATCACCCGGGGGCCTCGCTCCTCCTCCTTCTCTGCCTGCCTCCGCATCTGCTCCAAGGCCGTATGCGTGTTGAGATAAAGCAACATCGGGGTGTCCTTGGAGACGTAAGCCACCTCGGTGCGGCCACTGAGCTGCAGCGAACAGCCGTGCCAAGTGAAGACAGCCACCTTGGCGCCGGCATCAAAGGTGAACTTCTTGTTTCGGGTCAGCTCTGTGCCGAAGATTTCTGCCATGCCGGCCAGCAGCTCCAACTGAACTGACTGCGACGCCTCCACCTCAAAGCGAAGCTCTGTCTCCCGCTCCAGTTCAAATTTAGTTGTTGGCTTCTTGTCATCATTGGCCTCCTCTCCCATCTTTCCTGTGTGGCTGCTTTGTCTGGAACGCCAAAATCAGATCTAAACAGAAGTTAGGACTCGGTTCAAAATCCTCCAGAGGATGTTTCTCCTTACTTTGCTTTATTCTTCCCCCTTCTCTCTCATCACCACCTGTCCCACTATATATCTGATTACTGTCTATCCACCCTCACTAGAAGGTAAGGGTTGGGCATTTTGGTTTGGTGCTGTAACTCCAGTACCTAAAATAGAGCTTGACAACCAAAAGGCACCTCTGTAAAAACACCGAGTGAATGAATAACTCAGACGTCGGCTGAAAAAAAGATACCTACATACTGACAGACTCGATTACAGCACCTTTGTTGCTCCCTTCATCACTATCACTCTTTCGGGTACTCCAGATTTGAAAAAGCTACAGTTGCCCAGTCCCTAATCCTTGGGTCAACAAAAAAGGGAGTCAGCAATCTGGAGGCAGAGCAGAGAATACCGAGTTGGGACTCAGAAGCAAACAGCATCAAGGAAACCGTTCAGCAACACCAGCACTGTCTTTTTCACTTAGCTCCTCTAAACCTTTTCCTCTGCTGTCAACTGGAGGCGCTTACAGTTCCCCACACAAAGTGCTGTTCTGGGGATTAGCCGGGATGGTCGGAGGGAAAGAAAAAAATTAGTAAACTAGAAAGCGCCGAGGAACAGCAAAGAATTATCTCCGATCTAGATCGCAGTTCCAAGTCTAGCATTCGTCCCAGCCTCCCCAGGCACCGAAATCTGCGCAGGCTCTAAGGAGGCGGCGGCTGCGATCCTGAACTTACTCCCTCACCTGTACAGCCACGAGCTCAAACCTCTAAACCAAGAAGACAGGACCTAAGGCCAGAAGCAAGACGCGCTCACCGAGACCCACGCCGAAAACAAGCATTTCCGCACTTGCGCAGTGGGGAAGGCGCAGCCGCGCGGGGCCCCCTGGGAGATGTAGTTGTACCAGAGCTGTCGCTAGCGGTCGCGCTCTCGCCGCTGCTCGGCCCTCTGGGACTTGTAGTCAAGGAGGGTTTTTGACCGTGACGTCAAAGGTGGGCGGGGCGGCTGCCGTCATTGTTCGTCAAGCAGCTGGGGAGGGAAGCAGGAGGCGTGGTGGTTACGCCCCCGTGCGCGGCGGGGACCGGTAGGTGAGGGGACGGCGGCCGCTGAGGCGCCGTGGCTGCGGGCCCTCTCCCCGTCGCTCCCGCTCACCTGCGGCCCGAGAAGGGGAAGGGAGGCGGGCAGGGGAGGGGGCTCACCATGTAGGCCCCACAGCCGCCTGGAAGCGGGGCGCGGAGCCCTGTGTGGATACGAGGAGCCCTAGGGATAGGGAGAGGGCAGCCAAGCAGCTCATCAGAGACTAACTGGACAGCCATCCCCGTCCTGACACAGCGTTTGACCCCTGGAGAGCATTACAGAGCATTTTGCTTAAATAAGAGAATAAAAAATAAATTTCTTCCAGTTACTCTGCAAGGCAGTCATTACCCAACAACCCCTCTCCTGTTAAGCGGGGAGCTTTGCTGGGGACTCTTTCCCTCCCCAAATCTCTGACGGTTATACAAGGGCAATCATTCACCCCACAAACAACAGGTTGGGCCACATCTATACGTTCAGACGGTAAAGCAGCTCTGCAAGGTGGGAGACCCGGGTTCGATCCCTTGGTCGGGAAGATCTCCTGGAGACTGGAAAGGCTACCCACTCTAGTATTCTGGCCTGGAGAATTTCATGGACAGAGGAGCCTGGAGGGCTACAGTCCATGGGGTCACAAGAGTTGGACACGAGTGAGCGACTTCACTTTCACTTTATACACTTCTGATGCGTTTGGACTTGGGAATATTCTTTGCCACTTGCTTGCTGTGTGACTTTGGGTAAATCACAGGCTTAGACCCAGGTGTTGTTTGGGTTTTTTTGACTGTATTATAGAGATAACAATTTATCTTCAAGTTGTTTTGAAGCATGAATAGGATAATGCATGCTGCTGCTTCTAAATTGCTTCAGTCGTGTCCGACTCTGTGCGACCCCATAGGTGGCAGCCCACCAGGCTCCCCCGTCCCTGGGATTCTCCAGGCAAGAATACTGGAGTGCGTTGCCATTTCCTTCTCCAAGGATAATGCATATAAAGCACTAAAGCCAATGCCTGTAACATAGAAAGCATCGGATGTGAGCTCTTAAGGCTTTATTATAGATTGAGGATGGGAGCTATAATGAAGCCATCTGTTTGTAGTTTACATTTTTCAAAGCCCTTTCAGGTGTCCTCTTTCACGGCCACCTGTAAAGTCAGCTTTATTAAATTTCAGGTGAGAGAGGAGACTAAGACAGGTGGAGGGATTTGCCCAAGCTAGTATTCAAACCCTGGAGAAGGCAATGGTACCCCACTCCAGTACTCTTGCCTGGAAAATCCCATGGATGGAGGAGCCTGGTGGGCTGCAGTCCATGGGGTTGCTAAGAGTCGGACACAACTGCATGACTTCACTTTCACTTTTCTCTTTCATGCATTGGAAAAGGAAATGGCAACCCACTCCAGTGTTCTTGCCTGGAGAATCCCAGGGACGGGGGAGCCTGGTGGGCTGCCGTCTATGGGGTCGCACAGAGTCGGACACAACTGAAGCAACTTAGCAGCAGTAGCAGCAGTATTCAACCCAAGGTTTTGGAGTATGAGTTCAGTTATTACAATAGCGAATGCATAGTACTAGATGCCACATCGTGCTCTATGGGCTTTAAGGGTATAAATCCATTTAATCCTCACAAGAATCCTGTGAAGGACACGCTGTAACTGTCATCCGTTCGTTAGAGATGAATACTTTCTTCAGTCCAGCTCACATGGTTAATCCTGGTGGAAAAGCCTAGGAAGATTTTCTGGGTTGCCTTTTTCCAGCTGGCCCCACCTTAGCCTTCACTTTCTAAGAGTGCCATCCTCACTTCTCACGTTTCTTTCTTGGATGCGTGTCTGTGGTGTGCTGAGCCGCTTCAGTCCTGTCTGACTCTTTGCAACTCTATGGACGGTAGCCCGCCAGGCCCCTCTGTCCATGGAATTCTCCAGGCAAGAATACTGCAATAGGTTGCCATGCCCTCCTTCAGGGGATCTTCCCAACCCAGGGATCAAACCCACATCATGGTTCTTTACCACGAGCACCACCTGGGAAGCCCGTCTGTCTTGGATGGTTTGCTTTAATTATTTAATGCACTCACCGTGCAGGTATTAGTTCTCCCGTGAACTACCAGGTATCCTCTAATTGCTCACCATTCTGCAAAAATCCAGTTCTAGGGCTTCCCTTGTGGCTGGTAAAGAATCCGTCTGCAATGCAGGAGACCTGGGTTCAATCCCTGAGTTGAGAAGATCCCCTGGAGAAGGGAACGGCTACCTACTCCAGTATTCTGGCCTAGAAAATTCCATGGACTATACAGTCCATGGACTGCAATGAGTTGGACATGACTGAGCGACTTGCACACACACAGAAAAAGAATCCAGTTCTAGTCTTTCATTTGCAAAATCCTCTATGAGCTCATCCTCTCCTGTTCACACGCAGTCCACTTCCCAGATGTTTCTTTGCCTCCACATTCTCTCCCTTGAGGCAGTTTCTGCCAATTATCTAAAGTCATCATTCTTTTTTCTGTTTCTTTCATTTTCCTTGGCCATGCCACGCAGTTCCCCAACCAGGAATAGAACCCATGCCCCCTGCCTTGGGAGTGTGCCGTTTTAACCACTGGACCGCCAGGTAAGTCCCAAGGTCATCTTAATTTGGATATTAAATAGCCATCTCAAGCTGAGTTTAGGGAGAAGAAACCCCTCCCCCTCCTTTAGAGCCTGCTCTCCGTTTTGCTTCTTAAACACAGAAAGGCTCAGGGTGCAACATTGAAAGCATCTGTGCTTGCCCACACTCTTTCCTCACGTTCAGTCTCTCACTGAGCACTCCTCTCCTCTCCATCCCACCCTCAGATAACACTGCCCTCACGTGCCTTTTTCATCCTCCTCTCCAGCTAAATTCGTGATCATCTTCCTGAGTTCATTTAATTTTTTGCTTCTACACTTTCAAACCTTGCCCTAAAAAACTACTCACTTTCCTTTTTCACACTTCCTTCTATTTTCCTCAACAAATTCTTCCTCCACTTACATTTCCTTCCTCATCTGCTGTCCAGATGAGAACATTTCCCTCTTCTTTCTTTACTCAGTGCTACCTGTCAATTCCAAACCTCTGGTAACATCACTCAAGATACCGACTTTGTGTTTTCAGAATCTACCTTAAACCGAAGGATATTCTCGGATGGTTTGCTTTAATTAATTCATTCACCGTGTTGTGTATTAGTTCTCCAGTGAACTACCAGGTATCCTGAAGAAATATTCAGAATTCCTTTCACTTTTTCATACCCAGTTAGCATTGCCTCCCATTAACCTCATTTCCCTACCTTAACTTTTCACTCCCCCCTTTACTTGTGAAAAAGTACTTTTTCTGAACGTTCACCTCGGTTAGAAATCTAGGTTTTTACCTTAGAGGGTATGTTCTGTGTCTACATACTTTAGCAACTTGCAGAGGGCAAAAGTTTATGAGAAATATTTTGGCTCACATGAAGTATAACTGGAAACTGACAGAAAAATAGTACGAAAGATGTTAAGTTCTTCATAAGACACAAATTTGGCCTGTGCCTCTTGAGCTATCAGAATTTAAGAGTAACTCCACGCGGGGTTGAGGGGTATTCAAGTTGAGAACACTGTTTTGAAATGCCAGTAACTACTGTTTACTAGCTGTCTATCAGGTGCCAAGCTTTTTTTTTTTTTTAGATGTTTACATATTATCTCACTTTACTTCACATGTCCCTGTGGTAAATATCAGCTTCATTTAGCAGAAGGAGAAAACAGGGGCACACAAGTTATCAGGAACTGGCCCAGTGGTTCCTGGTAAGTGTATTGGCAGAGCTGCGATTCCAACTCACGTCTCTTCCGAGACCAAAGCCAGACACTTGGACAACGTCTGAAGATGCAACTCAACTGCTGTTTTTTGAGCATCTTCTGTAGGCAAAGCTCTGCACTTGGCATTGCAGTCCTGGGATGCAGAGAGGAGTTTCCTTTTTCCCTCAAAGTTCAGAGCCCAGCAGAGAATCTTATGTAACATGGGTGTCTCCGTGCGTGAAGCACAGTTCATTTGGAAGTAGTCGATAAGAGGTTTGCCTGTCAGAGGTCATTTTTGGTCTGTGACTCCTTCGGGGGCCGGGGGGGGGGGGGGGTGGGGGGTGGGAGGTGTTGAACCGGAGGCTTTGAGGCTTGGAAGCGCCTGGTACAAGCTTGGGGGCGTCCCATGCCATCCGTGACCATTAAAATGGCTTGCTTTCCCCCACATCAGTATCAGAGCTGAAATGGGAAATGTAGCATCTTGACTGTGCGCACGGTGGGTCCTGACTGTGAATCCGGCTCTCAGCCTCTCGTCTTTGGTCCAGCCCCGCCACCCGTACCGCGGACTCCATCCTTGCCCAGCCCTATCCTCCCCCCAGCTTCTGGCGGTCTCCTTGGCCAAGGGGCCCTCCTCCCCAGCACCCCGGCTCCCCTCCCTGCCCGCCCCTGGCTCGCCCCCCGCCCCCCGGGCATCGCTGCCCCAGCCCCAGGCCCAGCCCTCGACGCCTGCCCGCTGCCTGCCTCCCAGCCCGCCTCCTGTGTCTCCCAGCCCCGCTCTGACGTGGGAGGTGAGGGGGGTGGGGGCCCGGATGACTCACAGTGTTATGATGCAGTCCCACAACACACAGCTACATTCACCCACAGACCGGGGTACCGGCGGGAGGCCGCCTCTGGCCCCCCCCCCCCCCCCCGCCCCCCGCAGCTGGGCCAGCTTGGCAGCCCGGGTCTGGAGCCCCTCACCACCACCCTCCCCGCCTCCCGCCCCTTCCCCACTGAAGGAGCGGAAGGAGCCGCGAAGAGAGCGCAGAGAGATTGAGAGAGAGAGGGGGAGATAGACGGAGATCTCTGGAGCCGGCCTCAAGGTGAGGGGGCAGCCCTTCTCCAAGCACACCTTTCCCCGTCTGTGCGTCTCCCCCTCGGGCTGCGCGTGGCTTTCCCCCCTCGCCAAAGCATTTTCCATCCACCCTTTGTCCTCCCTTCCCCCTCCCCGCCTCATCCCTCTGCGAGCTCTTCCCGACAACTTTGGCCGCAGCCTCAGGCACCCCTGTTTGATCAAGCAGCCCTGTTTATATTGTTTGGCCGCTGGGGTGCAGACCCCCCCTCCCCTGCCACCAAGCACGCCCGGGAGCCTGCTGCACGGCTCATCATTGGGACCATACCGTACCGAGGATGCCAGGCCTTCGGGGGGGGCTCGCGGCCTCCGAGCAGATGCGAGCATCCATTGTGAGCAGGTGTCCCCCTCCCTTTTTCCCTTTTCCTTTTTTTCCCCCCTAAGAGGCACGGGATTCGCACCTGGCTCCGCCAGCCTCCGCCTCTGCCGTCAGCGCCGCTTGCTCAGCAACCCCTCCCTCCCCCCCCCCCCGCCTCCCACGGTCCAGCCGCGGCTCATTCGGGGGGCCGTCCGCACCCCGGCGCGCTTCTGCCCCGGTCACTGGCTCCCCTTGCTTCTCCCGGTCATCTGAGATGGGAAGAGAAGTGACCCCGACGCCCCCTGCCCCCGCCCCCCCCCAGAGGGGCTCTCTGTGCAGCCTCCCCTGGGCGGGATGGAGAAGCAGGGAAAACAGGCGGGGTGAGGCTGGCGGGTCCTTGCCCCCTCCCCGGGCCCCGAGAAAGGGGGAGGGGGGGGCGCCAGGTGGAGCTTGCAGCCGGGAACTCATTGGCGGGCAAAGTTGAAGGCAGACGTGTCCAGCGGAGGCTGGCCGGTGTTCTGCTGGTGAGGACCCCAATGTCACCCTGAACTCAGCCCAGGGTGCTCTTCCTGAGTCCCACCAGGGGCCAAGGGCCTGAAACGGCCGATGCCCTCTGCCGGGAGGCTTTGCAGACAGCCGACCTGGCGGCCCCAGGCAATGCTGGAACAGCTGGGGTGCTGGTGGTCCCCGCGGAGGGCAGGACGGAGCCTGCGCACACCGGCTCCTCTGCCTACTGTTGCCAGGGCACCCGGCTGGCATCCCCGAAACAGACCGGCGCTAAGCCACACAGAGCCGGCCAGCAGGCCCCACCGAGGAGCGGGCCGAGGCTCCCTGGCTTATCAGGGCCGACAGAGGACACCTCCCGCCTTATCCCTGCCTCCAGCACCCGCGGCCACTGTGGGGCTGAAGCCTGCGAATCCTCCTCAAGATTCTTAATCAGAACCAGGCAATTCTTTTTATCTCGCGTCACCCAGAGTGCCTGCCCCTGGGAGAAGGGGGAAAGAAACATCCTGTACCTTGTGCCCCCAAACCACGGGGCTGTGACGCTGCCCATCATGAGACACCGCGCCCGCGCCGCAAACACGGCCCGGGACCGCCGGCCTCTCTGACACCGGCCCTACTTGCCATTGGCCCCCAGCGGTCAGACGCGCCCAAAGGGAAGATCATTTCTCTCCTATGCTGGGTGCTTCACTGAGAGCCAAGACAACAATCCTAGGGGGCAGTAGAGAGAGACAGACGAGCTCAGAAGCTGAGAAGATAAGCCCAGTGATGCTCCAGGGCCAGAATGAGCGGACCCCAAGTGCAGGGCCGGGCAGCAGCCCCGTCCGAGGCCTTCGGTCCCAGCAGAGACGTCCATCAGGCTCTGGGCCCCAGCCCCCCGAGAGGACTGGAGTGTGCCTGTCTGCTTACCTGCCCGCGCTCCTTCCGTTTCTCATCACGCTCCTCCCACCCACACAAATCGTGTGCTGGGGCCAATTACCTTGCAAACCGAGGTCACGGGAAGGAAGGACCGGCATGCACCCCCAACTTTTTCAAGGCTTTGAGCCCCAGAGACACAGAGCCTACCAGCGCACGTGGGACGCATCCTCACAAAAGGATGGAAAAGCGAGGGAGGAAGGAACATTTGCCAGTGACGCGGCTCCCATGGCAGCGGGCCGCTCCCGGTGGAAAATGGTGGAGGCTGGCTCTGGCCCCAGGAGGGCGAGACACCGCCTCCCGGGCTGAGACCCCCCCTATCCGCTGCGGGGCCGGCCCTAGCAGACGGTCAGCCCGGGTGGCAGATGCAGTGTGAGCGCGCGCGCGGAGCAGGGCTGCTGCGGATGGGTAAAGCAGGAGTGGAAGTGATCGCAGGCGCCCCGGCTCTTCCGTGCCCCCGGTAGGGGCTCCCCCGGCTTTCCTGGTGACCCTGCCCTCCTTCCCAGGTGACCTCCATTTCTGCCTGGCTCACGTCTGGGGGGGCCCTGGCCCGGCAGCCCCCCCGCACCGCTCCCGTCCTGAAACACGGCTCTAGCCAACCTGCTCCGCTGCTTCACCTGCGACCGTCTGTGCGGGGGCTGCACGGCGCCCGCGCCCCCCGCCCGCCAGGGCATCGTCCTCCAGCCCGTCATGCCCAGCTGCGACCCTGGCCCGGCCCCCGCCTGCCTCCCCGCCAAGACCTTCCGCAGCTACCTGCCTCGCTGCCACCGCACCTACAGCTGCGTCCACTGCCGCGCACACCTGGCCAAACACGACGAGCTCATCTCCAAGGTAACGCCCTTCCATCACTCCCACCCCCACCCTCGCCCCCCGTATCAGGCTCCTCCAAACATCACCCGGGGATGACACCACGAAGCCTGGCCTCCCTCCTCCATGCCCCCGCGGGGGGTTCAGGGAGCGCGTGACCCCCGGGGTCAAGGGTTCCCCGCAGTCACCGCCCGCCCTGTGTCTCCGCAGTCCTTCCAGGGGAGCCATGGCCGAGCCTACCTGTTTAACTCCGTGTGAGTCTACCCCTCTCCCTTGTGCGTGTGTGCCGGTGTGGGTGAATAGCTTTCCTCTCTGGAGAGAGGGGCTGAGCCGCCCGAGGGGGGTGCCCTGCGCCCTCTGGGTTTGCCTCTCCTTTGGCGGAAGCCCGGTCTGTTGCTCTTTTGTGGGGAGCCCGGGAGAACTGGGGTGCCAGGCGCTAGACAGCAAGGGGTGGGGTGCTGGAGGCAGGGCTCTCAGCTGGGTGGGTTGCGCTCTCTCCAGAGGCTGGGCCTTCTGGGCTGTTTTTGGGGTGCGCTGACGGAGTGACACACCGCCCCGCCCCCCCCGCGTGCTGGGTCCTTCCCGTCTCCCAGGGTCAACGTGGGGTGCGGGCCAGCTGAACAGCGCCTCCTGCTCACGGGGCTGCACTCGGTAGCTGATATTTTCTGCGAGAGCTGCAAAACCACCCTGGGGTGGAAATATGTAAGTACTCGGGGGGAGGGCCACCCTCTGAAGGCCGGGAGTGGGGGGGGTCTCCGTGGCCCCCCAGGCCCCAGTGGCCACCCGTCAGGTGTCTGCCTGACCCAGAGGGAGGCGGGAGCTAGGAGTGGGGGGACCGGGTAGGGGGCGGGCTTACGCCGGCGGCGGTAGGCGGGTCCGTCGGCCCACATTGCCGGCCTCCCCCCGCCAGGAGCAGGCTTTTGAGACGAGCCAGAAGTACAAGGAGGGGAAGTACATCATTGAGATGTCGCACATGGTGAAGGACAACGGCTGGGACTGAGGGCTTCCGGCGGCCTCTGCCCTCCCGACGCATGCCCCACCCTCCCACACCTGCCCCCGCCCGGCCGCGCGTCCATACCAGCATGAGCACTGCCCCACCCCTGGGGGGGACCCTGCTCCCGCCGTCCCTCCCCCCGCCGCCACCCCATCACGCCCAGGCCCCCTTGGAATGGGGGTCTGCGGTACCCCAGGGGTGTTGAAGGTTCAGGCGTGGGCAGCAGTCAGGGAGAGGCAGAAACGGAGGGGAAAGGGGTGGCCGTGGGGACTTGTCGCCCCCAAGGTTCTGAAAACCGAGGGGCTGGCGGGGCAGAGGCGCAGGCTTAGAGGACCCTCGGGAGGAAGCCGTGTTTGCTCCACCTCTGCGAGCGAACAGAGGACCAACCTCGAGTCTTGGCACTGGGAGATCCTAGGCCACAGAATAGCAGGTGAGAAGAGGCTCGAGGTGGAGTGAAATGCTGACCTCAGACGCCGGGAGGTACCGGAGTCTCTTAAGGGTGACGTTTTCCACCCCCCATTTGCAGCAGCCGGGATTCGTGGGGTGGGGGGCGGGCGGAAGAAAAAAAAAGTCCGGAGTCCCAGGCCCTGGGAGATCATCAAAGCATCCCAGGGGTTTGCATTTTACTCCACTTGGCAGTTTACCTTGGCACTGAAGAGGCACTTTCGAGTATCTGACCTTTGCCATGGGGTGGGGTGGGGGGAGGTCCCCCCGGAACAGCCCCACCCCCGGCTGGCAGTCTCCAGAGCGAGCAGGGTTGGTGGGCGTCCTCCTGCCCGGCTACTGCTCCCTGGGACCTAGGCCCTCGGAGGGAAGGTGGGGGATCAGTGCCATGAGGCTAGGCGTCCTCGCGGCTGCCACCAGCGAACGAAACTTTTGTATGATATATAAAGTGTTCGGGTCTATTTTTAATAAAAAGGGGAAAGCAACATGTGAGGCACTGGGTCCTCTGACTTTTCTTGGCAGGTACCACAGATCGTCCCACGCACACCCCTGCCCCAGGCCTGACCCTCCTCCTCTGTTGTTTAGCAGCTAAGTCGACTCTTTTGCAATGTGGACTGCAGCCTGCCAGGCTCCTCCGTCCATGGGGTTCTCCAGGCAAGAATACTGGAGTGGGTTGCCATTTCCTTCTCCAGGGGATCTTCCGGAACCAGGGATCAAACCCAGGTCTCCTGCATTGCAGGCAGATTCTTTACCATCTGAGCCACCTGGGAAGGCCGCCCTTCTATCCCTAGGGGGCAGCAATTGCTCTGTCTATGGCAAGACACCAGGGGATGGAGATTCAGGTGAGGTTTTGCTTCTGAGATGGTTTGTTGTTGTTGAGTGAGATTCCAGCGGGAGCATCCTTAATAGCTTCTATCTTTTGGAGCCCTTGACAAGGAATCCACTTTTGCCAAGTTTGAAGAGATTCATTCCAGAACAAGAGCTTTCTTGGGTCCCATTGCCTTTCAGCCTGGTTCTGGAATCTTTTGGTCAGCTCATGGCTGCTCTTGAAGCTAAAAGGAAAATCGATCAGCCAAGGTGCTGCCCTGGCAGCGGTTACAAACTGGAACAAAATAGCTCAACGCTGCAGCGTCAATGCAACCACGTGACCCACGTGCGATTGTTGGCAGTGCTGTGAAATTCTTATTGTTGTGGGGTCACCAACAACTGCAGGGAGGGTTGGATGCACCATAAAAATCTTTTTTTTTTTTTTGTAAGCTAGCTTGTTATTTCCACATTCATTCATTGGTACTGTAAATATTTGTAAGAGCACTTCTTCCTTGCCAGGCCTTGTTTAGCACTGGCAAAGCAGTGGAGAAGAAGGCAGTCATGGCCTGACTTCATGGAGCTTCCTGTCTAGTGGGAAGACGAACAAGATGCAGGCAATTCCAGTAGAAGGGGACAGGGGAGTGAGCGCAGGGCTTGTACTAGAGGGATCACCTAGAATTGAGGAAAGCAACCTTTGCAGAAGTGATGACTTTGAAAGCTGAGAGGCTGGGTGGGCAGAAAGGAAGAGTAAGGGGAGGGGGTAGTTCAGGCTGAGAGAACTGTGTCAGGTGGCTCAAGTTTAGTTAATTTGAAGAGAAATAAAAGTTTCTTTCCTAAACTGGAGCGCAGATACGAGTGGGTGAGAGGTGAGCCAGCCCAGGAAAGACAGGCTGGGGCCATGAAACACTCAAGGACTTCATCCCAAGGGCACTGAGTAAACACTGAACATTTCTTGTCCTTTAACAAGTGGACTCACATCACCAAATGGCCTGAAAAGAGGCTCAAGTAGGAATGCTAAGAATGAAAAAAAAAGAGACTTGAAGCTAACTGTAGTCTCAGATACTGTTGTCAACATCAGAATGAAAAGGCTATCTGGGCAGAAGAGCTCTGGAAGACACAGGTGCTAGAAGGCAAATCAAGCCCTGAAGGAATGATGTCCAGCACCCCCATCTGGGGGACCTCGGGTGCCCAGCACCCCCATCTGGGGGCCTTGGGGTCCACCCCAGCACCCCCATCTGGGAGGGCTCGGGGTCCGCCCCAGCACCCCCATCTAGGGGGCCTTGGGGTCTACCCCAGCACCCCCATCTGGGAGGGCTCAGGGTCTGTCCCAGCACCCCCATCTAGGGGGCCTCGGGTGCCCAGCACCCCCATCTGGGGGGCCTCGGGGTCCGCTCCAGCACCCCCATCTGGGAGGGCTCGGGGTCTGTCCCAGCACCCCCATCTAGGGGGCCTTGGGTGCCCAGAACCCCCACCTGGGAGGCCTTGGGGTCCGTCCCAGCCTGCCTGGCGATGCCCAGAGCCTTCTCTCAGGTTCCAGCAAGGGACCCAGAAACCCTGTCCTTCTGAATCCCACTTCTTGCACTAAAGTTCAGGAAGGCTTGTCCTTGAATATTTCTGACCTTGAACATCAGGCACAAACTAGCTGCCTTCTTAAAGCTCCCCAAATCTGCCTCTCTCTCAATTTACTTATTAAGCCAACTAGGAACTGTGGGAAACAGGAAAGTAAATGGCACCCATGAGTCTCGGTTCTTTGTAATCTCTCCTGGAAGAATCATTCTGCGAGTTGGGTTCAAGGGATCCTATGTAATCTTTGCGATTAGGCCATGGGGCGGGACTGTCCAAACTCTGGATGCTCAGACAGGTGTCAAGTACCCTGTGACCAAGAGGGGTAGGTGGAGAGGAGGTCTCCTTTTTCTGCCTGAGAGCCAGGGAAGGAGCTGCAGGCACGGAATGCCAGGGGCGTACCAGCCCCTCCCCAGGGTGCAGTCCTTTCGGGTTAGCCTTTTTTCCTTGCCTGTGCACCCCCTTTTTCTAATGGAGGTCTACTCTGGACCCAACAGTGATTCAATCTTCTCCACCCACCCTCCAATCCCAAGCTGAGTCTGGGAACTTCTTGGCCAACCAGTCACTCCCTCCTTTCCTCCTTAAAGCATTGAACCTTTGGAAGATACTCATCTACAACCAGCAGGTGGCACCAAAAACCCTCTACCCCTCAGCTCGACACCCTTCCTCAACCCTCTCCAAGACTGGTAAACTGTGATTTAGGACAGGATTAGATCTAGGCTCTGAAACGTTAAGCACCATCAAACTCTGGCCGTGCTGCTTAAGCCTCTCCTGACTCAGTTTTTCCATCTGTAAAATGGGGATGTTACTTTTCGGTCCTGAGGACCCACCATGATGCACTTGGTGTCTGGCACACAGGCTGCAGACGGACGTGCTTCCGTAAGTGTGAGCTATTCGTCTGACTTACTCAGAGGGAGGCCTCCTGAGTTCCCACCAGGTGGCTGAGGGGTGCCCAGGCCGGAGAGGAGGGTCGATGCCTGGGAGGCAGCCGGCGCTGGGCAGCGCTGCGCGGCCAATGCCCTTTTAACATTGCACTGCTAGTGACAGGCGCAGACAGTAGCACAATGTGAAAAGAGCCCCGGCCCGCAGCAGAGGGGCGCGGCCCTGCTCCCAGGCCCCTGCTTCCCCAGCCCTTCCCCACCCTCAGCACAGCCCCCCTCCTTTCTCCAGGGTCCCTTCTGTTTCCTTCCACTCCTCCTCCTGTCTTCTTCCTCACCTCCTTCCTAACATGGAGATCATCTTTCCCCGGAGGTTTCAGGGCAGGGGGAACAGAGTGCCAGGAAGCAGCCTGGCATTCCGTCTTCACGGGAAAATGACTGGGAGACACCCCTGCCCCCAGATCCGGAGGTGAGGAGAAGCCGGGTTTACCTGGGTTTGTAGGTCTTGTCAGCTTCCCTCCAGAGAGGAGCTGGCTGCCCCAGACCACAGAGCTTCCTCCCCGCTCTAAAGCTCTCTCTCCTTTTTTACTTTAGATAAAGGGTAGGTCTAGGCCTTCACGGGACAGTCTCGGATGGGGGCGAACAGGCTGCACAGACAGACCCCCAGGTCTGCAGGCGGAAGCTGTGGGTGAAGTCCCACCTCTGCAGCTCCTCTCGGAGGCCTGCAAAATCCACTGAGTGGATTCAGCGTTGAACAAAATGGTGCGGTTCATTCCCTCGCCATTAGAGACAGGCTTTCCTTGGCAGTAGGGTCAGAATCTGTTTCCTGTTTATCCAGGGACTCCGGTTAGGGGGTTTTTCAAGCTCACCGGCATCTTCAGACGTCCCCATCCTATCAGGTCTAAGGGGCTTACACCCCCGACAAACAATCCTGAGACCGACCAAAGGTTCAGAGTCGGGCAGAGATCTGGGGCAGCAGGCTCCTGGCTAGAGCTGCGGCCCTCGGGGGCCGGGCTGTGGGGTAATTCCGGGGTGCACCCATCAGAAAGGCCCCTGGGGGATGCCCGGTGCCCTCCCCGCTGGGAGCTCTTCCTGGGGGGGAGGGGGGGTTCCCTCCCACTAGCTCGAAAAGCAGGAGAGCCTGTCCCCTGCCTTTCCATGCAGTCTGTTCCTGTAATCGGGGCCCGGGGCCCACAGTTCTAATGGACGGAGATCCAGGCTCCGCGAGGGTCGGTCACCAGCTTCTGCTGTTGGGTTGAGCAAAGCCGTCCCCGTGGGGAACCGGACGGTGTCAACAAGGGGCCGAGGGGCCAAGAGCACGGGCCAGCCAGCTTCCTGGAGGCCAGGGGGAGATGCCCCCCAGGGGGCCCAGATCGCACCCGGGGTGGGGGGCGGGGGCCGGACCCCGCGGCTCTCACGGCCCCCTCCGCCCAGAGCCGGGCGCCCCGGTCCGGCCGCCGGCGGGGCCCTCCCCAGCCCCGGGCCCGGGAGCCGCCCCCCCGGCTCCTGGCAGAGGCGGGCGTGGAGGCCGAGGAGGAAACGGGGGAGGGGCGGCTCAAGTTCCCCGCGCCCCACTCCTCACCGGCCACCATCTTCCGGCCCTGGCCCCCCGGAGCAGCGGGGGATGGGGCCCAGCCCGCGGCAGGGAGAGAAAGGGCAGGTGGAGGGGCGGCGGGAGCGGCGGGGCAGGCCGGGCCCGCGGCCATGGCGACCAGAGGGGCAGCCCGGAGGGCTCCAGGAACGGGGCGCGGGGGACGGGGTGAGGGGGGCGTGCGCTCCTTCCACACCCAGCTCTGCGCCGCCCCCCCACCCCCACCGCCCCCGGGACACACACACCTGAGGCTGGACCACACACGGGCGCGAGCGCACACACTCCAGCCACACTTGCCGCACGGCTCAGCTTACTACACACTTACCCAGACGGCGTGCGTGGGGGGGAGCCCGCAGCTCGCGCTCCGAGCGCACCCCTCCAGGCCCGGCAACTCTTAAGGCAGGGGCGGGCCTCACTCCCGCGCGCAGCCCCCCGGCTCGTCCCACAACTTCTCCCGACGCACAACTCCGCGCTGGGTTCAGCCCTGCGGCCCCTGCATTCCCCCCTCAACGCCCCCGCCAAGTCCCCTGTGCCCCACAGCCCCTGCACACACACACACAGACACACACACACCCCCTGCGCGCGCGCACACACACCCCTGCGCGCGCACACACAGACACACACACACCCTGCGCGCGCGCGCACACACACACACCCTGCACACAGACACACATACACGCACGCCCGGGCACACACAGATGGCCCAGCGGAGCCCCCCGCCCCGGCCCCACCACACCCCCACTGGAAAGGCGCAGGGAGCCACGCCAGCACGACACGCCTGCTGCTCCCCCGTCTCAGTTGCGGCGAAAGAAGAAACCAGAAGAGATGCCCGCGCGGAGGGGACGGCGAGGGCAGAGAAGACGGAGGAGGGGCCCGGCCCGCCCCCGGCCCTCGCCGAGAGGATGCGCCCCCCCCCCCCCGTCCGCGGCGCTGGCCCTCGGGGCGCCCCGATACCTACATGCCGCGCCTCCTTCCGCTCCTCGGCCCGCCGCCTCCCTCTTCCCGGGCCCTTTCTCTGCCCTCCCCGCCCCGGCGCCCCCCCCCCCCCCCCCCCCGGCGCCCCCCCCCCCCCGCCCGCCGCCCTCCCGGGCCGGGCTCGGGCCCCGCGGCGGCCGCGGCCGAGACGGGGGCCGGGGGCGCCGGGCGCCGCGCCCGCGCCGGGTCCCCCGCGCCCCCTTCTCCTTCCACACTCCCTGCCGTCCATCTTGAATACTTGGGATTCTTGAATGGAGTGAGCAGGATCCGCTGCCCCAGGCTCCCATTGGCTGCGGGTTCACCCTTTTGAAACGAGATCCTCCCGCCCATTGGCTGCCGGGCTCCCCTCTTAGCCCCCAACCCCCATCCCCCGCGCCCCCCCACGGCCAGCGAGGTCGGGGCGCTCCCAGGCGCCCCCTCCGCGGGCCTCCCCCCACACCCCACGGGCACCCCCCACCCCTGGAGGTCGGCCTCCCGGCTCGTTCCATCACGTCCCCCACCCGGCTGCAGGTGAGGGCGGACCGGGTTCCCGCCAAATGCGGCTCCCGAAGCCCGGCTCGCGGACGCCCCTGGTGCCGGACTCGGAGACCCTAGGAGACGAGAGGTGCGATTTCCTGCCCGCCTCCCGACGCCCCTTGAGCCGAAGTCCCTCTCCAACCGGGACCCTCCTGGCCTTTCAGCCTCAGCCCAGGCGATCAGAGCAGCGCTCCTGAACCAGCCAGCCCCCTGGGCTGGGCAGGAAGAGGGCAGCTCCGGAAAGATCTGGGCCCTTCTGAGCGGCTTCAGCCTGGTTGCCGCGGGGCAGGTCTGACCCTACCAGGAATGTGCAGCATCTGGAGCTCTGCTCCGTCACACACGTCCCCTGGGACCAGCCCGCCCAGCCCCGCCCGGCCCAATACTGGGCCCACTCGGAGCTGGGAGCCCAGACCGGCACGGAGGAACTAGGGAGTAAGAGCAGTGAGTCAGGCCTGGACGTGGGGGTCCCTTTATTCTGGGCCCGGATTTGCTGTAACATGCTTCTCGAGGTCACGGTCTCCTCTCTGGGCCTGTTTCCTGATTTACAAAAGTTTGATCTAGAACTTCCTATAGAAGTTTCTATGTGAGGATAGAAATGATCTGTACTGTACCATCCAATGTGATAGCCACTAGCCACGTGCAGCTACTGACCCTTTGAAATTGGCTTCTGTGACAATTGTTCAGCCGCTCAGTCATGTCCCACTCTTCGTAACTCCATAGACTGCAGCACGCCAGCCTTCCCTGTCCATCACCAACCCCCAGAGCGTACTCAAACTCATGTCCATTGAGTGGGTAATGGCCATCCAACCATCTCATCCTCTGTCACCCCCTCCTCCTCCTTCCCTCAATCTTCCCCAGCATCAGGGTCTTTTCCAAGACTCTGACTGAGGAAATGGGGTTCTGATATTATCTAATTTTAATCACTTCTAATAGCCATATGTAACCAGTGACACCAGTTTGGACACTGCAGGTCCAGGATGCTGGTGTTCCTGCTGGTGAAGAGCATTCTAGGAATCTTGCTTGGCAGAAAGTCTTTTCTCCTTGTCCCTAGGTGCAAAGTCCTCCAGATCCAACGTGTGTTAGTGTCTAGAAAGTGAGGCTCAAATCCCTGCCCCCTTCGTCAGGAATGCTTTCCTTACCGCTGTCGGATTGTCAGTCTGCTCTGTGGGGCTGAAGTTACACATACCCACAGGACACAGAAGGTTAGCGGTAGTAGAGGATTTGCAAGTTTGCCCAACCTTCATGTTTTTCCAAGGATAAACACCAAGGTGTTGACCGGAGTTAGGGTGGGGGATGTCCTTGGCCCAAAACTTCCCTCGTAGCTCAGTGGGTAAAGAATCCGCTTCCAATGCAGGAGACCAGGGTTGGATCCTTGGGTTGGGAAGCGCCCCTGGAGAAGGAAATGGCAACCCACTCCAGTATTCTTGCCTGGGAAAATCCCATGGACGGAGGAGCCTGGCAGGCTACAGTCCACAGGGTTGAAAGACTTGGACACGACTGAGCGACTAAACCACCAGGGGCGCACAGCACTTAGTACATCTTTTCTGAGCTTTACAAGGCGTGTGGGATCTTACTTCCTGGACCAGGGATTGAACCCATGTCCCCTGCAGTGGAAGCATGGTGTCTTAATCGCTGGACCCGGAGGGATGTCCTCTTCAGAGTTTTTGTGAGCCTGCCACCCCCACCCCGCTGCTGCCACACACACCATTAAGTTCATTCAACAAATGCACTTCTCTGACCCAGGACATAGAGGACCTGGGGTGGAAATCCACCAAGACTGATACCGAGGGACAACCAGCTCCATGGGAGAGGCTGAGCTCCTGGGTCTGCCAGGGTGATGAGAACATGGGCAGCTCAGAGCACGTGTCCTAAGCCAGGGTGGTTCAGAGACCCCAGTGTGCACCACCCCCAGCATGAGGAGCAGAAGCTGTGAGGCAGAAAACCAACTCTGGGTTTATCCTTGGGTTGACCAGGAGGCCGAATTAGCAAGCAGCTGTGGTTTCTGCAGGTGGAGTGGAAGGGTATGAGTGTCCAAGGTTCTGGTGGTTACAGGCAAAGACTGGTGCACACAGGGCCCTAACCCAGCAGAGAGAGGAGCCACAGGGGTTGGTAAAAGGGACTGGGCACCTGCCTGAACTTGTATGGTATTGGTCCAGTCCCTGCTCTTGGAGGACGTCTGCCTGGGCAATGCGCTGTGGGTAAGGGGAAGACCCAGAGCTGCCTGGGGAACGGCTTCTGTGCTCAACACTGCGTTATTACAGCTGAAAACTGCTAAAAGACTTCTCTGGTGACAGACGGGTAAGGAGTTCGGAGGCAAGGATGGCTCCCAGTGGGGAAGGGAATCTAAGAAGTCTTCCTGGAGGAAGGAGCATCTGACACTTGAAGATGAGAAAGGATTTAAAGGAAAAAAGATGAGGACTTCTCTCGTGGTCCAGGGGCTAAGACTCCACGCTCCCACCGCAGGGGGCTCAGGCTCGATCCCTGATCAGGAAACTAGAGCCCACGTGCCTAAGACTTTTCAGGCCACGACTAAAGATCTCGCGTGCTTCAACGAAGATCAAAGGTCCCGCCTGCCGCATCTAAGGCTGGCACGGCCTAATTAGTTATTAAATAGAAGACAAGAAGATGGGAGGAAGGAAGACCAGAAAACGGCAAGAAGAGGCAGCAACACAAAGGCTGGAAGATGGGGAAGCGGCAGTCTGTACTTAGAATGGGTTGTAAATTCCGTGGGAACCCAGGAGGTAGGAAAGAGAATGGCCAGGATGGAAAGTCAGGCTGAGACAGGTGGTGGCGGCCTTGGACACTTCCCCCTGGGCCTGGCTCAGCTCCAGTGACATCATGTTTCTTTCTTTTTTTTTTTTTTTGACATCATTTTTTCTTGAAGACGCCCTAACCCTTTTCCCTGCTGAACAGTGATGCTTCTCAACTGTTCATCAGGCTCCCAGCGCCTCCACCCTCAGCCTTCTGCAGCTTCTACCTTCGTCTGCAGGCCCCCATTTGCATTCCACAAACATCCTTCCCACGGCAGAATGGACTCTCCTCGGTCTGCCTCAGCTCTGTGTCCAGTCTCTGGATTCCCTGTGCCCAGGAATGAGCCTCACAAAGCTCCTTTCTCTCTCATGTCTGTGCTCAGCCCTCCAGGCTCCTCTGTCTGTGGAAATTCCAGGCAGGAATCCTGGAGTGGGCTGCCATGTCCTTTTTCACTTATCATATTTTAAACTCCATCCCATCTTGGGAGTTTAAAATGGAGGCCAGGGGACTTCCCTGGTGGTCCAGTGGTTAAGACTCCACCCCTCCACAGCAGGGGGCACAGGTTCGATCCCTGGTCAAGGAACTAAGATCCCCCATGCTGGTCAGCTGAGGGTAGGGGTTAGGGGGGAAATGAGGGCCAGGAGCAGATAGACATGGTCTAACTTGTCATCAGTTCAGTCACTCAGTCGTGTCCGACTCTTTGCGACCCATGGACTGCAGCATGCCAGGCTTCCCTGACCATCACCAACTCCCAGAGTTTACTCAAACTCATGTCCGTCGAGTCGGTTATGCCATCTGACCATCTCATCCTGTGTCATCCCCTTCTCCTCCTGCCCTCAATCTTTCCCAGAATCAGGGTCTTTTCCAATGAGTCAGTTCTTGGTATCAGGTGGCCAGAGTATTAGAGTTTCAGCTTCAGCATCAGTCCTTCCAATGAATATTCAGGACTTATCTCCTTTAGGATGGACTGGTTGGATCTCCTTACAGTTTAAGGGACTCTCAAGTGTCTTCTACAACACCTCAGTTCAAAAGCATCAATTCCTCGGCGCTCGGCTTTCTTCGCAGTCCAGCTCTCACATCCGAACTTGTTATAGGAGTGTTAAAAAAGGCACTAGGAGCTATTTGGCTCCAGCCTCCGCCCCTACATTCTTTCCCCCTTGTCTGGGAGTTCCAGAATGCTCCTGGGCTCTGCAGAGGCCTCTCTTCCGCATCGTCTGTGTCCAGGGTCACTCAGGAGGTGGCCCTCTGCCTTTCTCACTGATCTCCAGGGTCCCTCCAGATCTCTACTCGGGTATGTGTGTGTGTGAGAGCTCAGTAGTGCCCAGGAGATCAGTCGTGTCCAACTCCACCACCCCCTGGACTGTAGCCCCACAAGCTCCTCTGTCCATGGGATTCTCCAGGCAAGAATACTAGAGCGGGCTGTCACTTCCTCCTCCAGGGATCAAACCTGTGTCTCCTACATGTCTCCGGCATTGCAGGCGGATTCTTTGCTGCTGAGCCACCAGGGAACCTCGTGGAACTGGGTAACTGTGAGTCAGCAAGACCTTCTGCCCCAGTCCTCTGCCCCCTGGAAGGACCGAATCCGAAACACTGGAGACATGCTGCCTCTCTGATTGAACGTCAGTGGAGGGGACCGGGCTTCATGGCTCCACACTCACCGAGCCGACACAGGCCTTTCCATGAGGAGCTCTTTCCTTCTCCTCCTTCCACAATGAGCTGTTTTGTGTCTCCTCTCAACTGCTTCTGTGTCTGAGGGCTTCCTGTGTGGAAATCTCTGGAATCACTGCTGGGAGAATTCCTAGCCCTGAGGTGCTCCTAGTTGAGGGTTGAAAGGCAGACATACGAAGAGGGAGTCTGAGAGCCACAAGTGTCCAAAGAGGTGCGAGAACCTTCTCTCCGAGGCAAACCCACCTCCCCAAGGTCTTGATGCTGGTCTTCCTTCATCAGTCGCCCCGTTTACTAGCATCTCCGATCCCCTTCCAGAAGCCCAGAGCAAGGGTCAGCGAGTTAGAGCCCACAGACCGGGTCCTGTCCGCTGCCTGCTGCAGATTCTTTTGTTTGTTTGTTTGGGACGTTTGGGGTTTTGTTTGCTTTGGGATTTGTTCTTTGTTTTTGCGATTAAGGTTCACCGGGACGCAGCCCTTGCTCCCTGGGTTACACACCGCCTGTGACCGCCGTTGCGCTACAGTGGCTGGGTTGAGTGGTCGTCACCGCAGAGATCCCACAGCCAGGACAGCTGAGCCTGTTTCTTAGCCGGCTCGTTACAGCAAAGGCCTGTGGATGCTTAGGGCCCTGATGTGTCGGCTGTACCAGCGCTCAAGGAGGGCCACTGAAATTACCCTGAGATGGGGATGGAAAGACGTAGCAGAGGCGTTCGCCATCAGCCTACACTGAGGCTCAAATCGGGCCAAGTCGACCACTTCTCGCAGAGCCGGTTGGCTTTCCACATCTCTCCTTCACGTCCCACTCACTCGTAAACCCGTGCAGTCCAGCCCCTGCCCCTGCTTTCTGCTGAAACGGTTCCCACTAGGACCACCCCGACCCCCTGAAGCCTGGTCCGTCATCCTTTGCTCAGTCCCGCCACGCTCGAGCTCTCTTTAGCACCTGCCTCTCTTGACTACATCCATCTTGAAATTCTGGTGGCTTCCAGGAGACTAGACCAGCCTTGAGTTGCCTCTTCTCCCGCGATTCCTTCTCCGGTCCCTTCCCTTGGGTCTTCTTCCTTCCCCTCCTGCCTAAGCACACGCTCTGCGAGGATCTGCCCAGGGCCTCTGTCTTCCCTCGAGGTTTCTCGCTGCACAAAATCATCCCTTTGCCTGCTTTTAATATTAATACTCACGTTGGTGTGGGTGTCTTTCCAACATCTAACTTCTGACCTGACAGCCCAGATTTTCATCTTCCTGAAAAAAAAAATCCCCGGCAGTCCAGTGGTCAAGCCGTCACCACCCAATGCAGGGGATGTGGGTTCGATCCCCGGTCAGGAAGCCAAGATCCCACAGCCTTGTGGCCAAAAAACCCCAAAGAGAAAACAGAAGCAAAACTGTAATGAATTCCAGAAAGGCTTATAAAAATGGTCCACGTTAAAAAAAAAAAAAGGTGGTGGAGGGGGAAGCCCAGGTTTCTAACAGAATGCAGCAACTCCTCAGATGCTTGTCTCCTTGACCAGATAAGGCAAATTCATTCAACGTGAAGGAGAGGTAACATGCTGACCCCTTCCCTGCCCTGCACGCGTCTGCCTATCCTCCCATCTCCGCCTTCATGGCTGCTCATCCTAAGAGATCCTGTCCTCGATGCATCCCTCCTCGGGGGCAGTCTCATCCATTCATGCAGTTTCAACAGCCACCTGTGCGTGAATCACTGCCCAGTCCATCTCTGGGTGTGTTCTCAGCTGCCTCCTGCATTCCCAGCGTATGAGGTAGGTGTCAGGTGTTTCTGCCTGCCCAGACTCCATCCTGAACGTGGTAACTGCCCCTTAGCTTTCCTTTGGGGAGACAACCGTCCCCTGCTTTCCCTCCGCGTGGGTCACCCAAGGCTGACCTCGTCTGCCCCTTCGGGGGGCAGTCCCAGAAACCAGGCGTATCAGTCATCTCTGGCTGTGTAACAAATTAGCCCCAAACTCAGGGGCTTAAGACAGCACACATTTATTTTCTCGCAGTTTCTGTAGGTCGGGAATCTGGACAGGCTTCGGTTGGGTCCTCGGATCGTGGTCTCTCGTGAGACTTTAATCAAAGTGTCACCCAGCACTCGGGTCTCATCTGAAGGCTCAACGACGCTTTCAGGGTTGTGGGCAGGATTCAGTTCCTCAAGGGCTGTCGGACTGAGGGTCTCGGCTCTTTGGTGGAGATTGGCCACCCTCGGTTGCGGGCCACGTGGGTGTCCGCCCCGTGGAGGCTTGCATCAGCAAAGCCAGCGAGTCTGCTAGAGAGACGGAAGTCCAAGCCTTGGGTCACCGCACCCCAGAAGTGACAACAGCAGCGTGTTGCCTTATTTGGTGAGAACTAAGCTAGTCACGAGGAGACGGCGGCACAAAGGTGCCAGCTAGGACGCAGGCTCACTGGAGGCGCAACTTCCAGGCTGTCAGCCACAGAAGTGTCAGCCAATGAAACCACAATAATTGAGTCAAGGCTGGGTCTCTAATCAAAGTCAATCAGAATTAGACCTGAGATGTTTGCCAGGAGTGTGGAGAGAGTGCAGCTGCTGGCATTGTTCTGGAGGAGAGGGTAAGCTTGAAACTGCTGGAGGTCATAACCTCTGTCTTGTGGAGGAGAATCTGCCTAAACTGCAAATGGATTAAGGAACAAGATGAGGAGAGAGATACGCCTGATACAGCCACACCTGCAGCAGAACCTCGAGAGTCTTTGGTGATAGCAGCCCGGATGTTCCTTCTGCTTCCATCGGTTTCAGACGAATTCTGCCACCCACAGCCCGAGGATTCCTAGTGGATAAAATGTCTCAGAAATACCTGGATTCAGTTTGCCCAATTATCTTACCTTGGTCTCCCCAACAGAGCTGCTGCTTTTCCTAGGTCCTATTTTGCGGATGAAAGCATGACGCAGTTGCTTAGGGCGAAAACCTTGAAGCCATTTTTGCCCTTCCTCATCTGCTCTGGAGGTGAAATAGCCTGTGCAACATGGATTCTATAGAACCGGTAGGAGAGACTGTCTTCCTTCGCAAAGATGGAGGAGGCTCTACGGTGACCCAGAGAAAGGTAAGCTGAACAAGTGAGCAGGTTTTCCTCCTAGTCGTTTGAATTCTACAGAATTTCTGGAGGTGAATCCCATGATTTAGAGGAGGAAAATAGTGTACCTGACTCTCATATCAAAACATACCACAGACAAAATGAAATTCTGACACTGCCTGGTGACCTTGGCGCTTGGCTGGTGTTGTGAAAATATTCCCTCTGACTCTAAGGCAAATCATAAGAAGTTGCGTCGTTGGAAAGTCACTCATACTTTCTTTGTCATCTTTCTCCTTGGAGTCCCAATCGTAATTCTGATCTTTCTTGTTCTTTCCCTGTGCCTCTTTCATCCAGAACTGCTCTGAATCCTGTGCGTTTAGATGCTATTCGCCTGTCAGCTTAATATCCACCCTGGGGTTTTGGATCATCCTCTGAAAAGCCTTCCTTCCAACCTCCCCTCCATCAAAGTATGAGTCCACAACACAGACCTCTGACCATTCATCTGCCCCGAACTGTGATGGCTTTCTAGTGCCCAGACCACATTTTCTAACCTTTATTGGGTTGTTGTTTTTTAGTCACTAAGTCGTGTCTGACTCTTTGCGACCCCACGGACTGTAGCCCACCAGACTCCTCTGTCTATGGGATTCTCCAGGCAAGAATACTGGCGTGGGTTCCCATTTCCTTCTCCAGGTGATCTTCCCAAACCAGGGATCAAACCAATGTCTCCCGCATTGGCAGGCAGATTCTTTATCTCTGAGCCACCAGGGAAGCCTTTATTGGGTTAAGGATCCTTTTTTAAAAAGCTGATGAAATCTATGGGTAAGGTAGATCTTTCTAGAAAAATCTATATTTTGTGTTTTGATGTACATTTCAAGATTATGAACCCTCCGAAGTCCATTTACTACATATTGCGCCCACCTTTCATCAATTCAGGTTAGCTTCATACAGAGAATACGTTCCGAACTTGTTAGAGTGGCATTCAATGCCTTCCAGACTGAACCCTACCCGCCTTTCTAATTGCAGCTTCTGCCTCGTACAGTCCTGGTTGGTTTATGTCTGATTCCCCATCAAGCCCCGAGTCTCCCTGAGAGGAGAGAGTGCGCCTTTTAATTTTTCCTTGTTACACCTCCCCAGACAGAATAACAGTTTCCCAGGGGCAACAGTCAGAACACTTAGTACAAGATCAACTGTTAGTTCACTGCTAGATTTTTTAAAAATTATCTTATTATGGTCAGTATGCTTAATATTTAACATGAGATTTACCCTGTTAACAGATTTTAAAGTGTACAATGCAGTATTATTAACCACAGACACAGTGTTGTACCACAGATCTCTAGAATTTATTCGTCTTTCCTAATTTAAGCTTTATGCTGGTTGATTAGTAATTTTCCATTTCTCTTTCCCTCCAGCCCTTGGCAATCACTGTTCCATTCTTTGATTCTGAGAGTCTGACTATTTTGGGAACGTCGTATAAGTGGAATCACACAGCATTTGTCTTTCTGCGATAGGTTTATTTTATTTAGCGTGATATCCTCAAGGTTCACCCACGTTTTCACTCATTGCAGAAGTCCCTTCTGGTTTTAAGGCTGAATTCTACTCCAGTGTGTGCCTTTACCACATTTTCTGTACCCATTCGTTGTCAATGGACATTTATGTTGTTCCCACATCTTGACTATTATGAATAGTGTTGCAATGAGCAGCTAGATTTATTAATTTCTAGCAGCAAAAGGATTTTAGGGTGACATGCCAAGCCAGTATGATTCAATGTCATATGCCCCAAATCTGTATCTGCAGAGAGCTCTGATTTCAAAACTTTCCAGTTGTCGTGGACCCCACAGGGACAGGCACTGCTCAGACACTGTGCCATGATTTTGGTTTAGAAAATACAGGTCTCCACTGGGGAACTTTTTACTGCCTTGGCCAATACTAATATCAGGAATTGTTTTCGGCAGCTGGAGCCCTTTGGGACGCTGGAGAAACTTAAAGAACCGGCTCCACTGGTGGATTCTCAGGTGAGTTCATTGATTTCATATTGCAGCTCTCGGCTCCACCCCCATCCGCAGAGCAAGCCAGAACAAGACATAGGAATGTCTCCTCTGTTGCTCCAAAATGGGCTTTCTCAGGAGATCTCCTGAGAGTCTCGGGAGAGGTGCAATTTCCTCTTGCCCTCTTTGGCCCCATTTAAAAATTCCCTCCCCCACCCCCACCTCCCATGGGCGAGGGACATTTCGTATCACACGGTAGGAAGTAGAAAGAAGACAACGTGAGTCCATAACAGTCCAGGACCTCTGGGGACCAGGGCTCTGTCTGGTTTGACACTGTATTTCCAGGGCTACAGCAATGCCTGGCACATAGTGAGGCCTCAAATTATACTTGTTGAATGAATGAATGGGAAAACAGGAGAAGTCAGTGGTCTTGGCTTCTAATCTGTAAGTGTTTGTCTCCAGAACCTCTGTGCTTTCTCTGTGGGCACTTGGTGTCTTGTGATTTCATCCAACAATCAGCCCTAGAGCATCTGGGTCCCGCTAGGCCTGTCAGGACCAATGAGATGACCTCAGACCTCTCACATATGCAGCAAACCCATCGTTGATAAGTCAGAGCCCTCCTTGTGTGCAGGGGCCTTACATGATGGTATCGGTGTGCTACGGTTGGGGTTATCAGCTAATATTAGTTTCTACCTCATGATCCATAATGGCCACTCAAGCTCCAGCCATCATGTTTTATTCCAGCCTATAGAGGGGAGAAACAAGGACTGAAGAAGGATGTGCTCCTCTTTTAAAGAGACTTTCCAGAGGTTGTCTATGATACTTCTTACATCCCACTGGCCGGAACGTAGTCACATGGTCCCAGCAGATTTCGAGGGAGGAGTTCTTTATATTTCAGGTGGCCGGGTAACCGACCAGCTAAATATCAAGGGTTCTATTACAAAGGAAGAAGTGGGGAGCGTACTGCGGGGGACTGTTGGCATGGTTGAGGAGGTGGTTTGGCCTGGTAAGTCTGGCCTTGCAAAGCCAGAGGACTTTCTCTGCTCCCAGTCTCTGCTCTCATCTGTGCAGTGGTGGACTCCAGCCCAGTCCTGCGTGAGGGTGCAGGCGTCCACAGCGGTCAGAGAGCATGGCTGCTGGGAGGCAGATGGCCACAGGCTCAAATAGGCCTGCAGGCCTCTCTGTTCCTCCCTTTATGAAGTGAGGAAAACAGTACCCATCGTGTACGATTACGGTGAGTGCTTCACTCCTTGGAAATCCCTGGGACAGACTTGTGGCCCATGAATGGTGCTTTTTTGTTTGTTTGTTTGTTTTAAAGAATTGTGGTTAAAAAAGTATACAAGTCACCTTTGGGGCCATTTTTAGTGTATAGCACTACTATACTACTACTGCACGTTGTCGCGTAACAGATTTCTAGAACCTTCTCGTCTTGCAAAACTGGACCACCCCAGCTATTAAAGATCAAGACCCCTGCCCCCTCTCCCTCCAGCCCATTCTTTTCTCTAAGAATTCGGCTCCGTTAGACCCCTCGTATCAGTAGACTTGGACGTTATTTGTCTTTTGTCCCTGGCTTATTTCAGCAGTGACCAGAGGCAAATAGTGTCCAAGTCTACCGATATGAGCATGACGTCCTCAAATTTCATCCATGTTGTAGCATATGGCAAAATTGTCTTTTTCTTTTTTAAACTGAATCACATTGCATTGTATGGATATACTTCCTTTTCTGTAGCCACATATTCTTTGTCCAAATGGATGTTTAGATTGCTTCTGCCTCTCAGCTGTTGTGATTGATGCTGCAAGATTGGTGCTTCTTGGAATTTCCCTGGTGGTTCAGTGGTTTGAGTTTCCATGCTTCCCATGCAGGGGGCATGGGTTCCATTCCTGGTCTGGGAATAAGATCCCACATGCCTCATGGTGCAGCCAAAAGCTAGACAAACAAATAGCTACAAAAGAGAATGGTGCTTCTTATCAGAGACTAGTTAGCATAAGAGACTAGTTCTCCCCTTTCTTTCAATACGTTTGGCGGGGAGCTTCATGGTTTGCTGGTTTTTTGTTTTCCGGGATGTAAATAATTGTTAGATGAAACATCTTAGGTGGAAACAAACAAGGTGGATGGATCTGGGAGTTCTGTAGATGCTGCATATCATTTAGAGGGACAGGGGACAGGGAAAGGGGACAGTTACAGAGCGCAGATTCTCTTTAGGTGCCCATTTGAATAGATGAGACATCTGCAGTGTCACGCTGTTGAATCCCAGAGTCACGAACATTCCAGGCTCCAGACGTTTCATTACAGGCAGGGTGCAGAACCATCACCCAGCTCCCACTGAAGCCAGCCCTCCACGAGTCCTCAATCCCGACCCCAGGGACACAGGCCTGGAGCAGCAGGGAGGAGGAAGGACCATGCAGTGCAAATGTGTGATTCCTTCCTTGAGAAATAACCTGTTAGGCAAAACCCTAGCTGATAATAACGACGAGAAGCGATGCCTTGGGTTTCCTACCTCCAGCGGTTTCCTCAGGAGACACAAAAGCTAAGAATAATGTCTCATTGTTTTAGGGAAAAAAGGATCTTTACCCAAATACGGACGTTGCCCACTTTGAAGCAAAAGCGTTTATAGGCCTAGATGGTGTCTGCGGTATTCCCAAGGAGCTTCCTAGTAGCTGGAGTGAAAAGGCAACCACTCATGAATATGCTGGTGTTGACTGGGAAGCGCAGAGGGCACTCCTGGGGGAGGGGAGGACGTGGCTCGCACTGGGCTCAGGAGTATGACAGCATCTGAATAAATGGACAAGGAGTTCCCTGGTGGCGTGGTCGATATGAGTCCACCTGCCAATGCCGGGGACACAGGTTCAATCCCCAGTCCAAGAGGATCCCACGTGCTGGGGAACAAACAAGCCCGTCCATCACAACTACAGAGCCTGTGCCCAGGCCTGTGCTCTGCAGCGAGAGAAGCCACCGCTGTGAGGAGCCCGTGAGAACACTGCCACTAGAGAGCAGCTCCTGCTCGCCACAGCAGAGACGGCCCGCACGCAGCAACGAAGACCCAGCGCAGCCAAAAGTGTAAAAAATAGAAACGGACAGGATTCAGAAAGGCGTCTCCCTTTTGTTTCGTTTCAGCCAATAGGTACCGAGTGCCCGCTTGGTAGGTTCCAGGCTCCCTGCTTGAAGCTGAGGCTAATGACAAAAAGACACGGTCCCTGCCCTCCAGAGGTTTTTCAAAATTATCTAGGCAAGGAGAGCAGCTTTTTCTTTTTTTTTTTTCAATATTCATTTTCTTTTTCTTTTTTTTAAAAAATTAATTTATTTATTTTAATTGGAGGCTAATTAATTTACAATATTGTAGTAGTTTTTGCCATACATTGACTTGAATCAGCTATGGGTGTACATGTATCCCACATTCTGAACCCTTCTCCCACCTCCCTCCCCATCCCATCCCTCAGGGTCATCCTGGTGCACCAGCCCTGAGTGCCCTGTCTCATGCATCGGACCTGGAGCAGCTTTTTCTAATGAGGACCACACTGCCCTGGTCCTCACGCTGTGAAGGGGCACAGAGTCATCTCCAGAGGACCCAGTCCCCACGAGGCAGGGCTGGATGAGCAGGGGTGGGGACCAGGGCTGACCAACCCACTGTGGCCGCAGGGCAGGAGCTGGCCTTGCCGGTGATCCTGGAGCCGGCTGTCAGGCACCTGTGTGTCTGGTGGCCCCAGACCCCCCCTCTCATCTCACCCTGTAACCAGGCATCTTCTGCTCGGCCCCTGACCCTTGGCCCTGGGGCTCCTGTTCGTGTCCACTGTGGATCTCCTTGAGACTCTGGCCCTGAGGCTGGTTTAGGAGAGAAGAGGAGGACGAAGTCCCCGTGGGGTTTCCAGGAGGAACTCCTCAGCTGTGAGCAAGCCCTTCACACCTGAGACCTGAGCTGGGGAGTCCCCAGCCCAGAGGTGGGGCAGGCTGGGAGACGCACCGGGATCCCAGGCAAACTGCAGAGTCTGGTTTGAACGCAATGGAGCCTTCCCAGCTGGGGTGACCTTGAGCAAATCATTTCGTCGAGGCTCCTTTTCTTCATCCGCGAAGCGGCCCAAACAGTACCAGGGATGACTGCAAAGTTTCAGGGAAATGCTGAAATGGAAGCCCGGTGTGGGGCAGGTGGGAAAATCCCCGCGTGAAGGGGGCTTAAGCAAGGGAGGGGAGTGGGGGATTCATGGGAGCCCCCAGGAGAGGAGAGGCGAGGAGGGCGTCAGCTGAGCCGGACCCTGCCCCTGACTCTGTGGAGCCGGTCTGCTTGGTCACCCAAGGAGAAACGGGGCGGCGGGGCGCGGGGCCGGGCGGCCAGGCTGTCACCGCAGGATGATGGATGAGCCTGTTTCAGGCTTGTAATTAACATAGAGCAGCTCTGAGATCCTTCCCCTGGAGGAGTGCTCCCCGGGTGAACACTCCAGGGAGTGCCTGGGAGGCCCTCCTCAAGGGCTTGGAGCTGAGGCGGGGTGTAGAATTTGCAGGGAAATTCTGACACAGCCTTCCAGAAGTTTGTACGTGTGTGTGTGAATGCGAGTGAATGTGTATATTTGTCACCCAAACATTAGCGTTTTTAAAAAAATATTTAGTTATTTACTTGGCTGCTTTGGGCCCTAGTTGCGGCAAGTGGGATCTGGTTCCCTGACTGGGGATCGGACCTGGGGCCCCCGCTTTGGGAGCGTGGAGTCAGCCACTGGACACCAGGGGCTTCCCTCGTAACAGTGAGTGCGTGTACGTGTGTGCGCATGCGCACGTTTGCATGTACTCGCACATACCTGGGCTTCCCTGGCAGCTCAGCTGGTAAAAACTCCTCCGGCACTGCAGGAGACCCTGGTTCAATTCCTAGATCCGGAAGATCCGGGGGAGAAGGGATAGGCTACCCACTCCAGTATTCTGGACTGGAGAATTCCGTGGACTGTATGGCCCATGGGGTCGCAAAGAGTCGGACATGACTGAGCGACTTCCATATCTATGGGCTTCCCAGGTGGTGCTGGTAGTAAAGAACCCGCCTGCCAATGCAGAAGACGTAAGAGACGCAGGTTCGATCCCTGGGTGGGGAAGATCCTCTGGAGAAGGGCATGGCAACCCATTCCAGTACTCTTGCCTGGAGAATCCCATGGACAAGGGAGTCTTGCAGCCTGCAGTCCATGGGGTTGCAAAAAGTTGGACACGACTGAGCAACTTAGCATGCACAGCAGGCACACGTGTCTATATGAATGTACACGTGTGCTAGGTTGCTAATCAAGACACGGTTAAATATACAATGAGAGGAATATGTAAAATGTAGATTTTTGTCTGGGTCACTTAAAGCAGACTTGCAGTTTGAACAATTCACTTGGCAGGTAGGTAGCCTGGGTCCCCAGGGAGGAAATAATGATGTGTCCTTGCCCCATCCAGGGCAGGTCAGGATGGAAGAGGTGTCCCAATTTGCTTAAAAGCTTTTTTTCTGGGAGAAGGGAAATTGATATTTCCCCAACATTTCTTCTCAAGATTCAAGATGGTGGAGATCTCCCTGGTAGTCCATGGCAAAGACTCCGTGCTCCCAATGCAGGGGCCTGAGTTCGATCCTGGGTCAGGGAACTAGATCCCACGTGCCACAGCTAAGACCCTCTGCAGCCAAATACATATATTTTTTCAAAAGTCGAGATTGTGGAGAGATTTTGGTAATGGGTGAGTACAATTTCAAACAAGTCTTAGGACAGAGAATACGTAAGGTTGTTACAAAAAAAATTACCTTGAGAAAAATGGAATCTAGGTTACTAAGCACTGGGGTCTACTTCCAACTCTGCTATGAGCCAGTTTAGAGGCCTTGAGGGGCTGGATTAATTACTCTAAGGCTCCATTTTCCATTGGCAAAAAGAGGATAATAATGATATGAATTCTTGAGAGTCCCTCAGACTGCAAGGAGATCAAACCAATCAATCCTAAAGGAAGTCATCCCTGAATATTCATTGGAAATACTGATGCTGAAGCTGAAGCTCCAACACTGTGGCCACCTCATGTGAACAGCTGATCATTTGAAAAGACCCTGATGCTGGGAAAGATTGAGGGCAGATGGAGAGGGGATGGCAGAGGCTGAGATGGCTAGATAGTATCACTGACTCCATGGACATGAATTTGGGCAAATGCCAAGACCTAGTGAAGGACAGGGAAGCCCAGCGGGCTGCAGTCCATTGGGTGGCAAAGAGTCAGACACGACTGAGTGACTGAAGAACACGGTGGTGTGGGGCCATCATATTTTATTCAAATTCGAAAAGCAGCAAATCTTAAATTAAAAAAATCAAGGTTGCATGATTTCAGAATTGGTGTGCTGAGCGGTTTCCCCGCTGTTTACAGCTTTGGCCACCTGGCAGCGTCCTTCGAGTTGGCAAAGGAACTAACCTCCGTTAGGTTTCCATCGTTAAGCAAACTGCTGCTTATGTGTATCGTAACCTCCGACAGTGACATTACTGACAAGCGTGCTGTTATTCCAATATTCAACATTATCATTAAAACATTTTCTGTGTCCTAGAATGACGTTATCTTAGAGTCATTAAGTGGCTGTGTTCGTGCCAAAAAACACTCTCCAAAATCAATAGCTTTGTAATGGAAGTTAGATATGATAAAAAAACACTATGAAAAAGCCCAAGTAACTGTCATAACATGCCAAGAAGTTAATTTAGGAGTGCCTGCTCAGTGAAACACGAGATTTTTAGTGTTTAGTAAATGCAAAATAGCCGAAATACACAAGTGGTTGAAGATCCCTCTCCCTGTTGTAGTTTTTGTCGCTCGGTCACTAAGTCACGTCCGAGTGTTCACGACCCCACGGACTGCAGCACACCAGGCTCCTCTGTCCTCCACTCGCTCCGAGTTTGCTCAAATTCATGCCCACTGAGTCGATGATGCCATCCAGCCATCTCATCCTCTGTCGCCCCCTTCTCCTCCTGCCCTCACTCTTTTCCAGCAGCAGGGTCTTTTCTAATGAGTCAGCTCTTAGCATCAGATGGCCAAAGTATTGGCGCTTCAGTTTCAGCATCAGTCCTTCCAATGAATATTCAGGGTTGATTTTCTTTAGGTTTTTTTTTTTTTTTGCACTTTATTTATTTTTTTAATTGAAGGATAAATGCTTTACAGAATTTTGTGGCATTCTGTCAATCATCAACATGAATCAGCCATAGGTACACCCATGTCTCCTCCCTCCTGAACCTCCCTCTCACCTCACTCACCATCCCAACCTTCTAGATTGTCACAGAGCCTGTGTTTGAGTTCCCTGAGTCTTACAGCAAATTCCCATTGGCCATCTATTTTACATATGGTATTGCAAATTTCCATGATACTCTCTGTATGCATCTCACCCTCCATTTCCTTTGGGATTGACTGGTTTGATCTTGCTGTGCAAGAGTCTCTTACGAATCTCCTGCAGGACCACAGTTGGAAAGCGTCAGTTCTTTGCACTCAGCCTGCTTTATGGCCCAGCTCTCACAACTGTACACAAGTACTGGAAAAACCGTGGCTTGAAATACGGGCCTTTGTCAGCAAGGTGATTTCTCTGCTTTTTAATATGCTGTCTTTCATGATTATTCTTCTGGAAAATACAGTGTCAAATTATGTAAGTCAAATTATCCAGTGTCTTTGGTAACATATTTTTTTCATAAGGTGTGATCTCCTCTTAAAAGAAAGTATGCAACCCGTGAAAGTTTCTCAGTTTGGTAAATGCTCGGTGCCTGTTTCGGTGGGTTCACTGGTACTGTGGTTCTCGGTCGAGCCCTAAGGGTTTATGGAGACCAAGCAAACTCGCAAACAGCATGTGGCTCAGATCAGGAAGTCTTCTGGAATCCAGGCAGATCCTAAAGAACCACTGTTTTAAAATCAGTGGCTGAATGAGTATAAACTGTTAATTTTGGAGTCAAAGTGTAAATCCCCACATCGGCGGTTTAGGGCTTCCCTGGTGGCTCAGCTGGTAAATAATCCACCTGTAACGCGGGAGGCCTGGGTTCAAACCCTGGGTTGGGAAGATCCCCTGGAGAAGGGAACAGCTACACACCCCAGTATTCTGGCCTGGAGAATCCCATGGGCTGTATAGTCCACCGGGTGGAAAAGAGCTGGACAGGACTGAGCGACCTTCACTTTCACTTTTGGCTGCTTCAGAATCTTGGAACAGGTACTTCCCTGGTCGAGTGGCTAAGCCTCCTTCCTCCCAGTGCAGGAAGTTTGAGTTCAGTCTCTGGTCAGGGAAGTAGATCCCACATGCTACAACTAAGACCTGGTGCAGCCAAATAAATAAATAAATATATAAAAGTATTTTTTAAAAAAATCTGGAAGAGATCATGTGTGCAAGAGGCTACAGAGGACCAAGTTTCAACAGTGACACCACGCAGCAGTAAGGACTCACTGCAGCGCAACTCGAACCACTTCAGGATTTTTTCTCAGAATCAGTTCAGTTCAGTTTAGGCGCTCAGTTGTGTCCAACTCTTTGAGACCCCATGGACTGCAGCATGCCAGGCCTCCCTGTCCATCACCACCTCCCGGAGCTTGCTCAAACTCATGTCCATCACGTCAGTACCATTCACCACACCCACCAGGAGAGGACTGGGTCCCTGGGGATGGGTAGCAGACCCCTGGAAATCTGCCTCTGCCAGGGTGGGACAGCGGGGCACATCAAGAGGACGAGGGTCTCAGGTATATATGTCTATGAGTGTGTGGCCTTCTGTCTTTCTCAAAAGTGACAGTAGCCAAATGGAGGAGCTGGGGGTTAAGGATGCCAGTCACAGAGCTAGCCGAAAAGGAAGAGTGAATTATACACAAGTAATATGACACCTCATGTAAACCTAATAAATTGTTTCTAATATCATAATGATACAGACAAAAAGTTCTTGATGCCTTCAGGAAGATGTCAGAGTAGCAAGTTTCTGGGGCAATTCGCTAATACTTTCTGTACATACACGCTAAGTCCGCTGTGGTCGATTAGAACGGTGGTTACCATCATTCTTGCTTCCTTAAAGGCATGCCTTTAGCAAAAAGACTCTGCAGGTCTTTTCTTTAGAAGTGGACACGTTTGTTGAATTCCCTGGTGGTCCAGTGGTTGGGACTCTGAGTTTTCACTGCTCAGGGCCTGGGTTCAATCCCTGGTTAGGGAACTAAGATCACGCGAGTTGTGAGGCATGGCTGAAAAAAAAATGTGGACAGCTTTTCCTGACTCTTTGAACCTAAGCTGGACTGGTAACTTGGTTTGGCCAATAGAACGAGGCATCAGTGATGTGATGTTACTTCCTGGCTTCAGACTCGAGAGACTTTGCTTGTCTCCATTAATTTCTTAGACCCCTCCAACCTCCGTTTGAACAGGACCAGACTAGCCTCCTGGAAGAGGAGAGACCCACTGGAGCAGAGTCCATGAGCCGATTCGTTTCAGCCAAGGTCCCAGCCGTATGGAAGAGACTGTACAAGCCCAAAGCCAAACCTCATCAAACCCGCCAGCTAACCCCCCAGCTGACTGCAGCAGGCAGATAACCAAGGCCACCCTGACCTGCGGGGCCCTCATGGACTCACTTACTCACCAGCTAAGTAAATGTTAATCATATTAAACCAAACCCCCCAAACTGACACGTGCCCTCTTACAAGAAAATCCTCAGAACTGAGAATATTTAAATTCCCTTCAATCTCAGACTTTCTACTCTGTCTAGATGTAAAACAGTCTCTTCTTTCCCCCTACCTGGATGTGGTGATTCATTCATTCAATCATTCACTCAATAGTTTTGTTTCTTTTTTGTCTTTTTTTTAAGGGTAGAGCACTTTGATAGGCATGGTGGGGCACATGGTGTAGGACATAAACAGAGAGATCTGATTTATGGTCTCGTTTGGGCAACAAGGAGATAAGCCTGGCCAAGGAAGCCACCTGTTCAGGCAACCCTGAATCAGTTTACAGACGTGTGGTCTTAGGGCTTCCCAAATGACTCAGTGGCAAAGAAAGCACCTGCCAATATGGGAGATGTGGGTTCCATCCCTGGGTCGGGGAGATCCCCTGGAGGAGGGCACAGCAGTCCACTCCAGTCCTCTTGCCTGGAGAATGCCACGGACAGAGGAGCCTGGTGGGTTGCAGTTCATGGGGTTGCAAAGAGTTGGACATGATTTAGCCACTGAGCACACACAGTCTTTGGATAGTTGCTTAATCTTTCTGAGTTTCTGCTTCCTTATCTCACAAACAGAAGAAATACCCGACTCTCAGCGTGGTGGGGAGGATCACAAGCTCTGTAAAGCTCTGTGCCCATGGGTCAGGAGTACCTTCTCCTTCAGATTTGGGGTTGGGACTCAACACCGTATTCATCGCATCAGGGTCTCCCCAAAGAGGGGTGAATCTTCTGACATTTGGGAGGTGACTGCTTTCAACAGCTCCTCATGGAAGACTCAGTGCAAAGCCAGCCCCCTTGATGGAAATTTGGCATCTTCCCAGAAGGCCGAGGAAACGGGAAGAGAAGGGCCCGCAGAGATCGCTCTGTACACGGAGCGGGATGAGTGTCTCCCCGCACCCACCGCGCTGCCGGTCACGTCTGGATGACTCTTGGCTGTTAGCCTTGGTTGGAAGACTGAGCTGCAAGGAAGGCTCTGTCTGGGGACCTGGCCTCTGAGGTTTTGCCCCCAAAACAATCCACACGGGGAGCTGGGTCTGGAAGCACAGGCTGAGATGGGGAAGCAAGCAAAAGTGGATGAATAACAGGGAAGGGTTAAGCCATGAGCACCCGCCACGTCTTCCATTTCCCCCTCTCAGAACCCCCCGACAGAAACCAGAATACCTCTCAGAAACCAGAATGTGTGTGACCTAGAAGTAGCACATGGGAAGCTTGACCTCCCTGACGGGCCAGGGGCTAAGAGTCCGTGCTTCCCCTGCAGGGCGGGGGGCGTGGGTTCAATCCCTCGTCGGGGAATTAAGATCCCACACGCCACATGGTGCAGTTAAAACACAGGAAACTGGTACCTCCGATCCTGGCTTTCAGCCCTGAGCGTGGCACCCCAGCCCAGGACACGGAGAAGGAGACCAGCCTAACTCCATGGGGGAGGCAGGGTAAGTGGGAGAGGGCAAGGATGACCAGGCCTGCAGCTGAAGGGCTAAAGTCAGAAATTAATCGGCATGTTTAAACTGACAACACTGGAACAAGGAGAGGAGAAGAGGCCACAGGAGAGACGTGGTGGGCCGGGGGTGGGAATGGGAGGGATGGAGAAACATAAATAGAGACAGGAGACAGAGCCAAAACGATGGGATGAGAGGAAGCAGAACGGGAAAGAGGGAACGAGAAGGGCTCAGAGGTGGAGCATCCGTGAGTCTAGTGGTACAAGCTGGAAATGGGGACAACGTGTTGAGAGACATCTTTGGAGACTAAAAAAAGAGTGCTCTGTGTTAGAAGTCTATCTTCCTTTTCTGTCTCCCCCATCAAGGTGTAGATCTAAAGGGCCTTAGGTTCACGCCATCTTTGTCTCCTCTGCACTTAGCACAGTGCCCGACACATGCTGGGTGCTCAATAAATTGGTTGAGCAAAGGCACTATGAAGAAAAGCAGGATTCAGAGAGAGAAGGCGAGGGACAGAAGAGAGTGGATGAGAGCTCAGACTTCAGTCATAAGAATGTACTTTGCAATCCCAGGTCTGGCACCTAAACTGCAGGATTCTGGGCAAGACTTAGCCTCTTCAAGTTTAGAGTTTACCATATCAAGTTGTGAGGATTGATGTCTGCAACCTGCCTGCCAGTGCAGAAGACACAGGAGACGAGGGTTTGATCCCTGGGTTGGGAAGATCCCCTGGAGAAGGAAAAGGCAGCCCACTCCAGTGCTCTTGCCTGGGAAATTCCATGGGCAGAGGAGCCTGGCGGGCTACATCCACGGGGTCCCCACTAGGCATGCACGCATGCAGAGCTCTCAGCGGACGGCCTGTGTCAGTTCTCAACAACGTTAGCTACTGTTATTACTGTTGTTGTTGCAAACAAATGAACAAGATACAGGCTGTGATAAATAGATGGCATTGGAAGCGCTCAGTGAGTGGCTCCGCCCTTCCACTCTGTAGCGCTTTCCCACTCTGCTTCTAGGTCTGGCCATGTGCCTTGCTTTGGCGAACAGGACTGTAGATTTGATGCAAGCCGAGCCGCAGGGTGTGAAAAGGACTGCGTCTCTGACTCTTCACTTGGAAACTGTGCCACCGCAGGTGAGTGTTGCTGGAAGGATCCAGGAGACGGACGTGCAGAGGAGAGCCAAGGTGGTCCAGCCGAGGCCACTGTAGGTCAGTCACCCCCGGTCACCCCACCAACTCTTACAGACATATGAGCGAGCACAGGGAAGGTCTGCCTGGCCCAGCCCAGATCAGTGAGATCAGCCCTAACTCCCAGGCTTCTGTGAAATAATAAACAGTTGCTATTTAAAGCCATTAAGTTTGGAGTGACTTGTTACACCGCAGTAGCTAGCTGATACGGGGCCATGGAAGCCCGCATCTTCTAAAACTGGAAGGCAAATGAGAGAGAAAGTCATGGTTTGCCAGGTTTTATTTGTGAAGTCTGCTGTATCTGTACCAGAGAAAGTGGCAAAAAGTGCTTTGGAGGGGTCACGGTAAGGGAGGAGGGAAGCCGGGCCCCTCACGGGACCCCAGGGGAGCCCTTCGTGTGGAGGGCAGGCCTGAGGTGGGAGGCGGGGACGGGCAAGTGCTGCAGCTAGGTGAGCTGAGGCCCCGGGGGCGGGCTCAGCCCTTGGGGTCGTACACCCGGCCCATGAAGACCGGGAACTTGTGCTGCTGGTCCCAGAGCAGGAAGAGGAAGGGCTGCTGCACTTCGAAGAGCAGCAAGTTGCGGGCCACGGAGACGACCGAGGCCGCAGTCGCCTCCACCCCGCTCTCCGTCAGCTCCAGGGTGGCCTGGTGCCGAATCCCAGACACCTGCATGTCCGGGTCCTCCGTCAGCCCGCACAGGTTGACGTCGTAGATGAAGTCAAAGTAATCTAGGGCGCAGACGGGGGAAGCGACACGTCAGAGGCCTGCATGACTGTCAACACGGGGACGCGGCCCACGGTCGGCAGTCGCTGTAAACGGGAAGCAACCTCTAAAAACTATAAAAAGTGAAATTTAAAAAAGTCATCTAAAGTACTTTTTAAATTAAAATATTACATTAAGAAACAAAACCAAAAAAGACCAGCACGGAAACCTCAACAGTTGGAGACATGGGTCCTGATTTCCTGGGCTGATCCCAAGTTCCAACCCTCTCTTTCTCCTCCTCTTCCTTGCTTATCGAATTGTAGTCACGCTACAATGTGCCTTCCAGTCCCGTTCGTGGGCTCCTTAATCCATGGGCCCATCTTCACTCCAGTCACCACTTCCTCTCAAGTGATCAGAGGCCGGGCCCCAAGCCCCCCAAAACCCTGACAACTGATGCCGTGGCTTCCTCATCAACAAGGACCTTGGAAACGAGGTGACGAATCAGAAGGAGGACGTTCGTTCTCAAATGACATCACGTACCAGGGCGTGAAACGAGATCAGGAAATGAGATCATCTATTAGGAGACCAAGTTTGATAAAAGAAAACGAAGGGATGTGTATGGCATGTGTGTGTGTTTAGTCGTTCAGACTATGTGACCCCATGGACTGTAGCCCTCCAGGCTCCTCTGTCCATGGGATTCTCCAGGAAAGAATCCTGGAGTGGGTTGCCATTTCTTCCTCCAGGGGATCTTCCTGACCCAGGGATCGAACCCGGGTCTCCTGCATCTCCTGCATTGGCAGGCAGATTCTTTACCACTGAGCCACTTGGGAAGCCCAACCTGAGATGATGGATGTGAAAAATACTCAAGAGAGTGTTGACCACATTTTACGGCCCATCCCCCACACACACAACCTCTTCCCCTCCGGGGGCCTGGGATCAATCCGGGGCTGCCAGGACTCACCCAGCATGTCCTGGTTGCTCTGCACTTTGATGCGAGGCATCGTCAGGTGAGTGGGATGGAACTTGGTCATCTCCAGCTTCTTTATGACAGCTTTGAAAACGGCGGGGCTGAGAGCCTGCTCCAGGTCTTGGAGATGGTGTTTCACGGTCTGGGGCACCAGGATCACAAAGCTGAGGTTGTGAGACAGCTGCAGGCGGCCCACCTGGACAGGAAGAGATGCACCTTATCAGTCTTCCTGCCCCGCTCTCTCCTGGCCCCTACCTTCTGGGACCCGAAGCTGGTCTCCAGTCTGTACTGTTTCAGGAAGGAGCCAGAACTAGGCTCGCAGGCTTTGCCACAAGATGGGGTGGCCAGGTAGGCAAACAGTGCTGGTCTGACCCTGTGCTGGTGAGATGCAGAGAAATGAGCTAGAGTTTCTGATTTCACAGGCTGAAGGTCACACCCGTACTCTGCCACTGCTGAGCTGTGCGATCCAGGCAAGCAATGGGACCTCTGAGCCCAGTTCCTTTCACGTATGTCGTGCATAAAGTGTAGAAAGCACATGATGTACCATCAGAGTTATCAGGTCTGTCCTTTCAAAGACTTTTGATGGCTTTTCCCTGCCTATGAGGGTAGGTATAAAGCTCCTGGTCTGGCATTCAGCATGGTATACAAGCTGATCCCAGCCTACCTTTGCAGTTTGCCAGTAGAAAGACTTACAACCGGTGGCCAGACGAAAGTAGGAGAGAAGTACAGGAACCACAAGCGCCATACACGAGTGTTCTCAACTCGGGACGCTTTGCCCCCGGTGGACGTTTGGTGACGCTTGGAGCTGGCAGAAACGGGCGCTCAGAGTGCTACTGGCATGTAGCGGGCAGAAGTCAGGGTTGCTCCTGAGCCCCGCAGGGCCGGGGCCAGCGCCTCGTACGAGGAGTCACTGCCCCAAAGTGTCAGGAGTGCCAAGACTGGGAACCCCGGACGGAGAGGACAGAAGACTATCACCGAAATGGCATTAGGGTCGAGGCTGAGAGACGGACAAGAACAATCTAGAATGCAGAACTCCACTGGGCAATGAAGACGTTAACTGAAACCAATCAGTTGTTGGAATTTGAAAAACTGGTCCAGAAGAAGCAGGTTGCACACCGCGGTGTCACGTGAAGAGCACGGCCGCTCGGGCGCTGTCGACAGAGGGCCTGCACGGGGGCGCTGGCCAGACGCTGCGCCCTCCACGTCCTGTGTACGGGCCTCGCCTCTCTGACCAAAAATCACCACGCTGTGGCCTTGAAATTTCCAGCTAGTAACCCTAGCGTACTTGAGTTGGTAAACCTAACCCCCTTCATTGGGGAAATATTCCTTAAATTCCAGGAAAATTTAGAATGAAGTATGGGAATGACAGAATAAAGCAATTCTGTAGTATGAACGCTGGGTGATAAGTTCAGAGTAATCTGTGTTTGTTATTTAAAATAGCGTGTATAATTTTTAAGAGTCAGACATGCTAGCTTTATGCTTTTGGACAAAGAGGGGTAGGATAGGTGCATTCGGTTTGAGAATAAAGTTGAGATGTTGATTGAAAGTTGATTTACTCTTCAAATTTAATTTTCACAAGTGGGCTTGAGGTACCATAAGATATGGACAAACAGGGCTGTGATTCTGTCCAGTCAAGTATTTAACATGTTAAAAAAGAAAATCAAGTATGCCAAATGTACGAAGTATATTTATAAAGTATATACATAAGCTCATAATGCTTAGGAAAAGATTAATTAACCATATTTGTAAATGAAACAAATGGCTTAAAGGAGTTTAATCTGGTCAATATGGTTTAATTAAAGAACAAATGAAAATGTTTTATAAAAAATTATGATTAATAATGTAGTAACTTCAGCTAAAAATTTAAAAGCTTAAGTAAAACTTTGATGTTGAATTTATAATGTGACTACATCAAATAAGTGAAGTGAAGTGAAGTGAAAGTCAACTCAGTCATGTCCAGCTCTTTGTGACCTCACAGACTGCAGCACACTAGGCCTCCATGTCCATCACCAACTCCTGGAGCTTGCTCAAACTCATGTCCATTGAGTCGGTGATACCATCCAACCATCTCATCCTCTGTTGTCCCCTTCTCCTCCCGCCTTCACTCTTTCCCAGCATCAGGGTCTTTTCCAGTGAGTCAGTTCTTCACATCAGGTGGCCAAAGAATTGGCGTTTCAGTTTCAGCATCAGTCCTTCCAATGAATATTCAGGACTAATTACCTTTAGGATTAACTGGTTTGATCTCTTTGCAGTCCAAAGGACTCTCAAGAGTCTTCTCCAAGACTCTATACTCTTCTCCATGGACTCTATACAGTCCATGGGATTCTCCAGGCCAGAATACTGGAGTGGGTAGCTATTCCCTTCTCCAGGGGATCTTCCCAACCCAGGGATCGAACCCACGTCTCCCGTATTGCAGGTGGATTCTTTACCAGCTGAGCCACAGGGACGCCCATATCAAATAAAGTATTTGTTTAAAACCCATGGAACTGTAAAGAGTGGGGAAAGTGAAAGTGAAAGCCTTAGTCACTCAGTCATCTCCGACTGTTTGCAACCCCGTGGACTGTAGCCCGCCAGGCTCCTCTGTCCATGGGATTCTCCAGGCAAGAACACTGGAGTGGACTGCCATTTCCTTCTCCAGGGCATCTTCCCAATCTAGGGATCAAACCCAGGCCTCCTGCCTTGCAGGTGGATTCTTTACCGGCTAAGTCACCTGGCCAACCCCAAAGAGTGGGAGGGGGGTTGCATAAATACCCTCCTCCTTTGTCATTAAAAATCCCTCACCCTGATACTCTCCCCCGAAATACTCTGAGTTAGAGTGATGCCCCAAGCCTGCCCGGCATCCTCACGCTTTCTGCCTTGCACACGTATTCTGGTTCTGTTAAACAGTTGGCAATACTGAAAGCCATTGGGTAGGGATGGATGGATGGAGAGGTGGAGAAGTGCATGGGTGGTTAAGAGTGGTCAAAAGTAGCCACTTCTGTGACATCTTCCTAGCCACTCATTCTGAGTGAGCTGCTCCCTTTAGCATCTTCCATTGAACGCTCATTAGCAAACATAATGAGCACTTTTTATATGTGGCATTGCTCTAGGCCCTCAGATATTGTAGGGAAAAGAGAGAGAAAGTCTCGATCACAAAATCTCAGAGAGATAGACAATACTGCAATTAAATAGGCAAATAGACAACGTAATTCAGATAGTAGTAAGAACCCTGCTTTTGAACTGTGGTGCTGGGGAAGACTCTTGAGAGTCCTTCTGACAGCAAGGAGATCTAACCAGTCCATCCTAAAGGAAATCAACCCTGAATATTCATTGGGAGGACTGATGCTAAAGCTGAAGCTCCAATACTTTGGCCACCTGATGCGAAGGGCAGACTGCTGGGGAAGATTGAGGGCAGAAGGAGAAGGGGGTGACAGAAGATGAGATGGTTCGATGGCATCACCAACTCAATGGACACGAGTTCGAGCAAGCTCTGGGAGACAGTGAAGGACAGGGAAGCTTGGCGTGCTGAAGTCAATGGGGTCACAAAGAGTTGGGCACAACTTAGCAACTGAACAACACAAAGACAATACAGTCCATGGATATATTAGTAATAAAACGTTATTAGGAATAAAACAGGGTGAGGAGGAGGGGACTTTAAGCAGGGGGAGGTCTCCTCCACCTAGGTGACCTTTCAGCTCACACCAGATGAGCCAGAGGAACAAGTTATGTGACAATCTGCCTGCAGAGGGTCCAGCAGAGGGGAAGGGTAGGAAAGCTTCCCGGGTGGAAACAGCCCTGGCATGTTCCAGAACAGGTCCTGTCTTTCCCAGCCTGACCCCACGTCACTGGGCATTTCCTGCTGTTCCCTGTCTCACAGGTCTGTGGCCTGCTACCCTAACAAGGCAGAAATATCTGGTCACTCATGTGCACGGTGCTATATTTAAAATGGGAAACCAACAGCGACCTGCTGTACAGCACAAGGAACTCTGTTCAGTGTTATGTGGCAGCCTGGATGGGAGGGGGTTTGGGGGAGAGCGGGTCCATACACATGCAGGGCTGAATCCCTTCACTGTTTGCCTGAAACTATCACAGCGTTGTTTGTTAACTGGCTATGAGTGTGTGCATGTGTACGAGTGTGCGTGTGTGCTCAGTCCTGTCCGACTTTTTGTGACCTCATGGACTGTGGCCCACCAGGCTCCTATGTCTATGGAATTTTCCAGGCAAGAATACTGGAGTGGGTTGCCATTTTCTTTTCCAGGGGATCTTCCTGACCCAGGGATCAAACCCACATCTCTTGCATCTCCAGGATTGGTAGGCAGATTCTTTACCACTGAGCCACCTGGCAAGCCCTAACTGGCTGTACACCAAGAGAAAATAAAAGGTTTAAGAAAGAAATAACAACATAAAGAAGAAAACCAAGAAAACATCTGGTCTCTCTTCCTTCCCTCTTCATTCACTGAAATCATACTGTTCAATTTCTGCTAAGGAACTTAAGCCATTTAACACATGCACACGCATGCATTTACTACATACATGAACACATGGATATACCCAGACATGTGCACACATACGTACACAGATGCATGTGTACACCAGACACACACAGAGGAGTTCCTAAGCAAGCAGGGTCTATTGGTGGGTTGACTGGGAAGAGAAACCAAGACACAGAACAGGAACACGACTCACTTTTTGCCATTTGACGCAGTAGAGACGCAGGAGGAAACTAGAATCTTGCTTTCCAACCTCAAATATATAATGCCTCCCTTGGCCCAGGCTGGAGAAGGGAAGAAGGAGAAAAGATAGGGTGGAAACAGAGATGGAAGCAGGACAAAAGATGGGTTTTCAGTGGAAGGGTGTGCCCCACACCAATGGAGCCAGAGCAGAAAGGAAGTCAGGATGCGCAAGAGGCTCTGAGACAGGAGTGGGGAGGGCCAAGAACTCACCCGGGCGTTCAGAGTCCGGTCTGTGAAAGACGCCACAGGGTACTTCTTGCTGTTCATCATGGGCACTTTGATGGCAGAGGATTTGAGGTGAAAGGGCATTGTGCTTGTTCTGCCTTTATCAAAGGCTATCTTCCACTTGGCTAGAGGGAAGAGCAGGGGGAGGGTAACTCTAAGGCGGGTGGGGACCAGAGGAAAGGGAGTTAAACGCTCTGTGGGCACGGGGTGGGGCAGGTACCGCGGATCCAGGGGTGCAGCTTGGGGTTGAGTGGATTTCAAGCCAGGAAGGGAAGGAAGACCTCAGGATGGGGAGACGCCCCCTTACCGCTCAGGGCGACAGCGTTGAGGAGGATGAGGCGGGTGTCCTCAGGCAGGCTGTCCAGCAGCCGCCTGATCCTGAGGTTGGTCTTCTTGGCCACCCAGTCATTGATGAGCTCCAAGCTGGCTGTGCTGTCATTTCCCAGGGGTCTCGGGCTGCTGCCATAGAGCCTCTGAGAGGCGTCGGCGAAGGTGTCCCTGATGGTCAGGTCTGCAGGGATGGGGAGGAGGGGAGGGTGAGAGACGCAGGCTCGAGATCCGGGACACCCTCTCCCCTTCTGGGAGTAGCCCTACAGAGGGAGCTGGCTTCGACCCCGATGAACGCGGTGTGGAGCAGGGCTGCAGCCCCTCCTCTGACAGATGCTCTGTAGCCCAGACCCTGAGCTGAGAGCAGGAGGCCCCATCCCAGGCCTCTACTGCTAGGCGGCCGCGGCTCAGCAAGGCAGCTCTTTGACATCTTAGCTTGCATTCGCCTGTATTTTTCTTCTTTTCTTCCCTTCATTCAGACCGCTTTCTAGTCTCAGTGGAACGTTGTAACAGGACTTCCTGGGTTTTGCTCTCCAAAACCCAGGCCTACTAGAGAAAAAAAGTGTTCGAAACAAAAAATTTTCCCGAACTAAATATGAAATATTGACTGCAGCTGTATTTTCTGCCAACCTAGCAAGGCAGAGGATAAATTCGATTTATAGCAAATGAGTAAAAAAGGCAAAGTTTCTTGAACCCCTCTGAGTCATAATTTTCCCATCTCTAAAAGAAGTTTTTTTTCTTTTTTTTAAAGATGAGTTTTCTTTCTTTCTTTCTTTTTTCTTTCCTATATTTTCTCTTTTTTTTTTTTTTGGCCACGCAGAGCAGCACACAGGCTCTTAGTTCCCGGACCAGGGATTGAACCCGTGCCGCCTGCAGTGGAAGTGTGGAGTTCTAACAAGTGGATGGCCAGGGAATTCCAATATTTTCTCAGTGTTTTTTTTTTTAAACAATGAATGGGTATTGCTTTTATAGTTAAAAAAAAGACAGAATTTTTTTCCCCAGTTTAAAAGTGGATCACACTAAACCTGTAATTTTTAAGCTCAGGAGAACTGAGGTTTCAAATGTAGTCATGTCTGAAGCCCACTACACTAAAGGGCTCTGGTTGAGGCTGGGTGGGAGTTCAGAGCCCACCTGGCTCCATCCCTGTCTCACAGAAAGTGCTGCCCCACCCCCCACCCCCATCCCCTCCCCCCACCCAGCCCCCTCCCCTCAGCCTCCCTAACTCCCACTCCCACCTGCAGCAGTTCTGCAGAAACCTCGGGCTCTGGGGAACAAAATCTGAATGAACTGCATTAGATCATTTTGGAAGCTTATTGCTCTGATGTTGTTATCGTTTAATTGCTAAGTCATGTCTGCCTCTTTTGCAACCCCATGGATTGTAGCCCGCCAGGCTCCTCTGTCCATGGAATTTTCCAGGCAAGAATCCCAGAGTGGGTTGCCCTTTCCTCCTCCAGGGGGATCTTTCCGACCCATGGATCGAACCCATGTCTCCTGCATTGGCAGGCGGATTCTTTACCACTGACTGCTCTGATCACCTTACCTAATAATGCAACATGCATAAATGGCAACAAATTCATGTAACAAACATACAAAGAACAGGAGTCCCAAGACCCCTGACCCTGGTTCACACACTTTCTCTGTTTTTTGGCCTCACAGCTGGCGGGATCTTAGTTCCCCAACAAGGCTCAAACCTGAACTCAGCCAGTGAAAGGTCAGTCTTCAGCACTGGGCCACCCGGGAATCCCCAGACTGACATTGTTTGGTCTATTTCACGTCTAGAGCCCTCCAGCCCTCCAGCCCTCTCTGCTCCTGAATGCAGAGGACTGTTCTTACTTTGATGAAATTGATGACTGCAAATGACTTGCCCACGGTCTCACCTGGGCACCTATCTGGCACCCAGGAGCCACCTGGTGTTTCTCAGGCCCCGCCCTGCTCTGCATGCCTCCCCGCCCTCCCCGCCCCCGCCCTCCGGCTTCTGGTTCTAACATTCCCTCTGTCCTCTCTTTCCCCAGTGCTACAGATGGATGGTTTAGTCGCTCAGTCATGTCCTGCTCTTGCAACCCCACAGACTGTAGCCTGCCAGGCTCCTCTGCCCATGGGATTCTCCAGGCAAGGATCCTGGAGTGGGCTGTCGTTTCCTCCTCCATCCCCAGTGCTAGGCACCCACTCAAATCCTGAGGGCCCAGCTCAGCCCTTGCTGTCCTTCCCCCTGACGCTCACCTGAGCTGTGGAAGATCTGAGAGAACGAGGTGAAACCTTCGGACGTGAAGGCCTTCAGGGCGTGGTGGACACAGCTGAAGTTCTGGGGGTAAGAGAGGAGGCGCTCCAGGCTGACCCTGGTTTCTCCTCCAGCCCCTGCAGCCAAGAGCAGAGAGCGGAGGGGGGTCAGGGTTAGGAGACCAGGCTGCAATGGCGGGGCGGGGGTTTAACCCCGTATCATCAGAGCCAGAAATGGTTTCAAAGACAACACATGTCAGAAAGAGAAGGGTGGGGGAATTATGAACAATCCAGAATTTTCTAGGACTAAATATTCCCTTCCTGCATTTTCCTATCTAATTTTAATACCACTCGTCACCCAAAGCCTGGTCCAGTCATCACCTGTCCCACATGACCTCTTATTTAGTCGGTTCAGGTTTACAAAGGTTCAGCCTGTAACCAGGGACACTAGCTCGTCATTAAGAAGAAAGAGCAGAGACTCATAAAAGATGCCCAATACCCTTTCCCTTGTTCATCATTAAATACTGATTGTCCACACCTTCTGTGTAGTAATAGATAGAACTCAGCAAGCACTCACTTTGTTCCAGGCATCGTAGGTGCTTCTCCTATAGTATCTCTTTGAATCTTCACTATAACCCTTTTATGTAAGGACAGTTACTATCCCCATTATGCAGATGAGAAAACTGAGGTATAAGAGAGGAAGTAATCTACTCATTTTAAGATCATGGAGTTCATAACTGGAGGGTGGAGAAAAGATTCAAGCCAGTTTTGGGGGGAGGGGCAATAACAAAATTAACTGAAACCAATCAAACGAAATGTGCATCCCAGGGGACACTTGGCCACATGTGGAGACATTCTGGGTGTCACACCTGGAGGTGTGGGATGCCGCTGGCATCTATCGGATACAGGCCAGGGACGTTAGGATTCTGGGACTCTAGTAGAAAGGTTCCCCTGTTCCTCACTGTATTGGCTGCAGTAGCCTTCCTGGAATTCCCCTTTGGAGCAACAGCTGTTCCCATTGCCTGGAGCACTTTTTTGTGCCATTTCTAAGGTAAATTACCCCAGGGGACTTGACAGTGGTCTTTCAGGGAAGTGGAGGGATTAACACTTTTTTGACCTCCTGCCACATTAGGCACTGGGCTATCTGCTTAATTTTTCTTTTTTTAAGGGTGGCTCAGATGGTAAAGTGTCTGCCTGCAATGCGGGAGACGAACCCTGGGTTGGAAAGATCCCCTGGAGAAGGAAACGGCACCCCACTCCAGTACTCTTGCCTGGAAAATTCCATGGACTGAGGAGCCTGGTAGATTACAATCCATGGGGTCGCAAAGAGTCAGACATGACTGAGCAACTTCACTTTCACTTTTCACTTTCACAACCATTTCCATTTTACACAGAGGACTCAGGCTCAGAGAAGTTAAGTGATCCACCCAAGGTCACACAGCTGAAAAGCAGCATTGTTATGGTTCTACTCTATGTCCCTCTCTTGTCGTTTCCTTATGGCCTTGCCCTGAACCATGATGAATGGGCTGCAACCTTATTTACATGTTCTTGCACAGTTCATAGGATTTTATAAGTCATGCTGCTGCTGCTGTTGCTTAGTCACTAAGACGTGTCTAACTCTTTGCAACCCCATGGACTGTAGCCCGCCAGGCTCCTCTGTCCATGGAACTCTCCAGGCAAGAATACTGGAGTGGGTTGCCATTTCCTCCTCCAGGGGATCTTCCTGACCCGGGGGTTGAACCCATGTCTCCTGCAATGGCGGGCAGATTCTTTACCACTGAGCCACCTGGGAAGCCCTTTAGTATAAGTAGTGCCTATTAAATCATTGTTAAATGAAAGAATAAATGTAAGTTCCAGAATAAAAAGATTCCCACCCCCAACGTAGCCCATTTTCACAGCTTCCTTCCTTTGGCATAGCTGTATCTATATCCAGATACCTACCCTGCCTCAGTGAGTGAAAGTGAAAGTCACTCAGTCATGTCTGACTCTTTGTGACCCCATGGACTATACAGTCCATGGAATTCTCCAGGCCAGAATACTGGAGTGGGTAGACTTTCCTTTCTCCAGGGGACCGTCCCAACCCAGGGATTGAACCCAGGTCTCCCACATTACAGGTGGATTCTTTACCAGCTGAGCCACCAGGGGAGCCCAAGAACACTGGAGTGGGTAGCCTATCGCTTGTCCAGAGGATCATCCCGACCCAGGAATCAAACCGGGGTCTTCTGCATTGCAGGCGGATTCTTTATCAACTGAGCTATCAGGGACCCTGCCTCAAGGGAACGTCAAACACAGGAGCTGGAGAGAACTCGGGTTCTTACCAAGCAGGATTTGGGTGAGGAGGTTGGCAATGCTGAAGGGGGAAAAGATGAAGTTGGTCTCCTTCTTCTTCAACACTGAGAAGTCCTGGTAGAGCCTCAGGGAGAAGTCTGTCAAAGCCTCCCCCAGCACCACCTCTGCTGAGCGGATCTCCGAGTCAGAGCAGGAGGTGACGGGCGCCGGGCAGAAGGGCTCAGCAGTGGGCTGGATGGTTGATTGGACCGGTTCGGTGGCAGGCTGGCTGAAGGGCTTGGTGACATTGGCTTGCACGACGGTCAGGTTAGTTATCAGCAAGGTGGGAGAGTCCTCGTTGCCTTGAATGGACTCGCCGTCGAGAATACCTCCTTTCTGGCTGTCTTCTTCACTTTCCCCTTCTTGTAAGTTCCCTGGGCCGACGATCATATCTGAGGTGACTCTGTCCTGTGGTTCAAGAGACTTTCTTTCTTTCTTTCATTATGAGGCACAGTCCCCTTTAAACACAAACACTCAAAGAGAAGGTGGGATGTGTTGCTTGGTGGCTAAGTCTGTCCGACTCTTTGCGACCCCATGGACTGTAGCTCACCAGGCTCCTCTGTCCGTGGGATTTCCCAGGCAAGAACGCTGGAGTGGGTTGCCATTTCCTGCTCCAGGGGATCTTCCCAACCCAGGGATTGAACCCGCGTCTCCTGCATTGGCAGGTGGATTCTTTACCACTGAGCCGCCAGAGCATCAAAGGTGGGATACCAGAGAATTGTTCCTGACAAAGCTTGGTAGGACAGGGGCCTGCCCTGGAGCCTCACCATGGATTGCTTCAGAGAAAGCCCGCATTATCCCATTTAACTGATAAAAGAAGCCGATGCTGAGACAAATTCAGCAACTAGCACAGGGTCTTAAGAGAAGCTGGAGGAAAAACTAGGGGTCAGACTTGGGTCTCTGCTTCCAGATGCCTTGATCACCACCACATCATCTGATCCATCTCAAAGGGCAATGCTAAAGTCAACTTCCGCACACGCCCACTGAATGCACAAGCCAAGGCAAACACCCCCCTTTCTCCCTGGCTCACCCCTTACCCCTGACCTCCGGCACCACTGGGGGGAGCCTTCCCACCCTCACCCCGCAGCTCAGGTTTCCACGAGGAGCTCTTGCTTTTTAGTTTCAAAATGCTGTCCATCTCCTTCGCCTTTCTGCTTTATTCTCCACCTTGTGCAGCAGGACTGGTCAGCTCGCCTAAGTGCCAGGCTCCCGGCCACCGCAGCGGGTACGGGGTGGCGGGCCAGGCAGGATTAGACCCTAGGTGGGTCTGAGTCCTTGCTCTTTCCAAGCTGTGTACTCAACTCTGGTGGGAGGACCCCTGGTGTCGATCCCAGGAGGAGCTCTCCGAATTCCCCGGAGCCTGAAGGGTTAACCTCAGCCCTGCTCCCGCCTGGCCCGCGCAGGGGTCACTCACCCCAGCCAGCAGCAGCAGTAGAAGGAGGGTCAGCGGGGTCAGCCTGGAGGCCATCTGGGAGGCGACTTCAGCCCGGACCTGCAGGGTCAGCCAGCTTCGGGTGCCAGCTCGGAGCCTGGGGTCTGGGGGCCCTCCCGCACGCCCACCCCCACGGAGCCCGCCCCCATTCAACTCCCTCTACCGCCTCCCGCCCGGGCGCCTCCTCCCGGCGCCTCCCCCTGTTTTGTTGTTCCCAGACCGCGTCCCTTTCCCGGCTCGGCTGGCCCCTCGTCCCAGCCCCCTCCCAGGCCCGGGGGCTGGTCCACCTGCTCCATCTAGAGGGTCCCGCTGCAGCTCAACAATGAGGCCGGGCGGGGAGGGGGCGGGTCGGAGGGGAGGGGAGGGAAGGGGCACTGGCGACGCCCAGAGACCGCAGAGACAGGGGGGCCTGCGGGAGGGAGGGAAGTGAGGACGGGAGACCGCCTTCCTCCCCAAACCCCCATCTGCCAGCACAAACCTGCTCCTAAGTTCCGATCGCTGCGCTGCCTCGGGCCGACTCAGCGGCTAGTCCCCCAGGGTTAGGGAGGCTGCGATGGGTGGGGGTTCGGTCGTAGCTATTGGTTGGCCCAGGACACTGCCCAGTTACAAATTAAGGCGGATAGAGCGCTGGTGTGGTTTCCCGTAAATCAGGCTGGGCCGGACCACTTGGTCCAGCCCCCTCCTGGAATTTCAGCTCAAAGCCCCTGGAGATCCGGGCTGGGGAAGCTGGGGTGCGGATCTCAGCTGGACACAGCTGTGTCCTGCTCCCTCTGCACCGGGCGGTGATGGAGCCATCCCAGACCCCAAATGTCCCAGACCTGCAGCTTACCAGCAAGCTGCCTTCCTGGAACTGCTCTTTGGACTGGATCCCTAAAGGAACGCTCTGGAAAGAGGCCCAGCGGTGCCCATTTGATGTAATAGCTAAGAGCCTCTGGCTTACTTGGTGAGCCTTCTCCTGAAGATAAAGCCTGGACTGGACCTCCTGAGGTCCTGACTTCACCCCTGCTCTCCTCCGTGGCTGTTTCCCCTTCTTTTCTTGGCTACCTGGAGTCCGTGGTTCTACCTCTCTGTAACACGCGAGGAATCTGGGACACCCAGTTCAGCAAGCATTCACCTTAAGTGAAAAACAGAAAACTGGGAAAAGCAAAACCAAAACCAGAAAGAAAAAAAAACAACCCAGAAAGCTGGGTATCTGTGTCAAGGGGTGGGAGGCTGGAGACTGGGGGCCGACGGACCCCGCTGTGAGACCTGGCTTGTGTGTGAACCGAGCAAGTTGCTTTCCCTCTCAGTATCTAGCTTCCCTCTCAGGGTTCCCAGGTAAAATACACGAAGAAGCTCAATTAAATTTGAATTTCAGATTAACAAAGAAAAGTTTCTTTGAAAATATGTCCCATGCAATATTAGGACCTACTTACATTAAAAAAAAATTTTTTTTTGTGGACGTTTATCTGAAATTCAGATTTAACTAGACATTCGGCATCTTATTTGCTAAATCTGGCAACCCTACCTCTGCAAAACACGGTGATCTCTGGTGGCCTGATACAGCTGTGATGCCCTGTGGTCGGGTCACTGCCAGGCCTGTCCTGTTTGGCACATTCTGGAAAGTTGGCTGCTAGTACCAGAGCTGCTGTTCCAATGGGCCGACCAGGAACAGGGACAAGAGAACACTTATGGGCTCCTGGGGGCATCCGTGGGAAAGACTCACAAAGACGGTACCGGCTTCGCAGGTCCTCATTCCTTGGGGCCGCAGGGGAACCTCCCAAGTCGGGGGTGGGGGGGAAGTCCCTTTACATCAAGCCGTGGCCGCCAACAGCTGTACACGCAGTGATACTCCTCTGTCCCCCGGGCTCGAGCTGCGCCAACCTGAACGTAGGAGACAGCTGAACAAAAAGAAGCTGGTGGAAAGCCACCTCCTTCATCCTTTCATTAATGCTCATGACATCTACGACATGGGTGCTAACATTAATTCCATCTGAAACGAATTTTAAAAAATGAGACTCTGACTTCCCGGGTGGCGTAGTAGATAAGAATCTGCCTGCCAATGCAGGGAACCCGGGTTTGATCCCTAGTCTGGGAAGAGTCCACGTGCCTCCAGCTCGGCCTGTGTGCCACAATTGCTGAGGCCTGCCCCCCCGCGCCCCCGCCCCCATGCTGCAGGTACTGAAGTCCATGTGCCCAGAGCCTGTGCCCCAGAGCCAGAAAAGCCACCGCAGTGAGAAACCCGTGCACCACAATGAAGGGGAGTCCCCGCTCGCCGCAACTCGAGAAAGCTTGAGCACAGCAACGAAGACCCAGAGCTACCAAAAATCAATTAATTAATTAAAAAAAACGAGACTCAACAGAAAATTATTTGATTCACCTGACATCACACAGCTAGTGACAGAGCCAGGGTGTGTCCCACGTCTGTCTGAGCTCCAGACGCGGCGCTAACCCCTGTGGATTCCCAGCACAGGCCATGAGCCCATCTGAGGCTGGCAGCAGAGTGAACGCCCTGTGTCCGGCGGCAGGACCGTGGAGCTCTGTGCACCAGGGTCTCAGGGCGGACAAGAACCGGCGCAGTGGTCTTCCCAAGCTCCTCCGGACTCCTCAGCTCTTTGCCAAAGCATCTCTTCTGGACATTTAAAGGGTGTCTCTGCTTTGTGGCTACTGTCTTGCCCGATGAAACTGGGAACCAACCTGAAGCCCTTTTCCACTGTGAATGGCCTGAGGTTGACTTAAGCAGGGTGTTTGCCTTAGTGTGGGCAATCGGATGGCTTCCCTCATAGCTCAGTTGGTAAAGAATCTGCCTGCAATGCAGGAGATCCTGGTTTGATTCCCGGGTCTGAAAGATCCGCTGGAGAAGGCATAGGCTATCCACTCCAGTATTCTTGTGCTTCCCTCGTGGCTCAGCTGGTAAAGCATCCACCTGCAATGCGGGAGACCTGGGTTCAATCCCTGGGTTGGGAAGATCCGCTGGAGAAGGGAACAGCTACTCACTCTAGTATTCTCGGGCTTCTGTGGCTCAGCAAGTCCAGGGTTTCTCTGTCATGAGAACCTTCCCTTCCAATGGGTGAGGATGGATAAGCTCACAGGAGGCCCTTTCCCCTCCATGTGTGTGCATGGCTTTTCCTTCCTGCAGGGCTCCTGGTGTTGGATAAATTTAAGTTCGCACTGAAGCTCTTTCTGTAAAGCGTTTTATCTTTTTTTCCCCATCTCTGGTCCACCCTCAGGTACCAACTGCTATGGGTGAAGCTTTCTCACAACCTGCATGCCCGCGGTTTCTCCTCAGAAGAAGAATTACCCAAAAGCCGGGATTAGGGCAGAAGACTCAGGGTCACCAGACTCCCAGAACACAGAGAATCATTCGGAAGATTATTTCCTCGTTTCACTCACAGAAGCCACACGAGTATCACTACAGACCCAGAGAGGTCGTGATTATGCACAAATAGTGTCTTGGGCATTAGGTCTCAGTCCTCTCTTCGGAATCCTAGCTGAGGAACACCATTCAAGGAGAATAAAATTTTGTTTCTTTTTTTTTAATTTATTTATCTGGTTGCACCAGGTCTTAATTGAGCCTGTGGGATCTAGTTCCCTGATCAGGGATTGAACCTGGGTCCCCTGCATTGGGAGCCCAGAGTCTTAATCCCTGGACCACCAGGGAAGTCCCTCATTTTTTATTTACTATGGATCAGGGCCCAGGGTCTGTAATATCAGATGTTGACCTGCCAAAAAAGGATAAGATGCAAATCTTTTCTGTCTGCCAGAGAGGCAAGTGAGGTGTAAACATCTCTTCTGTATTAGCCCTGCCAGGTAGACCAAATGCATAGCTTTACCTAGGATGTGTATGACTTTTAGCTAATTGTCTCTCTTATGTATGTGCAGCAACACACCGCCTAATCGACCACACGCGCGCACGCACGTGCACACACACACCAGCTTCTTACATTGTTCTTTGAACCTGCTCTGTCAAACTGATGGTTGTCTCATTAATGGTCTTGCTGCATATTTGTGTGGGAATCATGTTTCTGCCATTCTGAGGGCTGTGTCTTAGCTTTCGTTTTTTAACTCTTATTTTTTTTTTCTGAAGGGGAAGGGAGGGGAGAAACATCCACAGTGGCACCGGGGCAGCCCGGCCCCTACCCTGGCTCTCCCTTGTGTGGGGGGTGGTGCTTAGTGAGGACAGGTGGAGTGCTGGCTGAGCCTGTCTCTGGTTTCCTGCAGTCTTCTCGGTGGCAGGCCAGGGTTGGCCGCCGTGGCTGGTGGCCAGGTGAGGGTCCGCAGCCGATACCCCTTTACATCTTCTCACCAAGCTGCCCCCTGTGGGCTGTTTCCTGCCCCACATCCCAGGGAGTGTGATGTGTACATACAGTGCAGAAATATTCAGCCATGAAAAGGAAGGACATTCTATAACACGAGACAACAGGAGTGGGCCTGGAGGACACGATGCTGAGTGAAAGAAGCCAGACATAGACAAGTATTACACGCGATACCTCAAGTAATCAAATCGATAATATCAGAGACTGGAATGGTAGTTACCAGAGTTGGGTGGGAGATGGGGATGGAGAATTATTGATCCCTAGGCATAAAACTTCAGTTAAGTAAGAAGAACAGCGCTTGGGAATTCCCTGGTGGTCCAGTCGGTGGGATTCCATGCTTTCACTGCTGAGGGTGCAGGGCCAATCCTTGTCAGGGAACTAAAATCCCACAAGCCACAGCCAGAAAAAGGTAAACAAGCTCTAGAGATCTGCTGTACAACGCTGTACTTACAGTCCACACCAATGTACATTTAAAACCATTTAAGAGACTAGATCTCATGTTGTTATCACAATAAAATAAAATAAAACCCTCTATTTTCATCTTCCATCAGTCAACTGGTAGGACATAGTTGGGAATGAAAGACAAAGACTTGGATTAGGTCCAAATAATTATTGAGAAGCACACACCAAACCCTGACTCACAACCTATTTGAAGACCCTGGAAGGTCAAGGAAAATAAAGCTTTTCTGATTGGAACAAAAATGTATTATGACTCCTGATGGGTATTCTAAATGGGCTCATTTACTTCTTTTTAAGGAAATTTTATGGGCTTCCCTGGTGGCTCAGACGGTAACGAATCCACCTACAGTGCAGGAGACCCAGATTCAATTCCTGGGTTGGAAAGATCCCTGGAGAAGGCAACGGCTACCCACTCCAGTATTCTTGCCTGGAGAATTCCACGGACAGAGGAATTCTCTGTCCTGGCGGGCTACAGTTCATGGGTTGCAGAGAGTCTGAGACGACTGAGCAAGTAACACTTTCACTTTCAAGGAAATTTTATACTATGCTTTCAAAATTACCACTACAACATCACATGTGTACTTTGTAAAAAATTTTCAAACAATCCAGACATTTATAAAATGAAAAGTTACTCCAGATACAGCTTTGGGTAACAGTTTCTAGTGTATTCATAGAGACTCTCTAATTGTGAAGTTACGTCTGCCTCTCACACACATAATTATTACTCTTCCATAATTTCTTGTCTCATCTGAGTGTCACTGACATCGTTCCATGTCGTTGCAGGCAGCTGTGCCTCGTTCTTCCTTATGGCCGCCTAGTGTTCCTTTGTGTGCATATATCACCATCTGTGGACGGAGGTTCCTGACATTGTCCAGGAGACAGGGATCAAGACCATCCCCATGGAAAAGAAATGCAAAAAGGCAAGATGGCTGTCTGAGGAGGCCTTACAAATAGCTGTGAAAAGAGGAGAAGCAAAAAGCAAAGGAGAAAAGGAAAGATATAAGGATCTGAATGCAGAGTTCCAAAGAATAGCAAGGAGAGATAAGAAAGCCTTCTTCAGCGATCAATGCAAAGAAATAGAGGAAAACAATACAATGGGAAAGACTAGAGATCTCTTCAAGAAAATTAGAGATACCAAGGGAACATTTTATGCAAATATGGGCTCAATAAAGGACAGAAATGGTATGGACCTAACAGAAGAAGAAGATATTAAGAAGAGGTGGCAAGAATACACAGAAGAACTGTACAAAAAAGATCTTCACAACCCAGATAATCACGATGGTGTGATCACTCACCTAGAGCCAGACATCCTGGAATTCGAAGTCAAGTGGGCCTTAGGAAGCATCACTACGAACAAAGCTAGGGGAGGTGATGGCATTCCAGTTGAGCTATTTCAAATCCTGAAAGATGATGCTGTGAAAGTGCTGCACCCAATATGCCAGCAAATTTGGAAAACTCAGCAGTGGCCACAGGACTGGAAAAGGTCAGTTTTCATTCCAATCCCAAAGAAAGGCAATGCCAAAGAATGCTCAAACTACCAAACAGTTGCACTCATCTCACAGGCTAGTAAAGTAATGCTCAAAATTCTCCAAGCCAGGCTTCAGCAGTATGTGATCCGTGAACTTCCAGATGTTCAAGGTGGTTTTAGAAAAGGCAGAGGAACCAGAGATCAAATTGCCGACATCTGCTGGATCATAGAAAAAGCAAGAGAGTTCCAGAAAAACATCTATTTCTGCTTTATTGACTATGCCAAAGCCTTTGACTGTGTGGATCACAGCAAACTGTGGAAAATCCTGAAAGAGATGGGAATACCAGACCACCTGACCTGCCTCTTGAGAAACCTATATGCAGGTCAGGAAGCAACAGTTAGAACTGGACATGGAACAACAGACTGGTTCCAAATAGGAAAAGGAGTACGTCAAAGCTGTGTATTGTCACCCTGCTTATTTGACTTATATGCAGAGTACATCATGAGAAATGCTGGACTGGAAGAAGCACAAGCTGGAATCAAGATTTCCGGGAGAAATATCAATAACCTCAGATATGCAGATGACACCATCCTTGTGGCAGAAAATGAAGAGGAACTAAAAAGCCTCTTGATGAAAGTGAAAGATGAGAGTGAAAAAGTTGGCTTAAAGCTCAACATTCAGAAAACGAAGATCATGGCATCTGGTCCCATCACTTCATGGAAAATTGATGGGGAAACAGTGGAAACAGTGTCAGACTTTATTTTTGGGGGCTCCAAAATCACTGCAGATGGTGACTGCAGCCATGAAATTAAAAGACGCTTACTCCTTGGAAGGAAAGTTATGACCAACCTAGATAGCATATTCAAAAGCAGAGACATTACTTTGCCAACAAAGGTTCGTCTAGTCAAGGCTATGGTTTTTTCCAGTGGTCATGTATGGATGTGAGAGTTGGACTGTGAAGAAAGCTGAGTGCTGAAGAATTGATGCTTTTAAACTGTGGTGTTGGAGAAGACTCTTGAGAGTCCTTGGACTGCAAGGAGATCCAACTAGTCCATCCTAAGAGATCAGTCCTGAATATTCATTGGAAGGACTGATGCTGATGCTGAAGCTCCAGTATTTTGGCCTCCTGATGCAAAGAGCCGATTCATTAGAAGAGACCCTGATGCTGGGAGAGATTAAAGGCAAAAGGTGCTGGAAGCAGAGGATGAGATGGTTGCATGGCATCACCGACTCAATGGACGTGAGTGTGAGCAAACTCTGGGAGATGGTGAAGGACAGAGGAGCCTGGCGTGCTGCGGTCCGTGGGGTCGAAAGGGGTCAGTCATGACCTGGCCACTGAACACCAGCCAGGCTCCTCCCTGCACTATGGTTCCAGGAGGCTCCCTCTGGCCTGCGTGCTTTTACTCTCCTTACTCAGCCGCTTGCCTGGCTTCTCTGCTATATTTATGCCTCTAACCTTTGGTTCCAACTCTCTGCTGTCACCTTTTTGGGTACAAAACCCAGATCTGGACAGTTCACTCAGTTCTGAATCCAGTTCCTCCCGGACTGGGAGTTCTTCTTTTCACCCGCTACTCCTACCTGCCGCCCCCAGGGATGACAGCGCCCGCCCCAGCCCCAGGGGGCCAGCCCGCCTGCCCATCCCTTATCCATCCCCGCCTGACAAGCGGGGCAGGGAGCCAACACCCTGGTGCAGCCGGAAGTGGACGCAAAGCCCACGTAACCGCTAGCCCCGCTGAGGACTCTTCTCCACTCCACCCTCTAACATGTAATTTACCTTTGCCCTACAAACCTTGCAAGCATCTCATGATACAAATATTTACCTGCCACAAATGGGAGTTTTTCAGATAGAAGAGGGGCTATCTGCAGCCAGGGGCCCTGTAGTCAGATACAGGGCAGAAGGGAAAGCACATGTATCTTTGAGTCACCCTGACTCAGATTCAAATCCTGTTTTTCTACTTTAAAAAATTATTTATTAAAAAACATTTATGTATTTGACTGTGCTGGGTCTTAGCAGTGGCACACAGGATTTTTGGTTGCGGTGTGTGAACTCTGAATTCGAATGTGGGACCTAGTTCCCTGATCAGGGGTTGAACCCCTGCCCCCTGCATTGGGAGTTCGGAGTCTTAGCCACTGGACCACAGGGGAAGTCCTTACTTTTCTACTCATTGACTGTCTTGGGGAGGTGGGGGGTGTTAACCTCTCTGAGGAGTCACAGTTTCAGAATCTGATTGATATGGAGTTTGTACTATCTCCCCTACAGGGTCATTTTGAGGCTTGGGTAAGACAGGTGACAAATACTTAAAACGTATTTGAAAAGATAGCTTTTGAGTGGTGATGACTACCTTCCCATAAGTTCCAGAAAAAGCCATCATTTTTGTTTCCCGTTAGTGTGATCATAAATTGGGTGCTCATGAATGGGGTTTTGCATCAAAAGGGGTTTGTTCTTGAGTCAAGCATCCTTGCAAGCCCATCTAGACTCTTAATTCTATTTACTTTTATATTTTGGTCTCACCTCCCAGCCTGTGGACCTTCATTCCCCAGCCAGGGATCGAACCCACATCCCTTGTGCTGGAGGCATGGAGTCTTTACCACTGGACCATCAAGGAAGCCCCTAATTTCATTTTATGATGAGACACATAACCCAAAAGAAAACTGCAATGGCCGCCCGGTGTCTTTGTGTTTGTAACATTAAAAAACTACAGTGATTCATAGAGAAAATTACACAAGATAAATGTACAGTTGAACAAATATTATAAAGTTCACATCCACGTAACCACCACCCTGCTCAAAAACTAGGTTATTATTGTCGAGCTATGAGCATCCTCTGTTCGCCTCTTAATCACAAGTCCATTTCCCTACAGGAAGCCACGGTTGGAACGCTGCAGTCACCACTCCCTTACTTTTCTTTATGTGCTTGCCTCCTATGTCACCACTCTCAGGCAACATTGTTAGTTTTGCCCATTTCGGAAACTTATATAAGTGAAATCACGCAGTGTGTATTCTTAAGCATCTGCGTTTTCTCACTAGCAGTGTGCTTTTATGATTTGTCCGTACTGTGGCATGGAGCTATGGTTCATTCATCTCCGTTGTCCTGTAAAGTTCTGTTGTGTGAACACACCCACAGTGTCGTCTGCTCTGGTACGGACGGACACTTATTTCCAGCTCTGTACGAGGCAGCTATGAATATACCTGTGCTGTGGCCAGTTTCTCTAGGGTCTGTACCCAGGACGGTCACTGCTGAGTCAAAAGGTGTGAGCACCTTCATTTTCTCTACCACTTCCAAAGTCAGTTTGCGATTTAAACTCTCATAGCAATGTATCACGGAGAAGGCAATGGCACCCCACTCCAGTACTCTTGCTTGGAAAATCCCATGGACAGAGGAGCCTGGTAGGCTGCAGTCCATGGGGTTGCTAAGAGTTGGGCACGACTGAGCGACTTCCCTTTCACTTTTCACTTTCATGCATTGGAGAAGGAAATGGCAACCCACTCCAGTGTTCTTGCCTGGAGAATCCCAGGGACAGGGGAGCCTGGTGGGCTGCCGTCTCTGGGGTCGCACAGAGTCGGACACGACTGACGCGACTTAGCAGCAGCAATTTATCAAACTGTTGTGTTAGACCTTGGGATGGTGAACTTAATGAATCAAATGGACTGGGCCATCGTGCCCAGTATTTGGTCGAACATTATGCTGGAAGTTTGGATATTTCTCTGGAGCATTTTTTTTTTCATAAGATATTAATATTTAAATCAGTGGACTTTGAGTAAAATAGATCACCCCTTATAATGTGGATGGGCCTCATCCAATCAGCTGATGGTCTTAATTGAACAAAGACTGCCACCCCTAAACAAGAAGAAACTCTGCCAGCAGACAGCCTGTGGACTCTACCAACGATTCTTCCCTGAGTCCAGCCTGCCAGCCTACCTCATCAGGTTTAGGACTCACCAAGCCTCAGAATCATGTGAATCAGTTCCTCAAAATAAACTTCTCCCTTTCTCTCTCTCTCTCCCCTTGTCTGTCAAAACATCCAGAACACACACATACACCCACACCATATATATATGAGATTCTGCACACACAGTGCCAATGTTCCAAGTTTGACCCTGCATGCCATGGACGGAGGAGCCTGGTGGGCTGCAGTCCATGGGGTCGCTAAGAGTCGGACACGACTGAGCGACTTCACTTTCACTTTTCACTTTCATGCATTGGAGAAGGAAATGGCAACCCACTCCAGTGTTCTTGCCTGGAGAATCCCAGGGACGGGGGAGCCTGGTGGGCTGCCGTCTATGGGGTTGCACAGAGTCGGACACGACTGAAGCGACTTAGCAGCAGCAGCAGCAGCCATAACTAAAGACCCTGCATGCCTCAGCCAAGGTCTGGTGCAGCCAAATAAGAAAATAAATATTTTTAAAAATTTTCTGTCCTAACTTGAACCCTTGACCTCCACCTCGGGCTCTCTGTATGAGGCTGGAAGGTGGTAGGAGACTGACTAACCTCTCATCCAGGGAGTCTGGAGCTTTGCCTCCATCCAGTCCATCAGCAGGCCTTTCAGTAACATCTCCAGAATGTATCCTGAACCCACTCACCTCTCTCGTCTGGGGATGACCCCAGTCCCCCAACAGTCCATCATCACCGGGCCACTGAACAGCTCCCTAACTGGCTTCCATGCTTCCGCGCTGCCTCTTCCATGCATTCTGCATTTGGCAGCCAGAATTGTAAAAAACAGCAGATGAACTTCCACGGAAGACCATTCTGATGGGAAGTCACACGAACAACTTTCTTTCCGCACTCATAATAAGATCTCAGCTCTCTAGCCTGTCTAGCCTGCGAGGCTGGGCCCAGCTGACTTCTGCTTTCCTGTCCAGTCTCCCCTGGTATTACTCGGCTCCCCTATCCCATCAAGTCCCCATTGTCTAGAATATGGACAGTCTTGCTGCCTCTGTCCTTTCTGTTCCTGGGACAGGACTTTTCCTTCACTTTCTGCACGGCTGGTTCATCCTTTGGATCTGAGCCTTTATATTCTTTTAAATATTTTATCTATTTATTTGGCTGCACTGGGTCTTAGTTGTGGCATGGTGGATCTTAGTTGCAGCAGGGGGATCTAGTTCCTTGGGAGGGGCTCGAACACAGGCGCCCTGCATTGGGAGCACAGAGACTTAGCCCCTGGACCACTAGGCAAGTCCTACGTTTGAGCCTTTGAATGCTTCTCCTCAGAGTGGCCTTTCTGACCCCTTTCACTGTTATTCTCTTCCACACTGTCCTTTGGTTTTTCTCACTATGTTTATCATGAGGGACAGTTATTTTTTTAATTTATTTGTTAATTGGAGGAAAACTGGTTTACAATGTTGTGCTGGTTTCTACTGTACTGGATGTATCTTGCCTGAGTGAAAAGGCAGAGGTCCTGAGCGTGGGGACTGCTCATGGGAACTTGATGAGCTGCTGAGAATCTCAAGGGATCACGTGTAACCATCAGGGACAGCCTCACGTGTGTGTCTGGGAGAGGAGTTGGGTCACTGAGTCTCGTGGACACGTTCCCCACCCAGTGAGAGCATGCCAACCACAAACTTGCTGGGCACCGGCTCCACAAGGATGGAGGCACAGGCCCTGGAGCCACTGGCCTTCAGCACCCCCTGAAACGGGTTCAGGGAGGAGGTCAGGAACGAGGAACTCTGTGCTCCAAGAAGAACTGGCAGAATAGGGCTTCAGATAGTTTCATGTTCTCAGGAGAAGATTTTATGAGCCCAGTTATTCCTGCATCTCCTCCTATTCAGAAAAGCACTGAAATCATCAAAGTTGGTGTCTGGTGGTACATATATGTAATGGAATATTACTGAGCCATAAAAAGAAGTGAAATTGGGTCATCTGTAGTGACGGGGATGAACCTAGAGTCTGACATACTCAGTGAAGTAAGTCAGAAAGAGAAAAACACATATTGTATATTAACACATATATAGGAAATCTAGGAAAATGGTGCTGATGAACCTGTTTGCAGGGCAGGAACAGAGACTCAGATGTAGAGGGTGGACGTGTGGACACGAGGGGAAGGAGAGGATGGGAGGAACTGCGAGAGTAGCATTGATACAGAAACCACTGTGTGCAAAGCAGAGGCCTAGTGGGGAGCTGTTGTGCAGCACGGGCGCTCAGCCCGGGCCCGTGATCACCCAGAGCACGGGCGCTCAGCCCGGGCCCGTGATCACCCAGAGCACGGGCGCTCAGCCCGGGCCCGTGATCACCCAGAGCACGGGAGCTCAGCCCAGGCCCGTGATCACCCAGAGCACAGGCGCTCAGCCCGGGCCCGTGATCACCCAGAGCACAGGCACTGAGCGCGGCCCCGTGATCACCCAGAGCACGGGCGCTCAGCCCGGGCCCGTGATCACCCAGAGCACGGGCGCTCAGCCCGGGCCCGTGATCACCCAGAGCACGGGCGCTCAGCCCGGGCCCGTGATCACCCAGAGCACGGGCGCTCAGCCCGGGCCCGTGATCACCCAGAGCACGGGCGCTCAGCTCGGCCCCGTGATCACCCAGAGCACGGGCGCTCAGCCCGGGCCCGTGATCACCCAGAGCACAGGCACTGAGCTTGGCCCGTGATCACCCACAGCACGGGCGCTCAGCCCGGGCCCGTGATCACCCAGAGCACGGGCGCTCAGCTCGGCCCCGTGATCACCCAGAGCACGGGCGCTCAGCCCGGGCCCGTGATCACCCAGAGCACGGGCGCTCAGCCCGGGCCCTGATCACCCAGAGGGGTGGGGCGGGGTGGGGGGCTCAAGAGGGAGGGGAGGTGTACACACAGGGCTGACTCACTAACACCAGGCAGTAAAGCCATTCTACTCCAATTAACAAAAGAAAATAAAGGAGGGGACCTCTGCTCTTTGTGGCCAGCAGCAAGCATTTGCCAAAGTGTGTGCTTGACGGTAATACCCCTTCACCGAAATCACGGAGAATACTGGCTTTCCCGCTGTGAGTTAAAAATATCAAGAAACAAAGGGTGTGGCAATTGTGAAACCATCATTAGAGCCACCCGATCGGTGAGCCCTGAGGAGCTCAGGGTGGAAACGGCAGGCCTGCCATTGCAAGCACCCCCCACACACCCCGACGGTGCACCCTGAGGAGGCTCAGGGAGAAAACGCAGGGCACTGGCCCCAGGTAGCCGGGGTGCGTGTCAAAGGAGTGATTTCTATGGGCCCAGGTTTTGCATCTTCCCAAGCACAGAAAGGGCTTCCCTGGTGGCGCAGATGGTAAAGCGTCTGCCTACAACGTGGGAGACCTGGGTTCAGTCCCTGGGTCGGGAAGATCCCCTGGAGAAGGAAATGGCAACCCACTCCTGTACTCTTTCCTGGGAAATCCCATGGATGGAGGAGCCTGGTGGACTACGGTCCATGGGGTCGCAAAGAGTCGGACACGACTAAGTGATTTCACTTTCACTTTCTTTCATACATAGAAAGCACTAAGTTAATTTGAGATACCTTGTTTTCTTTCATTAACAATAACCTTTTGATGTCCCAACTATCTGGTCTTTGTCACAAAAACTCCTGTATACCCTTCCTATCTCCCCCTTGCCTCTTCGAAGCAGTCCCTCAGAGTGATCTGAGAGTCTTGTCTCTGGGCTTGAAGTCCTCAGAATGTCTGCTGAATAAAACATAACTCTCAACTTTTAGGCTGTGGTTTTCTTTTTCTTTTTTTTTCAGTCAACACCTACCTCTTCAGAGAAGTTTCTCTATGAAATTCCATCTTTCAGGCTACAGTCCTCATTTTTTCCGGAATAAAACTAACTGGTGGTCCAGTGACTTAAGAATTGTCCTTGAATTCTCCTTGCGATGCAGGGGACCCAGGTTCAATCCCTGGTTGGGAACTAAGACCCCACATGTCCTGGGGCAATTATTCCATGACTATAGCATCCCCATGCCATCTGATACAACCAAATAAGTAAATAAATAAAAGTAAGTTAAAAAGCTTAACTCACAACTCCCCCATTGTGCATTTTTTTTCCCATTGACCAGGGGATTCCATCTGCTGGTCCCTAACAATTCCATCTTTCTGATCCCTCCCCACCCTCACTTGAGTGGAAGGAAGACAACCACCCATAAACAGGAAGAGTGGGCATTAAAGAAGCATGCCAATGGCGCACTGGTGCCAGCTGCTAACTTCTGCTGCGGCTGGGGGCTAACAGGGTACACTCTCACGGTTCAGAATCAGACTTCTCACCAACCTTGTGAGAAGTTCTAATTCCATTCCTGGTCCACGCGATTTCCTTTCACCCGCTGGTCAGATCAGATCAGTCGCTCAGTCATGTCCGACTCTTTGCGACCCCATGAATCCCAGCACGCCAGGCCTCCCTGTCCATCACCAACTCCCGGAGTTCACTCAGACTCATGTCCATCAAGTCAATGATGCCATCCAGCCATCTCATCCTCTGTCGTCCCCTTCTCCTCCTGCCCCCAATCCCTCCCAGCGTCAGGGTCTTTTCCAATGAGTCAACTCTTCGCATGAGGTGGCCAAAGTACTGGAGTTTCAGCTTTAGCATCATTCCTTCCAAAGAAATCCCAGGGCTGATCTCCTTCAGAATGGACTGGTGGGATCTCCTTGCAGTCCAAGGACTCTCAAGAGTCTTCTCCAACACCACAGTTCAAAAGCATCAATTCTTCGGCGTTCAGCCTTCTTCACAGTCCAACTCTCACATCCATACATGACCACAGGAAAAACCATAGCCTTGACTAGAAACCTTTGTTGGCAAAGTAATGTCTCTGCTTTTGAATATGCTATCTAGGTTGGTCATAACTTTCCTTTCAAGGAGTAAGTGTCTTTAAATTTAATGGCTGCAACCACTATCTGCAGTGATTTTGGAGCCCAGAAAAATAAAGTCTGACACTGTTTCCTGTTTCCCCATCTATTTCCCATGAAGTGATGGGACTGGATGACATGATGTTCATTTTCTGAATGTTGAGCTTTAAGCCAACTTTTTGACTCTCCACTTTCACTTTCATCAAGAGGATTTTGAATTCCTCTTCACTTTCTGCCATAAGGGTGGTGTCATCTGCATATCTGAGGTTATTGATATTTCTCCCGGAAATCTTGATTCCAGCTTGTGCTTCTTCCAGTCCAGCATTTCTCATGATGTACTCTGCATATAAGTTAAATAAGCAGGGTGACAATATACAGCCTTGACATACTCCTTTTCCTATTTGGAACCAGTCTGTTGTTCCATGTCCAGTTCTAACTGTTGCTTCCTGACCTGCATACAGATTTCTCAAGAGGCAGATCAGGTGGTCTGGTATTCCCATCTTTTTCAGAATTTTCCACAGTTTGCTGTGATCCACACAGTCAAAGGCTTTGGCATAGTCAATAAAGCAGAAATAGATGTTTTTCTAGAACTCTCTTGCTTTTTCTATGATCCAGCAGATGTCGGCAATTTGATCTCTGGTTCCTCTGCTTTTTCTAAAACCAGCTTGAACATCAGGAAGTTCACGGTTCACGTACTGCTGAAGCCTGGCTTGGAGGATTTTGAGCATTACTTTACTAGCGTGTGAGATGAGTGCAACTGTTTGGTAGTTTGAGCATTCTTTGGCATTGCCTTTCTTTGGGATTGGAATGAAAACTGGCCTTTTCCAGTCCTGTGGCCACTGCTGAGTTTTCCAAATTTGCTGGCATATTGAGTGCAGCACTTTCACAGCATCATCTTTCAGGATTTGAAATAGCTCAACTGGAATGCCATCACCTCCACTAGCTTTGTTTGTAGTGATGCTTTCTAAGGCCCACTTGACTTCACATTCCAGGATGTCTGGCTCTAGGTCAGTGATCACATGATCGTGATTATCTGGTCATGAAGATCTTTTTTGTACAGTTCTTCTGTGTATTCTTGCCATCTTTTCTTAATATCTTCTGCTTCTGTTAGGTCCATACCATTTCTGTCCTTTATCGAGCCCATCTTTGCGTGAAATGTTCCTTTGGTATCTCTAATTTTCTTGAAGAGATCTCTAGTCTTTCCCATTCTGTTGTTTTCCTCTATTTCTTTGCATTGATCACTGAAGAAGGCTTTCTTATCTCTTCTTGCTATTCTTTGGAACTCTGCATTCAGATGTGTATATCTTTTCTTTTCTCCTTTGCTTTTCGCTTCTCTTCTTTTCACAGCTATTTGTAAGGCCTCCCCAGACAGCCATTTTGCTTTTTTGCATTTCTTTTCCACGGGGATGGTCTTGATCCCTGTCTCCTGTACAATGTCACGGACCTCATTCCATAGTTCATCAGGCACTCTATCTATCAGATCTAGGCCCTTAAATCTATTTCTCACTTCCACTGTATAGTCATAAGGGATTTGATTTAGGTCATACCTGAATGGTCTAGTGGTTTTCCCTACTTTCTTCAATTTCAGCTTGAATTTGGCAATAAGGAGTTCATGATCTGAGCCACAGTCAGCTCCTGGTCTTGTTTTTGCTGACTGTATAGAGTTTCTCCATCTTTGGCTGCAAAGAATATAATCAATCTGATTTCGGTGTTGACCATCTGGTGATGTCAATGTATAGAGTCTTCTTGTGTTGTTGGAAGAGGGTGTTTGTTATGACCAGTGCATTTTCTTGGCAAAACTCTATTAGTCTTTGCCCTGCTTCATTCCGTATTCCAAGGCCAAATTTGCTTGTTACTCCAGGTGTTTCTTGACTTCCTACTTTTGCATTCCAGTCCCCTATAATGAAAAGGACATCTTTTTTGGGTGTTAGTTCTAAAAGGTCTTGTAGGTCTTCATAGAACCGTTCAACTTCAGCTTCTTCAGCGTTACTGGTTGGGGCATAGACTTGGATTACTGTGATATTGAATGGTTTGCCTTGGAAATGAACAGAGATCATTCTGTCGTTTTTGAGATTGCATCCACGTACTGCATTTTGAACTCTTTTGTTGACCATGATGGCTACTCCATTTCTTCTGAGGGATTCCTGCCCGCAGTAGTAGATATAATGGTCATCTGAGTTAAATTCACCCATTCCAGTCCATTTCAGTTTGCTGATTCCTAGAATGTCGACATTCACTCTTGCCATCTCGTTTGACCACTTCCAATTTCCCTTGATTCATGGACCTGACATTCCAGGTTCCTATGCAATATTGCTCTTTACAGCATTGGACCTTGCTTCTATCACCAGTCACATCCACAGCTGGGTATTCTTTTTGCTTTGGCTCCATCGCTTCATTCTTTCTGGAGTTATTTCTCTACTGATCTCCAGTAGCATATTGGGCACCTACTGACCTGGGGAGTTCCTCTTTCAGTATCCTATCATTTTGCCTTTTCATACTGTTCATGGGGTTCTCAAGGCAAGAATACTGAAGTGGTTTGCCATTCCCTTCTCCAGTGGACCACATTCTGTCAGATCTCTCCACCATGACCCACCCATCTTGGGTTGCCCCACAGGCATGGCTTAGTTTCACTGAGTTAGACAAGGCTGTGGTCCTAGTGTGATTAGATTGACTAGTTTTCTGTGACTATGGTTTCAGTGTGTCTGCCCTCTGATGCCCTCTTGCAACACCTACTGTTTTACTTGGGTTTCTCTTACCTTGGGCATGGGGTATCTCTTCATGGCTGCTCCAGCAAAGCGCAGCCTTTGCTCCTTACCTTGGATGAGGGGTATCTCCTCACCGCCGCCCTTCCTGACCTTCAACGTGGGATAGCTCCTCTAGGCCCTCCTGCGCCCGCACAGCCACGGCTCCTTGGACGAGGGGTTGGTCTTCCCAGCCACCGCCCCAGGCCTTGGGCGTCACTGCTGGTACACAGAAGAAACTCACCAGATATTCCTTGAATGAGTGGATGAGCAAGGTGGCTGGACACTGGCCATCAAGGACAGAGAGGAAAGTGGCCCACAGCAGCGTCTAGCAGTTACTTCCTCCTACACACACCCCAGGAGGCACTTTTGGCAGCTGCTACTGGGAGGCTGGTGACGCCCGTTGCCTCCTTGAAAGAACTGATACGGCTAAGAGAGGGGAGACGCAAAGACATTACATGGAGGTAGGGGTGGACCGGGGAGAGCACACCCTCCCCCAAATTCCAGAGCAACGGCTGCACCAGGAGCTGTAACAATTCAAGGCCAAGGCGTAATCTCTATCCTACCCCAGCCTCAGTACTATCCCCTGGAGAAGGAAATGGCAACCCACTCCAGTATCCGTGCCTGGGAAACTCCATGGACAGAGGAGCCTGGCGGGCTACAAGTCCAGGGGGGTCGCAAAGACTTGGACACGACTGAGCATGCACGCACAGCCCCAAGACACACCACTCATGCTTTGCTTGTGACCGCAAGCCCTGATTTACTCTCATTTTCCTCCCTTACCAAATACGTAGACATTTAAACATTACCAGGAATCGCATCCATTTACATGTGGGCTACAATAAAAAGACCTTTTGGTTAAAAAAAAAAAAAATTTAATGTCACAGATAGGGCTAGATTGACGCTTCCTAGCCAACTCAAACACATTCCGTCATCGCTTCACCTCATCCAGGTTTTACTTGTGTTTGTTGAGGATCCAGATCTGGCTGAGTTTTTTCATTCCGTCAGAAACTCCCCACGGCCTTTCCGGCCAGGCTTCAGACCACAGAGCAGCTCGGACTAGTGGCAAACGCTCCCAGCTCAAAGGCCTCTGGTCCTGTCCGCATTTCAAAGATGACCATTTCATCTCCCACTGTCAGTTCTAATTGCCATCCAGAGAGCTGACCCAGAAAGCTGGCTCCCTGGCTGGGTTCTGCGTTTCCCGTTAGGTCTCTGGACTCTGCCCTTGCCTCTTCTCCTGTGGGCTGAAATGGAGAAAGAAGAGGGGACAAAACTCTGGGGGATGGGAGGGCCAGGGCCCTTCTTCCCAGCTGTGGAAGTGTCCCCGGATCAGGATGTGGTTCCCTGGGTGATGAGTCAGGTCTCAAGCCTTTGACGCAGCCGAGCCTGAATGCTAATTCACTCTTCTTCAAAGCTCCCTCATTGCTTTATTATTATTGTTATTCTTAACAAGGGGCTGCCAGCTGGATTTCAAGAGGCTTTGTCTTTTCTTGGCCTTTCAGAATAGTTTTGAAAGCAGTGTTCTGATGGAAACAAAACCCACTTCGGAGTAATTTCCTTGTAGTGTCCTCTGCACAGCAGACTCCCCAGTCCCAAGGGCTTGGCCAGAACAGGCTGTGGGGTAAGCCCCCAACTCCTGTGCTGAATGTCCAAGGCTCAGGGATCATCCTATTCCAGGAAATCCCATGGACGGAGGAGCCTAGTAGGCTACAGTCCATACAGTCCATGGAAGTCTGCAGGCCAGAATACTGGAGTGGGTAGCCTTTCCCTTCTCCAGGGGATCTTCCCAACCCAGGGATCAAACCCAGGTCTCCCTCGTTGCAGGCGGATTCTTCCCCAGCTGAGGCACAAGGTGCCTTGTCACAGACTGTCCTGAAGGATTGAGAAGGCTTAGGAACTCCAGTCCTGGCCCCACACGGTTTTAATCCCTAGACCTCTCATCTGTAAAACAGTGGGCCTTTTTTTTTTGCCATGTTCTCTCACTGCTGTACTAGTATGTACTTCCATATTTGCTGGGGACCGAGTTGTTTCTCCCCCGTGTGCCCGCCAAATTCATATGTTGAAGCCCTAACCCTCAGAGTGACTGAATCTGGAGATAATCTTTAGGAGGTAAGTAAAGTTCCATGACCCACTCCAGCATTCTTGCCTGGAAAATCCCACTGACAGAGGAGCCTGGTGGGCTACAGTCTGTGGGGTTGCAAAAGAGCCGGACCCAGCTTAGTGACTAAACAGCAACAATAAGTCCAGTGAGGGACTTCCCTGGCTCTCCAGTGGTTAAGACACTTTGCTTCTAATGTAGGGGGCTCGAGTTTCATTCCTGCTCAGGGAACTAAGATCCCACATGTCTTGAGGCCAAAAAAAGGTTCAGTGAGGCCCTAAGGGTGAGGTCTTAGTTCAATAGGACAAACGGCTTCTAAGAAGAGGCAGAGAGAGACACACACACCTCCTCCCCCTGAGGACACAGAGGAGAGGGACCTCCCTGGGCATCTCCTATGCTGGCGCCCTGATCTCAAACTTCCAGCCTCCAGAACTGTGAGAAAATTAATTTACATTGTTTAAGCCACCTAGAAGAGGTGTTAGAATTTTGTTATGGCAGCCTGAGCTGACTGTGGGACTCATTTTGCTTACTTGAATACACGTATATAAAAAGGAAATTTGACATTGCCTCTGTACATGGAAACTCAGTAGCCCTCACCAAAGACGGAATGAATCAGGGCCAACCAGACACAGGGCCTTGAGCCCAGAACACTTTCAGGGGCCTGTGAAAAGGCTTTAATTTTAATTTCTTTTAAAATCAGAAGGAAAAAACAGAAGTAGAGTCACGGATGTAGGAAACAAAGTTATGGTTCCCGGGGGGGAAGCTGGGTTGGGGGTGGATAAACTGTGAGCTCGAGATGGACCTACACACACTGCTGTACATAAAACATATAATTATTAAGGGCCTGCTGAATAGCACGGGGTTCTTCTCAATATTCTGTAATAACCTATATTGGAAAAGAATATAAAAAAGAGTGGATATATGTATATGGATGATTGGTACACTTTGCTGTATGGCTGAAACTAATGCAACTTTGTGAATCAGCTACACTCTGATAATTTTTTTTTAAATCAGAAGAAAAAATAAATACAATAACAAATCCAGTCTTGATTATACTCTTTTTTTTTTTTTAGCTTGCAGGATCTTCACTGCATCACGTGGGACGCTTGGTTGCCCAACAAGGACTCTCTAGCTGTGGCAAACGGCCCCGGAGCGCTCCAGCTCAGCAGCTGCGGTGTGTGCTCTGAGTTGGTGCAACTTGTGGGATCTTAGTTCCCTGATCAGAGATCAAACCCAAGCTCCCAACATTGCAAGCAGGATTCTTAACCACTGGCCCACTGGGGAAGTCCCTTGAGTATATTCTTATTTATATCAAAGAAGAACAAAGAAATAGAGGAAAACAATGCAATGGGAAACCCCTCTCTTCAAGAAAGAAAGAGATCTCTTCAAGAAAATTAGAGATACCAAGGGAGCATTTCATGCATAATAAAGGACAGAAACAGTAAGGACCTAATAGAAGCAGAAGAGATTAAGAAGAAGGGGCAAGAATACACAGAAGAACTGTACAAAAAAGGTCTTAAAGACCCAGATAACCATGATGGTGTGGTCACTCGCCTAGAGTCAGACATCCGGAAATGTGAAGTCAAGCGGGCCTTAGAAAGCATGACTGTGAACAAAGCTAGTGGAGGTGATGGAGTTCCAGCTGAGCTATTTCAAATCCTAAAGGATGATGCTGTTAAAGTGCTGCACTCAATATGCCAGCAAATTTGGAAAACTCAGCAGTGGCCACAGAACTGGAAAAGGTCAGTTTTCATTCTAATGCCAAAGAGGAGCAATGCCAAAGAATGTTCAGGCTACTATACAATCGTGCTCATTTTGCATGCTAGCAAGGTAATGCTCAAAATCCTCCAAATTAGGCTTCAACAGTACATGAACTGAGAAATTCCAGATGTACAAGCTGGATTTGGAAAAGGCAGAAGAACCAGAGATCAAAATGCCAACATCTGTCGGATCATAGATGAAGCAAGGAAATTCCAGAAAAACATCCATTTCTGCTTCATTGACTACACTAAAGCCTTTGAGTGCATCACAACAAACTGTGGAAAATTCTTAAATAGTGGGAATACAAGACCACCTTGCCCGTCTCCTGAGAAACCTCTGCAGGTCGAGAAGCAACAGTTAGAACCAGACATGGAACAACTGACTGGTTCAAAATTGTAAAAGGAGTAGGTCAAGGCTGTATATTGTCACCCTGCTTATTTAAATTACATGCAAAGTACATCATGTGAAAAGCCAGGTTGCATGAATCACAAGCTGAAATTAAGATTGCCAGGAGAAATATCAGTAACCTCAGATATGTAGATTATAACACCCTAACGGCAGAAAGCAAAGAGGAACTAAAGAGCCACTTGACGAAGATGAAAGAGGAGAGTGAAAAAGTTGGCTTAAAACTCAACATTCATGCCATCTGGTCCCATCTCTTCATGGCAAATAAATAGGGGAAACAGTGGAAACAGTGACAGACTTTACTTTCTTGGGCTCCAAAATCACTGCAGATGGTGACTGCAGCCATGAAATTAAAAGATGCTTGCTCCTTGGAAGAAAAGCTATGACCAACCTAGACAGCATATTAAAAAGCAGAGACATTACTTTGCTGACAAAAGCCTATCTAGTCAAAGCTGTGTTTTTTCCAGTAGTCATGTATGGATGTGAAAGTTGGACCACAAAGAAGGCTGAGCACCGAACAAATGAATTGTGGTGCTGGAGAAGACTCTTGAGAGTCCCTTAAGGAGATCCAACCAGTCCATCCTGGAGGAAATCAACCCTGAATATTCATAGGAAGGACTGATGCTGAAGCTGAAGCTCCAATACTTTGGCCATCTGATGCGTAGAGCCAACTCATTGCAAAAGACCCTGATGCTGGGAAAGATTGAGGGCAGGAGGAGAAGGGAGCAACAAAGGACCAGATGGTTGGATGGCATCACCGACTCAATGGACATGAGTTTGAGTAAACTCCAGGAGTTGGTGATGGTGTGCTGCAATCCATGGGGTCACAAAGAGTCAGACACGACTGAGTGACTGAACAACAGCATCTACTCTCTAAGCAACTTTCAAATATAAAATACGGTATCATTAACTATTAGTCACTAGGCTGTACATTACTTCTCCAAGACTTACTTACAACTGGAAGTTGGAACCTACTTCCCCCACCTCCCACCCCTCACCTCTACCAACCTACCTGTTCTCTATATCTATGTGCTTGGTTTTCGGTTTGTTTTCAGTTTCAGAGAGGTGACTTAGAGGTCTTTTCCCCGCAACCTTTTGCTGTCTGTACAGACACACGTCTCTGATTCAATGGTAAAGACAAAGGTTGACCTCAGCCCTCTCCATGTCCCGCAGAAAGCTCAGCACAGGCCTCACAGAAGCAGGTGCTGATTAAATTTTGTGGAAGAAATGAATACAAGCCAACTACATTAGAGAAAAGTAAAAACAGTTCTTCTGAAACCTTGTGACTCAGACTTGGACTTGAACCCACGGTCTTTTAGCTGAGATCACACACCTTAATTTCAAGACTTAATGAAGCTCTTGATGTCTCATCGCAGAGAGAATTTTGTGAGAGACAAGGTGATAGGTAGGAAGTGGATTTATTTAGAGAGCAACACACTCCACAGATAGAATGGGAGCCATCTCAGAAGAGAGTGGCCCTGAAACCTGGTGTGGTTAGTTTTTACGGGCTGAGTAATTTCATAGGCTAATGTCTGCAATTCACTTGTAATTAACTTTGTCTCTTCCAGGAAACCACTGCCCCTCTCTGAGGCCGGATCCAGTACCCTCCTGCAGGCTCCCACAGCATCAGATGATTGTCTGTAGCCTAACGCTTATCACTTTGCATTAAAAATGCAGGGACTGTATTCTTTCACCATCTCAGTAGCCAAGAACTTCTCAAGTACAAGGACCCCACGTTCTCACTGTGGTCACTGCCTGGTGCTCCCTAGTAAATGCTTATTAACTGAGATGAACAACCAGAGATGGGCTCAAAGGCCTCAGTTCCTTCATTTATACCTATGCTAAGAGCTTGTGGACAGTGTCCCGTTCATTTCTGGCAGAGAGAAGACACCCTGTTTGGGAATTCCCTGGCAGTCCAGTGGGTAAGACTGTGCTTTCACTGTTGTGGGCTCGGGTTTGATCCCTGCTCAGGGAACTACATTTTAAAAAAAGAGAGAGAGAAAGAAAGAAAACAAGAAGATTCCCAGTTAAAACTCATTGAATTCAATGAAACAGAGAATAAATCATTCTGCAAACACATACTGCACACCAGCAGAGAAGTTGTTTGGTATCAAGACACCTAGATAAACAATAAGTGAGGCCGTGAATTCAGAACTCAAAATATGTGCCCAAAATGTTCTCTGGTTTTCCGCCTCCTCTGAGCTGAAAGAGATGAGGGTAAGGGAGACGGGTTCACCCAGTCTCACCGTTACTGGGTGATTGCTCCCCAGATGCTGCCCCGTGCTCTGGGGCTCCAAGCCCATGAGGGCGTCACCTTCATGCTGGGGGAAAGAGCCCCGGCCCTCGCACAAGGGCGGAGAGCCCTGCCTGTGTTCTGGGGCACACAGTAGGCCCGCGGTGTGTGCTGGACCCATGCTAAGATAAGGGAGGCCCCTGAAGTCTATGCTGGGGTGCCACCACCCAACTGTCCCCCAGATCTGCGTGTAATAGGTGCTTGTGAGCGTCCTTAGTCGCTCAGTCGTGTCCGGCTCTGTGTGACCCCATGGACTTTAGCCCACCAGGCTCCTCTGTCCGTGGGATTCTCCAGGAAAGAGTACTGGCTTGGTTTGCCTGTGCCCTCCTGCAGGGTAGTAGGTACTTCAGTCAGTCAGTCAGTCAGTCAGTTCAGTCACTCAGTCATGTCCCACTCTTTGTGGCCCCATGGACTGCAGCATGCCAGGCCTCCCTGTCCATCACCAACTCCCACAGTTTGCTCAAACTCTTGTCCATTGAGTCGGTGATGCCATCCAACCATCTCATCCTCTGTCGCCCCCTTCTCCTCCTGCCCTCAATCTTTCCCAGCATCAGGGTCTTTTCCAATGAGTCAGCTCTTCACATGAGGTGGCCGAAGTATTGGAGTTTCAGCTTCAACATCAGTCCCTCCAATGAACACCCAGGATTGATCTCCTTTAGGATGGACTGGTTGGATCTCCTTGCAGTCCAAGGGACTCTCAAGAGTCTCCTCCAACACCACAGTTCAAAAGCGTCCATTCTTCGGCGCTCAGCTTGCTTCATGGTCCAGCTCTCACATCCATACATGACCACCAAATAACGAAACCTAGAAAAGGACTGAAAGGCCCACCAGACCCCCGAAGCTAGAGGATGGGTCTGAGGGCGCCCCTCGGGGTGCTCTGCACCCAGTGGTCATGCGGGGGAGGCGTCTTTGCCTCCCCCACCCAGTGCCGGACAGCACAAAGGACCCCAAACTCCCAGGGGAGGGCCCTGGGGGCGGACATCGTCTCCGGTGTCTCCCAGCCATTTGTAGAGTTGGGACACGGGCCCGAGAGGGTTAATGGTTTGCCCGGGGGGGGGGGGGGGGCTCCGGGAATCCGCTGGAGGGGCTCAGGGCGCCGACGGTGGGGACCCCAGGCGGCCGGTCCGGGAGCTGCGCGTGCACGGCGAGGATCTCGTGTTTTCTCGGGGCCCGCGCGCGTCTGGAGCAGAGAGGGCTGAAGACGGGGGTGGAGCCCCGGCGCGGCCTCGGGCGAAGGCCGAGGCCCCGCGCCCCCCGAGTGCTCGCTGCCCGGTGCCCGGCGCCCCGCGATGCCGCGCGCTCCCAGGCCCGCCGGGCTTTAGACAAGAAAGCGCTCGAGCTCCCGGCTCTGGAGCCCATCGGGGCCCGGGCGCGCCACACCCCCTCGGTGGCCCCGCGGCCGCGGTGGGCGGAGCGGAGCGCGGGCGGGGCCCGTGGGGGCGCGGCCCAGGGGCGGGGCGCGCCGAGCCCGCAGGCCGCTCCAGAGTCTGGCTAGTCCCCCGGAGCCCCGCACTTGGTCCTAAGATGACGGCGAGCAAGCGGGTGGCGAAGGTAACCCCTCCCGCGCGGCTCCGCGCGCCTGCCCGGGCCCCCTCTCCTCGCATCCCGCCCTCTGCTCCCCGAGCCCGTTTAGGGGACCCGGGGCCGCTGAGTCCCTGCGTCCCTGCCCCCTCCCCGCGGACCAGTGGGGCTGCGAGAGGGGCTGCAGTTTCGGGGGGTGGGAGGACATGGACCGGGGTGTCGCCAGCTCTCTGAGCTGTGCTGGGGGATGAGCCGCCTCCCCCGAATCGGTTTCAGTTTCATTTCTCCTGCCAGAAACTGTGACAGTTACCTGCGTCCCCGGGTGCGGGGCTTCCCCGAGGGCTCAGCTGGGAAAGAGTCCGCCAGCAAAGCGGGAGACCTGGGTTCGACTCCTGGGTTGGGAAGATCCCCTGGAGGAGGGAAAGGCTACCCACTCCAGTCTTCTGGCCTGGAGAATCCCATGGACTGTATAGTCCACGGGGTCGCAGAGTCGGACACCACTGAGCGGCTTTCAGTTTTCGGTGCGGGAAGGGTTGGTTGGTTCCTTGGCGTCTTCCTGCAGCCAGGCGCTGTGGTGGCAGGTGCCTTTTAAGCAGAGATAACCAGGACCCCCGTGCTTTGGTGCCCACATTAGAGCCCCGAGAAGGGGGACGTCCCTGGCGGTCCAGTGGTTAGGACTTCCACTGGAGGGGCACGGCTGGATCCCCAGTCGGGGAACTAAGATCCCTCAAGTCGTGCAGTGACACCCCGCCTCCCCGCCGCGCTCAGGAAAAAAAAAAAAAAAAAAGTCCCAAGAAGTATGGGACGTTGAGTAGGAGTTGAGAGCAAAGTTCTCAGGGTTTTTTCCGGAAGAAAAGCTGCCAGGGCGAACCCAGGAGGTTACTTGGAGTAGATGGTGTGAGTTCATTTGGTCTACAGATGTTGTTGAACGCCTCCCATGCCCTGGTTCCTGCTCTAGGAAGTACGGAGGCAGAGAAAATGAAAAAAGTCTATCTTTTTTCTGATCAGGGACACAATTTTGAAGTGAGGTCGGGAAGGATGGTGAGGGAGGGATTTTCCCCAGGAGGTGGGAAAACCCAAGGTGTTTGGGGGACTGGGGTGTGGCTGGGATTGGAGATAGATGGGGAAGGTAGGGGAGTATTCCCTGGTGGCTCAGATGGTAAAGAATCTCCCTGACGGTGGAGCAATTCTGGGGAGGTGGGTCTGACACCCCTGAGGCTTTGAGTCTCTCAGAAGTGCCCCTCCTGTGTGCAGGCATGAGGAGGGTGAACAGGAGGTGCTACCCTCAGCCCCTGGGAAGAAAATGATCACAGGTTGGGGCACAGAGAAGGCTCAGCCCCAAAGGACTGAACTCTGGAGGTTGGCAGCGATGAGGCAGAGAGTTTTTCCCACCAAGCAGGAATGCTGGGAGCCAGCTTGTGTCTCCCCGGCACCATCAAATGGCAGGTAGTTTACAGCACTCATTTCAGCAACCCTGTGAGATGAGTCCTCTACCCCATTTTACAGATGGGGACGTTGAGGCTCACAAAGACTAAATTGATTGTCCTGGGTCACCCGGCAAGCAGTGGTGGGGCTGGGATTTGAGCCCAGGTTGGTGAGGCTCCAAGCCAGAGGTTCTTTCAGAGGCTTCTCTATTTTCATTTTCTGTTCCTCTGAGTCAGGTGATTTCTGAGCAGGCCTCAGGGAACAGCTGTGTCTCAACACAGCTGTTGAGACAGCTGTGGGTTTCAACACCTCCAGGCTTTGCAAAAGTCTTGACAGAACTCATGTATGACAGGTAAAGTCCAAGTTCCTTCAGTTTTGGTAAAGTTGGGAAAATGTCTCTTCCAGGGCTTTTCTGTGCACCATGGGGCTTCCTTCTTGCTCAGGAGTCACAGACGATCCTGGAACTGGTAGCAGCAGATGCTTCTAGTAGCAGATCAATGAGGTGTCATAGACTCTGGGCCCTTTGTTGGCATGAACAGAGGTGGAGTGTAGAAAGATAAGAAACAGGGGATAAGGGTGTGCTTATATTTTGGGGCTCAGAGAAAGTATAGCAGGGGCACAGTGTGAAGGGTTCCCCCAGCTGTGGACCGTCTTTGGGGACCTTTCTCTCTGCCTTTGTTTATACCAGAGTTTCACAACTTTGTCGCCACTGATATTTGAGGTTGAGTCATTTTCTGAAGGATGTTATCACACCCCCGGTCTCTACCCACTGGACGGAGCAGCACTCCTCCACATGTGGCAGCCAGAAATGGGTCTCAGTTCAATTCAGTTCAGTTCCGTCGCTCAGCCGTGTCCGACCCCATGAATCGCAGCACGCCAGGCCTCCCTGTCCATCACCAGCTCCTGGAATTCACTCAGACTCACGTCCATCGAGTCGGTGATGCCATCCAGCCATCTCATCCTCTGTCGTCCCCTTCTCCTCCTACCCCCAATCCCTCCCAGCATCAGAGTCTTTTCCAATGAGTCAACTCTTCGCATGAGGTGGCCAAAGTATTGGAGTTTCAGCTTTAGCATCATTCCTTCCAAAGAACACCCAGGACCGATCTCCTTTAGAATGGACTGGTTGGATCTCCTTGCAGTCCAAGGGACTCTCAAGAGTCTTCTCCAACACCACAGTTCAAAAGCATCAGTTCTTCGGCGCTCAGCTTTCTTCACAGTCCAACTCTCACATCCATACATGACCAGAGGAAAAACCATAGCCTTGACTAGACGGACCTTTGTTGGCAAAGTAATGTCTCTGCTTTTGAATATGCTATCTAGGTTGGTCATAACTTTCTTTCCAAGGAGTAAGCGTCTTTTAATTTTATGGCTGCAATCACCATCTGCAGTGATTTTGGAGCCCCCCAAAATAAAGTCTGACACTGTTTCCACAGTTTCCCTATCAATTTTCCATGAAGTGATGGGACCAGATGCCATGATCTTCGTTTTCTAAATGTTGAGCTTTAAGCCAACTTTTTCACTCTCATCTTTCACTTTCATCAAGAGGCTCTTTAGTTCCTCTTCACTTTCTGCCACAAGAATGGTGTCATCTGCATATCTGAGGTTATTGATATTTCTCCTGGAAATCTTGATTCCAGCTTGTGCTTCTTCCAGCCCAGCGTTTCTCATGATGCACTCTGCATAGAAGTTAAATAAGCAGGGTGACAATATATAGCCTTGACATACTCCTTTTCCTATTTGGAACCAGTCTGTTGTTCCATGTCCAGTTCTAACTGTTGCTTCCTGACCTGCATATAGGTTTCTCAAGAGGCAGGTCAGGTGGTCTGGTATTCCCATCTCTTTCAGAATTTTCCACAGTCTGCTGTGACCCACACAGCCAAAGGCTTTGGCATAGTCAATAAAGCAGAAATAGATGTTTTTCTGGGTCTAGACATTGCCAAAAGTGCTGGGGGCGGGTAGATAAAGGAACGCCCCGGTTGAGAACCTCTGGTTTACACCCATTCAGTGTTCCAGAAAAATATGACCTGCCCTTGAATGTCTCTTTTTAAATACATTTATTTATTTTTTGGCTGTGTCATGTGGCTTACAGGATCTTAGTTCCCTCGCCAGGGATCAAACTCTGTGAAGGCGTGGAGTCCTAACCACTGGACAGCCAGAGAATTCCCTAAATGTCTTTTTATCTATTTTTTTTTTTTAAGATCTATTGCTGAGGGGAGAGGGAGAAGGGAGGGGCAGTGTTGAGTAGGGAGTAAGAGGTAGAAACTATTAAGTATAAGATAAGCCACAAGGATATATATACTGTACAATATGGGGAATATAGCCAATATTTTATAATCACTATAGACAGAGTATAACCTTTAGAAATTGTGAATCACTGTATCATAACATATAATATTGCCCAGCAACTATATTTCAATTAAAAAAAAACTTCTTTAAAGAAAAGAAAATACATTTTTGAAAAGGTCAGTTGTCCCATGAAAAGAACCCCAAATGGAGAGCAGAAGTCCTTGGTCTAATACTGAATCTGAGGTGTGCTGCACGCTGGGGTGCATGTCTCAGAGCATGGCAACGTGCAGCAGAGTGTTAAGGGCTTTGGAAAGTCCCTCAGGGAAGAACTCGGTTTAGCCTAGAGTTTCCCAGCATGCTTGACCGTGGAATCCTTTTCCCGTAACAACTGTGAACTTCGCACAGGACACGCTGTACACATCTGCTCTAACTGGGCCCTCTGCCCTGGGGCCTCGCCAGCTCTCTGCACGGCAGACTCCTGTTCATACTGCAGGGCCCAGCTCAGTGTCACTGCTGTGAGGCTTTCCCGCTCCCCTCCCCTTCCCTCTCCTCTCTTCTCCTTTTGAGAGGGTAACTGGCAGGAAGGCCAGGGGTCTCCAAACGGAGGAAGCAGGCTGCAAGCGTCGGACGTTTTTTATCGCTCTCTTAAGCCGCAGGAGGGAACAAACAACTGTGGGATTTTTTTCCCTTCTCTATATTTTCCCTTCTCTAAATTTAAAAGGAGGTTTTTCTTAAAATTCTGTGTTGCCATCACGACCCCTGGCTCCACCTGAAGTTAACTTTTCGCAAACCTTGAGTTTACCAACGCGTTTTCTATGGAAATGTTTGTCTTACGCTATGTTAATGAGCTGTGTATTTACCCTGGACTCTGTCTTTCTTCAGGTCGGTTCAGAACCGATAAGGGCTCGACAAACCTGTGTGTTTTACTCATACATTGTTTTCCTCGTCGATGTTAAAGAAACTATATATTTCCTTGGAAACCTGTGTTTCTTCAGCATTCATGTCAATTGCTTTATGGCCCGGGATGACTCACATGGTGCCAAGGTCATCTCAGAATGCATACTGTGGGTGAGGGGCCTGGTGCCACTCTGAGGTTTGAGACATCTCCTGTCTCTAGTTAGCAGCGTGCTGAGAGTGTGTAACATGCTGCTAAAGGCTAGCAGGGCGGCACTCTTTCTGCCCTCTTCTGATGTCTATGTCAGAAGCTTTCTCTTTTTATGTTTTAATAAAACTTTATGACACAAAAGCTTTAAGCAATCAAGCCTCGTCACAGGCCCAGGATTGAACTCGGTCTCCTCCAGAGGCCAAGAATCCCGGCGTCTTTCACGACCCAGCGACCACCTTTCCGTTTCCCCTCCTATTATGCGTCCACACTTTATTCATAGAATCACAGCGTCTTCCTTCCACCACTCCAGTGAAGCTCTCGAGGGCAGGCCTGTGCCCTAGCGACCTGTCTGTGGAGGACGCTGTTGGGAGAGCTCAGTGGTGCTCAGGGGACGGGCCGCCTTCCTGGGAAGGCGAGTGGTCGCTTGTCCTCTGGTTTCCCTGCTTGCCGTGTGGCGTTCTCCTCTGCTGCCGTCTGCCTGAGCGGTGCCCCCTCCCCAGGCCTGCTCTGGGGCAGTCTGACGGGGACAGGCTGATGTCTCTGCTGCCTGCCCACCCTGCCCCGGGCACAATGAGGGCGCGTCACCATGCTGCTCACCAGTGGGTAGAGGGAGGCAGGGCTTCGTGGCTCCCTAGAAGAGAACCAGAGGACAGACGTGAAGCACCTTGGTTTCTGGAGAAAAGGCTTCTCGGAGAGCTGTGATGTTGTTATTTAGTCACTCAGTCGTGCCTGACTCTTTGCAACCCCGTGGACTGTAACCTGCCAGGCTCCTCTGTCCATGGGATTCTCCAGGCAAGAATAGTGGAGCGGGTTGCCATTTCTTTCTCCAGAGGACCTTTCCCACCCCGGGGTCAAACTGGTGTCCCTTGCATTCCAAGGCTGATTCTTCACTGAGCCACCAGGGAAGCCCCAAGAGGTTTACTCCCAGGTTATAATATCAAGACCTGGTGATTTGCATCATCCTCCACCTGGTACCTACTGAGCTGGAGTGAAGCTAAAAATCTGGTGATTCACTAAAGGCCCAGAGCACCAGGCCGGACGCACTCTGAGTGCGCAGTGAATGCCGGCTTCTGTCCTGCTTGGAACTGGGGACGGTCTGCTGTGGGGGGCAGGGGGGAGGGTGCCGGAGGAGGGGAGACTCGGCCAGCTGCCCGCTCTGTGCCCCTGCAGGAGCTGGAAGACCTGCAGAAGGAGCTTCCCAAGTACCTGCGGAACCTGTGCAGCGAGGAGGACAACGTGCTGGTGTGGCACGCGCTCCTGCTGCCTGTGAGTATCCGGGGGCCCTCCTGGGACTGGACCACTTAGGGCAGGGGCCGGGGCAGGGAGGGCTAGACTGGACGAGGACTTTCCCTGCCTGAGAATCCTTTCTTCTTATTTTTGGCTGCACCGGGTCTTCGTTGCTGCACGCGGGCTCTCTCTAGTTGTGGCTGGGAACCAATCTCTAGTTGGGTGCCGAGGCTTCTCACTGGGGTGGCTTCTCTCGTTCTGGAGTGCAGGCTCAATGACCAGCACACTGCCTTAGCTGCCCCACAGCGTATGGGATCTTCCCGGGCCAGCGATGAACCCGGGTCCCCTGCACTGGCAGGTGGAGTCCTAGCCACTGGCCCATCAGGGAAGTCATGGAATTCTTTTTTCACTGGAGATGATCATTGGCAGACGGGGGTGTCTCTCTCTACACTGATTGCTTCTGAGGTCCAGGCCAACTGATGAAGAGGCTAAAAGGCTTTTGGACTTAGTTGGAGACCCCTTTTTCAAGCCAGTAGCTACTAGCTCATCTTGGAAGCTTCGGCAGACAAAGAGCATCAAAAAAAAAAAAAAAAAAAAAGGCTTCCTTGTTGACTTAGTGGTAAAGAATCCGCCTGCCAGTGCAGGAGACATGGGTTCAATCCCCGACCCGGGAAGATCCCACATAGCCGGAGCAACCAAGCCCATGCACCACTCCGTTAAGCCTGTGGTCCAGAGCCTGCGTCCATGATGCCGGAGCCCACCTGCCACGACTGCTGAAGCCCGAGTGCCCTAGAGCCCCCCTTTGCTGAGGCCTCACCCTTGGTCTTGCGTCTGTGTCCCAGCCCCAGCCTCTGCACGTTATCGAGAACACATTTTCTTTATCTGTCCAGCATTTGCTCAGACACACCCATTACTACCACAGCTTCCTTTCTGCCTTCTGCTCAAGAAGAGGAAATTTCTTAAAACCTTGACTCTGAACTCGCGTATGTCATTCTTTTTTCAAAAGGTTTATTTATTTGGCCGCACCAGGTCTCAGTTGCGGCCTGTGGAATCCGGCTCCCTGACCAGGGATTGAATGCGGGCCCCCTGCATTGGGAGCACGGAGTCTTAGCCACCAGGGAAGTCCCACATATGTCATCCTGACGGTCATTCTCCTGCCTTCTCTGCCACGAAGGTTCTGAAAGGGTTTGGAGCTTTCGCAGCAGCCTGGAGGCCCCCGTGCACTGTGCTGGGGTCATCCGAGCCCTGGGGTCCCCCCACTAGGGGTGTGGATTACTGCTCCCATGTGGAACAATCCAGTCGACCGTGCTGAATCCCCATCTGGGCAGTGTTGCTGTGACCCTGGGCAGGTTACTTGTATGCACTGAACTTGTTTCATCTGGAAATCCTGATGCTAATACTATGAGTTCTCAAAATACTTACCCTAGTAGCTGACACGTATGGAGTGCTTGCCATGTGCCTGGCCATGCTCTACATCCCTAACGTGAATTAGCGCAGGACTTCCCTGGGGGTCCGGTGGCTAAGACTCTGTGCTCCCAGCACAGGGCACCTGGGTTCCATCCCTGGTCAGGGAACTAGATTCCACATGTTGCAACTAAGACTCAGTGTAGCAAATACATAAATAAATAGTAAAAAAAAAAAAAGAAAAAGAAAAAGAAAAGAAAAGCTGGTGCACTCTTCATTACCTTAAAAGAAAAGTGAAGTGACTCACTTAATTGTCACCCAAGCCCTGTGGAGAAGGCTGTGACTCTTTTTTTAAGGAGAGCACAGAGACATTCGGCTGCTCGCCTAAGGTCGCACAGGCATGGGGTTGACAGAGCCACGACTCACACTCCAGCCACGTGGCCCGAAGACCACATAACCCCTACACCCCGCTACGTGGGCTAATGCGTGTCAAGCCCTTAGCAGCAGGCAGCACAGAGCGGATGCAGGAAAGCCTTCCTGTTGCTCAAGTCTAGAGGGTCTTCTGCTGGCTCCTGGCAAGGCTTAGGCACTCCAGTTCCGAATTGTTGTTTTAAGATGGTAAAATACCCATAACAGTATGTACCGTCTTAACTATATATATATATATATATATATTTTTTTTTTTTTTTTTTTTTTTTGGCTTTGCTGGGTCTCTGTCACTGCAAAGGCTTTTCCCTAGTTGCAGTGAGCAGAGGCTACTCTCCAGTTGCAGTGTTCCGGCTTCTCGCTGAAGTGGCTCCCTTGTCGTGGAGCATGGCTCTAGGGCGAGAGGGCTTCTGTATTTGCAGCTCCCGGGCTCTAGAGCACAGACTCAGCGCTTCTGGCGCATGGGCTTAGTTGACTCCCTGGTGGCTCAGACGGTAAAGCGTCTGCCTGCGATTCGGGAGACCCAGGTTCAATCCCTGGGTCGGGAAGATCCTCTGGAGAAGCAAATGGCAACCCACTCCAGTACTCTTGCCTGGAAAATCCCCTGGATGGAGGAGCCTGGCGGGTTACAGTCCATGGGGTCACAGAGTTGAACACAACTGAGCGACTTCACTTTCATGAGCTTAGTTGCTCTAGGACATATGGAATCTTCCTGGACCAGGGATCAAACTCACGTCCCCTGCACTGGCAGGCGGATTCCTAACCACTGGGCCACCAGACACGTCCTAGAAAAATGGTCAAGAAAGTAAATCCTAAAGGCTCTCAGCACAAGGGGACATTTTTTTCCTTATCCTTTCTCTTCATTTTTTTATATGAGAAGATGGGTGTCAGCTGAACCTATTGTGGTAATTCTTTCACAGCATATGTGAATCCAACCATCAAGCTCAACGCCTTAAGTTTAGTGATGTGTATCAGTTATTTTTCAATGAAACTGGAAAGATGTTAATTACCGATATAATAAAAAGAAGCGAAGGTGTTCCTGAGGATGCCTCCAGTCAAATTGCACCCATTTTTCAAGAGAGGAAACTGAGGCTTAAGGGTGGGAGGCAGCTGGCCCTCAGGCGCACAGCAGAAGCCAGGATCTGACTCGTGCGAGCGCCAGGCCAGGGCGCTCTGACCCACAGCCCAGTTGCTAAGTGAATGCACGTGCCGTCTGTGTCTGCATTCACGGTCCTTGTTCGGAGTGGAGCGGAGGAAGCCTGGGACCCTGGGGCAGGGCGGGGAGGGCAGAAACCAGGCCCAGGTCCTGGGGGGAGGAGGGCAGCTGTGCCTCTGCCCAGAGCGTGACCCCTTCTCTCGCACAGGAGAGGCCACCCTACAACCTCAAGGCCTTCAGGCTGTGCATCAGCTTCCCCAGGGAGTACCCGTTCCAGCCCCCGATGGTGAAATTCACCACCAGGATCTACCACCCCAACGTGGATAGGGACGGGAGGGTGTGCCTGCCCATCATCAGCAAGAAGAACTGGAAAGCCAGCACCAGGACCTGCCAAGGTAGGGGGGCCCCCCTGGACAGGGGCCCTGGACTGAATGGGGTCGGAGAGGGGAGTCCCGGGACTGCTCTTATGTCGGTTGCTCCTGTTTACTGTCGCTTAGTCGCTAGGTTACGTCGGAGTCCTTTGTGACCCCAGGGACTGTAGCCCCCAGGCTCCTCTGTCCGTGGAGTTTCCCAGGCAAGAGACTACTAGGGCTTCCCTGTAGCTCAGACGGTAAAGAATCTGCCTGCTGTGCGGGAGACCTGGGTTTGATCCCTGGGTCGGGAAGATCCCCTGGAGAAGGACATGGCCACCCACTCCACTATCCTTGCTTGGAAAATTCCATGGACGGAGAAGCCTGGTGGCTACAGTCCATGGGGTTGCAAAGAGTCAGACATGACTGAGGGACTGAATTGTTGAATTCCCTTGTCTAACTCAATGAAACTAAGCCATGCCTTGTGGGGCCACCCAAGACGGGTGGGTCATGGTGGAGAGGGCTGACAGAATATGGTCCACTGGAGAAGGGAATGGCAAACCACTTCAGTATTCTTGCCTTGAGAACCCCATGAACAGTGTGAAAAGGCAAAATGATAGGATACTGAAAGAGGAACTCCCGAGGTCAGTAGGTGCCCAACATGCTACTGGAGATCAGTGGAGAAATAACTTAAGAAAGAATGAAGGGATGGAGCCAAAGCAAAAATACCCAGTTGTGGATGTGACTGGTGATGGAGGCAAGGTCCGATGCTGTGAGGACAGCCGAAGGGGCGGGCCTAATAACAATGAGTACGTTGCTTCATTAGGCACTCTGACCCTGCACTAAAAGCGTCACACGGTATCTTTTTAGTTCACTTTGTTGTTGTTGTTGTTGTTGTTGTTGTTTTTTTTTACTGAAGTATGGTTAATTTTGAGGGAAGGAAATGGCCACCCACTCCTGTATTCTTGCCTGGAAAACCCCATGGACAGAGGAGCCTGGCAGGCTATATAGTCCATGGGGTCTCAAAGAGTCAGACATGACTGAGCGACATGGCTTTACTTTTATGGTTCATTTACAATGTTGTGTTAGTTTATGGTCCACAGCAAAGTGATCCGGGTATGCATGTGTGTATGTATTCTTTTCATACTCTTTTCCACTGCTGTTTATCACAAGGCACTGAGAACAGGTGCCCAGGCTGCATAGCAGGGCCTTGCTGTCTGCGTCTTTTACGTACAGCAGTCTGTATCTGCTCACCACAAACTCCCGGCGTAGCCCTCCTCTCCTGCTTTCCCCCAGGTCTGTAAGCCTGTTTCTGTTTTGTAAATGAGTTCACTTGTATCTTTTTACGATTCCACATGTAAGGGATAACATATGGTCTTTGTCCTGCTCTGCCTGACTTCCTTCACTTCCTTTACTTGATACGGTGATCTCCGGGTCTGTCCGGACGTTGCTGCAGATGGGCTCCGTCCACTGTTGTTTGTGGCTGAGCAGCATTTCCCTGTGCATGTCTGCCACATCTTCTTTATCCCCTTGTCTGTCGACGGACATTTAGGTTGCACTCGTGTCTCGTCTGTTGTAAATGGTGCTGCTGCGAACGTTGGGGTACATGTAGCTTTTTGAATTAGCGTTTTCTCTGGGTATATGCTCAAGGCTGCGATTGCTGGACCATTCAGCAACTCTACTTTTAGTTTTTGAAGGAACCTAAGGAGATGGCGACCCACTCCAGTGTTCTTGCCTGGAGAATCCCAGGGATGGGGGAGCCTGGTGGGCTGCCGTCTCTGGGGTCGCGCAGAGTCGGATACGACTGAAGTGACTTAGCAGCAGCAGCAGCAGCATGCTGTTTTCCAGAGTGGCTTCACCAATTTACCTATCCCACCAACAATGTAGGAGGGTTTTCTCTTCCACCCACCCTCTCCAGCATAAAAATTCACTTTTTTCTTCCGTATGGTATTTTTGGTATACATCCATGGATGACCAATTGAAATTATAATGGATTAATCATAATTTAGGAATACAAAAAGGGAGCTGGGTGGCCCTTGAGGACTTGGTCTCACGTACGTCCCTGCACCACTGAGAACCTGAACTTTCTAACCCAGGCAACCAGCCATTTTTAACACACCAACCTCATTCAGTCCTCCTAGAAGCCCCTTGAAATAGTGCTCTCATCGGCCCCATCAGGACACAGGCGTGTGAGAGCTGAGCTCTTACCTGAGCTGGCAGGTGGTACAGCTGGGATTCGAGGCCTCCCTTGGCCGGCTCTGAACCTCGCGGCTCAGCAGAACTTTCTTCAGTGATGGAGTCGGTCCATAGCAGCCCTGTCCAGTGCCGCAGACACTGGCCCCATGTAGGTTTCAGGCACTTGACGTGTGGCTGTTGTGCCCGTGAACTGCTTTCCTAATTGTCATGAATTTCAATTAATTTAAATCAAGATGACCACACATGGCTGGCAGCTACATGTCGGGCACCGTGGCCCTAGTCTATGGACGTAATCAATATGTGATCAGTCCTGTTTCTGGGTACTTCCCTGGTGGTCCAGTGGCTAAGACTCCACACTCCCAATGCAGGGGGCCTAGATTTGATCCCTGGTCAGGGGACTAGATCCCACAGGCCGCAACTAAAGATCCATAATGAAGACCCAGAGAGGCCAAATAAATAAATAAATGCTTTTTAAAAATATCCCACCTCTGGATCAGCTCAGGAGTTCTTAACCCTGGAAACAAGAGTGCTGGGAAGAGAGGGAGGCGTGGTCCTTGGTGAGCACCAGAGCTCTGCAGAGCGCCCAGAGCCCAGGGCCGCAGTGTGCATGCCTACGGGCACGGGGGGAGGGGGACACTGTCTTCGCCCGGTTCCCAAAGTCACCCGTGAAAGATTTCAAGCCACGGGGCAGGAGTGGTTTCCAGTCTTGAGCCTCAGAACCCTTTTTCCCCAAATAAAAAACTTTTGGAATCCTATTACTGCCTCCATGGACATGAATTTGAGCAAACTCCAGGAGATAGTGGAAGACAGAGGAGCCTGCGTGCGGCAGTCCTCGGGGTCTGAGAGAGTCAGAGGCAACAAAAGCAGAGCGGTTCTGGCTGAAAAGGGAACAGAACCCAGAAACCATGTTGATCTCACCGACCCCGCAACGGGGCTTGTGACACTGTGAAAGCCACTGACTGCCATCTGATGTGCTCGTAGAGCCGTCCTCAGGCGTGGGTTGGTGTGGGTTTCAGGGGGATCCGGGAGTGGGCAGCATCACTTCCTTCCCAGGAGTTTTTTCTCTCCCTCCTGATGTCCTGATTCGACTTCTCTCCCCAGTCTTGGAGGCCCTCAACATGCTGGTGAATCAACCGGAGCCGGGAGAGCCCGTTCGGCTGGAGCTCGCGGAGCAGCTGACACAGGACCCAGAGCTGTTTGACCAGACAGCCCAAGAGTTCACCCTCCGGTTTGGAGTGGACCGGCCCTCCTAACCCGGCTTCGGACCTGCCTGCTTTCTGTGTGACGGATGGACGCCCCTCCTGGACGGGGGACCAGAGCCTTTTGCGATTTTGTACTTGCTCATGTCTTCCAAGATTTCCTTCTTAGGTTGCGTGTGTGTGTGTACGGGGAGGGGACTGCCGTTATGAGTGTGGACCCACTGGCCACAGATGTGCTTTCCCCAGCCCCTTTCTCTGCCCCGGAGCCAGAGGCATTTACGTTTGCAGACTCAAAATCCAGCTCTCCAGTGCTCCGTGATGGGGGTTCCTGGTCCCACCGGTTGGTCCGTCTTAGAGACTCAGGCCACCTTCCCGGCCAGATGAGCAGCCAGCCCGAATCCCTGCCCCCCACAGAGCCCTGCTTGGGGGGCAGCAGGTAGGAGGGGGCCGGGGGAGGAGGGACTCTTACAACTAAGTGCTCTGGGGATGGAGCGGTTGAATCGTAGACCTGTATAGATTTAGGTGCAAAACCTTTCCGTTCCCACTGATGAATCATAAAGTGGAGAATCTCCTCTCCACCCCAGAAATCTGACTGTACGGTCTTCCTTTTTGTTTTTAAAGATTTACTTATGTGTTTCTTTTTTTGGCCGCGCTGGGATCGTCACTGCTGGCTTTCCTGGAGTCTCCGCAAGGGGGAGCAACACGCTAGTTGCAGTTCCTGGAGTCTCGGCAAGGGGGAGCTCCTCGCTCGTTGCAGCCCCGGGCTTCCCACGCACGTCCGCTCTGGCCGAGCGGACTGCAGGACTCAGTAGCTGCAGCTCATGGGGGTAGCTGTCGCACGTGGGCTTAGTTGCTCCGCGGCCTGTGGAATCTTCCCCGATGAGGGATGGAACTGGCGTCCCTTGCAGTGCAAGGTGGGATCTTAACCACTGGGCCACCAGGGAAGCCCTGACTCCATGGTTTTTAAAGCACTGCTGTCCCGTTCGGAGGCCGGTTCCTAGCGTCAGGCGTTATGCCGGGAGGGGTTTCCCTTCCAGCTTGAGTCCAGGGGGAGCCAAGGAGACCGTGTGTTTGCTCAGCTGTTAAGCACAAGGGTCCACCTGAGCGTTCACTGAGCGGGCAAGTGGTTCATCAGGAGGAGGCTTGTTTAGCTGCAGTCGAATGAAAGATGCCTGCTTCCCCGTCAACGGAGGGCTCGCAAGGCACGGAGCCTTGTGTGACCCCAAGCGCTGTGGGGAAAGCTGGCTGTGAGGGACCCAGCCACCCTCAGCCAGAGGGATCGTCGACCCACCCGCAGGAATAACGCCCCCGTTTTATACAGGAGGCAGCCAAGGCTAACCGAGCACTCCAGTGGGTTGCCACGTCCATTCCGCTCATCTGGGCAGAGTCCGCACCTCTGGCCACAGTGCTGAGCTGGCGGGCTTTCATTTCTGTGTTTTTCCCGAGCTGTTCTCATCACCGCACATGCTCCCAATGGCTGATAAAGCTAGACAGGATTGTTAGCAGGAAATTAGGGTCAGCTCTCGGCTCCCTTGGTGGCTCAGTGGTAAAGAATCTGCCTGCAAGACAGGAGATCCCCCTGGAGGAGGGCATGGCGACCCACTCCAGTATCCTTGCCTGGAGAATCCCATGGACAGAGGAGCCTGGCGGGCTGCAGTCCACGGGGTCGCACAGAGTCCGACACGACAGAAATAAGCAGCTGCAGCAGTGTACTCAGCTCTAGGGCTCATCTCTAGTGAGCAGCAGAAAAACAGAAACAAAACCTCAGCCAGAGTTCAGGGATTACCTCAGCATAAAGGAGGAGCTTCTAAGAGGAGCTTCTAAAACCACTGTCCTTTTTTTTTTTTTTTTTTTTTCATTTTTTTGGCCGCACCACACAGCATGCCAGGATCTTAGGCCCCTGACTTGGGATCGAACCCATGCCCCCTGCAGTAGAAGTGTGGGTACTTAACTACTGGACTGCCAGGGAAATCCCCAAACCACTGGCTTTTCAGAGACAGACATGGACTATCTTAGAGTCAAAGAAATCACCTCCAGGTCCCATGAGCCTAGTCTTGAGTGAGAGTTCTAGAGAATCTTCTACTCCAGTCCCTGTCCTGGAATTCCCTGATCTAGGAGAAGTGTGGAAAGAGGGGAAAAGATGTGGGAAAGTGCCACCCGTGGCTGGAAACGTGAGGATGCCGTCACCTTGGGCCACTGCTTAGAGAGCGTTTATGTGGCGGCCCCGGCCGGGCCTTTTGTCCTTCGTTGCCATGTTGTTAGTCGCTAGATAGCTAAGTCACGTCTGACTCTGACCCCGTGGACTGCAGCGCCCAGGCTCCTCCGTCCCCCACTGTCTCCCAGAGTTTGCTCAAAATCATGACCACTGGGCCGGTGATACTGCCTACATCATCCCATTTAGCCCTCACGGCACCTGTGGGATTTTGAGTCGCTATTATCCCCCTTCAGATGGCGAACTGAAGCTCAGAGAGGTTCGCTCACTGGCCCAGGGACGCACAGCTTCTTGGCGATGGGACCCAGTGCACTGTCCTGTCCCAGATGCCTGTCATGGTTGTTGAGAAAATCACCTCAGGTGAGGAAAGCAGGCAGCCGAGGCTGCTTATCCCAGAGTGAGAGAGGTTCCCAGAAGGGTAGGGAGGGAGCCCCGAGGAGCCAGACGGGATTTTACAAAAGAGCCTTTAATGCAGTTAAAACTGGGGCCGCCTGCCCAGCCCCGCCGCTTCCGTGGAGCTGAAGGGGGCCTCCAGGCCAGCACCGGCCAGCCCTCACTTCTTCTTGGTCTTCACCAGCCCCTTCTGCACGAGGCTACGGTACAGCTCCTGGATGTAGGTGTAGACGCACTTGGAGTCGGGCACCGCCAGCCGCACCATGTCGTCCACCTCCAGCAGCTGGGCGCAGTCGGCCAGTTTCCTGAGGGGCAGACGGGGAGGGGTGAGAGGTGGGGATCAGAGAGCCGACAGGGGAAGAGGTGGGGGTCTAAGGGAGGGGTGGGGCAGGCCCCCAAGGATGAAGCCCGCAGGACTGTGTGCCGAAGCGCTGGGACTGTGGCGCACCTATCCCATTGTACAGATGAAACAGCTGAGGCCCAGCAGAGTCAAGACTCAGATTCAGCGTGGCTTGATTCCAAAGCCCGCGTTTCCACTGCCCCACGTGTCGTCACGTGGGAGTGGGGCCCTCAGGTGTGGGGTTCCGCAGTAACCCACCCGTCTGTGTGCACCTGTGTCTGTCCTCTGGAAGGACAGGGCCCGCAGGAAGAGTGAAGAGCACAGAATGCTAATCCCGGCTAGAGCGCAGGCTTGCAGCCTCAACTCTCCAGCCTCAGTCAGGCTCTGTGCATGCACTGAGGGGTGCCACGTGCTAGGTGTTCTTCCGGGGAGTTCAACACTGAACAGAATAAGAATCCCCCATTCTCATCAACGTTCTCGTGGCAGAACACAGGCAGTCGTCAAGTAGAAATTGATGGTACGTCAGAGGATGAGTGATGCTACAGAGAACAATAAGGCAGGGAAGGACTGGATGTATCCGTTTGTGTTCAAGGGGATTTGCTTTTGTAATATGTTGGTGATGGCATTTATTTATTTGTTGTCAGTGCCTCGCAGCTTCTTGGATTTTAGTTCCCTCACCAGGAATTGAACCTGGGCCCTCAGCAGTGAGAGCACAGAGTCCTAACCACTGGACTGCCAGGGAGTTCCCAAAAAGAGAGAGAAAGAGACAAGTCCCTCAGTCGTGTCCAACTCTTTGCGACCCTATGGGCTGTAGCTGACCAGGCTCCTCCATCCATGGGATTTTCCAGACAAGAATACTGGAGTGGGTTGCCATTTCCTTCTCCAGGGGATCTTCCCGATCCAGGGATTGAACCCGGGTCTCCCACACTGCAGGCAGACTCTTTACCATCCGAGCCACCAGGGAAGCCCGGAGTTCCCCTAAGGGATTTTTAATAGGAAAAGTTCTCTTAAAGAGTACTTTTAAGCTCAGGAAAGTAAATCGGGTGCATATTTGCAAGAAGGGGGTTCCAGAAAACAGCAGGTGCAAACATCCTGAGGCAGGCGAGCTTGAGCAACTGCGCGGAATATAGCAGCAAGTCCTGTTTCTCTAACTTCCCAGCTGCTCTTTGGGACCACGGGCTACTCCTGGCCTCGCCGAGGCCGACCATCTGATCGAAGCACTGTTGGGGCCTTGCCACCACGTGCCAGGAGCCTTATCAAGTGTTTCCCTCTCCCCTCTTTTTTTTTGGCCGGACTGCACAGCTTACAGGACTCAGGTCCCTGACCAGGGACTGACCCAGCCCAGCCCAGGGCAGTCAAAGCCTGGGATCTGAACCACTAGGCCAGCAGGGAGCGTCTAAATGCCTTCTCTTGAATGCCCTCATTCACTCCACTCCTCTGTGTTCAACCGGCAGAAGGGGAGCCGGAGACTCGCAGCATCTTGGTGGTTTGCCCAAAGTGAGCGGCACAGCTGGGACTCCACCGCAGGCCTGCTGGACGGCCTGGCACCCTGGCCCTGAAGCCGAGTCCCGGAAGGCCCCGCCACCCAACCGCGCGGGGTGCCGGCGGGAGGGGCCACCAGGGTCCCAGCGGGCATCCTTTCAGGGCTGAGTCAGCTGGACCGAGACCTGAGCCAGATGGGCCTGGGGGCAGGCGAGGAGCACGGACCAAAGGGCTTCAAGGCCCGGGACGAGCTCCCCGCAACCAACGCTGCCATGCTGCCGGCTCCTGGGTGTGGCTCGAGGTGCGGTTTCCACCCAGGAGAGGTGAACGCTTCATTCCCACCGGGCCTGGGGAGCCGGGGCGGGCTCCTCCAGCAGCTCACTAATCAAGCCCCCCAGGGGCCCAGCGCTGGGCTCCCGGGGAATCAGAGGAGCCTTCTAGAAGGGAGCCAGCTGTGGCCAGGCCCCTTACTTTGCACACTTCGTTTTCATACCCAGCCCTAGGAGAGGTTCTATCAGCTGCCAAGGGTCAGAGAGCGAGGGAGGGGGACTTCCCGCGCGGTCCAGCGGTCAGGGCTTGGAGCTTCCACTGGCAGGAGTGCACGTGTGACCCCTGGTCTCCCGTGGTCAGAGAACTAAGATCCTGCGTGCCTGATGGCACGGCCACACACGCACAGCCTGGCAGCCGCAGGAGGACAATGACCCCTGGCCCACAGGCCAGGGACGCCTGGTCAGGGCCAAGCCACACGCCCTTCTGATGGTGACCGAGAGCTCACAGCCCCGGCCAGGAGTTTCCCTTTCCAGGGCCGGGTTGGCCACTGCCCTCCTGCACCAACCTCCCATAACTCCCTGCTGGCAGCCACACAAGCATCGTCGTGACTGTCAAATCAGACAATCCAAGGGAAGTGCTTAGCAGGATGCCTGGCATCTGATCACGCTTGGTTCACGTGGCTTGTCATGGCCCTTAAAGGTGCTTCCGAGCTCAGAGCAGGACATGGGGCTCCCGACCCCTTCACCGCCACCCCCACCCCCACCCCAGGGCAGGATAATGTGAAACTGGAAGGGGCCTTCCAGAGCACCAACTCCACATGCATGGCTGTGTACCCAGTCGTGTCTGACTCTTTGTGACCCCATGGACTCTAGCCCTCCCAGGCTCCTCTGTCCATGGGATTCTCCAGGCAAGAATACTGGAGCTGGTTGCCATTTCGGTAAAGAATCTGCCTGCAGTGCAGGAGACCCGGATTCAATCCCTGGGTCGTGAAGATCCCCTGGAGAAGGAAACCGCAACCTACTCCAGTATTCTTGCCTGGAAAATCCTGTGGACAGAGGAGCTTGGCGGGCTACAGTCCATGGGTCTCAAGAGTCTGACATGACTTAGAGACTAAACCACCACCTCCAGGAGATCTTCCTGACCCAGGTTCAATCCCTGGGTCTCTCGGTGTCTCCTGCATTGGCAGGCAGGTTTTTTTAAATCACCTGGGAAGCGATTCTGGAGCACCAAGTCTGGGAGTTTTCAGATGGCATCCTTGGTGCCCGAGGGCCCAGTAGACATGCTTCAGGACCATCTTAGGAAGGGGGTTGGACACTGATCTGGGGTGCTCCGGGAGCCCCTCCCAGCCTACAAAGGCCACCCTTAAATCTGTTTACTGTGTTGGGCATCCACTTACTGTTTTGTTTGAGGAAGCTGCCAGTGGGGTGAGGGACCCATTTGAAAAGCACCGGTCTGTATCAGCCATCTGATTTTGCCGATGAGGACATGTAGACCCAGAGAGGGGAGGCTGGCTGCCCCAGGCTTCCCCACGGGCTGGTGGCCAGGCCTGAACTCGCTCAGAGGGCTCGGCCTCCCGGACCAAGACCCTGGCAGCATCCCCAGTGACTTGCCCCATGCTCCGGGCCTGCAGAAGTGCCCTCAGCCATCCCTTCCCAGGCCTCAGAGCTGTCCTGGAGGACGACACCCTCTGCCCAGACCGGGTGGCTCAGAAGCCTCCCCCAGGCAGGAAAGGATGCGTGAGCCAGGTATGAGCCCCGGAGAGCCTCAAGGCCATTGGGGACTGGCCGGCCTCTCCAGGGATAGAGGTGGAAGCCTTTGGCCCAGTCCAGCTTTGGGGCTTTGGTGCGGAGAGTGCCTCCGCTCCCCACCGCCTGGCAGCCTTGTGTTCGCCTCTCAGGGTCTTCCCTGGGCCCCGCTGCTCCTCACGCCCCTCCTGTCTGTCTAGTCCACCCCTTCCCCATCCCTCTGCGGCCCAGGCACCCAGCTGTGTGAACCTCAGCAATAAATCTCCCTCCGGGTCCCACAGGGGATAACAAGTATCATCACAGGGGCTTCCCTGGTAGTCCTGTGGTTGGGAATCCGCCTGCCAGTGGAGGGACCATGGGGTCAGTCCTTGGTCTGGGGTGATTCCACATGCCTCCGGGCAACTAAGTCTGTGGGCCAGCCACAACTGCTGAAGCCCAAGAGTCTAGAGCCTGGACAAAAGAAGCTTGAGCACCACATGAAAAAGAGTTGCTGCTGTTCACTGCACCTGGAGAAAGTCTGTGCAGCCAAAATTAAATTAATTTTAAAAATATGTATCAATTGTGATATCATTCGTTTTAGTATAGGAACAGCAACTAGGGGTTTTGTTTTTTGAAACGTTTGCCATGGGTTAGGCACTGTGATATGGACTTTAATTATTAATTCTCATCACAGCCCTGCTGAATGTCATGCCCATTTTAAAGGTCAGAATATAGAGGCTCAGAGAGGTGAACAAGACTACCCAAGATCACACAGCTAACAAAAGTCAGGGTCAGAATCTGGCCCCAGGACTCTGCAAACTCCCAGTCTTCCCCTCCTTTCTCTCTCACCCGCCTGCATTTTCTCCGCCTGTCCCCTCACATTTAATTCTGCATGTATGTGTATTTGCTGTCTGTCTCTTTAGAGTGTGAGTCACGGGACTTTGCTGGTGGGCCAGTGATTTAGACTCTCTGCTTCCAACACCAAGAGTGAAGGTTTGATCCCTGTTTGAGGAACTAAGATTCCACATGCGACGGGGCACGGCCAAAAAAGAAAATAACGTAAAATAGAATAGGAGTCACAGGCAAGCGGGGATTTGGTCGGTTTCACCCACTGCTCCGTCCTCCACCAGTTCCCCGCATCTGAGAAGCACCTGTCGGATTCAAGGAGGTGTGGCCATGGGCTCGGCCTGACTGTCCTTCCCCAGGGCCCCTGCGGCTGGGCCCCCCGTCCCCGCCTCCCGGCGCCCCCGGGCTTACTCTGCGGTGGAGAAGGCCAGCGTGAAGTTGTGGCGGCGCTGCGCGGGGTCCAGCGCCGCGTAGTCAAAGGCGTCGGGGAAGAACTTGTGGATAAGCGCGCAGAAGGCCATGCCGCTGCCCCAGCTCGAGGAGAAGTTCTGGATGTCCACGTGCTGTGGGGGCGGAAGCCGCGTCAGGGGCCTGCGCCCAGCCCCGCCGGACCCCACCCCCAGCCCCGCACGGCCACCCGCGCCCGCCGCGCGCACCTCGTAGCTCCTGGTCATGGCGCGGCACCACTCCAGCAGCATGTTCCGAACGCCGCCCACCGCCGCGCCTGCCGCCTTGGTGTTCCGGAACAGGGCCGTGGGGCCCGCGGCTGCCCTGTGCGCCGGAGCGGGAAGTGGGGTCCCATCAGACGGTAGTCCGCCCGGGGTGGGGGTAGGACCCATCAGATGTCCCTCTGGGGCTCGGGCTGCTCCCCCGCCCCATCCTCCCACCAATTCAGCCCCGCCAGCCCCTCGCCCGAATCCTACCCTCCGAACTTGTCCACGATGGCCTTGCGGTTCTGAGCTCGGGGTCCCCGGGGCCGGGTAGGAGCGGACACTCTGCGCTCTGGCGCCTTCTCTTTCTTCTTCTCTTCTGACGGAGGGGGCTCCGTGGGGCTCTGGGGCACATCGCTGGGCGAAGAGTCACTGCTTGGAAACGTTCAGAGGAGCATGAGGGGGGCTAGGACGCGCCTCTTCAGGGAGGAGGCTGGCTGGGCAGTGGTCCCTGCCGGCCCAAGAGGCTACAGAGCTACAGTCCCCGCCTCACACACGTGCCTCCAGGCCCAGCACTGGGAGGCGCTGGGAAGGAAGAGTGAGGTTCAGTCTGACTGCAGTAGGTTAGAACAAGGGCACACCTGAGGTCTGACCTGAGTTCCAGTCCTGCCTAGGCTTCTTATTTGCCATGTGATCTTGGGACTGTCAAACCAGTCCATCCTAAAGGAAACCAACCCTGAATATTCACTGGAAGGACTCATGCTGAAGCTGAAACTCCAATACTTTGGCCACCTGATGTGAAGAGCTGACTCATTGGAAAAGACCCTGCTGCTGGGAAAGATTGAGGGCAGGAGGAGAAGGGGATGACAGAGGATGAGATGGCTGGATGGCATCACTGACTCAATGGACATGAGCTTGAGAAAACTCCACGAGTTGGTGATGGACAGGGAGGCCTGGCGTGCTGAAGTCCATGGGGTCACAAAGAGTCAGGTGCGACTTAGTGACTGAACAACAACTTGGGACTGTCAGGTCACTCGTGTTATCCAGCACCTTTCAGGCACCAGGCGTCAGGCTGAGTGCTTTATACACAGACGTCATCTGAGCCTCACCAGAAGCCTATGAGGCAGGTACCCTGACTGTGTCCACGTCCCAGGGGAGGAGGGGGAAGTGATACAGCCACGATCAGACAGCAGGACTTCCCGACTGGCTCAGTGGTAAAAAAAAAAATATCCGTCTGCCAAGGCAGGAGACGCGTGTGCCATCCCTGGGTCGGGAAGATCCCCTGGAAGAGGAGATGGCAAACCCACTTCAGTACCCTTGCCTGGGAAATCCCACGGACAAAGGCGCCTGGTGGGCTACAGTCCATGGAGTCCCAAAGAGTCAGACAGGAACAACGTACGACCAAGACAAGTGGCAGCGTTGCTGTCCAAACTCAGGCTTTCTGCTCATGCGTGACTGGTGATGCTGAGACTGCGGAGACAGACAAGACTGGGGGCTCCCATGAAGAGTCCTAGGGGTGCTGGAGAGGAGGCTTCTTCAGCACTCCACCCAGTGCTGGAGTCCAACCAGGGATGCTCCACTGCCCTTTGCTCCCCGCTCCAACTCTTCTCATTTCCCAGGCTCTGCCCTGAGCTGCTGCTGCTGCTGCTAAGTCGCTTCAGTCGTGTCCAACTCTGTGCGACCCCATAGATGGCAGCCCACCAAGCTCCCCCATCCCTGGGATTCTCTGGGTTGCCCTGAGCTAGGGGGCAGCAATATTCCTGGCATATCTCGAGATTAGACGCTGGAGGCCCAGTCTCAGGGGACAGCAGGCTTTGTAGGGAGCAGGTTGTGGTGTGGAGGGGGAGCTGGGGCTCCAGCGTTTGACATTACCTGGCTGAAGGACCGAGTTCTTCAGAAGCAGCAGTGTCTGGGCTCAGCCCCTCTGAGGGAGAGGAACAGGAGGGAGGGAAGCGGGGCGACCCCGGCGCGCCCCCTGGGCAGGGCCTACAGCATGGTGGGCTCCTGGCCACGCCCCCCGACACCCCCTGGGTGGGCCATGCAGCAGGTGGGCTCCTGGGGCCCTCCACCCCATGTCCCACAGGGTGGCCCCTGCAGCAAGGTGGGCTCCTGGGGGCCTCGCATGACCCCAGGCGAGCAGTGCAGCAGGTGGGCTCCTGGCCCCCCTCTTCTACCCAACGCCCCCCTGGGGTGGCCCCCGCAGCAAGGTGGGCTCCTGGGCCCCTCTCCACCCCCAACCCTCACCCCCGGGACGGGCCCAGCAGCAGGTGGGCTCCGGGGCGCCCCCTCACCTGGGCTGGCGCTGCCGCCCTCCTCTGTGGGGCTCTCGGGCCATCCCTCCGGGGAGCTGGGAGGCCCCCCTGCCCCGTCCTCAGCCTCTGCCCCCGCACCCTGGTCCTGCTCCTCATCAGGACCACCTGGCTCCTGGAACAAACGTGCGCTGGGTGGGCTCGTGCCTGCCCGAGGCTTCAGAAAGATCTGGAAGGCAGCCTGGGGCCAAGCACGGCTTCTGCCACCTGCCGCCACCCAGGCTCTTGGACTTTCCCCGAGGAATAAAGCGGGACAGGGGCTTACTTGGGGGGGGGACTCTGGACTGCCATAGGGCCCCCTCCCTCCTCTCCACTCCCTCACTCACCACCCGCTCCGTCACCTCCTCCTCCTGTGGCTCGGGCTTGGCCTCGTCCTCCACAGCGGCCTTCGGAGAGTCAGGCTGGGCCGCTGGTGCGCCGGCTTCCTCTCGGGCTGCAGCCTGGGGCTCCTCGGTCTTGCCGCCCTCCTCCTGAGGCCCTTCGGCCTCCCCGCCTCCAGCCTCGGCCTCCTGCACCCCTGAAGCCTGCTTCGGCTCAGCCTGGGCCTCTCCGCTCGCGTCGACTGTCTCCCTAGACCCCGGCCTGGCCTCTTTCTCATCAGCGCTCCGCTCCTCAGAGGCGGACGCGATCTCCCCGTCTCCCTCAGCCCCCGCAGGCTCAGAGTCGGTCTGGTCTTTCCTGTCAGTCTTCCGAGGGGACGCGGTGGTCTCTCCCTGCCCTGGGTCTTCCTGTTGAAGCTCAGCCTCCCCTTGGGATTCCGCCTTGACCTCACCCAGCCCGTCTGCATGGCATTCAGCGGAGACGCCGTCCTCGGCCGGGGCCTGCTCCTGCTGTCCTGCTGTGGCCGGCCCTGCTCTGGCGGTGCTCTCAGCGGGGCCTGCGGCCTCCTCCTCCACAGAGCCACCACCTCCCGCAGGCTCCGGGGCCTCCGCGGCTGGGGGGACAGTGGCCCCGTCCTCGGAGGACTTCCCTGCCTTCTGCTCCATCTCTGGAAAGAGAAGACAGACACACCCGGTCATGCCCCCTCTCTCCAGGTGAAGGCCCTGGAGTCGGGACGCCTTCAATTCAGTCCCAGGGCCCCCATTGCTTGGACATGAGACACCAGCACCCACTTTCTGTCTGGTTAAAGGGGGAGGGCACCACTTCCCCCAAAATGGGGTGTTGGGCCAGCTCTGTTTACTTGATGTCCACCGAACGGTCCTCTGCGGATTGTGACTTGGGCTTTAAAGAACACTGGGTCAGGACTTGCTTGGTGGTCCAGTGGTTAAGAATCTGCCTGCCAATGCAGGGGACATGGGTTCAATGCCTGGTACGAGAAGATTCCACATGTGGAGGGGCAGTTAAGCCCTTGGACCACAACTACTGAGCCCACACTCTGGGGCCCGAGAGCCTCACAAGAGAAGCCCTGGGCATCGCAGGGAAGAGTCGCCCCACTCGCTGCCACTAGAGAAAGCCTGGGCACAGCAGCAGAGACCCTGCACAGCTAAAGGCAAATAAATAAACACACTTAAAAAAAAAAAAAACAGAGTCACATAATGCTTTTTCAATGATTTGGCCCCTTTTTGAATAAGTCAGCGAGGTGGTTACAGTTTGACACTCGCATCCCTGGACAGTTGCTCCTCTTCCCTTTTGATGGAGATAGCTGTCCGCAGGGCCCGCAGGCTCAGAGCCCAAAGCAGACAGGAGTCTCTAGATAGAATCAAATAAGACTGCTTTGATTCCAGTTGGATTTATTTTTACAGTTACGTTCTATTTCTGGCCAGTGACGTGGAGTTTCCATTTCCAATAGTGATATAAAGTTTCTTTTATAAATGCATTTATTGACGTTAAAATCAACTAATTCGAAGGAAGACGTTCAGAAAAGCAGGATACGAGATACCTAAGCCGCGGAGATGGTGTAAGGATGCCTGAGATTTGGGGAGCTCTGGGCCTGCATGGGGTCTGGGTCTCTGCCAGGCTGTGTGTGAGTCTCCGAAGAGCTGGCCCTGAGCCTGGCAGAGTTCCCTTTGGTGAAGAACAGATATGTGCTCTCCCTGATTAACCTCCGCAGGGAAGTCTGATCCTCCAGCTGCCGGGGGTGGGAGGAAAGGGAGCGCGTGACACTTCAACGTGAGGTTTCCTCTTCAAGCTCTGTATGTACAGTCAGCCTTCCATGTCCTCAGGCTCGGTGGATTAAACCAACCTCGGATGGAAAATATTTGAAAAAAAAAAAATCCAGAAAATTCCAAAAGGCAAAACTTGAATCTGCAGCTGCTCCAACTATTTACGTAGCATTTACATTGTTATTAACAATTGTTTACATAACATTGTCATTGTACAGGGTATTACAATCGATCTCGAGCTGACTTAACAGTATCAGAAAGGACTGTGTAGGTTATAAGCAGACGCTGCCCCATTTCATGTGAGAGACGAGAGCATCTGCCGATCTTAGTGTCCACCAGGGAGGCTGAGACTGCTTCCCCACTGACACTGAAGGATGGTTGTGCTGTCCCATCTACGAAAATAGCTGGGTAGGGGGACAGAGCCAGCTCCTTCTGCCCTTCTTGGGGGGTCTTTTTACAGAGAAAATAATCCCTGAATAATGTTCAGGGCATGACTCAGGCAGTAAAAGAAGCAGACATTGCTGTCACTGGCTAAAAATACCTCCTGCCCCCTGCAGGGCGGTCACTCTGGGTGCAGTACCGCTGGCACCTGGGCAGTTGGGACGGAGGCAGGAAGACGGGCATACGAAGGCCGGCCCTGTTCCTGCCAGCCATTCGGGTCCTGGGGGTCCCCGGTTCAGTCTCCCACAGTTTCCCCAGGAAGCGGGCTGGGATTTTCAAAGATGCTCACGCTGCCCTTCAATTCCATCACTCCCACTACAGCCCCTGGTTCACAGCTCTGGCAGTGAATTAAAGCTGGAGGGAAATCAATGAAGCCAGGAGATGGAACACCCATCGGCAGGGAGCTAGGAGCTTGTCCTGACCTCAGCCCTGAGCCTGGGACCGGAGCGAGTCTCCTTGCCTCTCTGGGGAGTCTTCACTTCCAACACAGACGGGACTGGTCTAGATCGAGTTGGCAAACTGTGTTCTGTGGAAAACTGTGCTGTGCTCAATCGCTCAGTCGTGTCTGACTCTTTGCAACCCCATGGACTGTAACCCACCAGGCTCCTGTCCATGGGGATTCTCCAGGCAAAAATACTGGAGTGGGTTGCCACGCCCTTCTCCAGGGGATCTTCCCAACCCAGGTCTCCTGCATTGCAGGCAGATTCTTTACCAGCTGAGCCACCAGGGAAGCCCAAGAATACTGGAGTGGGTAGCCTAACCCTTTTCCAGGGAATCCTCCCAACCCAGGGATCAAACCCAGGTCTCCCACCTTGCAGGGGGATTCTTCACCAGCTAAGCCACCAAGGAAGCCCCAGAATAGTGGAGTGGGTAGCCATTCTCTCCTCCAGGGGATCTTCCTGATGCAGGAAATTGAACTGGGGTCTCCTGCATTACGGGTGGATTCTTTACCAGCTGAGCTACCCCGGGAAGCCTGTGGAAAACTAGGGCCTCCTAAGACATTAATAGGGCTTCCCAGGTGGTGCCAGTGGCAAAGAACCTGCCTGCCCATGCAGGAGGCGAAAGAGACTCGGGTTCGATCCCTGGGTCTGGAAGATCTCCTGGAGAAGGAACTGGCACCCCACTCCAGTATTCTTGCCTGGAAAATTCCATGGGCAGAGGAGCCTGGTGGGTGGGGGCTGCAGTCCATGGGGCCACAAAGTCAGACACGACTGAGTGAACAAGGCATTAATGAGGGCTTCACTGGGGACAGGAGGGTGTTCACTGGCTAAGACTGTTTCAGAAACAGCCTACTCTTAACCCTTTTAGAGTCTTACAGCTTCATTAGCACTTAGAGTCCAGATACCCCATGGTAAAGAAATCTTAACTTTGTTTAGCTTCCTTTAACTCATTTTTCTCCAAACATATTTTCTTCCTTTAACTCATTTTCTCCATATTTGGCCTTGGATTTTCTTTTTCTTGCTTTCTTTTCATTTTGCTTTGTCTACCCTGAGGTAGCCTCTGCCTCGAGTCTCTTTCTCCTCCTGCATGGGCAGGTGGGTTCTTTACCACTGGCACCACCTGGGAAGCCCGATTAATGTCTTGCTGCTGCTGCTAAGTCACTTCAGTCGTGTCCGACTCTGTGTGACCCCATAGACGGCAACTCACCAGGCTCCCCCATCGCTGGGATTCTCCAGGCAAGAACACTGGAGTGGTTTGCCATTTCCTTCTCCAATGCATGAAAGTAAAAAGTGAAAGTAAAGTTCTCAGTCGTGTCCGACTCTTCGAGACCCCATGGACTGCAGCCGACTAGGCTCCTCCGTCCATGGGATAGTCCAGGCAAGAGTACTGGAGTGGGGTGCCATTGCCTTCTCCAGATTAATGTCTTAGGAGGCCCTAGTTTCCACAGGCTTCCCTGGTACAGATGTGAGAGCTGAACCACAAAGAAGGCTGAGTACTGAAGAATTGATGCTTTAGAACTGTGGTGTTGGAGAACACATTTGAGAGTCCGTTGGACTGCAAGGAGATCCAACCAGTCCATCCTAAAGGAAATCAGTCCTGAATATTCCTTGGAAGGACTGATGCTCAAGCTGAGGCTCCAATACTTTGGCCACCTGATGTGAAGAGCTGACTCCTTGGAAAAGACCCTGATGCTGGGAAAGATTGAGGGGCAGGAGGAGAAGGGGACGACAGAGGATGAGATGGTTGGATGGCATCACTGACTCAATGGACATGACTTTGAGTAGACTCTTGGAGATGGTGAAGGACAGGGAGGCCTGGCGTGCTGCAGTCCATGGGGTCGCAGAGAGTTGGACACGACTGAGCGACTGAACAGCAACCCTGAGACGCATCTACCGCCCTCTTGAGCAATGCCACCTTTAGCAGAAGAAACTATAGTGAATGCTGGTCTGCATGGTCAACACACCCCATCCCTACCTTGTGCTCTTGTTTGGAAGGTGATGTGGCGCAGTGGTGAAAATCACTGATTCTTCAGCTTCCTACAAGGGGATTCCCGGCTCCCACTGTGACCTTGAGCAAGCTTCTTACCCTGCCTGGGTTTTGATTTCTGGAGATAAAAATAGGTCTCACCTCATAGGGATGGTGGAGGGTTAAGAAAGCCAATGCATAGAACGTATTTGGGGGTGTTCCTGGCACGGAAGGAGGACTCAGCATACATCAGCTTGTACGGTGTAGGTTGGCTTCTGCCCTGCCCTGGGCCAGATTAAGGTCCTGACTCAGCCAGGAGGGCATTTAGTTGGTAAGACAAGGCAAAGAGAACTGAACACCGGTAAGATGAGGAGCCGTTTTTATGCCTCAAAGTGTGGCAGTGATAGGCTAAGACATAGCCGAGCCCTGCAGCCGCCTTACCCTACATCCATGCGCCACACACAGCACGGTGGAGGGGAGGGGCAGGTGTGTACACACACACACGCGCACACACACCAGCACTAACAATTGTACAGCTTGCACTGTGGGCACCCTCCTGTACCTCCCTGCTTCCTCACTCTAAGCCCTCGGAACAGGCGTTGTTGGCCCCATTTTACAGATGCAGGAATGTGAGGCTCGGGGAGTGGAAGCCCCTTGACTACAGTGGTGCTTAGGACAATTAAACGGCCAAACTGTGTGCAGAGCCCAGTCTCCCGACGACCAGCCAGAGCTTCTGCCGCAGACGCTGCCCCCTGTGGCTCCTCAGCCGGGGTCCCGTGGAAGGCGCCCGGCGGGGGTGAGGGGGACCCCAGGAGGGCAGTCAGAAGTGGCTGAGGAGGTCGGCTCTCGCTTCCAAGTACGTGGTAGCCTCCGTGCCCCTGCCCTGCCCGGGAAGCCTTCATTCTGCCCTGGTTTTGTGTCCGCTGTGGCAGCTTCTGCCTCTTCCTGTTGCCTTGGCAGACGGGAAGGCAAAGTGGCCAGGAGCCCGCGTTCCAAGCCCCGCATGGTGGAGACGTGCTGCGAGGCTCTGCTGACACCCCCAGAACCTCTGCCGCCTCATCTGTCTTCCTGTGGTCCTCCAGCCAGTCACATCCCTCGGAGATGCCCCCCTCAGCTGCTCAGAGACGCCGCCTCCCACCCAACTGGACTCGGAAGTCTCCGAAGCCCTCTCTGCCCATCAGGTCCTGGCGGGTGGCCACCTGGGGGCGACTCTGCTAGGCACCCCAGGGCCTCCGACCTCCAGCTCAAAAGAGTTGACATAGTGATGGAGAGAGTCAGAGAGGATTTCTCCAACCGGGGGGCGCTGCTCAGAGGCTCCTGCCCTTGGAGGTGGGCAGAGGGGTCGGCAGATGGAGGGGCTGCTCGGAAAGGGGCGCAGGGCTTCGCCTACCTGGGGGGCCTCTGTCTGGGGTCCTGGAGCCGTCTCCTCCCTTGAGCTGAGTGGTGTCTCTCCCGGGCTGTCTTTAAGCCCCCGGGCTTCTAGCCCCCACCTTCCCCCCACCTTCCCCCCACCCCCCCACTTCAAGGGCCTGGGGCCACGGACCAGCATTGTTTACTACCCTGTTGGTACAACACTCCCCCTGGACGGGGAGGCTCGGGTTTCCCGTGGAGCGCCGACAGGTGGCACCTTTCAATCACTGCCGGGCCCTCCCGCCTGCCTGGGCCCGCATCCATCCTGGGCCCGTTTCCTTCCCCGCGTCCTCGTCCTCGCCTGGCCCGGGCAGCCCCCAGGGCCCCTGTGGAGCGTGGTTGCCAGCTGTCCGGCCTCCCCTGCACATCCAGAGCCCAGGTCCTGCACCTCCCTGCCCTCCACCCTCTGTTAAACAGTCCCTTTACCCGTCCTCGGACTAAAGCAGCTGCAGGAGGTTGGCAAGGGAGGGGGTGAGTGGACAGCTGCCATGGGGACCTGTCCTGGGGGCCCCCCCGATGGATGGGGTGGGGGAGGGGCAGAGAGAAGGGAGAGGGTCCAAGCTAATGGCTTACGAGTCCAGATGATACAAACTGAGCTCTATTTTGTGCTGAAGTGACCAGGACACAGTAGGCTCGGAGCAAATTTTTGCACTGAATTGGGATTTTTGCTCTGAAAAACAGAACATCTTTCTTTACCTTCTCCAGGGGTCCTGTGGTCTAAGAAGGGGACTGCTTTCGGAGAATTCGTGATGGGGGCTGTGACTTAGAAAGCTGGGACTCCCCCAACCCTCCCCCCGCACTATCCCCACCACTTCAGCCATCCTGGCCTCCTTCCAATTCCTTCAATATATTGCCTCCTTTCCGTTCTCGGGACTACCACCGTTCCCCTCCTGCCCTTTGTAAGACTGTCTTCTGCTCTGAAATGTCATTTCCTCCTAGAGGCCTCCCATGACCTTGAGTTCCTCTCCATCATCTCCGCATAGTTTATTTCCTTCTTGTATATTTATTGAAATCCAAAATCACCTTATTCATTTGTCACTGGAGTTTCTCTCTAGACTCTAAGCTGCAGTAGGACAGGGGTTTTACCTTCCTGTTCATGGCTATATGCCTGGGAACTAGCAAGTTGCCTGGGTCAGATGGGGTGCTCACTAGATAGATATTAAATGAGCAAATACTTTAGTTAGCTTAAATATGGAATGAAAACTCGGGGGCTTCTGCCTGGCATGGTCTGAAAACCCGGTTTGGGTGCCAGTGGTTGAACAGTGCAATGTTGCTGATTGCCAGCCGTACTTAGTATGAAGACATCTATAACTTTAAGGGCCTGAAAATTGCAATGTGGAAAAAAGACTTCATCTGTTAGAGATACAGTTAGATGGAGAAAATACGGCTAAATGCTGACAACAAGTCCTGGTGATGGGTGATTACCATCTGAAAATTCAGTACGCCGTGCTCGCCACTTTTCCGGACTTGTATTTACTTATTATTTTTCATGTTTCTCCTTGCCTCTTTGTTCAGGTCTTTATTCAAAATCAGCTGCCCCAGATGAGTTGGCGTTTATGGAATAAGCAAATGTAAGTGTGCGCAGCAGCCTTCTTTCCCTCTGGGGTGGCCTTCTTTCCTGCGGGCTTCTTCTCAGCTGCTGGTTTCTTGGTGCCCTGCAGACTTTTTTCCCACCGCAGGCTTCTTGCCCCCAACCCCCTTCTCATCTGATTTGGCGTCTTGTGCTGCCGCCGCCTTATCCCGGCGGACTCTGTGGTTCTTGGCCTGTCGAAGAAGGGCGTTCTGGCGCGTGGTCTTTGCGTGTGGGTTAAGCTTCAGTGTGAGTCTCAGGGTTTTCAGTGCATTCTTTCTCAGGACTCTGTGATGAATCTTCTTGCGTGGTGCTCAGAGTGCTCTATGGATTTCTGGGCTTTTCAAGAGGCTTCTGAGGTCTGTATTGAGCATCTTGTGCATGGGGAGGTTGTAGTTACTCTTGAGGGAGGCTGCTTGATGCCGAGTGCCATACAGCTCATCTGGCTTTCGGAGAGCGCTTTCAGTCCGAATGCAGAAACGCCCCACATGACCGCCAGGAGCAAGTTTCAAAATGTTCAGCTTGCTTCCATTAATTCCAGGGATGTTTCTGAAGGCCCTGATGATACGACTGTCTTCGTTATAGATGAGGCTGGGTCCCCTGCGCTGGACACGCAAGGGTTTCTCATTTTACCTCTGCCAGCTCTCATTCGCTGAGAGGCGTAGACCTTTTTGATGTCATTTCAGGCCTTCACTTTCTTCAGAAGCAAAACAGCCTGCTTGGTCTTCTTGTAGCCTTCAACTTTATCTTCAGCCACCAAAGGAAGTTCAGGAGCTTCCCCTACACAATGACCTTTAGGCATGACCAGCGGTGGCGAGGCCAGGGCGGCTGGTGCAGAGCAGATGGCGTATCACTGCTGCGCTGTATTCGCTCTGCGGTGCTAACGTCATCAGGTCCTGGTTGGTGCAAACAGGTGGCCCCCACGACACATATTTCCAGAAGCACCCTGGCCAGAATGGGGAGTCCAGCCACCTGGAACCCTGGGAATTCGAGCCACAGCTCTGCCGGTACCCTGACACTTGGCACGGGTTTGATGACCTGCTGATCCACTGGCAGCAGAGGGCTGTCTGTTGCTTTTGCGCAAGTTGGTGTGAACCTAGTTCACACTATCTGGTCGAGTGGGAGCCTTGAACACAGCAGGCAAAGTGACATTTTTGCCAGAGGAGCCCCCCTTTTCAGAGCACACTGGGGTCAGTGGACAAGCACACGCCATGGCGGGGAGAGGAGAGTGGCGCCCACAGGAAACGTTTTCTGTACTTTTAAACTTGCCCTAATAAATGAAACTCCAAAAAGAAAACAACATTTCATTGTTATTGAGCAACTGTCATGGATTAGATATGCTATTTTTCCTGTTTGTTTTATAATGATTTTTAAAACTTCATTTTGAAATAATTATAGGTTTATAGGAAGTTACCTAAGTAGTACAGAAAGGGAACTGAAGGTTACATTTTACTTAAGATTTATCCACTGAAAGCTAAATCTTACATAACTCATGCAATATCAAAACAAGGAAGTTGGCCTGGATATGATGGCTTGTATGGTGTTATGACAGCTTAGATTTGTATAAAACCTCCACCCACAATCAGGACATGGAACCATTTCACCCACACAAAGATCTGCCTTGTGTTATTCCCTTAGGCACACTTCCCTCCCTCTCCCCACCAAATCTAACCCTAGGCAATCTCATTAATCTTTTCTCTCATCGCTATAACTTTGTCATTTTCAGAATGTGATTTAAATGGAATCATACAGTTACACAATCATTCATAAAATCTGATAAAAAAAAATCCCATCTAGGAAGCAGATTCTTCTCGCAAGAACCCATCTTTTTTTCCATGTAATTTCTTAATATTCCATATATTTATAATGTTTTCAAAAGCAAAAACCAGGATAACATATGTACAATAATATACATCACAGTATTATCTCAATAGCCAAAACTGGAAACAACCCACAAGTTCATCAACAGGAGCATAGATAAATGCATTACAGCTGATTTATACAATCAAACACTCGACAGCAATAAAGAAAAATGCATAAGAGATACACACGACAGTATGGCTGAAATCTCACTGATGCTACGTTGAGCTAAAGAGGTGAGGCACAAACAGAAAGTAATGTATAATTTTGCTTACACGATGTTCAAGAGTAGGCAGAACTAACTGATGCTGATAGAAGTCAGAATAGAGGTTCACTGCAGGAGAGGGGATATTGACTGGGAAGGGACATGAGATAACTTTTTAGGGTGCTGAAAGTATTTTGTATCTTGATCTGGGTAATGGTTATAAAAATGAATATCTGTTTAAAAATTAAGCTTAAGATTCTGCATGTTACTACTTTACTGTCGGAATTTTATACCTCAGTTTAAAAAATTTATTCATTTTTGGTTGCCCTGGGTCTTTGTTGCTGTATGCCGGCTTTCTCTAGTTGCAGAGAGGGTAAGCTCCTGTCCATCGCGGTGTGCGGGCCTCTCATTGCCGTGGCTTCTCTGTTGCAGAGCATCTGCTGTAGGTGTGCAGGCTCTGTAGTCGTGGCTCAGGGCTTATCTGCTCCAAGGCATGTGGAATCTTCCCAGACCAGGAATTGAACTCCTGCTATCCGCAGTGGTAGGCAGATTCTTATCCACCGTGCCTCCAGGGAAGTCCTAACCCTCAATTTTAAAGCATCAGGGCACAGGGTTTACAGAGGTTGAGTCCTTATAGCAGTGCTGTAATGAGACCCAATGTTCAAAATCATGGCTTTCCCAGGAAAGTACACCGTGACCAACCATATAAAGTGTCTGGCCCACCTTCTCCTACGGGCAGTGTACCCTTGCATCATTAACTCGCATCTTTAAATTTCGTTCACTGGGATGTCCCTTGAAAAATCCAGGATTGAGGTGGATTTTTCTTGGGGTGGGGGGAGGAGGGCGGGGAGCAGGAGACAGGCATGCAGAGAAGCACATTGTCTTGTTCCCTGGTGGCTCAGACAATGAGTCTGCCTACAATGCAGGAGACCCGGATTCCATCCCGGGGTTGGGAAGATCCCCTGGAGAGCGGATAGTCTACCCACTCCAGTATTCTTGTGTTTCCCTGGTGGATCAGACGGTAAAGAATCTGCCTGCAGTGTGAGAGACCTGGGTTTGATCCTAGGTTGGGAAGATCCCCTAAAGGAGGGTATGACAACACACTCCAGTATTCTTGCCAGGAGAATCCCCATAGACAGAGGAGCCTGGTGGGCTACAGTCCATGCGGTCACCAAGAATTGGACATGACTGAGCGACTAATACCCTTCACACTCACACACACTCACAAATACCCTTCTTCTTCACCCAAGCACGCTAGGATGGCTCTGCTGGCAGTTGCAATGGCTGCCTAATCATCTTTATGAAGAGATGGTCTGGGGCGTCTACTTCACTTCAGTTCAATCGCTTAGTTGTGTCCGACTCTTTGTGACCCCACAAACCACAGCACGCCAGGCCTCCCTGTCCATCACCAACTCCCGGAGTCCACCCAAATCCATGTCCATTGAGTCGGTGATGCCATCCAACCATCTCATCCTCTGTCGTCCCCTTCTCCTCCTGCCCCCAATCCTTCCCAGCATCAGGGTCTTTTCCAACGAGTCAGCTCTTCCCATCAGGTGGCCAAAGTATTGGAGTTTCAGCTTCAACATCAGTCCTTCCAATGAACACTCAGGACTGATCTCCTTTAGGATGGAGTGATTGGATCTCCTTGCAGTCCAAGGGACTCTCAAGAGTCTTCTGCAACACCACGGTTCAAAAGCATCAATTCTTTGGTGCTCAGCTTTCTTTATAGTCCAACTCTCATATCTATACATGACCACTGGAAAAACCATAGCTTTGAATAGATAGACCTTTGTTGGCAAAGTAATGTCTCTGCTTTTTAATATGGTGTCTAGGTTGGTCATAACTTTCCTTCCTAGGAGTAAGCATCTTTTAATTTCATGGCGCAATCACCATCTACAGTGATTTTGGAGCCCCAAAAAATAAAGTCTGACACTGTTTCCACTGTTTATCCATCTATTTTCCATGAAGTGATGGGACAGGATGCCATGATCTTCGTTTTCTGAATGTTGAGTTTTAAGCCAACTTTTTCATTCTCTTCTTTCACTTTCATCAAGAAGCTTTTTAGCTCTTCTTCACTTTCTGCCATAAGGGTGGTGTCATCTGCATATCTGAGGTCATTGATATTTCCCTCGGCAATCTTGATTCCAGCTTGTGCTTCCTCCAGCCCAGCGTTTCTCATGATGTACTCTGCATAGAAGTTAAATAAGCAGGGTGACAATATACAGCCTTGACGTACTCCTTTTCCTATTTGGAACCAGTCTGTTGATCCATGTCCAGTTCTAACTGTTGCTTCCTGACCTGCATACAGGTTTCTAAAGAGGCAGGTCAGGTGGTCTGGTATTCCCATCTCTTTCAGAATTTTCCACAGTTTATTGTGATCCACACAGTCAAAGGCTTTGGCATAGTCAATAAAGCAGAAATAGATGTTTTTCTGGAACTCTCTTGCTTTTTCGATGATCCAGCGGATGTCGGCAATTTGATCTCTGGTTCCTATGCCTTTTCTAATACCAGCTTGAACATCTGGAAGTTCATGGTTCATGTATTGCTGAAGCCTGGCTTGGAGAATTTTGAGCATTACTTTACTAGCGTGTGAGATGAGTGCAATTGTGCGGTAGTTTGAACATTCTTTGGCATTGCCTTTCTTTAGGATTGGAATGAAAACTGACCTTTTCCAGTCCTGTGGCCATTGCTGAGTTTTCCAAATTTGCTGGCATATTGAGTGCAGCACTTTCACAGCATCATCTTTCAGGATTTGAAATAGCTCAATTGGAATTCCATCACCTCCACTAGCTTTGTTCATAGTGATGCTTTCTAAGGCCCACTTGACTTCACATTCCAGGAAGTCTGGCTCTAGGTGAGTGATCACACCATTGTGATTATCTGGGTCATGAAGCTCTTTTTTGTACAGTTCGTCTGTGTATTCTTGCCACCTCTTCTTAATATCTTCTGCTTCTGTTAGGTCCATACCATTTCTGTCCTTTATTGAGCCCATATTTGCATAAAATGTTCCCTTGGTATCTCTAATTTTCTTGAAGCAATCTCTAGTCTTTCCCATTGTATTGTTTTCCTCTATTTCTTTGCATTGATCGCTGAGGAAAGCTTTCTTATCTCTCCTTGCTATTTTTTGGAACTCTGCATTCAAATGGGTATATCTTTCCTTTTCTCTTTTGCTTTTCGCTTTCCTTCTTTTCACAGCTATTTGTAAGGCCTCCTCAGACAGCCATTTTGCTTTTTTGCATTTGTTTTTCTTGGGGATGGTCTTGATTCCTGTCTCCTGTACAATGTCACGAGCCTCCATCCATAGTTCATCAGGCACTCTATTAGATCTAGTCCCTTAAATCTATTTGTCACTGCCACTGTATAGTCATAGGGGATTTGATTTACATCATATCTAAATGGTCTAGTGGTTTTCTCCACTTTCTTCAATTTCAGTCTGAATTTGGCAATAAGGAGTTCATGGTCTGAGCCACAGTCAGCTCCCAGTCTTATTTTTGCTGACTGTATAGAGCTTCTCCATCTTTGGCTAAAAAGAATATAATCAATCTGATTTTGGTGTTGACCATCTGGTGATGTCCATGTTGTCTCTTGTGTTGTTGGAAGAGGGTGTTTGCTATGACCAGTGTGTTTTCTTGGCAAAACTCTATTAGCCTTTGCCCTGCTTCATTCTGTACTCCAAGACTAAATTTGCCTGTTACTCCAGGTGTTTCTCTTGACTTCCTATTTTTGCATTCCAGTCCCCTATAATGAAAAGGACACCTTTTTTGGGTGTTAGCTCTAGAAGGTCTTGTAGGTCTTCATAGAACTGTTCAGCTTCTTACGTGTTACTTTCCGGGGCACAGACTTGGGTTACTGTGATATTGAATGATTTGCCTTGGAAATGAACAGAGATCATTCTGTCGTTTTTGAGATTGCATCCAAGTACTGCATTTCGGACTTTTTTGTTGACTATGATGGCTACTCCATTTCTTCTAAGGGATTCCTGCCCACAGTAGTAGATATAATGGTCATCTGAGTTAAATTCACCCATTCCAGTCCATCTTAGTTCACTGATTCCTAGAATGTCAATGTTCACTCTTGTCATCTGTTTGACCACTTCCAATTTGCCTTGATTCATGGACCTAACATTCCAGGTTCCTATGCAATATTGCTCTTTACAGCATCAAACCTTGCTTCTATCACCAGTCCCATCCACAACTGGGTGTTGTTTTTGCTTTGGCTCCATCCCTTCATTCTTTCTGGAGTTATTTCTCCACTGATCTCCAGTAGCATATTGGGCACCTACCGACCTGGGGAGTGCATCTTTCAGTGTCCTATCTTTTTGTCTTTTCCTACTGTTCATGGGGGTCTCAAGGCAAGAATACTGAACTGGTTTGCCATTCCCTTGACCAGTGGACCACATTCTGTCAGACCTCTCGACCATGACCTGTCCGTCTTGGGTGGCCCCACAGGGCATGGCTTAGTTTCATTTAGACAAGCCTGTGGTCCGTGTGATCAGATTGGGTAGTTTGTCTGTGATTGTGGGGGCATCAAACAGGAGTTGAATAAAACATACTGTATACTTGACTCCTCTTTCTATAAGAAGGCGCCTCGCTGGTCTCTGCAACCCCAGAGACAGTTCAGGGATCTCTGCACAGCTGTATTCACCCGAAAGCCCTCTTGAACTCTGGCTCTCAAACCTGCCTGCACAGGGGAATCGCAGGGGAATTCTACAGTGGACCTGTTAGGTAGTTAGAATAGGAAAAAGGAGCCCAGAATGGCAGTGGCTAAAAGACAAGGAAGGAAAAGCCCAAGAAAATAGAACAAAGGAAGGTCTGCGGACCAGAGTGAGGACCTCAGGTAGAACAAACAGCACTCCTGGCAAGCCCAATTTACATAAGGCAGGCCCAGGGGAGGGAAAAAAACATATAAAAAGAGGAGCCTAAGGGCTGGGGCGCTCTCTCTACCCCCTCTTCGCGCCGTTTGGGTCGGCATTCCCTCACGCCTGGAAGATGTATTTTCCTTTATTTTCTAAATAAAACAGAACTGTAACACGGAGCTATCCAAGGGTTTTAACCTCCATCGCTTCAAATTCTTGCTGTGACGAGACAGAACCGAGGAAATTACACACTCCCACGACATACCGATGCCTGGGTCCTAGCCGCGGGGATTCTGATTTATTTGGTGCGAAGTGGGCCCTGGACACGGGTGATTTTAGGCGGCCCAGGTAGGGTTACATGCATCTGAGAGCTGCAGTTTGAGAACGTGCTTCCTTCTCTGCACCAGACCTGCACTCCGACCTCAGCGCCCCCGGGGGTGCGGAGGGTAAGGTTCACCGAGCTCGGTACCCCTGGCCGCTCTGACAGATCCGATAAACTCAAACCGCTCCGCCATCGCCCTTAGGGACCCTAACTCTAGCTGCTGCGGGCGCTCTACGGCCCGCCGCAGCCTCTATGGTACCCTGCAGTCCTCTCTAGCATCTGGAGGACTCCCTCGCCTCCGGCGGGAGCCAGCCGCTCCCTCTCTATGGTGGCGGATTTCCCGGCGCCGCCCGCGGCGGGGTCTTCACTCCGGAAGCGCGGCCTGAGTGGAAGGGAGGCGGGACTTCTCGCCGGCCGTGCCCCACGTGCTTCCGCCCTGCACTAGCCGCCCGCTCGGTGAGTTTGTGGCGTGTGCCTGACGCCGGGGGCCCCGGGGGCGCGGGGAGAGGCCCGGGCCTCGGAGAGAGGCTTGGAGCGCGCGGCGACCCCGAAGACGGCGCCGCCGCTCCAGGGCCGTGGCCCCGGGCCCGGCCCCGCAGGGCCGCGTCGCATCGGATCCGCAGGGCCCCGCGCGTTCGTGCCGGCCGTTTGGGGCCCGGTCCCCGATCCCCCCTCTTCTCCTGGAGAGACGCCACCTTGAGGGGCTGGGCGTCAGGGTGCTGGGACCCGCTCTGCAGGCCTGCCGTCGCCGGCTCTGCGACCTTGGGCGGGGCCTCGGTTCCCAGGTCCGACGCTGGGTGCTTGAGCTTGCCGAGGTCAGCGGCCCCTCCTGGTCGGATGCCCTTGGGATTCCTCCACGTCCTGCAGCCCCTGGACGGGAAAGCGGCTGGGAGGGCTGGGTGCTGACCGTGATGTTCCCCCCCGCCCGCCCAAACCCAGGAACTAGGAGGCCCGCAGGAGATCTCTTCCAGGGCGCAGGGCTGAGATGGACCCACTTAGGGCCCAGCAGCTGGCCGCAGAGCTGGAGGTAGAGATGATGGCCGACATGTACAACAGGTAAGGCCGGTCCTGCCCCTCACATCTTAGAGAATGCTCCCAAGTCATTCTCTCCAAGGGCAGAGGTGGACGACTTCCGAAAAATCTTCCTCTCAATCTAGGATAAACTGAGGTCCATACTTACCTTCCCAGCACCCACCCCCACGCAAGCATGCCCAGTGGCTGAGTCGTGTCTGACTCTTTTCCATCCCTTGGACTGTAGCTGGCCAGGCTCCTCTGTCCATGGGATTTCCCAGGTAAGAAGACTAGACTGGGTTGCGTTTCCTTCTCCACCCACCCCCATGGTTAAGAGTTAATGCAGACGCAGTGTGGACTCACTAGAAGGACTTTGACATTGGGATTGGGATGGAATTGATGATGGAGGAGCCGAGCAGGAAGAGAAACGAGGCTCTGGTTGGGCTCTGGGGACAGTAGGGCAGTTGCCTTTTGACAGATCCGCGTAACCCGTTTAGCAATGCTGAGCACTTGATAGGCGTTATCTTTTTATAATCTCCAGAGTTCCCTTGTCCCATTTTTAAGGTGAGGACATTGAGGCTTGTAGAGGTTCAGCAGCTTTCTCAGGGTCCACAGCTCGTCAGTAGCAGTGCCAGGACCAGGACTTCAGTCTGACTCCTAACGAGTCATCGGGCAGATTTGGGAACAAATCACAGCCACATCAGCCACCACTACTGTGGCCTTGGGCAAGTTACTTGGACTTGTAGACTGGTGGTTATCCCAGCTATAAAGTGGAGTTCATAATAGTACCTTTCTCATAGAGACATTATAAATATTAAATGTTAAAATATAAGACAGACTTATCAAGCCCAACACACGTAGGCAGTCAACAATTATTTGCTATTTTTATTGGCTAAAACTCTCTGGTATCCTCCTTTGATTAGTTGGGTTTGTCTCGAAGGCTATATGTGAGAATAATTTTCTAAAGTAAGCTGTGAAGTCAGGCTTCATGCATGCGTGTAAGCTGCTTTGGCCTTGTCCAAGTCTGCGACCTCATGGACTGTAGCCCATCAGGCTCCTCTGTCTGTGGGATTCTCGAGGCAAGAACACTGGAGTGGGTTGCCATGCCCTGTTCCAGGTGCTGTTCCCCGCCCAGGGATTGAACCCACGTCTCTTACGTCTCCTGCATTGGCAGGCGGGTTCTTTACCACTGCGCCCCCAGGAAGCCCCCAGTCAGGCTCCCTGGGGTCGTAGCCCAGCTTTATGTGATCCTGAGGCTCCCTGTTCCTTCACTCCCTCATCTGTAAAAAGAGGGTAACGATCGTGCTGACTGCATAGAGTCATCCTAAGGACTGCGTGGCAGAATCCACGTCACGCGCTTAGTGTGATGTCCGGAACGTAGCCAATACTCAGCTAACGGTTCCTGTCTGATGAGTCAGAAACACAGGGTGACCATGGGCTCAGACAAGGGCCTCCCAAGACGGCGGAGGCGCAGATTGGGGGTTCACACTGCCTTCCTGGCGGGTGAGATCAGGGTAGCAGGGCAGGAGTCGTCGCGAGTTCCAGGTTTGCCACAGCAGGCTGCTGATCCGACCTTGCCCTTCTTTCTAGAATGACCAGCGCCTGCCACCGGAAGTGCGTGCCTCCCCACTACAAGGAAGCAGAGCTGTCCAAGGGCGAGTCCGTGTGCCTGGACCGCTGTGTCTCCAAGTACCTGGACATCCATGAGCGGATGGGCAAGAAGTTGACAGAGCTGTCTATGCAGGATGAGGAGCTGATGAAGAGGGCGCAGCAGAGTTCTGGGCCTGCATGAGGCGCAGCAGCACACCTAAGGTGCTCCCCCTCCCTCCCCACCTGTCTACTAAACATGCCCCTCGCTGGGCGTCATCTGTGAAGACTGCCAGGCCTGGACTCCTTCTGGAGAGTCTCCAGGAGCTGGAGTATGATGGAGCCCTTTCCCAGGCGGGCCCGTGACTGTGTGTATATATATATATTATATATTAAAACAAATTTGTTGACACCCACAGTGTGCAAAGCAGTGTGCCTGGCACTTGGGAGTGAAGGCGGCAGACACAGCCTCTACCAGCAGAGGGAGTCTGACGTGTTTAAAAGCAGAGACCGGTCCTGTGGCTTAAGTGGGCAGTCCCCGTCAGCCGCTCGCTGTGTGACCCTGACCTCACCATGCTTGGCTTCCTTATCTGTAAAGTTGGGGGACAGTCATAGGGCTGGGTGAAGGTAAAGTGAGTTAACGTGAATAAACCACTTACAGTAATGGCTGGGCCACAGAAGGTTCCCAAGATACTTCTTTTTTTGTAACAAGCGTATGCTTTGTTTGGTTTGGATGCGCTGGGTCTTCGTTGCTGGGAGCGGGCTCTCTCTGGTTGCGGTGTGCGGGGCTCTCGTTGCTGGGAGTGGGCTCTCTCTGGTTGCGGTGTGCAGGGCTCTCGTTGCCGGGAGTGGGCTCTCTCTGGTTGCGGTGTGCGGGGCTCTCGTTGCTGGGAGCGGGCTCTCTCTGGTTGCGGTGTGCAGGGCTCTCGTTGCTGGGAGCGGGCTCTCTCTGGTTGCGGTGTGCGGGGCTCGTTGCGGAGCACAGGCTGTAGGCACGGGGGCTTCAGCGGCTGCAGCTCGCGGTCCCAGTTGCTCCGCGGCAGGTGGAATCTTCCTGGACCAGGGATCAAACCTGTGTCTCCTGCATTGGTGGGTGGCTTCTTCACCACTGTACCACCAGGGAAGCCCAGCTTTTTATGTTTAACAACTGAAGTGCAGGCCGGCACATCATTTTCCCAAATGATGGAAAAGAAATGATTTAGAGGAGCGGGTGGAAAGGAGATGGGACTTAAGTAGCCACGACGTGTCTTGGTTCTAAACAGCCACAGCGGAACATGTGAAGGGACCCAGCGTCACGCACGGTGTGTGTGATCCAGGGGAGGGCCTGAGTGATAACCGCCATTAGCCATCTGGGGTCCACCTGAGTCCGCACTGGGACCCGCACTCCTCACCGTTGGTGGGATCTGTGGTCCGATCCACCCAGCAGGCTAGAGGCCCTCTTAGGAAACGGGGGCTCTGAGAGGTGGTGGTTTCTGGGTCACAGGAGAGGAGCAGTAGCCTGGAGGCCAGGATGGACCTCTACACGCACAGGAGAGGCCGCAGTGACTCCTGTCCTGACGGAGCCCTTGGAGAACTGCGGCTCAGGGCGGCTCGCTGCACTGGGAGCTTCGGTGACCCCAATGCCACTGTGGTAGCAGAGGCTGGCGTCCGGCACGTAACCTCACCGGGCCCCTGGGCGTGCAGGACAAGTAGAGGCAGCGCATGACAGGCTTACAGAGGACAGGCTCAGGGAGCTCCCTGGCCGCCCGGTGCTTGGGTCGTGTCACCTTCACTGCCAAGGGCCCAGGTTCATTTCCTGTTGGATAACTAGCGTCCCACAGACTGCACGGAGCATCCGGGAAAAAACAGTCCAGGTTCAGGTCAGACCGCCTGGGGTGAAAGTTTCAGTCTGTGTGCTCCTGGGGAGGCATCTGACTGCTCTGTGCCTCAGCTGAGTGCGTGCTCTCATGTCCGACTCTTGGCGACCCCATGGACTGCAGCTCACCAGGCTCCTCTGTCCACGGGCTTCTCCAGGCAAGGAGACGAGTGGGTGCCATGCCCTTTGTCAAGGGATCATCCAACCCAGGGATCGAACCTTCGTCTCTTCCATCTCGTGCACTGGCAGGCAGAATCTTTATGGCCGGCACCAGCTCAGTTACCCTGTCTATCAAGGGATAAAACCAGTTCATCGAGTCGTCGTGAAGATTAAATGTGTTAATAACAACTAAGGCACTTAGGAAAGTGCCTCCCTTTCCCATGTTAAGTACTCATAATGTTACCTTTTTAAAAAAAATTGTTAACTTGGATGTAAGGAGACGTGAGATAATACCCCCAGAAAAGTTAAAAAATCGTTAAAAATCACCTCCAGGGTGGGCTGAGAGCCCGCGTCCAGGTGCTGCAGTGCCGGTGTGGGCCAGCAGGTGGCGCCGTCCGCCCACGGGAGTCCGCCCGCTGGCGCCGGTCCGCGGGCGTTCCTCAGGTCCTCAGCGGGGGTTGTGCTGGGAAGGGTCAATGGTGAGGAAAGCAGACTGTGCCTGCCCTCAGGTTTAGCAGAAGTGTCAGGAGTTTCCAGGGTGCATCGCTGAAACGTATATTAGAAGCAAGGGCGGTCGGGGTGAAGAGAAGAGGTTTCAGCTACAGACAGAGAGCTGCAGAAAAGCTCGTATTGGAGTGGGATGGGATGGGAGGTGGGTGGTGGAGAAGAGACCTGTCCGAGGCCGGCCGGCTCAGCTCCACAGAGCCTGAAGAGCTGTGTTAAAAGGCTGGGTGTTCTCCGAAGGGCATCAGCAAACTGGAAGGAGGTGAACCCTGGCGGTGAAAATGACAAATCTGCATTTTAAAGGCTCCCTCTAGCTGCCAGCCGTGGGGATGGCAGTAGATGGATGACATGGATTCGGGGGAGACATGCCAAGGATCCAGTGAGGAAATGGGTGTGTGTGTGTGTGTGTGTGTCTGTGTGTGTGGATTTCAGTACAAGTACCTGTTGAGGGCTTCCCTGGGGGTCCAGAGGTTTAGCGTCCACCTTGGAATGCAGGGGACGCTAGTTTGATCCCTGGTCCAGTAAGAGCCCACGTGCCATGGGGCACCTAGAGCCCTCACGCCACAACAAAAGGTGCCACTGCGATGAGAAGCCCACGTGCTGCAAGCAGAGAGGAGCCGCTGCTGGCCGCAGCTGGAGAAAGCCTGCACGAGGCCGCGAAGAGCCAGCGCGGCTGAAAAGAACAAGAAATTAAAAAAAACAACTTATTGTTGCCACATTGTGCTAGTGAGTATATTATTTCATTAAGATCTGATAACAGCTCTGAGGCGGGTACTGTGGTTCTCATAGATGAGGAAGCTGAGGCTCCCAAAAGCAAGTAACTTGCGAAGGGTCCTAGATCAAGCAAGTGGCAGGATTGCAGCTAATTCAGAGCCCACTTTTACCCAGTCCTCTGGGTGGAGGTGAGGGTGGACTTGGGGAGTCTTCCTTAATGCAGTATATGTCAGTAAAGTCATATTTCATTCAACAATATCTACTGTTGCCTTGCCACGCACAGAGAGCTATAGAAGGTGTACAACGTGAACTAGCTAGGTCCATGCCTTCAGTGGCAATGGCACCCCACTCCAGTACTCTTGCCTGGAAAATCCCATGGACGGAGGAGCCTGGAAGGCTGCAGTCCATGGGGTCACTGAGGGTCAGACACGACTGAGTGACTTCACTTTCACTTTTCACTTTCACGCATCGGAGAAGGAAATGGCAACCCACTCCAGTGTTCTTGCCTGGAGAATCCCAGGGACGGGGGAGCCTGGTGGGCTGCCGTCTATGGGGTCGCACAGAGTCAGACACAACTGAAGTGACTTAGCAGCAGCAGCAGCTGCCTTCAGTGAGGGCTTCCCAGGTGACGCTAGAGGTAAGGAATCCCAGTAAGAGATGTGGGTTCAATCTCCTGGAGGAGGGAATGGCAACCCTCTTCAGTATTCCTGCCTGGAGAATCCCATGGACAGAGAAGCCTGGCAGGCTACAGTCCATGGGGTCGCAAAGAGTGGGACATGGGGTCGCAAAGAGTGAGTTGGCATGTGCACTGCCTTCAGTGAACAGTATAGGGGGCGGGAGGGGAGGCGTGGAGAGGTGAACAGACCTGTGAAGGGTGGTGGAATAGGCGAGGCCGAAGAGAAGGGTCAAAAACTCAATCCTCGTGTACTCTCGCTAGACTGTCAGATTTACAAATCGAGGAGTGTCTCATGAAAAACCAGGACTTCGGCTTCTTTTGAAAAGTTAGAAGATCTGACACGTCCGCCTCCTTTCCTGCGTGGCGGGGGTCTGCTGGAGGACGGGCAGAGGCTCCCCCGTCCAGCTAGCCTTCCCTCCCCCGTGTCTCCCCTCCTCCTCAGCTCCTTGCCCTGGAGGCCTTTGCGCTGCACCATGCGTTCCCTGGGTTTTCAGCCAAGCCTAGCTGGAAGCTGAATGAGAAAACGTGTCATCCTGTCCCCAGAGCGAGCGGTCTCCAAGGTGGCTCCTAACGACCCACCCACTCTACTCACTGCTGTTCATCCCCTGTATGATCTCCTTCCACTGTGCACCTGACCTCGAGAGAGGCTTTTGGTTGTTGGAATTTTTTTTTTCCTTTTTTAAACTTTTTATTTTGCATTGGAGTATAGCTGATTGATGGGCTTCCCTGGTGGCTCAGGGGTAAAGAATCTGCCTGCCTATGCAGGAGATGTAAGTTTGATCCCTGGATTGGGAAGATCCCCTGGAGAAGGACATGGTAACCCACTCCAGTCTTCTTGCCCGGGAAATCCCATGGACAGAGGAGCCTGGTGGGCTGTAGTCCATGGGGTTGCAAAAGAACTGGATGTGATTTAGCAACTAAACAAAACATAGCTGGTTAACAATATGATAATTTCAGGTGAACAGCAAAGGGACTTAGCCCTACATATACACGTATCCATTCTCCCCTAAATACCCCTCGCGTCCAGGCTGCCACATAACACGGAGCGGAGTTCCATGTGCTATACAGTAGGTCCTTATTGGTTATCCATCTTAAATACAGTGTTCACTCCTCCTCGTAGAGGCTCACATCTAACAAACAGAACACAGCAAAGGTGATGAACACTGCGTCCAAGGTCCAGGCACAGAAGAGCGTCATGGCCGTCCCTGTAGCGTTCCTCTCGCCCCCGCCCTCCCCCTCCTCTCACTTGCAAACCCTCAGGAGGTGGGCTTCCATGTTGTCAGCTGTCCTAGGAAGACACCCGCATGGTGAGGACCTCGGGCAACCTCCGGCGCACAGTCAGCACGGAACTGAATCCCACCAGCACCTGCCCGAGTGAGCTGGGATGCAGGTCCTTCCCCAGTCGAGCTGTCAGATGACGGCAGCCCTGGCTGGCACTTTGCCCTGTCAGAGCCCCTGAAGCAGAGGACAGAATGGACCTGCAGCCTGACTGCCAGCCTGGAGCAGCTGAGATAATAAAGGTTGCTTTAAGCCATTATTTTCTGGGGTCATTTGTTACACAGAAAGAGTTAACAACCACTAATAGTTCTCACAACCGTTAATGGTCATCAGAGAATATGCTCAGTCATTCTACACCTGCGCCTGGAAGGATCGAGGCACCATTCCAGGCACCTGAGGTTCACCATGGAACAGGACAGGTGAAGATCCTTGCCAACCTGGAGTTTACATCCTAGGGCAATGGTTTTACATAAACCTCATGCTGGGGTCGCACAGAGTCGGACACGACTGAAGTGACTTAGCAGCAGCAGCAGCATGCTATTTAGAAGGAAAGAAGGGAGAAAGTTCTTAACCTTTCAGCTCTTGGACCACTCAAACTCCCAACAAAAGCCACAGACTGGTTCTTTGGAAAACTGTACGCGCACATAGAGTTTAGTATGCGATTTCAGGAAGTTTCATAAAAATTCTTGTGGGCTGACCTGAGGGAAATCTTGTGACAAGCATCAGTTTGAAAGCTGGGGCAAAAAGAAGCAAGACAGAAATTAAAGTACCTGGGGAGAGACAGATACTAAAATCAGCCACTTTTAAAAAGTAATTAAGCTGCACCAGGTCTTAGCTGCAACACGCAGGATTTTTCCCGTGCGGCGTGTGGACTCCTGCTGGCGTCATGTGGGCTCTAGTTCCCTGACCAGGATTGAACACTGGGCCCCTTGTGTTGGAAGCGTGGAGTCTTAGCCATTGGACCATCATCAGGGCAGTTCCATAAAATCTGTCCCTCTTATAATTGTGATGAGTGCTATGTAAAGGGATGACACCCCCACCCCAGGTCTGAGTGCTCAGAGAAGACGGTCACCCTGAAAGCGATACGGGTGAGAGACACCTGAAGGTTGGGTAGGACTTTGCCAGGGGACAGGGGTGGGGGAGGGGGGTGGCTTCTGTGCTAAGTCACAGGTTAGTGTTAGTGGTGGGGGTGGTGGGCGCTGGTCCCTGCCCGTCAGCCCACACAGACCATCAGAGGAGACACACATCTTGATGAGATGTGCCAAAGGGCGGCTCAGATATCGCAGGAGTCATATAGCAGAGGGACTTATTGTTGGAGTCAAAGAGCCTTCCTGTAGGAAGTGACAGTTAAGTCAAAATCTGGAGGACCAGTAGATAGACCAGGACAGAAGAATGTTCCAGGTCCAGGTGGGAGAACACGGGGTATTGACGGATGAGGCCAGGTCACCCCGGTGAAAACACAGAGAGGGGAGATGCCAGAGGGGGAATGGGGCGGCAGGAGGGCCCACATGGGCCCGGAGGCGCTGCTGAGAGCCTGGACGCTTGCTCAACAGGCATGGGAAACCACCAAGGGGAGTGGCCTGTAATTCTCCCTGGAAGGTGGACTTGGATGTATGAGGGGAATCCGGAAGGTCAGGGTGAAAACGCTGCAGGAGCCCAGGTTGGATCTGCTGAGGCCCGGGGCTTGTGGGATAGCAGTCGATGGAGAAGAGATCTCTCTCTCTTAAAAAACAAGAAAAGTTTGTCCATGTCACTCATGTCCAGGGATCGAACCCAAGCCCCTGCAGTGGAAGTGCGGGGTCTTAGCCACTGGACCACCAGGAAGTCAAGCATCAGAGGTTGGAACCGCAGGCTCATCAGTAGGTTGGATGTGGAAGGCGGGGCTGGAGCAGAGACCGGATAACTCCAGTTTGGGCTTTAAACGACTGCGTGCAAGGTGGCGCTTTTACAGACCCAGGCAGCAAGGGAGGAAGAGCGAGGGAGGGGGGAGGAGGGTAATTTTCCGTCGTCACTGAGCACTCATCGTCTTAGAGGATCCCGTACAGCTGGCCTGTCTTTACTTTCCGGCTGCAACCTCTTACCACAGCCCCCCTCCGTCTACGCGCGCTTCGGTCCGGGCGCACCGTCAGCTCCCACAGTGGTTCAGCGTCCTCCTCGGCACTGTGTCTAGTCGCTCAGTCGCGTCTGACTCTTTGCGACCCCACGGACTGTGGCCCGCCCCGGGCTCCTCTGTCCTTGGGGTTCTCCAGGCAAGCATACCGGAGTGGGTTGCCACTTCCTTCTTCAGGGGAATCTTCCCAACCCAGGGGTCCAACCCGCGTCTCCCGCATTGACACGTGGGTTCTTTGCCGCTGAGCCGCCTGGGAGGCCCGTCCTCCTTTTCAGCGTGGATAAATCAGACGCGGGAAGCCTTCCATAGTGAGATCTCCGCACCGCAGCCTCTGCAGGGACTCCGTCCTGCCCTCTAGTCTAGACCACCGCCCTCCTGGGTGATGCGTGACAGCGCAGAATCTCTGTCCAGCACGGCACTTCCTTTAGACGCAATTGCACTTGCTACGCGATAATTGGATTCCTCGCCGCCTCTCCTCCACCGGACTTCATGTTCTCTGAAGATAGACTCTGTGTCTTATTCATCCTCCAATTCCCTAGTGCCTGATGCTTGTGAAAGTATTTAAAAATTTCTTTAAAACTGAGATATAATTCACATGATGAGAAAATCCACTCTTTTGAAGCGTTCACTTCAGTGGATGCTAGTCCATGCACAAAGCTGTACAATCATCGCCACTATTTAATTGCTCATTTTCTTCGCACCGCCCCCCCCCCCCATTTCTCCCTCCCCTGTTGTTACTTTTGGTCCTTGTTGGTTTTTGACGACTAACCTTCAGTCTCAAGGTATCTGTCCGTTTTCGGCATTTCGTATGCATGCAGTCCTATAATATGCGATGTTTTGCGTCTGGCTTCTTCAGCATGTTTTCAGCTTTCGTCCATGTTGTAACATATATCAGGACCTTTTTATGACCAAATAATAATACGTTCAATATTATGCATTTTTTATTTTGGTTTAGTTTTGGTCACCATGCAGGGCGTGTGGGATCTTAGTTCCCCAACCAAGGATCAAACCCAGGCCCTCAGCAAGGCATGTCCTAACCACTGAACCCCCAGGGACTCCCGCGACACACATTTTTATTTGTCCATTTATTCCAGGACAATTGAGTAGTTTGCACTTCTTGGCTTTTATGGGTAACAGGGTCATGAACATTCGTGTCTAAGTTTTTGTGTCCACATGATGGTTTTGGGTTCTAAAATCACTGCAGATGGTGATTGCTGTCATGAAATTAAAAGATGGTTACTCCTTGGAAGAAAAGCTATGACCAACCTAGACAGCATATTAAAAAGCAGAGACATTACTTTGTCAACAAAGGTCCGTCTAGTCAAAGCTATGGTTTTTCCAGTGGTCATGTATGGATGTGAGAGTTGGATTATAAAGAAAGCTGAGTGCTGAAGAATTGATGCTTGAACTGTGGTGTTGGAGAAGACTCTTGAGAGTCCCTTGGACTGCAAGGAGATCCAACCAGTCCATCCTAAAGGAGATCAGTCCTGGGTGTTCACTGGAAGGACTGATGTTGAAGCTGAAACTCCAATACTTTGGCCACCTGATGTGAAGAGCTGACTCACTGGGAAAGACCCTGATGCTGGGAAAGATTGAGGGCAGGAGGAGAAGGGGACGACAGAGGATAAGATGGTTGGATAGCATCACCAACTGGATGGACATGAGTCTGAGTAAACTCCAGGAATTGGTGATGGACAGGGAGGCCTGGTGTGCTGCACTCCACGGGGTCGCAAACAGCATGACTGAGCGACTGAACTGAACTGAATGTTCTCAGTTCTCTGCAGTCTATACCTAGGAGAGGAACTGCTGGGTTTCAGTGCTAACTCTGGAACTATTTGAGGCTCGGCCAAACCATTTTTCCGAAGTCGCTGCACCATTTTATTTACATTCCTCATGCAAAGGTTGACTGTGACTATTTGTGGGGCTGAATAAATCATGTCTCCCCTGTGAGCTGGATACTGTTACCTCCTGGAAGAGGGAGGCTCAGCACTGTGAGTGCCTCAGGCAGACCTGCACACATGACCGGAAGCAGGGCGGGAAGGGGACTCCGGCTGTGACCTGGGAACGCAGTCCTGACACCCCAGCAGGAGGCGGGCGGGCCAGCAGCTGACAGGACACGCAAGGCAACAGCCTTGTTGTCCTCCGCTCTGGGACAGAGTCTAGAGAGGGGTTACTGTGGGGGCAGGTGGATCCTATGACTCTGATACAGGGGTGGGTCTCTGGTCTCTTCTCTGAGACTTTCCCAGGGGGTCCCTGTGGTTAAGACTCCAGGCTTCCACTGCAGGGGACAAGGGCTAATTCCTGGTCTGGGAACTAGGACCCTACATGCCATTCTCGTGGGCCCCCTGCTGCTGCTGCTGCTGCTAAGTCGCTTCAGTCGTGTCCGACTCTGTGTGACCCCACAGACGGCAGCCCACCAGGCTCCCCCGTCCCTGGGATTCTCCAGGTAAGAACACTGGAGTGGGTTGCCATTTCCTTCTCCAATGCATGAAAGTGAAAAGTGAAAGTGAAGTCACTCAGTCGTGTCCGACTCCTATCGACCCCATGAACTGCAGCCCACCAGGCTCCTCTGTCCATGGGTTTTCCAGGCAAGAGTACTGGAGTGGGGTGTCATTGCCTTAAAGTCTCTCTCTTTTCAAAACGTAGTTACTGATTTTTGGCTGCGCTGGGTCTCCAGTGCTGTGAGCGGTCTTCTCGGGCTGAGGCAGCGGCTACTCCCTGGTTGAGTGAGGGCTTCTCATCGCAGCGGCTCCTCTTGTCTCAGAGCAGCGGCTCTGGGCATGCGGGCTTCAGCAGCTGTGGCCCAGGGACCTAGTTCCTCCTTGGCAAGTGGGATCTTCCCAGACCAGGGATCGAACCTGTGTCTCCCGTGTGCACAGGCAGGCTCTCGACCCCTGGACCGCCAGAGAAGTCCTATTTTTTTTATTATTATTATTATCTGAACCATTACACTGGCTTCTTAACTGCTCTCAAGTCCCTCTTCTTTCCATTCCTTAAACACAGAAACCCGACCATATCTATCTCCTTCCTTAAAAAACAGACAAACTAAACCAAAAGAAAACAAAATCTGGGAGTTCCAATCACCTATCTCACAGAGTAAGACTTCTCACAAGAGAAGACTCTACACATGGACATCACCAGATGGTCAAAATCAGACTGATTATATTCTTTGCAGCCAAAGATAGAGAAGCACTATACAGTCAGGAAAAACAAGACCAGGAGCTGACTGTGGCTCAGATCATGAACTCCTTATTGCCAAATTCAGACTGAAATTGAAGAAAGTGGAGAAAACCACTAGACCATTTAGATATGACCTAAATCAAATCCCTTATGATTATACAGTGGAAGTGAGAAATAGATTCAGGGGATTAAATCTGATAGAGTGCCTGAAGAACTATGGACGACAGGGAGCAAGACCATCCCCAAGAAAAAGAAATGCAAAAAGGCAAAATGGTTGTCTGAGGAGGCCTTACAAATAGCTGTGAAAAGAACAGATGAGAAAGGCAAAGGAGAAAAGGAAAGATATACCAAATTGAATGCAGAGTTCCAAAGAATAGCAAGGAGAGATAAGAAAGCCTTCCTCAGTGATCAGTGAAAAGAAATAGAGGAAAACAATAGAATGGGAAACATCTCTTCAAAAAATTAGGGATACTAAGGGAACATTCCATGCAAAGATGAGCACAAAAAAGGACAGAAATGGTATGAAGCAGAAGATATTAAGAAGAGGTGGCAAGAATGCACAGAAGAACTATACAAAAAAGATCTTCATGACCCAGATAATCACGATGGTATGATCGCTCACCTAGAGCCAGACATCCTGGAATGTGAAGTCAAGTGGGCCTTAGGAAGCATCACTATGAACAAAGCTAATGGAGGTGATGGAATTCCAGTTGAGCTACTTCAAATCCTGAAAGATGATGCTGTGAAAGTGCTGCACTCAATATGCCAGCAAATTTGGAAAACTCAGCAGTGGCCATAGAACTGTAAAAGGTCAGTTTTCATTCCAATCCCAAAGAAAGGCAATGCCAAAGAATGTTCAAACTACCGCACAATTGCACTCATCTCACACGCTAGCAAAGTAATGCTCAAAATTCTCCAAGCCAGGCTTCAACAGTATGTGAACCATGAAATTTCAGATGTTCAAGCTGGATTTAGAAAAGGCAGAGGAACCAGAAATCAAATTGCCAACATCCACTGGATCATCAAAAAAGCAAGACAGTTCCAGAAAAACATCTACTTCTGCTTTATTGACTATGCCAAAGCCTATGTGTGGATCACAACGAACTGTGGAGAATTCTTAAAGAGATGGGAATACCAGACCACCTGACCTGCCTCTTGAGAAATCTGTATGCAGGTCAAGAGGCAAAAGTTAGAACTGGACATGGAACAACAGACTGGTTCCAAATAGGAAAATGAGTATGTCAAGGCTGTATATTGTCACCCTGCTTATTTAACTTCTATGCAGAGTACATCATGAGAAACGCTGGACTGGAAGAAGCACAAGCTGGAATCAAGATTGCTGGGAGAAATATCAATAACCTCAGATATGCAGATGACACCAGCCTTATGGCACCCTTATGGTGAAGAAGAACTAAAGAGCCTCTTGATGAAAATGAAAGTGGAGAGTGAAAAAGTTGTCTTAAAACTCAACATTCAGAAAATGAAGATCATGGAATCCTGTCGCATCACTTCATGGCAAATAGATGGGGAAACAGTGGCAGACTTTATTTTGGGGGGCATCAAAATCACTACAGATGGTGACTGCAGCCATGAAGTTAAGATGCTTGCTCCTTGGAAGGAAAGTTATGACCACCTAGACAGCATATTAAAAAGCAGAGACATTACTTTACCAACAAAGGTCCATCTAGTCAAAGCTATGGTTTTTCCAGTAGTCATGTAGAGATGTGAGAGTTGGACTATAAAGAAAGTTGAGTGGCAAAGAATTGACACTTTTGAGCTGTGGTGTTGGAGAAGACTCTTGAGAGTCCCTTGGACTGCAAGGAGATCCAACCAGTCCATCCTAAAGGAAATCAGTCCTGAATATTCATTGGAAGGACTGATGCTGAAGCTGAAACTCCAATACTTTGGCCACCTGCTTCAAAGAACTGGCTCATTGGAAAAGACCCTGATGCTGGGAAAGACTGAAGGCCAGAGGAGAAGGGGACGACAGAGGATGAGATGGTTGGATGGCATCACCAACTGGATGGACATGAATTTGAGTAAACTCTGGGAGTTGGTGATGGACAGGGAACCCTGGCATGCTGCAGTCCTTGGAGTTGCAAAGAGTCAGACACGACTGAGCGACTGAACTGAACTGAACTGACTGATTTCACAAAGTGGGAAATCCTTGGCCTGGCAGAGGTCCTTCCAAACTGACCCCAACCATCCTTTCCAGCTCCCTTTCTCACTCCGCTCTTCCCGTTATTGGACAGACATTTACCAGTGGTGGTTACAGGTCAGGTCCTGGGATGGGTTGCAGGCATAATACAAACCAGCCACAACGTGGTTCCTATGGTGCCTGCCCTCCAGGGACTTCTAGCTCCTGGGGAGGGAGCAGGCAAGATACTGCTGATTCTAGATCAGGGTGAGCACTTCATCTCAGGATAGAACAGCATTGAGCAGGCCAGCGGCGGGCGGGAGAGCACCTCTAACCCAGCCTAGGAGATCAGAGCTTCCAGCCAAAAGGGAAAACTGGAGGAGTTGGGAAGGACAAGTACATCAGAGATGAAGGAAGGAATCTGTCTTTCCCGCAAGATGCAATCGCAGATGCAAAGGGAAGGCGATGTGGAAGCAGTGACTTCACACTTCATTCCACAGGTGCTTCCCAAGTGCTCTCAGCTGCCAGGGGCTGTTTCTGGCTCTGGAGACACCGCGGTGCACACAGCAGACCAGAGCCTTGTCCCCATGCAGCTGACAGGTCCCCAGGCGAAAAGATGCAAATGTGGGTTGGAGAGAAAGGCGAGCATTAACAGCCACAGGGGAGCCTTGGACCCCTAGAGTCTGTGGAGCCGGGTCCACAAAACCCCTGGAATTTGAATGTAGATATATGTGTCTGCATGGTCACACAGGCCTGTTCACAGGGAGCGGTCTCAACATTTTATTACATTCTTGAAGCGACCTGTCCATGAAGCCTTGGGTCATGGGGTCCTTATTCTAGGGCCCCTGGTGCAAAGCTAAGGAGTTTGACCTTGATCTGGAAGTTCTGGGAGCCAGTCGTGAATTTTGAGAAGCGAAACCCTCAGTGCCTGACACCCACTGCACCCCTGCCACAGAGAAGTCCTCGTCCCTTTTCAGCTGCTAAGATTCCGCTTTTGCTGTTTCCTCCCGACCTGGAGGAATGGGAAGGACCACCCTTCAAAGCCAGCCAGGCCTGACTTTGCATCCCCTTTAGACCTACCGTTTTCCAGCTGCTGGCCCCCAGGCCTGTCCTCCTGTGACAAGCTCCAAGGTTTAAATGAGCCTGTGATGTTTTGAGGATTTAATGATAACTTTTGCTTGGAAAAATATGGGCTTCCCTGGAGGCTCAGACAGTAAAGAGTCTTCCTGCAATGTGGTAGACCCTGGTTTGATCCCTGGGTCAGGAAGACCCCCTGGAGAAGGGAATGGATACCCACTCCAGTATCCTTGCCTGAAGAATCCCATGGACAGAGGAGCCTGGAGGTCTACAGTCTGTGGGGTCGCAAGGAGTTGGACACGACTGAGCGACCGACAAACACTTTGCCTGGAAAGTGTCCAGCATACATTAGGCACTCAGCAAATGTGAGTTCCTCTCATGGTGAAGTGGCTCAGCTGTTTAAAGAGTCCCTCTTGTCTGGGGCCTGGAACATCCTGGGCAGTTGCTCACAAGCCCAAAGAGCTTTGCGAACATCATCAGCATCACTCTTCAGACCCCCCAATAAACTCACATCTGTACTGATGGGCCCTCGCCCTCATCCCATGAGTCCACACCACAGTTCACCCTCTGTTTTACAGATGAGGACGCTGAGGCTCAGGAGGTCCAGAGACTGTCTGGAGGGCTCCCATGACCACATCTTCTGTAACAATAATGGCAATGGCAGCAGTAACAACCACAGTGAACTCTGATTATGCTTCCTTTGTGCCAAGAGCGGCCGTGAGCGTTTTGCCTGTCTCAGAACCCCCAACTGCAGCCCCCAGCTCTCCAGCAGTCCTACCATAGGTACCATTGTAAGGTAAGTGCTGTCGGTACAACTTAGAGAAGGAAACCGAGGCTCAGAGAGGCCAAGCAACTCGCTCAAGGTAGCGCAGGACAGAGTTCACGTCCACTCTCAGAGCTCAATCTGACTTACCTCTACAAGGAAATCCGTGTCACTCTGCCTCTCTCGGAAAACTCTGCTCCCCAGCTGCACAGTTCAAAACCCCACCCGTACCCCCCGCCCCGCCGCCCCGGCATCGCGGTCAGCGCGCTCCAGCCGAGATGTTCTTTGCTGTGGCCGAGGATACAGAGAGGGCTGCCTGGTTCTTCTTGGGGGCCGGGGGCAAAGGCTAGCGGGAGGGAGACGGGTGGACATTTTAGGCGCAGGGCCGTGTGCCGGGGAGGGTGTCTGGGTATCCGGGATGGAGTCACGTGCTCGTGAAACTTGACCTAGGGGCAGGGTTTGGGGAGGGAACCCCCGCCCCCAGCTCGGGGCGTCAATACAGCGGTTGGCTCTTCCGTCGATTCACCTCGTCCTACCCTCGCCGCGCGGACTGGGGGCCGCCCGGAGGCGTCGTGTTCCCCGACCTCCTCCAATAGAACAGGGGCGGTGACAGCCCCAGGCGGAATCTCCAAGGCCGCGAGCGCCGGGACGGTCCCGAGCTGGGCCCGCCGGACACCGGACACCGGACGCCGGACGCCGACGGGTCCGCGGCCACGCGAGGCGCGTCTGCCTGGATCAGAGGTGAGCGGCCGGCAGGGCTGGGGGGTCCCTGAGAACCGGGGGTCCCCGGGTGGCTCCTGCCGATTCTTCCAGGCTCCCCAAGAAACCCAGTCACCTGAGGGCGCGGCTCCCGCCCCTTCGGTCTGGCCCCTCTGCCCCTCTCCGGCGGCCCGTCCTCCGCTCTGGACCACACTCGCGTCTGAGGCCGTGAGGACCTAAGGACGCGCCCGAAGGCCCAGGCCCATTTCACAGATGGGAATACTGAGGCTCCCGGGGGCAGGCACTCGCGCCTCCCCCAGCTCTGCGGCCCGGCCCGCCCCTCTCCTCTGCGATTTCCTCGGGCTCTCCTTCCCCCTAGTCCCGGCCGCTCTCCGCCCCGGCGCCGCCCGCATGCTGTCCCCTCCCGCGGCGGTGGCCGGCTTGTCTCCCTTTGGTAAACACGCCCGCTCCCCAGCCCCTCCACCGCCCAGGCCCTTATTCAGTCAGCGGCCGCCGGACTTCCTGCGGGAACCCGAGCCCGGTCCCCGGACAGGAGAGGACGGGCGGGCGCCTCGGGTGAGCGGGGGGCGCGGGGGTCGCGGAGGGCCCGCCTGGGGCGCCTTCCACGTGGCAACTGCGGGCCGGGAGCGAGAGCCCACGGACACTTGGGTCGCCCGGCGCGGGAAGGGGCAGGGCCCGCGGGAGCCCGGCCCCGGGGGAGAGGAGTGGTCTCCCCGGGGCCACGGGAAGACGGAGGGAGGCGGGGGGTGTCCTGGGGCTGCTATCGGACTTTCCCCTTCCTCCTCCTGCTCTCCTCGGGGGGTCCTTCCTGGAGCTGGAGGCTGGCTGGCGGCCGGCGGCGGCTTCAGAGCGCGCCCTGCCCCTTGCTGACCTCTAGGGACTCGGGGAAGCGCGGGTTTGGACGCCGGGAGCCGGGCACCGCGTGCCTGGGCCTCGGTGGAGAAGCCTGGAGGCGCGCCAGGAGTCCGTGGCGCGCAGACAGGACCTTCCGGTCCCTGATAGTGACCCGGGGGGCGTGGGGGACCCCAGCGCTTCCGGCGCTGCCCGTGCGCCCAGACCCAGCTCGTCGAGACCCGCTGGGAAGCCCAGGACGCGATGGGGGCCTCCGTGAAGGGCGTCCCCCCTTAGCGGGCGGGCTCAAGGTGGGTCTCTAGAGCCCCCACGATACAGGTTGCTTCTCAGGGTCCTCTGGGCGCTTGGCTTAGTCCTCTGTGCCCCGGCAGGCTGGCCACCGGGATGGCCCCCACGCTGGAGCAGGCGTACCGGCGGCGCTGGTGGATGGCGTGCACCGCGGTGCTGGAGAACCTCTTTTTCTCCGCAGTGCTCCTGGGCTGGAGCTCCCTGCTGATTATGCTCAAGAAGGAGGGCTTCTACTCCAGCATGTGCTCAGGTACCCCAAGAAAGGACCAGCGGGGGCGGCAGACGGGGACAGGGGGCGCCGGCCGAGGCCGGAGACCCAGCACCCTGCAGGGGCTTGGGCACCCCCACGTCTCCTCCAAACTTTCTCTAGAGAAGAACCCACTAACCAAATTCCATTTGCACTGAAACCCAAGCGTCCTGCGGGCATCCGGGTTCCAGGTGGGAGCCTTTGGCAATCTCAGGTCTAGAGCAAGACGCACTGCAGCTGCTAGCTGAGTGAGGGTTTTCTTGCTGGGGCTATTGTCAGGCTGAAGGAGGCAAAGGAGAGTCTTCAAGCTGGATTTGATCGTCAAGGTGGTGGAGGGTGGGGGTTGGTGTGCCTCCTTTTCCAGGCTCTTGGAGGCCTCGAGTCACCTCTTATACAAAGTGAGTAGCCTCATTTCCTCTAGGGCCCCAGCTCATGGGGGTCTGTTTCCCATTTTGGTCACCTGGGCTTTGTGTGAAGGGCCCTGAAGGCTGGAGTGACAATTCTAGCAATCTTGGGGAACCCTGGCTGTCTTCAAGTGCCGGGAGACAAGGAGTTGCCCCTCCTGCTGCCTGGGAGTTGAGTTTCTCCTCCCGTCTGACACGGGGATCTTTCTTTTCTGGGAAGGAGGGCGCTGAACTGACAGGCTCAGCCCAAGGAGCTGGAGGGATGTGGAGTTTGGCCCTGGCCTGCTTATCCTCTTCCTCCAAACGCCTGGCTGAGGAACTGGCTTTGGAGGAGGGCCAGCTTGGGTTAGAATCCCAGGAGCTGGCTGACACTGGCAAGGTCTCCAAAGTGCTGAGTGCTTCCTGGGTGGCACTAGTGGTAAAGAGCCCGCCTGCCAATGCAAGAGGCATAAGTAAGGGGCAAGGGTGATACCTGGTTGGGAAGATCCCCTGGAGGAGGGCGTGGCAACCCACTCCAGTATTCTTGCCTGGAGAATCCCATGGACAGAGGAGCCTGGCGGGCCATGGGGTCGCAGAGAGTTGGGCATGACTGCAGAGAGCACGAACACGAGCTAAACCATTGAGCTTTAGACACCTGGTCTGCAAAGTGGGAAGAAGAGCAGTGTCTATGCAGTGAGAGGGAACAGTACGTGATCCGTGTGAGTGTCCTTCCTGGCTTCTCGCAGCTCCTGACTTCACTCCCTGCAGCCTGCCTTGGCTGTGGGAGAAAACCGTTGCCTTTGCGGGGGTGGAGCTGGGGCGCCCTTGATTTCTGCACCCCGCCCGACTAATCTGTAAGCAGCAGGTGGGGTGCAGGATGCGTGGGCATGCACAACCTGATGGGGCGCCCGAGGAGGTGGGGATTCAAGCTGGCAGCTGGCTAGCAAGGGCAGGCTGGGTCAGGAGGTGCTGGCTTGGGGTGGCGTGCTGGGCATCCCAGGGTGGCTGGGAGAGCCAGGCAGAGGCCCGGGGCATCCCTGTGCCAGGGGAGGCCAGGAGTCCAGGTCTGCGCTGAGCTGTTTGCCCTGGACACTGGGGAGACCTGCCCTTTGCTGCCTCCTGGCCTTGATGCCTGTCTCTGCCTGTCCAGTGGCTTCTTCCAGCCCTCTGCACGTGTTTTTATCAACTTTATTGAAGATTAATTTACATCACACATTCTGATGAGGTTGGACAAATTTACACACATTAGGAACCATCACCACATTCAATATTTAGAGTATTTCCGTCACCTGTAAAACTCCTTCCCTCTTGCTGCCCATCGTCCAGCTTTTCAAAAATATGGATAGAGGTTGATTAAGATAGAAGTCTCATAGCTTACAATTCACCCATTGAAAGTACACAAGCTGGGGCTTCCCGGGTGGTCCAGTGGTTAAGAATCCTTCTGCCAATGCAGAGGACACAGGTTCCATCCTTGGTCCAGGAAGATCCCGCATACCGTGGGGCAGGTGGGCCTAGAGCCTCTAGAGCCTCTGCTCCCCAAAGAGAAGCCACTGCAGAGAGAAGCCCCGCACAGCCACTAGAGTAACCGCTGTTCACCACATCCAGAGGAAGACTGCGTGCAGCCACGAGGACCCAGCATGGCCAGGAAAAAAAAAAGGATACAAGTTAATGGTTTTTAATTTATTCAGAGTTGTTCCACCATCACCACAACCACTTTTAGAACATTTTCTTTGCCCCCTAAATTCACCCTGGATCCAACAGCAGTACCCACTCCCCACTGCCTCTTCTTTCACCCCCCCAGCACAAGGCAACCCCTCGTCTACTTTCTGTTACAGATATGCTATGACAGACACAGACTTGCTTATTCTGAATGTTTCATGTAAATTGCATCTTATAACAGGTGATCTTGCGTTAGGGTTCAGTTCAGTTCAGTTCAGTCGCTCAGTCGTGCCCGATTCTTTGCGACCCCATGAATCACAGCACGCCAGGCCTCCCTGCCCATCACCAACTCCCGGAGTTCACGCAAACTCACGTCCATCGAGTTGGTGATGCCATCCAGCCATCTCATCCTCTGTCGTCCCCTTCTCCTCCTGCCCCCAATCCCTCCCAGAATCAGAGTCTTTTCCAATAAGTCAACTCTTCGCATGAGGTGGCCAAAGTACTGGAGTTTCAGCTTTAGCATCATTCCTACCAATGAACACCCGGGACTGATCTACTTTAGAATGGACTGGTTGGATCTCCTTGCAGTCCAAGGGACTCTCAAGAGTCTTCTCCAACACCACAGTTCAAAAGCATCAATTCTTGGGTGCTCAGCTTTCTTTATAGTCCAACTCTTACATCCATACCTGACCACTGGAAAAACCATAGCCTTGACTAGACGAACCTTTGTTGGCAAAGTAATATCTCTGCTTTTGAATATGCTATCTAGGTTGGTCATAACTTTCCTTCCAAGGAGTAAGCGTCTTTTAATTTCATGGCTGCAATCACCATCTGCACTGATTTTGGAGCTCCCCAAAAATAAAGTCTGACACCGTTTCCACTGTTTCCCCATCTATTTCCCATGAAGTGATGGGACCAGATGCCATGATCTTCGTTTTCTGAATGTTGAGCTTTAAGCCAACTTTTTCACTCTCCTCTTTCACTTTCATCAACAGGCTTTTTAGTTCCTGTTAGCATGATGTTTTCAAGGTTTTTTCGTGTTGGCAAGGGTATCAAGACGTGGTTCCTTTCCAAGTCCTTTGCCACCACATTTTATTTCTCCCTTCAACAGTTGCTAGACATTGGGTTGTTTCCATTTGGGGGTTATTATGGTGATGCTCCTGTGAACACTCATGCTGAAGTCCTGGGTGAACATGTGCTTTCCTTCCATATGGAACTGCTGGGCCATAGAGTAACTCTAACATTGGGGGAACTGCCAGCTGTTTGCCATTTTCCATTCCTATCAGGAGTGCACGTGTGTTCCAACGTCTCAATATCCTAGACAATGTTTGATATTTCTCATCTGTTTTATTGTGGACATTGCTCTCTTTCTGTGGTTTTGATTTGCATTTCCCTAGCGGCTACGGAGAAGGCAATGGCACCCTACTCCAGTACTCTTGCCTGGAAAATCCCAGGGACGGGGGAGCCTGGTGGGCTGCCGTCTATGGGGTCGCACAGAGTCGGACTCGACTGAAGTGATTTAGCAGCAGCAGCGGCAGCGGTGGCGGCTAGTGACGGTTGAGCATCTTTCTCATGTATTCTAGGCGACTAATGTATCTTTTCTTGGAGACATCTATTTAGATCCGTTCCCCATTTTTGAAGTGGGTTATATTTTATCCCTGAGTTATAAGAGTTCCTTGTATTATAGGTACAAGTCCCTTACCAGATATAGGAGCTTGTCACTTCAGGGACGTTGCAGAGCACAGGCTCTGGGGTGTGTGGGCTCAGGAGTTGCAGCTCCTGGGCTTTGGAGCACAGTCTCCATAGGCACCGCGCACACGGGCTTAGCTGCTCCTCGCAGGTGGAATCTTCCACCCCCGGGGATCAAACGCGTGTCTTCTGCATTGGCAGGCAGATTCTTTACCCCTGACTCACCAGAGAAGCCCTCTTTTCACATTCTTTATAGTGTTCTTCCGAGCACAGAACTTTTTTTTGTTTAACTGAAGTAGAGCTGATTTATAGTGTTTTGTTCCTTTCTGGTGTACAGCAAAGTGATGCAGTTTTATCTGTTGATACACAAACACACATATATATAATTATTTTTCATTTTATTTTCCGTGATGGTTTATTACAGGATATTGAATATATAGTTCCCTGTGCTATACAGTAGGTCCTTGTTATTTATCTGTTTTGTAGATAATAGTTTGTAGCTGCTAATCCCATACTCTTAATTTATCCCTCTCCCCGCTCCCACATTCCCCTTTGGTAACCTTAAATTTGGTCTGGAGCATGAAAGGTTTTAATACTGGTCAAGTCCAAACTATCTTTTGTTTTGACATTTGTGCTTTGGTGTCATGTGTAAGAAACCATCGCCTCATCTAGGATCACCAAGATCCACATCTGTGTTTTCTTCTAGGAGTTTTACAGTTTTAGCTGTCGCATTTAGATTTTTAATCCATTTGGACTTACTTTTTGTGGACGGTGTCAGGTAGCCATCTGGTGTTTAGGGTTGCCCAGACGTGAGTGTGTGTTGGAGCCTGGTTCCTTGGGATCACTAGCGGTGACCAGAGTGAACCCTCCTTGTTTTAGAACTTTATGAACACTCTGATAAGCGGGAACAACAGGGCTCTCTTTCATTCAGAGGACTTCAGCCTCCAGACGTCTGGCTCCTGGGGGCTGCTGTACCTGCTGCTCTGCCCAGTGTACCTGCTTTCTGCTTCTTGAAGCTTCCCTCGACAGGGTCCCAAGAACACAGACTCAGGCCGGGACTCTGCGTCCCCACTGTGTGTGGGAGGAGGCAGACAGTGTGGCTTCCCGATCTGCTCTATGCCGCTTGGCTGACTGCAGCCAGTTACTCACCTTTCTTAATGTTGTTGTTGTTTTTGAATCGCTATGTCATGTCCCACTCTTTTGCGACCCTATGGACCGTAGCCCACCAGGCTCGTCTGTCCATGGGATTTCCCAGGCAAGAATCCTGGAGTGGGTTGCCCTTTCCTTCTCCAGGGGATCTTCCCAACCCAGGGATCAAATCCACATCTCCTGCCTTGGCAGGCAGATTCTTTACCACTGAGCCTCCCGGGAAGCCCACTAATATCTCCATTACCCTGTATATAAAGTAGGACTGACAATCCCTACCTCATGAGGCTGTTGGGAAAGTGAAATGAGAGCCAGCAAACAAATTTCAGACTCCAGGTGTGCATTCTTATTTTGTTCTGCGCCCAGCTCTCCCAGCATTTGCTGTGTGACCTTAGGCAAGTTCCTTAGTGTCTCTGGATCTCTATGTCTAAGTCTGTGCCATGGAGTGGACAACCCTTATCCCTCTTGCTTCAGGACCAGTGATGCCATTTAACAGACATTGAGTTCATTATCGAGGCGCTTATTAGCATTGGCTTTGGGGTTTCCTGACCACCCCTTTCTTTCTTCTCAGCTTTGGTGGATGGCTCACCCACCCATAGGGGCATCGCAGCTAAAGAGGACTCTGTTACTCAGAAGGGAGGCAGAGGCGATTCAGTTGACGATACACAACTGCATATGCCGCATAAATGCCACAACAGTGAAACAGCGGCCAGCGCTCACCGAGCACTGACTGCTAGTGAGGTCTTTAGAGATCGCACGATGTTGTGAGACCCTCACAACAGCTCTGCGTTTGTAGCAGAGCAAGCCGGAACTTCCCTGGTGGTCCAGTGGCTAAGACTCCGTGCTTCCAATGCAGGGAGTCTGGGTTTGACCCCTGGTTGGGGAACTAGATCTCAAATACTTCAATTAATGCTGCCGCTAAATATCTTTTATGCCACAGCTAAGACCTGGCACAGCCAGATAAAATGGAGCCTGGAGGGCTATATATAGTCCACAGGGTCGCAAACAGTTGGACATGACTGAGCACACAAGCACAAAATAAATATTAAAAACAAAGAGGAGAAAGCTGAAGCTCAGAGATGGTAAGTAATTTGCCCCAGGTCACACAGCGAATAAATACGGAGCAGAGTGAGTGTTCAGCCTCAGATCGGACCCCAGAACCTTTTCCCATGGCCTTTAGCTCAAGAGTCCTCCTGTGGGAGTCCTGTTACAGACAAGACGGCCAGCCAGAGCCCAGACCTGTGGGTGTTTGGGACTGTGGCTGTCAGCTGCAGGGTGGGGAATCTTGGGGCTGGGGGGAGGGGGTGATGGTGAGGAAGGGCTCACAGACCCGGGAGACAAAGAAAATGGGATCTTTCTGTGAGTACTGTGTGTGCAGCAGTCCCTACAGCCCTCCTCTACAGTTGCAGCCACTGAACCCATTTCACAGATGGGATAACAGAGCCTCAGAGTTCCGGCCGCTCAGCTAGTGGAGCCAGAAACAATCATCCTGCTGTCCAGTGTTTCCCAGACCTCTCATCTGCAGTTCACCTGCATGATTTTACAATTCTGTGTGCCATAGGTACTATTATTTACTTCCTATTCCCTTTTAAATCAGTCCACTTAAAAAGCCTCATGAAAACAAACAAACAAAAAAGTTTTAAAAGCCTCATTTTCTTTTCCTTTGTTAAATTATTTTTTGTTGGAGTATATATAATTGCTTAACGAGGTTGTGTTAGTTTCCGATGTATAGCGAAGTGAATCAGCTATACGTAATACTAAAAAGCCTCATTTTATTTATTTGTTTTTGGCCACGCTGCATGTGGGATCCTAGTTCTGCAACCAGGGATTGAACCCACACTCCCTGCATTGGAAAAGCAGAGTTGGCACCACTGGACCACCAGGGAAGCCCCCTAAAAAAGCCTCAGTTTAAAGTGTGATATTCTTGGAACCTTGGGTTTGATGTTACTCACAGATGCATGTCATACATATATATCTCTTTGCTGTTGTTCAGTTACCAAGTCGTGTCTGACTCTTTGTGACCTGGTAGACTGCCAGGGTCCTGTGTCCTTCACTATCTCCTAGAGCTTGTTCAAACTCATGTCCATTGAATCAGTGATGCCATCCAACCATGTCATCCTCTGTTGCCCTCTTCTCCTCCCGCCCTCAGTCTTTCCCAGCATCAGGGTCTTTTCTGATGAGTCGACTCTTGGCATCAGGTTGCCCGTCTGTCTTGGGTAGCCCTGCATGGCATGGCTCATAGCTTCACTGAGTTACACAAGCCCCTTTCCCAGGGCGAGGCTGTGACCCATGAAGGGATGTGTATTTCCATATGTGTACGTATGTACATGATTGTGTTTGATATACTTTCGAATAACTAACAACTGTGAAACCTGTACAGTTAACCCTTGAACAGCACAGGTTTGAACCGCTCAGGATTGTTTTCAGTAGTAAATCGTACAAGGTTGCACACTTCCTGGTGGGTTGAATCTGCAGCTGCAGAAACGCAGATACGGAGGGACCCCGAGTAGGTCGGGCTGACTCAATTACAGGCAGATTTTCTAACGCGAGGAGGACGGGTTAATGCCCCAACCCCCTGTGGCTCAAGGGTCAACTGTACCTCTAAACCCAACTTGAGTGTGCAGATGCCATGCATACCATGCCTGGGAAACACTGTTGTCTCTGACTTCAGAGCCCAACTCGGTCATTAACTTCCTGCATACGTTTCTCTCATCACACCTCATGCTTTGCTTGTCTATAAAATGGGAGAAATTAGATTTCAAAGACCTCTCCTGTTGTAACTGACACAGACAGAGGTCTAAGAGGTCTTTGCATCCTGGGCTGGCTCCCCTCTTGCTTCAGAAGTCTGGCTTAATCTAAAACAGTGGTATAAACAAACTCATTTACAAAACAGAAATAGAGTCATAGCTGTAGAAAACAAACTCACCATTACCAGGGAGAAAGGGTTGGCAGGGGGTAAATTGGGAGATTGGAATCAATTTATACACAATACTATAAATAAAATAGATAGCTATGGTACAGCACAGGGAACTCAACTCAATACTCTGTAATGACCTATATGGGAAAAGACTCTAAAAATAAAGAGTGGATATATGTATATGTATAGCTGATTCACTTTGTTATACAGCAGAAACTAACTCAATTATACTGCCATAAAAAATACATTATAAAAAAAAAGGTCTGGCTTTATCCATCCAGCAACTAGCTCCTGTGAGTCAAACTCACAAGAGGCAGACCGACTGAAACCAGAGAAGTGAATACATTAATGGACGTTCAGTTATTTGCTGTCCTCTGGGCCAGAATTCTCCGCCCATGGAAGAACGCACGTCCTGCCCAGCGCTAGCGTTGGGTTCAGAAACTTACTAAGTTGCTCCGTTCGGGAGAGAGCAGCCCGGTGGAGCAACCAGGAAGTGGTGACTTTGGAGAAGGTCTTGAGCTGGAACTCGGCCTGCCTGTAAGAAGCTGTGTGGCTTGCTTTGTTTCTCAGAGCTTCACCATCTGTGGGGGTCACTGAACTCACTTCTTAGGGTTATGAAGATTAAATGATATACTATGTGGAAAAGCCTGGCACAATGTTGATTAGCTGAGAGCTAGTGAGAGAAAGTATCATTCGATTGTGAAAGACTCAGGAGCAGGGCCCATGTCTAATTCAGTGGCTGCAGACTCAGAGGCCCTGGCAGTTAATAACAGTTGGGCGTTAATATCCAGCAGGCGAATACAGCTACTAATAGTACATTAACTTTGTATGGTGGCGGATGGTAACTAGACATTGGCATGATCATTTTGCAGTATATATAAATGTCAAATTACTGTGTTGTACACGTGAAACTGATGTATTATGTGTCAAGTATACTTCAATGAAAACCATAATAATAACTAGGCCTATCGGGGCAGCTACAGGATGATGACTGGTGGAGAGCTAATAGGGAGGTGACTTAGAGAGGGCAGACCCTGACGAAAAGGAGTGGCCGCCACTCACCTCCAGCAGTGGCCAGATCTCTGACACGGTAAAGAAAAGCCAGACTTTGGGATTTTTAGATGATAACTCCTGATTTTAAGCTGGCACCCGTCCAGTGGTTAAGACGCCGCCACACCTCCAATGCAGGGGCGTCAGGCTCAGTGACTGGTCAGAGAGCTCGGTCCCACAGGTCGCCACTAAGATCCGGTGGTGCAGCTAGATGAATAAATAAACGGCCCCCAGTTAAACTTTGCAAGCCAAGCAAAACACCTGCAGGGCTCCTTGCTGGTCCCCTGTTCGCAGCCTCTGGTCTGAATCATCACTGCGTTTCTTCCTCTGTTACCTACTGTCAGATCATGGTGCTTTTGTGTAGTAGACGTCACCGAAGTGTGTGGAGGTGGAACGGACAGGTGCAGAGCAACCCAGTGGAGAAGTAAACAGTGGCAATGAGGATCACTAAATTGGGGGGCTAGCCTGAACCCCAGAGGGGCTTCCCAGCTGGTGCTGGTGGTGAAGAGCTGCCTGCCAGTGAAGGAGGCACAGAGAGGCGGGCTCAGCCCCAGGGCCAGGAGCATCCCCTGGGGAAGGGAATGGCAACCTACTCCAGTATTCTTGCCGGGAGAAGCCCATGAACAGAGGAGCCTGGGGGGCTACTGCCTGTGGGGTCACACAGAGTCAGACACAACTGAAGCAACTTAGCATGCACAGCACCTGTTACTCTTTACAAGAACCCCCCACATACCACCGAGTTCTGTTCTAAGAGCATGTTCTTAAGTCTATTTGTTAGTAGGTCCAAAAACTTAGCCTAGGTACCCAGCCAACACAGTCGGCTATGTAGTACTGTGTGTGATAGGTTTGTAATACTTTTCACACAAATAATACATTAAAAACAAACACAAAATAGAAAATGTTTTGAGTGTTTACAGTACAGGTGGCGTCAGTGGTAAAGAACCCGCCTGCCAAGGCAGGAGGCATGAGAGACGTGGGTTCGATCTCTGGGTCGGGAAGATCCCCTGGAGGAGGGCATGGCAACCCACTCCAGTAGTCTTGTCTGGAAAATCCTGGCGGGCTACAGTCCATAGGGTTGCAAAGAGCTGAACACGGCTGGAAGTGACTTAGCACAGCACCGCGCTTGAAAAGTGCAGTGCTACAGAACAACAGCTGGCACACAGGGGCTGGCATCGAGTGAACGGGCAAGAAAAGCTACTGACTGGAGGAGGGAGAAAAGGTGGGAGACGGTGGAGCTGAAGGGTCGTCAGCAGTAGGAGACAGAGGGCAAGCTGCCAGGTCACTCACGCCTGACATTTACGGAACGCACGTTTGCAACCTGAGGTCCGTTTGTTGGGAACTTTCTGTCTGTCAGTGTCCACTTGATTATTATCTAGTACAAACCCCGTGAGAGCTGAGAGCTGTCTTATTCACTGTGGGGTCTCCAGCACATGGAGAAGAGGCTCCCAGATTGTGGACCACCATTGACCCCTTCATCAGCTGTTCCGGGAGCATCTTCTTGGGGCCAGGCCGAGTACAGAGCTCTTTGCACCCCTTCTCCAGCTGAATATCCTAAGGAGCCTGGGTTAGCCATTCTCCACTCCCTGTTTCAGGCAAGGGGCCCAAGCCTCAAAGAGAGGAAGTCACTTGCCCAAGGTTGCACAGCCAGTGGGGGGGGGTGGGAATTCAGACCCTGGTCTGTCTGTCCTCCAGGAGCACCCTGACTTTGCCCTTGGCCACGATGCCTCGGTGAAAATAGGATGGAGGGGAGTCCCAGCCTCACAGTTCACTGAGCCTTGAATGAAGTGAAAACCTCCTCCTTCCCCCACCGTCAGCCTTTCTCTCTAACCTGTCACAGCTCCCAGGTGGTATCTTACCTGGGGGATGACTTCTGGAGGAGTCCTGTAGGGCAGTGCCATGCTCCAAATTCTGTATCTTGGTTTCCTTATCTGGAGAGTGGAGATAACTTAATTAGCTAACTGCTGGGACTGTCATGAGTTAATACAGTGACTGTTGAGAATATGCCTAGAACATGGTTAAATGCTCAACAAATATTAGCTCTTGGGGGACTTCCCCGGAGGTCCAGTGGCTAAGACTCTATGCTCCTACTGCAGGGGGGCCAGGTTCAATCCGAGGTCAGGGAACGCAGCGCAGCCAAATTAATTAATCTAAAAATACGAGCTATTACTTTATCAGAATGCATTTATGGGGAAAGGAACCTCTAAGTTTTAAGGGAATTCTTGTTATATCATTCGAACGTCACTCACTGAAGCTGTCCCAGACTCACGGGTGCTTCCTGTTGCGGATCTACCACCCCTTAACCTTGGACACTGAGTGAATATTTCAGTGCAGTAAATACTTCGATGTGTGTTATCCTGTTCAAGCTAGTTGAGGCCTCAGGTTGGATGTGTGACCCACCCTGGGTCATATACTGCATGCATGCCTACTCGGTCGTGTCTGACTCTTTGCGACTGCATGGACTATAGCCCACCAGGCTCCTCTGTCCATTGAATTCTCCAGGCAAGAATATTGAAGCGAGTAGCCTGTCCCTACTCCAGGGGATCTTCCTGACCTAGAGATCAAACCCAGGTCTCCTTCATTGGCAGGCAGATTCTTTACCACTGAGCCACCAGGGAAGCCCAATACCTGTTGCTACCATTTATGGAGCCCCTTCCCCATCAGAGTAGGTATGATTCCAAAGTCCCCTGGTCAGCAGGCAAGCAGAGGCCCGGGCACTGGGGGGCCGGACCCCTGATCCCAGCACGTGCTCCTGGGATGGTTCCCGCGGTCACATGCTGCCTCTCCTCCCCCCTCCTCAGCTGAGAACACCACCAACACCACCCAGGATGAGCCGCATGGATGGCCCAGCTGCAACCAGCAGGAAGAGATGCTCAACCTGGGCTTCACCATTGGCTCCTTCTTGCTCAGCGCCACCACCCTGCCGCTGGGGTTCCTCATGGACCGCTTTGGCCCCCGGCCCATGCGGCTGATGGGCAGGTAAGGCGGTTGGGCTGTGGGGGAGCTGGAAGGGGCTGCGAGGGGCTGGAGGGTGGGATGGTGCTGCAGGGGGAGGGAGGCAACCGCTCCCCTTTCCCTGCTTCTCCATAGTGCCTGCTTCGCTGCATCCTGCTCCCTCATGGCCCTGGCCTCTTGGAACACCAAAGGTGAGATGTCTGACATCTTGTGCCCCCACAGGAAGAAAATGGGTGGGATGAAGGTGGATGGTGCCCCAGCTCCTGCTTTTAGCCTCCCCCAGCTCCCCAGAGGCCCTCATCCATCTCTCTCCCCTTCCCAGTTCTGTCTCCGCTGATATTCCTGGCACTGTCCATGAATAGTTTCAGTGGCATCTGCCTAACCTTCTCTTCACTCACAGTGAGTATGACAGGCCCTGACTTGGCAGCAAGGTACCCAGGAGTGGGGTGGGCGGTAAGGGTGAGCGAGGGTGAGGGTGGAGAGGGATGCAGATCAAAGACGTGTGTGTGTGTGTGTGTGTGTGTGTGTGTGTATCAGAGAAGGGTGGGTGTGAGGCTGTGTGTGTAGATGAGGCTGTCAGTGTGGATTCTGGGTGTGTGTGTATGTGTGTGTGTGTTTCCCAAGCCCATACATCTGTCGAACTCCATCCTAGGCACTGGGGCCATGGCACAGACAGAATTGATAACTTCCGCTTTCTGGAACTTTACGTTCAGGGGTTGGGGGAACAGACAACCCTAAAAACAAGTAAACTAATGTGTGCTGTCCTGAATGCTGGAAAGAATAAACCTGGGTGATGCGGAAGTAAGAGTGGCCCGCAGCTTGAGACCACGGGTGTGTGTTTGCCACATGGTGTACTACCGTGCGGTCCGTGGCAGGTTAATGTGGTTGTCGGTGTGTTAGACTGAACCACACAAAACTGCCGAGGCTTGACGGTGCTTGACTTTCAAAGAGGGCCTTTTTGCCTGGCTCGGCCTCGTACGCGGTGCTTGGCGTGTGTCACTCTGAGTGTGTGTGTGTGTGTGTGTGTGTGTGTGTGTGTGTGTGTGAATGAGTGAGCAGAAGGGATGGAGGCTTATGGGTAGCCTCCGTGGTGCTGGGAGGGGCTGCAGACTGGGCTGCCCCGGGCTGTTTATCTTAGAGGAGAGCGCCTGACCGCCAGACTGGGTGTTCTGGCTGAATTTCACCGCACCCAGCAGCTGCCTTTAATTCCAGCCCAGGACATTTCACAACTCCCTGAGGAAGCGGGTCCCCTCCTCCCCGCCGCACTACGCAGCCCCTCTTCCGCTCCATGCAGCTTGGCTCAGGGCCCCGAAACCCTCCTCTCCCCTGCCCTTGGGGCCTGACCTCGAACCCTTCCCGGGGGCCCAGGGGACGCCACGCCCCCGTCCCGCCGTTAGTAATCTCCAGCCAATGGTAGGGCCCGACTTCGGCCCCGCCCCCGCTCCGCTCCGCTGTTAGTAATTTTCCAGCCAATGGCAGGGCCGGGTCCGGTCACGCCCCCGCCCCGCCTTTAGTAATCTCCAGCCAATGGCAGGGCCGGGTTACAACCCCGGCCTCGGAGCTGGCTCGCCGGCGCGGATCCCGGCCGGAAGTCCAGTGCAGCGTCGGCTTAGCTAGGCCGGCCCAGGCCGTGTTGGGCGGAGATGGAGCTCGGACTCTGGTGGGAGGCGGGTGGGAGGGCACGACTGCGGAGCGCCGCGGCGCGGGCCACTCGCCCGGCCCTGGCGCTTTCTCTAGCGTCCTTGGCAAGCGTGCCTTGCAGAGCCAGGCTGCCGGGGAAACCCCTGCCCGAGTAGGGTCATCCCGGCCCCGCCTCTGTTTCCCAGCCGTGTGGAGGTTGATGGAGATTGTGGATGTCTCTGTGTTTATTTCCCTTCCTCTCCAGAGCTGTTTCAGATACGTTCTGAGCCTCACGTTTTCCCCTCTGCGGAGAGGGTTTTAGCCCTGTGTGGCATCTAAGACTGTTCCAGCCGGGGGTTTCTGTGGACTGGCAGTGAGGAGTAGGGGTCGGGGTGGGGGATACCCGACTCTGCTTTCCCCTCCTTCCAGGTGCTCGGACTCTGGCTCAGGCCAGTAAACAGAAGACCAGTCGTTCTCCTTTTTTTTTTTTAACTATTATTTGCATTTATTTTTTGTGGCATTTATTCCCCAGGCCATAAGCTTTTGGCCTTTTTTTTCTTCAGTTTCTCCTCGGAAATTTTTTTCCTTCTGTGCAGCCTCCTCTTTCGTTTTAGGAACCATCTGTTCTTTTTCAGTAAGGATCTTCTCAGTGTGGCAAGGAGAGCTCGTGTATGGGTTGATCCCACCATGAGCTCTGTAAGTCCTTTGCTACATCCTTGGGGCTTTGTTCACCTGAATGTGCTCAGTGACCAGAAAATCTACACCTAAGCCCTGCAGTTCAGCATTACTCTCTGTATTTTTGAGCACGTGCAGTAAAAATTCAGCACTCTTGTGGGGCCACCGACCCCGAGTCCAGCCCCACCGTTTGTCCCATGGACATCTACCAACTCCACCACTGTAACGACAGAATGGCACACATTGCTTCTTTAAAGTGACATCCTTCAGATACTTGGGGGTTTTTCAGATGTGCATACCCTTAATGGCCTGAGCAGTTTCATGAGTGTTCTTAAAGTGAATTGCAGATCTGAACTTCCTGATTTGCATGATTTTGTGGGGTTTTCTGGGTCAAGAGAATAGCGCACCATTTTTAGAGGTCACCTCAGGCTGCTTACTAGAAAAAGCATGACCAGTTCTCTACCGGTGGGAATTCTGGGCTTGCTTGGCGTGTCAGAGCTTCCTCTTCTGGACACAGGCCTGGCCCTGGCCCTGGCCCTATCCCCTCCCTTACTCCCATCCTCCACTCCCAAGCCCTCCTGTTACCTGTCCTGGCTCAGTTGAAACCATGGACTGTGGCCTTTGGGGCTACTGAGAAGGTTAAAAGGCACCATCCTGGTAGTCACAACCTTGGGGTCTGGGATAGAGCTTGTATGGCCAGAACTGGGGAGAAAGTCACTAATGAGCTCTGTGAACTTAAGTACATTTCTTTCCCTTTCTGAGTCCCAGTGCTCAGCTATCAAAGGAGTTGCTCTAGATTGGTATTTCTTAAATACCTAACCATGGCTTATTAAGAGGCAAGTCATGATTAAGGGACTCCATAAGTACCTAACTTGGAAAACCCTGGGGTTAAACAGAATTTCTCTTTGCAGGCACTTCTGTGTGTGTGTGGGGGGGGGTGGTGGCAGAGGAGGGCTTCCCAGGTGGCTCAGTGGTAAAGAACCTGCCTGTCAATGCAGGAGACACAGGCGACACGGGTTTGATCCCTGAGTCGGGAAGATTCCCTGGAGGAGGGCATGGTAACTCGCTTCAGTATTCTTGCTTGGAGAGTCCCAAGAACAGAGGAGCCTGCTGGGCTGCAGTCCATAGGATCGCAAACAGTCAGACGCGACTGAGTGGCTTAGCACACATGCTGTGTGTGGGAGGGGGTGACAGCAGTTTCCCTCATTGATTTTGCCTTAGAACTTTTCTGTTGTGACTCTGGGGCACATGTTCCTGGAGCTCGCTTTGAGGACTGCTGGGATTAGAGGCTTCCAAGCTTTTCCAAGCAGGGCAAGGGGAGCCCTGGGCGGGTATCAGGGTCTCCCCTGCTCACGAGCACCCATCTCCTCTCTCAGCTGCCCAACATGTTTGGGAGCCTGCGCTCCACGTTCATGGCCCTCATGATCGGCTCCTACGCCTCTTCTGCCATCACGTACCCAGGAATCAAGGTATGAGGCTGCTCAGGGAGTGGGTGGAGGTCCGTGAGGTTGCTTGGTCTTCTTTCTGCCTTGAGACAAGAACTGGGTGCTTGGTGGCTGGTACGTCTGGTGACCCATCTCCTGCCAGGCGGAGGTCAGCTCACGCCTCCACAGGGACAAGCCCCGGGGCGTTGTAGGAAGAGCCCGGTGCTGCTGCAGACCAGCGGGTCTCTGTTATCCTTTTCTTTCCCGTCATCTGAGTCCAGGCCTTCATGCTGCCTCCCAGGCCAGTGCTTTCTCAGCCAGTCTCCTTGCCTCCAGTGTTTTCCTTCTCTGAGCGATCATCTGCATGATTTCCAGAATGATCTTAGATGGAGAACTAGCTCACCCACCTGCTCTCTCACCTGCGGAATCAAAAACAACCCCTTTACATGCCTTCCAGGCCCTGGGCTCTTGGACGTCACCCCACTTTTCATGTCACATCTCCTTTTCCTGTCCTGGAGAGGCTGGGCGATTTGGGTCCTGAGGTCGCCAAGCTAGTCCAGGCGAGGCCAGCTGCAAGACAGGTCCACCTAGAGCCAGAAGGCCTGCGTTCTCACTCTGGGCAAACCTGGGGCCTCCTTCCTGCCTCTGATGTCAAATGACCTTCTCAGCTGGGCCAAAGCATGCTCTTTAGAGTCTGCTCTGGGGAGTTAATTTATTATAGTAAGTCCCCTGCAAAGGAGTGAGTTCCATTTCAAGAGCATGTGTGTAAGTCCTGTTTGTTTGCAAGGCCAAAAAAGTTAGCCTCCATACCCAACTAATACAATTGGCTGTATGTGAAATAGGACTGACACTATTTGTATAGTAGTGTAACAGGTGTGTAATAGGTCTATGATACTTCTCACATAAATAACACATTAAAAAACAAGCAAACACAAAAAAGAAAGAACACCACTTTTAATCTTATAGTGGAGTAGCTGGAAAAGCACCATAGGACAGGGCAGTAGCTGGTACACAGGGACTGGCATCACGTGAACAGGCAAGATACCATGGTTGGATGGCATCACCGACTCAATGGACTTGAGTTTGAGTAAACTCTGGGAGTTGGTGATGGACAGGGAGGCCTGGTGTGCTGCAGTCCATGGGGTCGCAAAGAGTCTGACACCACTGAGCACCTTCACTTTTTGCTCAGCCTCCGTCTCAGTGGTGGTGCAGTCCGCACTGATGGGGTGGCTGACAGTTGTTCAGGCAGGACCAGGCCTGGAAGGGGGGAGGTCTCCCTTCCCTCCACTAAGGCAGAGCGATTTGAGGAGCCAGACCCTTGGGGTGTGGCCCTTTGAAGCTCTGTCCTGCTCCCGGGAAGAAAAGAGCCCTGAAGCTGGAGCCCAGGAGGAGCGGTTTTCCCTGGCAGAGCCGGAGCTCAGAGCAGGGACCTGGGACCAGTTCAGACAGTGGTCCTCCCGGGCAGAGGGTGGCAGGCAGGACAGCTCCGCCCACCCAGCTGCCTCACCCGCGGGGCTGACCCATGGGCACAGAATTGGTCAGGACAGAGCCTGCTGGCCCTGAGGCTGCACAGCATCCTGCCTCCCGGGTCGCCACACCTGTGAGAGCTGAGCTAAGACTTCTCCGGTGGAGGTTTTGTCTTTCCCCCAGGGAGGGCGGCAGGAAGGGGCAGGACAAACATGACTGGGAGCTTCCACCCTATTCTCTTGTCCATGAAAATGAAACGTGTGTGAAAACGAGCACGTGTGTGGAGTCAAAGGCAACACTGGTGTATCTTCTTAAGATAAAAATTGAGATTCCAAAGACACGTTGAGCTTGTGGCCAGCCTCTTCGGCATCTGCTGGGAATCACGTCACTCTTGGGAGGGATAGGGATGAAAAAGGGAGAGGGCGGTGGGACTTCTAGATCCGGTCTTAGCGTCTGCCCTTGGTGTTTTCATCTGAGAGTTGGGCACATGGGGTGGGCTCGAAAAGACCTTCCTGGAGGCCTCTGGGGCCTGGGTTATGGCTCTGGCTGGAGGGGGTGGGCCTGGGGCCCGGCAGCTTCTGCCACGGGCCTCCCTGCTCCCCCCACAGCTGATCTACAATGCCGGTGTGTCCTTCATGGCCATTATGTTCGCCTGGTCGGGCCTGGCCTGCCTCATCTTTCTGAACTGCGCCTTCAACTGGCCCAGGGAAGCCTTTCCCTCCCCCGAGGAAGTCAACTACAAGTGAGCAACTGTGGCGGTAGGGGGAGGGGGAGATGGGAGGAGACCCCACTTGCAGACCTGGAAGCCGGGTGTGGTGCCGTGATGCTAGAAGCAGCTCGGGAGTCAGGGAAACCGAGCTCTGCGGACTACCTGAGCTTTCCGAGCTCTGCTTTCTCACCTGAACCTTGGGCCAATCTGACCCCCTGCAGGTGTTCTGCATGGCTGGGGCATGATGCTGGCAGCCGGACGTGGGGAGTGCTATCCTTCTGTCCAGGCTGGAGGATGGGGTCAGAGTGGCAGGGATGCTTGCCACAGTGCCACATGCCACGGGGACCCAGAAAAGGGGTCTGCAAAGGAATGATGTCCCACCCCTTGTGGGGCAACCTGAAGGTCAACTTATACACACACACACACCCCACCCCATCTGTTCACACACACACACACACACACACACACACCTCGCCCTGTCAGTTCACACACACACACACACTGCCCCTGTCAGTTCCCCAGGGCACTGGGTGATGCTCCGCAGCCAAGCACCTCGGGCGCCAGTCAAATAGCTGATACTGATCGAGCGCCCTCTGTGTGCCACGCCCTGCGCCCAGTGGTCATTCTCAGACTCAGGACGTGGGTTCTGATATTAACTCCATTCCTAACAGGCTCAGGGGCACACAGCACTTTCCTGGAGTCACACCATTGGAGCGGGGCGGGGGTGGGGGCCGCACGGTGACTCTAAGGTTGGGATCAGGACTCCAGAACCTGGGACTCCCCTGGATTCCATGCCTTCATTTCCAAGGGCCTGAGTTCAATCCTTGGTCATAGAACCAAGATCCCACAAGCTGCATGGTGCAGCCAAAAGGAAGAAAGAACTTCAGAGCCTGAGTTCTTCTTTTAAAAAAATGTGTTTATTGAAGTATAGTTGATTTACAATGTTGTGTTGGTTTCAGGTGTACAGCAGGGTAATTCAGATACACATCTATTCTTTTTCTGATGCTCTTCCCTGCTAGGTTGTTATAAAATGTTGGGTCTGTTTTCCTGTACTAGGCAGTGGGTCTCTGCTGGTTCTCTGTTTTATGTTGAGGTAGAGCAGTGTGTATATGTGAATCCCAGACTCCTAATCTATCCTTCCCTCTGCCCGGTCCCTCGCCAGAATCTGGGTCCTTAGGGCGGCCTCCAAGGCAACAGCCTAAGTGGAAAGCGGCTTCATCCACCCTTCACTTAGCGGGTGCTGAGCCGCGCAAACAGAAGCCCCGCGCTGCAGAGCACGTCAGTGCTGGGTGCAGGGGACTTGCACCCCCAGGACAGCAGCCGCCAGAGGCAGGATGCGGAGGTAGGGCTCCGTGGGGCTGCTTCCCACGAGCTGCTGCCCGGCTCCCGGCAGGGAGAAGACCAAGCTCAGAGAGCTGGCCCTGGACCACAGGGTGACCGGGGACCGATTCTACTCCTACGTCAGCACGGTGGGCCAGCGGCTGAGCCAGAAGGCCCCCAGCCTGGAGGAGGGGGTCCTCTTTATCTCATCCCAGGACGTGCGCGGCAGCGCAGAGAGCTCTGCTGAGAGTGAGTCTCCGGTCCCGGGCTGGCCTCGGCGGGTGGAGAGGCCGGGGCCTCACGGGGAGTGAGCCCCCTTGCCTGGGTGCTCATTTTCCGTCCTGAGTTCTCACAACACCCGTTTCCCCCGCCCCCCCTCCGCCCCCCGCTCCGCCTCCCTCGCCGGACAGGTGGGCCCGCCTCCCGTTTCTAGAACGGGGGCAAAGTCGAAGCTCAGAGAACTCTAGGATGCTCGGGTTCATGGGTCCTCGGCCGGGCCGCTTCCGGAATCGGGCAGGTCCCTTCCAGGCCTGTGGGAGAGCGGGTTTCTTTCCGCTGGGCTCCCTGCAACCTCCAAGCCTCTTGGGTCAGAAGTCCCCCGGGGAACCTTCCACCAGGTTGGGTCCGCGCGCCCCGGTTGGTTGGCGCCCCTGCTGGCCGCGTCGGGGAGCTGCGCCTGCCTCCCGCCCGGCCGCTTGGCGGGGCGTCAGCCGGGAGGTGCGGGGAAGACGGATGGGAGTCCCGAGATGGGGGTTTGAGTCCCACTCCTCGGTTCCGGGCCACGTGACTTGGGTGGGTCGCTTAACCCCACTTCCCTGTCCCTTAAGCTAGCACTAAGAACATCCTGATGCTGGGAATGATTGAAGGCGGGAGGAGAAGGGGACGGCAGAGCATGAGATGGTTGGATGGCATCACCGACTCAATGGACATGAGTTTGAGTAAACTACGGGAGTTAGTGATGGATAGGAAGGCCTGGCGAGCTGTAGTCCACGGGGTCGCAAAGTCGGACACGACTGAGCGACTGAACTGAACTGAGAACACCCACCTCACAGGGAAGTTAGTTGGGAGGATTGAATGAAGGGAGGAACATGAGCTCTCTGTAAACTGAGGCATGCTGTGAGGTTCTGAGGTGGTCCCCACGATGGGTCCCCCAGGCAGAGCTGTTACGGGCTTGAGCTGAGTCCATCTGACCTGCAGCTCCCAGCCCTGGAACCTTGGGCAGGTCACTGGCTGTTCTGAGCTGCAGTTCCCCATCTGTCGGATGTGTGGCACACTGGGCTGTAGTACAGAAGCTGCCTGTAGTGCGGGAGACCTGGGTTCCATCCCTGGGTCTAGATGATCCCCTGGAAAAGGGATAGGCTACCCACTCCAATATTCTTGGGCTTCCCTGGTGGCTCAGACAGTAAAGAATTCACCTGCAATGCGGGAGACCTGGGTTCACTCTCTGGGTTGGAAAGATCCCCTGGAGGAGGGCAAGGCAACCTACTCCAGTATTCTTGCCTGGAGAATCCCACGGACAGGAGCCTGGTGGGATATAGTCTGTGGGGTTGCAAAGAGTTGGACACGACTGAGCGACTAAGCACAGCACAGTTTCATAACATGGGATGATGCATGTCAGGTGTGTAGCACACGGCAAGTGCCTAGTAAATAGTAGCCAGAGTTATTACCAGGCGGAGAAGGCAATGGCACCCCACTCCAGTACTCTTGCCTGGAAAATCCCATGGATGGAGGAGCCTGGTAGGCTGTGGTCCGTGGGGTCGCAAAGAGTCAGACACGACTGAGTGACTTCACTTTCACTTTTCACTTTCATGCATTGGAGAAGGAAATGGCAACCCACTCCAGTGTTCTTGCCTGGAGAATCCCAGGGATGGGGGAGCCTGGTTGGCTGCCGTCTATGGGGTCGCACAGAGTCGGACATGACTGAAGCGACTTAGCAGCAGCAGCAGCAAGGCTAGGGTACACACCTGGAGGTCACCTGAGAATGTTCTGGTGAGGGAATTCCCTGGTGGTCCAGTGGTTAGGTGGAGAAGGCAATGGCACCCCACTCCAGTACTCTTGCCTGGAAAACCCCATGGACGAAGGAGCCTGGTGGGCTGCAGTCCATGGGATCGCTAAGAGTCGGACACGACTGAGCGACTTCACTTTCACTTTTCACTTTCATGCATTGGAGAAGGAAATGGCTACCCACTCCAGTGTTCTTGCCTGGAGAATCCCAGGGACAGGGGAGCCTAGTGGGCTGCCGTCTATGGGGTCGCACAGAGTCGGACATGACTGAAGCGACTTAGCAGCAGCAGCAGCAAGCCTAGGATACACACCTGGAGGTCACCTGAGAATGTTCTGGTGAGGGAATTCCCTAGTGGTCCAGTGGTTAGGTCTTGGGCTCAAACCATGGTCAGAGAGCTGAGATCCCACAAGCCACACAGCGTGGACAGGAAAAAAAAAAGTCTCCTAGTGAGATAGTTACAGAGCTGGGCGACTCGGAGGCCAGAGAGGCTGAAGCAACCCCTCTCCGAGGTCAATGCGGCAGTGCCCACCAGAACGGCACCCCCTGGGATGCGGCACACTGGAGCCCCGGGGCTCAGGGGCGCCCCCCGCTATCCCCCCAGAGTCTGTGCCCCTGCGCAGGAGCCTCTGCTCCCCCATTTTCCTGTGGAGCCTCCTCACCATGGGCATGACCCAGCTGCGCATCATCTTCTACATGGCCGCCATGAACAAGATGCTGGAGTACGTGGTGACGGGCGGCCAGGAGCATGGTGAGGTGCTGTTGAGCCCCCAGGGGCTGGAGGTGTGGGGGGCACGCTGGCCGAGCTCCCCTCACCCTGGCTTCTGCCCCCCCCCAACAGAGACGGACGACCTGAAGCAGAGGGCCACAGAGACAGGTAGGAGGACAAAAGCTTGGGCCTGGACCCTTACCCTCCCTGTCGCTGGGTGACCCATCCTTGGGTCATGTGGCCTGGCTGTGTGGGGGATCTGAGAATCTGGGGGTCAGAGGGGGAGATCTTGGCATTCCCCTGCCTCTGCTGGAGGTGGGTGACAGTACCCACTGGGCTGCCTGGCTGTGTGGGGGATCTGAGAATCTGGGGGTCAGAGGGGGAGATCTTGGCATCCGCCCTCTGTGAGGCTGGGCTGCCGGCTCCCCCCCTGCCAGCCCCTGACCCCGCTCCCCTCCCGCCCGCCCAGTGGAGTTCTACTCCTCTGTCTTTGGGGCCTTGCAGCTGTTGTGCCTTCTCACCTGCCCTCTCATCGGCTACGTCATGGACTGGCGCATCAAGGACTGTGTGGACGCCCCCACTCCCAGGTGACCTGCCCTGGGGTGGGGACGGCTCTGTGCTTTCACACCCAGTGTCTTATTCCATTCTCCCGAGGACCCTGGGAGAGGAGAGGCCCGTGCATTTTACAGATGAGGAAACTGAGACCAGGAGGGGATGTGGCTGCCTTGAAATGAGCATAGCTGGCAGTAAACGCTGCCTGTGCACCAGGCACCTGCACTGTCCTATTTAATCTTGCGCTGGCTCCCTGAGCTAGGTACACATATTATTACGCTCGCTTCACAGAGCAGCCAAGATGCAGAAAGGTTCAGGAACTTACCCAAGATCGCGCAGCTTTTAGTAGGAGGTTCCAGAACCTTTGTCATGATGAGCACACTCTGGAGCCTTCTTAAGGTTAGGAAGAGATAGATCCGGTGTATTAGATATCCACTGCTGTGTAACAAAGTACTCTCAAACTTTGCATCTTTAAACAATATTTATTATCTCATCGTTTCTGAGAGACAAGAGTCTGGGAATGACTTAGCTGGGTGGTTTTGGCTCAGAGTCTTTTTGAGTCTGTTCAGACTGGTGTAACAAAATAGCAGACAAAGTAGCTTGGGGTCGGTGGAAATTTATTTCTTATAGTTCTGGAGGCTGGAAGTGCAAGAGCGGGGTGCCAGCATGGGTGGTGAGGGCCTTCTTCAAGGTGGCATATTTCTCATTATCATCCCATAGAATTTGTGGCTCAAATGGTAAAGAGTCCACCTGCAAAGCCGGAGACCTGGGTTCGATCCCTGGTGGGAAAGATCCCCTGGAGGAGGGCATGGCAACCCACTCCAGTATTCTTGCCTGGAGAATCCCATGGGCAGAGGAGCCTGGCGGGGTACAGTCCAAGGGGTCCCAGAGAGTCAGACAGGACTGAGCACGCAGGCACGCACGCACGCACACCAGATGGTGCTGGAGGAGCCATGCTTTGAGAAGCACGTGGCTGGAAGAGAGACTTTCTCCCTTTCCTGGTGCCCTGAAATCGGAGGGCGGGCCGCTGAGAAAGTTGGGGCCAGTGACGGCCTGTCCTGCGCAGGGACGGGGCGGCCACCAAGTCCGTCAGACCACCTTACCGCGAGATCCAGAAGCTCACCAACGCCATCAACGCCTTCACCCTGACCAACCTGCTGCTCGTGGGTTTCGGCATCACCTGCCTCATCAACAACCTACACCTCCAGGTACCAACTTCCACGTGCCCCACGCTCCCTGCCTCACGGTGGTCTCCCCAGCACCAGCCTCCGGCGGCGGGGTCCCCATCCTCTGGGTCTGCTTGCCTGGTTCTCCAGGAGGTGTCTCCGGGAGGTCGGATGGGCGAGGAGACCGCCCCGTGGGCTCTGTCCCCTTCCCCGCCTCTCCGCACCCCCGCTCCGCCCCCACCGCCCTTCACCTCTGCCCTCTCTCCTTTCCGTTTCAGTTTATGACCTTCGTCCTGCACACCTTGGTGCGGGGCTTCTTCCACTCGGCCTGCGGAGGCCTCTACGCCGCTTGGTGAGTCAGCGGGGGCGGATGGCCATCCCAAGGGCTCCCCTTGGTGCACCCCTCCCCAGCCTCCCTCCCTGGAATGCTGGCGTCTGTGGCGCTCCGTGGTAAAGATCCTGCCTGCCAATGCTGGAGATGTCAGAGACGCGGGTTCCATCCCTGGGTGGGGAAGATCCTCCAGAAGCGGGCATGGCACCCCCCTCCAGTATTCTTGGGCTTCCTTGGTTTCTCAGTTGGTAAAGAATCCATCTGCAATGCGGGAGACCTGGGTTCAATCCCTGGATGGGGAAGATCCCCTGGAGGAGGGCATGGCAACCCCCTCCAGTAGTCGAGCCTGGAGAATCCCATGGACAGAGGAGCCTGGGGACTACTGTGGTTCACAGGGTTACAAAGAGTCAGACACAACTGAGTGATGCAGCAGCAGCTGCAGGGTGGGTGAGGATCTGGAGGTGGCCCAGCTCACTGCCCTGTCCCAGCTCCCTAGTGATGGGGAGCTCCCTGCCTCAAAGGCAGCCCTCTTGGGACGACTCCGCCGTCAGAGCGTCCTCCCTTAGGGGCAGCTGACATCCTTGGTTTGACCCTGCATCTCCCTCCACAACGCCAGCTCCCCTTCCCGGAGTGGCCCGTCTGCCCCCGTCAGCCCTGCTGGAATCTCCAGACTGCAGTCTCTTTGCCTCATAACGTCCTTGCTTCATGTGGGGCGACCCCCCCTCCCCTGGCACCCCGTTCCCCTTCCTCTGTGGCTTCTGGTTTCCATGCCGAGTGTCTCTGCTGTACGTGTGATGGGGAAAGAGGGCTGACAACACTGTAACGGCTGTGGAGCGCTTACTCCGCAGTGGGTGCAGGGTGAGATGCTGACCCCCCTCCCTTATCCAGACCTCGGGGCGGCTGCACCTGGGCCGGGGGTCACCCTGGATTCCACATGCTCATTGCTCACAGCCCAGGTCATGCTCCACGCTCCGCAGACGCCAAGCGTGGCCCATCTTGGCATCCCTTGGCAATGGCATGCCCGTCCTGGATCGTGGCTGCCGCTGCCTCCCAGCAGCCTCCCCCAGTCCGCCCTTGCCTCCCCCAGTAGGTATTTCTAACGCAGGAGCTGTCCCGTTAGGCCATGCGTCTCTTCCCATCTCTCCACAGCTGCCTCTCTTGTCTCATGTAGAGAAAAAGCCAAAGGCTCTGTTATGGCTCAAAACGTCCTGCCGGGGGACGTCCCTGGGTGTCCAGTGGTTAAGAATCTGCCTTGCAGTGCAGGGGATGTGCATTCGATCCCGGGGCAGGGAACTGAGATCCCAGAAGCTGTGGAGCAGCTCAGCCCCCGTCACGACTGGAGGGGCCGTGTGCCACAGTGAGGCACGCAGCCAAGATCCCGCGAACCGCGACCGAGACCCGCTGTAGCCAAATAGATAAATATATTAACATAAATGAAGAGGCCCCGCAGGGTCTGGCCCCCGGGGACCTCTCCCTTCCCTCCCCGCTGCGCTCACCCCCGTCTCCCGCTGCTGCAGAAACCTCGTGCGCCCCTTCCCAGCACCCCTCTTCCTGGCTGGTTCTTCCCCCAGACATCCACCAGCCAGCTGTGGCGCCTTGCTCGGGGCTTTCCCCAGAGGCCTCTTCTGAGCCTTGCCCACCTCCCTGGAAGCGCCCCCTGCTCTGCTCACCTCTGTTCCTCAGCACTGCCACCTTCTGACATGCGGTGCTTTCTTGGTTTTCGGCCGTACCACGCGCGATCTTAATTCCCTGACCAGGGACCGAACCTGTGTCCCCCTGAAGTGGGAGCTGGGAACCCGAACTGCTGGACCACCAGGCAAGTCCACACTATGTGTTCATCTCGCCTGATGTGTGACCACTGCCCAGCCACCCAGAATGCCACCTCCAGCTCTGGTTCTTTGCTCTCTCTCCACGCACCTAGACAGTGCCTGGCGCGTGGTAGGAGCTCAATAAGTGATGTGTCAGAAGAATAAAAACAGCCCGGTGAGGTTAGCACTCTCCCTGTTTTTAGGGAAGGAAGTGAAGTTCAGAGAGGCTGAGTTACTTGCTGTTGTCACACAGCTGGTGGTGGTGGTTTAGTCGCTCAGTCGTGTCTGACTCTTGTGACCTCGTGGGCTGCAGTCTGCCAGGCTCCTCTGTCCATGGGCTTTCCCAGGCAGGAATACTGGAGCGGGTTGCCATTTCCTTCTCCGGGGGATCTTCCCGACCGGATCAAACCCTGGTCTCCTGCACTGTAGGCAGAGTCTTTACCAACTGAGCTTCGACGGAAGCCCATCACACAGCTAGTAGGTGTCAGAAATTGGTTCTGTAGCCTTGAAGTCATAGCATATACCCTCGAGGCCAGGGCATATGCAGAGAGCCTGAGACTTTTTAAAAGTTTCTGCCATGCCACTTGGGATGGAACCCTCGCCTCCAGCCCTGGGAGCGCAGTCTTTAGCACTGGACTGTCAGGCCCATCCTGAGCCGGAACTTTTAACCTCTGCCTCGCCTAGTGGACAGAGCGTGATATCCAGGGCTGGAGGGCACAAGCTGGGCTGGAGAGGGGCGCACGCCCCTCACGCGGGGCCCCCTTCTCTTCGGCAGGTACCCGTCCAAACACTTTGGGACGCTGACGGGCCTGCAGTCCCTCCTCAGTGCCGTGTTTGCCCTGCTGCAGCACCCGCTCTTCATGGCCATGGTGGGGCCCCTGAAAGGAGAGCCCTTCTGGGTGAGCGGCGGGGGGGCGTGGGGGCCATGGGACCCCCCTGCCTGGGTGCAGCTGAGGAGCTGGGGGTGGGGGGCTCTCGCAGGTGGCGGAATCTTTCATTCTCGTCTCAGCCAGGAGGCACCGTGGAGGTCTCTCATCTGGGGGTTCCCAACTGGCGGTCGGTCAGACCTCCTTATAGACGCCCCAGCCTGGGCCCAGGACGCTGTAATAAGCTCCCAGGTGACCTGGGGATTGGCCCAGTCCTGATCCAAGGCAGGGACCTTCTGTCCTAGAAAGGGCTCCTCCAAACCCTCTGAGCTCAAACACCCCCCATGCTGGGGCACCAGCTGTTGGTCTTGTTGGAAAGGCTTTTCCTCGCTTTGAACTGATCCCACCTCCCTAAAGCTGACATCTGCCCCGGGGATCCACGCACTCCCCTCAACCCTCCCGCCAGAGCACGACAGTCACTGTGTCCCAAGTGCTCACCAGGCGCTGATAAGTACATCAGTGCAGTTCAGTCGCTCAGTCGTGTCCGACTCTTTGCGACCCCATGGACCGCAGCACGCCAGGCCTCCCTGTCCATCACCAACTCCCGGAGTTTACCCATACTCATGTCCGTCGAGTTGGTGGTGCCATCCAACCATCTCATCCTCTGTCGTCCCCTTCTCCTCCTCCCCTCAGTCTTTCCCAGCATCAGGGTCTTTTCCAGCGAGTCAGTTGTTCGCATCAGGTGGCCAGAATACTGGAGCTTCAGCTTCAGCCTCAGTCCTTAGTGTATTTACACTGAACATGGCCACCATGGCCCAGAGGATGGGGGATGTAGACTCGAAGTGACTGGCCCGTGAGCCACCCCGTGAGGAATGGGGTGGGCTGTGTGCAGGGTCTGAGCGGGGCCTCCCGGGCTCCTGCCCCCGCTGCACACGGCACCCACACTCACCCGCCACCACCCTGCCACAGGACCCCACTGCCCACGTCCTCAGAGGCCCAGGCTCCCAACCCACACCAGGTCATTTGGGCCCTGGTGTCAGGTGGGGTTCAGACCCAGCTCTGGAGCTTTATGGGCATCCCGTGAGATGCTGGCAGAGAGCGGCTGCCCACAGCAAGGGCTCGCTCTGTGTATCTTCCGGCCCAGAACCAGTACCCCCTAAAGGAGATCAGTCCTGAGTATTCATTGGAAGGACTGATGCTGAAGCTGAAACTCCAATACTTTGGCCACCTGATGTGAAGAGCTGACTCACTGGAAAAGACCCTGATGCTGGGAAAGACTGAGGGCAGGAGGAGAAGGGGATGACAGAGGATGAGATGGCTGGATGGCATCACCGACTCGATGGACATGAGTTTGAGTGAACTCCGGGAGTTGGTGATGGACAGGGAGGCCTGGCGTGCTGCGGTCCATGGTGTCGCAAAGAGTCGGACACGACTGAGTGACTGAACTGAACTGCACTGCACTGTACTGAAGAGGGCCCGGGGTGCAGATGGCTGCCTTCTCCTCCATGAGGGAGGCTGAGCGGCCCCCGAGGGTGAGGAAGGTGGACAGATTGCCTCTTTTTTTTTTCTCTTTCTCTCTCCCCGCCCTACAGGTGAATCTGGGCCTCCTGCTCTTCTCACTCCTGGGGTTCCTGCTACCATCCTACCTCTTCTGCTGCCGTGCCCGGCTTCAGAGGGCAGATGTCGCCTGCTGGGGGGGGGCCCCTGAAGATGCACAGCAGCCCCAAGGTGGCGGCCTAGGCCCCCCGAGTCCCGGGCCTGGACCACAGGCGGCCACGGCCTGCACAGAGGCACTGTCTTTCCCTGTGACCTCCGCACAGCGCCGGGGACCACGGATTTATAAATAACGGGAGAAGTTCTATTTTTGTGGGGACGTGTGAAAAAGAAAGAAAAAAAAAAAGAAATTCCCAAAGCCATTTTCCATTGACCAAAGACGCCCCTGTGCCAGGATCGCATCTTCTCGAGCCTGGGGTTGGAGGGCGGTGCGGCCCTGCACTTCCTCTGGGCCTCGTCTGAGGGGCCTGCCCGCTGGTGCCTTCTGGGGGCCTGTGGGGTCAGCGAACAGGTGACCCCTCAGCTGTGCAGGGCCCAGGGTACATGCGATGGCGTGTGGAACTCCCTTCTCCTCCGGGGAAAGGGGCCGAGGTGTGCTGGTCGTGTCCTGAGGCCTCGGCGTGGGAGGGAAGCCCCTCCTGGGGGCTGAAGGGTGGGTTCTCTCCCTGACGCTGCTCCCTGCAGATCTCAGAGGAAATAAAAAGGGAAGTGAGAGACTGGCTGCGGTGTGCCTGCCTGTGTCTGGGGTTGGGGGGGGTGTCTTCCCATACCTCCATCCCCCTTCCTCACCTGGGCTTAGCTGGGCATTAACTAGGACACTTAAGGTGCCAGCCCGTCCACCCCCAGCTGCCTGCCTCAGCTCGTTGTTATTTGCCGCACCCAGGTGGAGCAGGTGGAGGTCCTGCCGTCTGCTCCCACCCACCTCCCCACTTCTCAGGGTTTGGGGTACATCTGGCAGGGAGGTTGGCCTTTCTCCCTACTGACAATCAAGGCTTTGGAAAAAATGCTAAGGCGTGCCTCTTGAACTTTCTTGTCATGTGTCTCTGGAGGTCTGTTTAAAGTAACATTTTTTGGGGGGCGGGTGTTGTGTTTTATCTTAAAACTTCATGCAAATTTCGAGCTTCATCTTGTGCTATATTTATATTTACTTTCAGGAATAAAGGGAGACTTTAAAAGTTACCTGCATCAAGGGAAGACACCATCTTTGAGGGCAAGGGGCCCTCCAGGAAGCTATACCTCATTTATCCCACTCCTGCCTCTCTTTCTGTCCTGGGACATAAACCTGAAACTCACAGAGGGGAGGGACGCGGCAGGGAGGGGCCTGTGTGTCCATGCTCTGCCTGTCCCAGCTACACAGGCCCCTCACTGTGTCCTCACCGTAGAGGTCGGTGTCTCCGGGTCGTTTTGTAGAGAGAGAAAGGCTCAGACACGTTAAGGCACAAGACCCAAGGCACAGAGCTGGCAGGTGGTGGGGCTGGGCGTTGTGGCTGCTGAGTGTGAAGCTCAGGTCTGCCGATGCAATCAGCAGAAAGGAGGTTCTGAGATTGTCAGTCCAGCTCTCTGCTGCCCTCTCAGGGCAGAGAGGAACCACAAAGGCCTTATGTACCACCCTACTCTCAAAAAACCTAGGAGAACCCTGAAATAATGGCCGTGGAGGACAGTATTGCAGAGGAGGCCTCCCTTTGTCTGCAGTTCTCTTTAGAAGCGGATTCGGTAGCCTGACTCCCCCATCTGATGGATGTCCAGCTGGGTCTGGAGACGCGGTTAAGCCACACGGCTCAGCCCTGGCTGCTCGCAGCCCAGGCTCCTGGCTTCCCACGGTGTCCTTTTCGCAAAGTAGGAAACCAGATTTGGACCGCATCCGCCAACGGGTTGGACGGGCTCCCATCGGCCTTGCCTGGGTCTCGCTCCACTCTGTGCCCGGGGACCTTGACCTTCCGTCTGGAGAGGGGCGGGCGGAGGGAGCCCGGCTGTGCGCCCCGGACTCTGCGCTCCGCAGGAGGCGCTCCGTGGCTGCGGCTGGGACGGGGTTGAGGGAGCCAGGGGAGACCCCACACCCTCCCTCGACAGCCCCTGCCGGCTCGTCTGCCTCTCCTGGGTCGCATCTCCAGACCCCTCCCCTAAGATAGCCCCGTGCCCCCCGACCACGGCGCCACCGACCCTCGAGGCTGAAAAAGGGGGCCTCGACCGCGCCCCCGCCCCTGCCCAGAGGGCGTGGGACCGGGTGGGGGACGCAGGCGGGGATCTCGGCCTCCTTGGGGTGGGGTGTCTTCTCGCCCCGCGTCCCCTGGGGAGGGGGCTGGCGGGGGCGGCCGTGAGCTGAAGCCTGTTTGTCGCGGCGCCGCCGAGTGGAACAGATGGCTGGGAGGGGGGGAGAGGGTACGTGGCGGGGAGGAGGAGGCTGCGGGGGCCGGGGGCTGAGGAACGCGGGATTTCGACGCCCCGAGTCTCCCGGGAGAAGCGCCCCTCCCCACTTCTTCCCAGAAAGAGGGGGCGGGCAAGCGCCTGCCCTTTCTCCCCCCCCCCGAGAACCCCTCCCCGCAGACCCCGCCGTCCCCCCGGGGGCGCGCCCCTCATCCCCGGGACCCCCAGAGCGGGCGGCGTCCAGGCCGCCGGGACGCAAGGGTTAATGGGGGTCCCCACCCCCGCTCCGAGGGGCGAGGGGGCGGCGGGACGCGGGGCGAGACTTCTGGGGGAAAATGTGCCAATTGGAACATCACGCAGATGAGCTAGGGTGGGGGCTGGGCAGGGCATAGGGCGGGGGTCGGTGGGCGAGGGACCCGAGGGGCGGGCTGGGGGCTCCGGCCAGGGCAGTGATGGGGACCGCCGCGGGGGCCCGCGGGTCTCTGCAGAGGAGGCCGCCCCTCGACCCTGCGCCCCAGAAGAACGAGGCTCTCTCAATCTCAGGTCAGGGTCTCAGATTCCCTGCGAAGGGGGCAGGCAGCGGCTTACCTCGCGACCCTCACCGCGGCCCCGCCCCGTCTGTCTCCTGCATCCTTCTCCACCCCCATCTGCGGCATCACCCCTGTCCACGCAAGAGTTCTGTCCGTGGCTTCCGCCAGGATCTAACTTTTCTCTCTTTGCTTTCTCCTGTCTGCCCTCCTCCCTCGGGACCACCGCACCTCCGAGGAGCTGTTTCTCCGCCTTCAGAGACCTTCCTAACCCAACCCCACGTGTTAAAATGCAGATTCCAGGGCTCAGGGAGAAACTGGTCCAGTGGGTCTGAGGGGCTTGGGAACCTGCGTCTTAGCTGTTTCCCACCCGAATCAGATAGGAAAGACCTTCACTTCAGAAACACCGGGCAGGGACTGGGAAGCCTGGATAAGCCTCCCTCCACGGCCACTCCCAACCTCTCTCGCAGGATCCTGCCCTCCCCTCTGCTCGGTGTAGTCACCTGGGCTTCCAGGGGACAAGAAGATGCCAGGAAGGACGGAAGGAAGCAGGGAGGGAGGAGGAAGGAGGAAGCTGCGAGTCTGTGCCTGCTGCTCCCTCTCTGAGCTGGGCCTTTCTTAGCCTTCCTCTCTCTGTGCCCGGCCCTCTGCTGCAGCGGGGAGCCGTCCTCAATCTGGCCACCAGCCTTGCCTCACTATCTCCCTTCCCTTTCCCACCTCATCTGAAGTTTCTAGGAAGGCCAAAGGCTCCTGGGATGGGCCGTTTGGGTCTTAGGGGGAACGGCAGAGCCTGAGTCCCCACCTCCCCAAGAAAGAGGCAAAAGCACCCCTGGGATTGAAAGAAAAACCAGAGGAGGCGGGCAGGGCTCGGAGAAAGATAACAGCAAACAGATAGGTGACCTTCAAGGGCCTTGCACTTACTCCCCACGACAACTCCCTTTAGGCAGGCTCTGTGGCCCCCAGGTTGTAAATGCAAAACCAAACGAGGGATGCTCAGAGAGGTTAAGTGACTTGCTCAAGGTCACACTGCAAGTGGGAAAATAACTCGGTAATTCACACCTCTATGTCTCCCAGAGCCTTTCTCAGGAGGCTGCTGGGAGGTGCCCCAGGCCTGCCCTGCCTGCCCCACCCCCGGGGGCCGTGGGGACAGGAGAGGGGACCGTGCAGAGATGAAAGGGGAACATCTGATAAGTCTGGCTGGAAACATTAAAAATTCATCTAGAAACCTGACCCCGGCTGGACCTTGGGCCTACCACCTGGACTGTCCCCACCTGGTGGCCTCTCAGAGCCTGATGGGCAAATGTCACTTCCACAGGGTCCTGGGAGCCCCTTCCCACCCTCACCCCGCAAGTCTTTGCCTTTCATAGGAGAGGGGTTCTCTCATGGATTTGGGAGCTAACATCAGGAGTCAGCAGCTCAAAAAGCAGGGCTGACAACCCTCCCCCCACTCTGAGTGTAAGAACCTTAGAGGTTTAAGGGCTTATGGACCTTGTCATCTGGTGTCCTTCTCTGCCTCTCCCCAGGCGGAGAGATGCTCACGCTCAGGTTAGGATCCCTGCGCCTGACTGTGATACCCACAGTGGCCGGTAAGGGGCAGCCCCCTCCTGGGAGCCAGCCCTAGCCTGAGCCTCTCCCAGCAGCTTTGAAGGAGGAGAACAGAACCCCACGGCTAAGGTCAGCAAGATGGAGCTTTGGCCTTGAGGAGGGGCTCTGGACTCTGTTATCTGAGGCAGGGAGCGAGGGTCCCATGTCTGGGGAAGACTGAGGAACTTTAGGAGAGGTGCAAAGTGGATTTGTGGTGTTCACATTCATGGTAATGGAGGGCCCACATGGTGCAATCTTTCCAGCTGGAGTGAAGGTGTCGGGGGGAGGGCAGGAGAGAAAAAGATAGAAAGCGAGGACCGGACGCTGTAGGGCCTCCGAGGCTTTGCTAAGACGTTTTATCTTTAACTTGCAGGGGAACAGGGAGCCCGTGGTACGTGCCTGAGTAACACAATGACATAATGCGAGTTCTGGTCTGATGGATCTGGCCAACATGGGCCCGCGGAGTGGGAGGCAGGCAGAGATCGAATGCAGGAAATCGGGAGAGGAGGTTACTGCTATTTTCTTCCACATTCTAGGCATGAGGTAATGAGGAGACGCATCAGGCAGGGAGCTGGGGCTGTGGGGGGGAATGGGAAGGAAGAGCTGGGCGGGGGACGCGGGGGGACCGGGTGGGTGAGCTGATGGGAGATTCAAGGAAGAAACGGAGGAGCTCACAGCCACGGGTGTCGGGCAGCCAGAGAACACAGAAAGCAGAGAACACGGGCTGGGGGTGGGCACTCGGTGAGGGGGGTCCAGGAGGTTCCACTCGGGGCCGGGAAGTGTTGCACAAATCCCCTCCCCTCTCTGAGTGGGCCTCCACTGCCCTCCTCGGAGCATCCCTGGGGGGTGGACCGGATGGCCTTGCAAGGCCCTCCGGTCTCAGGGTGTGCGGCCCAGGCTTATCCATCTGTGTTGTCTGGAGGCTGGTGTCTGGGCATGTGAGATCTCGGGGTGGTCTCTGTGCGGGGACTCACGGGAGTGGCTGTGCATGCCCATCAGTATTTGGGGTGCATCTGCCTGTTTGTGGGGCCCGTGGGTGTTGGCGTGCCTGCACGTGCTCTCTCTCGCTCTGCTTTGGTGCAAGTGTGTGTGAGCGAGCGTGTGAGCGTGGGTGTGCACGTGATGGGCGTCCGTGGGTCTGTCTGGGCGGGTGGGGGCGGGGGTGGGGGAAAGTGGCCTTGCTGTCGGCTTTCTCCAGAGGCTCACACACCCCCCTCGCTTTCACCGTTCTGAAATAGCATCTGGACCAAAAGCCCATGAATATTTCACGACGATAATTCTGTGACCTGGACAGCCTGCTTCTGATTTACCAGCATCCTCCCTCCTCCCCCTCCCTGCCCAGGCCCCAGGGGTCTCTCCTCCTTCAGAGCTCTTGCAGGCTGGCCCCCTAAGCCCACTCATCAGCCTCCTCAAAGCCAGCATGACAGGCGCCCCCGTGAGACCCCAGATTCAGCACTCTCCACTGCACCCCAGCCTCACACCCTTATCCAAAGTCTGCCTGCTTCAGGCCTCAGATGGTAACTCCTGTTCCATCCTCCGCTCTCTGCCAGCCTTCTGGGACCCCTGGCCAAGGCCACAGGCCCTCAGTATCCTTAAGCCCTGGCACCACGGTATCCTCTTTCCATCCCCAGCTTCCAACTTACATTCTTAACCCTAAATTTAAACCATCCAAGTCTCCCCCAATTGCTTCTGGCAGACGAGACTCACCCAAGTCCTCAGCCAAGGCTCTCCCCTTTCCCTAGCCTCTCCTCCACACACCGGAAAGATGAAGCTTCTCATCATACCTCAAGTGAGCAAGACACCCCGACTGGGGATTCTCATCCCTCTGATCACCAAAATCCCTTGGCTTTTCCACTAACCCGCTTGGAGAACTGCTTCTCTGACCAGATTCCTCCCTGATGTCTTCTGCCTCACAGGAGCCGAGGGGAAGAGAGCCCATTGGCCTACAGGGTTGCTGTGTACAGCTGTGCAGGTTGCACTCTGCACAAGGGCCGAGTGTGAGCTGAACTCCAGCTTTTTGCTGTTTGCTAAAGTGTTTGCTGCAGTCTGAAGCTGTGTTGCCCTAAGGAAGAGGTGTCTTTTTCAGGTTTACCCAAAGCCATGTTTGGGCTGGCTGTGACCATCGCTGCCCATGTTATCACTCCTCCTTGCAGGGGGAAGTGAGAGATGCTCCGTTTTCCTTCCTGAAGGAACAGGGCCTGGGAGAGAACCATTAGCCAGGCTGGAGGCCTTCCCCAGGTCTGGCTCCTCCGGCACAGACAACTCAGGGTCGGCTGCAGCCGCTTCTCCTGGACAGATGAGGAGGCGAGGTGTGGTCAGCACACTCCTGGCTTTCGGATTTCACCTGACCTGCCCGGGGCTCCACAGTCACCCACTTCTTCCTCCGCCTTCAGTTTCTTCTCGTAGGGGAAACAGCAGGAAGCACTTGGATGCTGTGGAATGGCTCCTGATTGCTGTCTAACTCTCCCGGCCCCTGAAAGCGTGATGGTTCTAAGCCCTTCTCCCACTTTTGAGATCCTGAGCCAATAAACTTTACAGGAGATAAAATAATAGAATTTTTTAATAAACTTTTTTTTCCCCCAAAACAATGTCTGTTGATCTTCACCCACACAGGGGCCATGGTGGAGAGGAACGTTCTCTCCAGGCACCCTCAAAAGTGTCCAGGGTAGACTTAGGAGAAAAGTATTTCTCCAGTGTCGGGAAGTTGAGGCGAGGGGCGAGGATAAGCAGAGGCCTGGGGCTGGCCTGACGTCCCCCCAAAGGGCTCCGGGTAGCGGCGCCCTTCCAGGAGCTTACGAGGGCTCTGCTGGTGGACGCTGCTCCGCAGACAAAGCTCCTCTCGAGTCTACCATAGGCGCTGGAGGACGGGGTCCGCGGCGGCCCGGGGTGCCCACTCAGCCTCGGGATGGGCACGGGTTGACGGCCGGAGATGGGGAGAAGACCCTGGCCATGTCTTCGGGTGGCTGGGCCACCAGATGTGCGCTTCGGGGGCTGCCATCGGCCGGCGGCCCGGGAGGCGGGGAGAGGTGGCCGGATCCCTGGGGATGCGAGGCGCGGGGAGAAGACAGGCCGCCAGCCCGCGGTGGGGACTGGAGACGGAGGATGAGGGGCGGGGGTGGGGGGCCGGGGAGACGCCGGCTGCTTCAGTCTCAGCACCGCGGTCAGAGGTGGTGGGGCGCCAGGATCAACAGGCAAAGCAGCGGGGCGGCGAGCCCGGGAGCGCGCGCGGGGCCGCGGGAGTCCGGGGGCGCCTGGCAGGCGGCGCCGGGGCACGTCTGCTCGCCCCGCCGGTCCTCGCTGCCGTAGCCGCCCCAGTAGTCTTCCTCGGTAGGCGCGTCGCCACCCGGGCTCCCCCGCGCGTCTTCGGCGGGCAGGTCGCGGTAGAGGGTGGAGGGGTCGGCCGGCGGTGCCCCGGCCTCGGCCACCCCGTACAGGTGGTTGGAGGAGCTGTTGGCGCGCGCGCGGCCCCCGGGCCGCGTGGGCGCGGCAGGCGGGCAGGCCTGGAAGTCGGCCTCGCGGAGCGCGCGCAGGTCGCGGCCCCGGCGCTCGGGTGGCGAGGCGCACGTCACGTCGGAGCTGGACACGCGCGCGCGCTGGAACCAGGCCCAGAGCGGCTGCGCGCGGCAGTCGCACGCCCAGGGGTTGGCGTTAAGCCGCAGGAACTCGAGCGACGGCAGGTCGGCCAGCGCCTCGCCGGGCAGCGAGGCCAGGCTATTGTTGAACAGGTAGAGGATGGTGAGGCGGCCGAGGCCGCGGAAGGCCGCGCGGTGCACGCCCTGCAGCCGGTTCCCGTGCAGCAGCAGCCGGTCCAAGCTGCCCAGGCCGCGGAACACGTGCTCCGTGAGCAGCCGCAGGCGGTTCCCGTGCAGGAAGAGGTGGCTCAGGTTGGCCAGGTCCGCGAACAGGTCATCCTGGGGCCGGCATGGGGGAGAAGAAGACGGATGAGTGCGCCTGAGCCGGCCTCGGAGGGCGTTAGGGAAGGGCGGGGAGCAGCGTGGCAGACCAGGAAGGGGTCCGCCTTCTAGAGTCCTGGGTTCGAATCCTGCCTCCTCTAACCTATTTGTGCAGGGAAAGCAGTGTAGTTCTTATAACTTTGGGGTGCATCAGAATCCCCTGCGGATCCCTGATCCCCGCCCCGCCCCCCAGTTTCCGATTCAGCAGGTCTGCGGTTGGGGTCGGGGCAGGAGCCCTGAGATGCTGCATGTCTTCACGAGTTCCCAGGTGACGCAGACGCTGCAGGTGGGAGGGCCACACTTGGAGACGGGAACTTACGATTTGGTTGAGCATTTACCTTGTTTCATTTCATCTGCACATCTTACAGACTTCCTGACTCCAAATCCTGGCCCTACTATTAACTGACCCTTGAGCAAGTCACTCAGTATCCCTGTGACTCAGTCCTTCGTCTGTAAGATGTGGTTAAATGAAACAACAGGTATTGATATATGGGGTGGGCATTGCCTGAGTTAGCCATTATTGTGAACTTGGCCAGCAATATGTCTCCTCATCCGTAAAATGGGAATGAATGTACCTCCTCCTGGGTTTGTTCTGAACCTTAAAGACAATCCACGTGCGGATGAGATGGGTGAAGTCCGGGTTTAAATGCAGCTTTGCCTTCTTTGCAGCTGCGTTACCTTCCACAAGTTATTTAACCTGTTTCCTCAGTGTGTATAACTCAAAAGAACAACTCTTTCAGCAGACTGAGGAGGGTTACATGAGATCCGGTAACCATGTGGTACCCAGTCGGCACACAGACCACCATCAATAAATTATGGTTATTATGACAATGGGGGCTTCCTGGGTGGTCAGGGATAAAGAATCCACCTGCCAACGCGGAAGACAAGGGTTCGATCCCTGGGTCAGGAAGATCCCCTGGAGAAGGAAATGGCAGCCCACTCCAGTATTCTTGCCTGGAGAATCCCAGCCTGGTGGGTTACAGTCCACTGGGTCACTTTAGCTACTAAACAAGAACAACATTATGACAACAGGGTCTTAGAATTAGGTCCCATCCCCTGTCCTTTAACAGAGGACCTTCCTGGAGCCTGAAAGTTCTGCTACTAGGCTGGGACATTAAGGGGACCATGTCAGCTCCACCCCACAGGGACAGAGGGGCTGTGCCCCCTGCCCAAGGCTGGGGAGTCTCTGAATCGGATCCTATTAGTGCTGGAAGGGCCCTGAACTGTGGTTCCGGGAGCGGAAGGGTGGGGTGGGTGTGCTCCATGGAGGGGAGCTAGCAGGGGCCCAGGCTCTGTATTTTAGCCAGTTCACCAAGGTATTGGTGATGGGCAACCTGGTTAGGGAGTGACTGCTTCTGTGTGCACCAGCCCAACCTACCTTTTTTTACAGAGAGTACTGATACCCAGACAGATGAAGGGCTCGCCAGAGAGGCGGCCAGAGCCCCAGTCCTGAGGTACCCCCCCCTTGTGGAAGACACCACTGTGGTCCGCAGACACAAGGGGTCTGGTTCTGGGGGACAGGAGCATCCTACACCCTCAGTCCACCTCCCCCTGGATTCCCAGTTCCTGGCAGTGGCTCTACCACTGAGATGACCCCCCCAGCGGCCCCTCCCCGCCAGGCGCCGGGTCTCGGGCTCTCGGGCAGGGGGCGGGCGATGACTCCCAACCCACACCCCCCCCACCCCGCCTCCACCTTCCTGTGCTCCCGCGTTGTCTCGCCCCCTCCCATCTGGCTTCCGCCCTCTCCGCTACAGGAACCGCGGCTGCCAAGAACCCTCCTCTCGGCCGCACCGAGATCCGCTCCCCTCCACCTTGAGGCTCCCTGCCGCCCCCCCGCCCCGCTCAGGTCTCCCTCCAGGGGCCTCGAGCCTGGTCCAGCGGGCCCTGGCGTCCTTGTCTTTCTCTTCTCGGCTCCCCCAGGGCGGGGGCTGAATGCCTTCCACTCAGGAACACCTAATGAGCATTTCTCTTTTTAATGGAGCTTCAGCAAGAGTAAGATGGACCCAGAGATGCCGGGTCCAAGGATTGATATGGGAGGGAGGGGTACAGAGGGCATAGGTGATGGGCACTTCGGAAGCTTCCGGAGGTCCGGAAGGGGCGACCCAAGTTCAGAGACCCCAGGGAACTCAAGCACCCTTGACCCGCAGCCCCAGTTTTCCGCTACAGAATTCCCTGAATCCAGTCTCTTAGTCTTTCCTCCCGAAAGTCCTGCCCCTGCCCTTTCTGAAACCCAGCCTTGGGGGGTACCCCACCCCCACCCCCGCCCGATCCAAGCTGTTGCCAAATCCCACTGCCACTTCCTAGGCTGCAGCTCTCAGATGCAGCCCTTCCCCTCCCCGCTGTGAAAACGGTTCTCTGTGCATTAATAAGCTCTTGACTTTCACAGCCCTCGCCCTCCCCCACCACCCTCCCTCTCACCCCCTCCCTCTGGGCAGAGAGCATCTGCTAAAGTCATCCTCTTCCATTTCGGAAAAACCACATTTCCCTCGCAACACCCCCCTCCCCCCGCCCCGCCCCGCCTCAGCCGGTTCACAGCTCTCTGCATCCATTTGGAATCTCAGCGCAGCGTCCCTGCCCCCTTCCCTGGTCAGCATCCTGTTCTTAACCTTGCCTCTCCCCGGTCCAGCCTCCAATCAGCTGCTGGGCTGTGTGACCTTGGCAGCTGCAGGCACCTCTCTGAGCCTCAGTTTTTTTTGTTTGTTTTTTTTTTTTTTTTAACCCCCATCGGTGAAACAAGGGACTTGAGGTCGTTGATCATTAAGATCCATCCTCATCTGATATTAATGAGCAAGAGAGTCCTGGAATGTACCTCATTCATTCAACAAAGCTGCGCTGAGTGTCTGCTCTGTGCCAGGCACCCCCACGGATGGCTTCACCCATCTACCCCGGGAATCATCACCATCATTTGCGTCAGCAGCTGAGTAACTGAGCGCTTACCATGTGCCAGGCTCTGTGCTACACAGATCCCATGTAGTAACCGGATCCTCACAGCCCTGTGAGGCAGAAAATATTATCCTCCCCCTTTCAGAGATTAGGGGAAGGAGGCTCAGAGAAGGCAAGTGGCTGGCCTAGTGCAACGCCCAATAGGAAGTGACGTGCAGACGTGAACTCTGGAGCCAGGCCTCCGAACAGCTGCACTCTAGACTGAGACAGACCCGAGTGATTCTAGGCTGTGCTGCTCATGAGTTGAGTGGCCTTGGACGGGATGCCTTAACTTCTCTGAGCTTCGGTGTCCTTAGCCATTGAATGGGGGGAACGATGCTTACTCTGGACGGGGCTTCCCTGATGGCTCAGCGAGTAAAGAATCCGCCTGCAATGCGGTAGACCCCAGTTCGATCCCTGGGTTGGGAAGACCCCCTGGAGAAGGAATAGGCTACCCACTCCAGTATTCTGGCCTGGAGAATTCCACGGACTGTATAGTCCATGGGGTCACAAAGAGTCGGACTGACTGAGCGACTTTCACTTCACTTCACTGGACTGGGCATGCGGAGCCCTTTTCAAGCAGCATCCCCTTTAATCCTCACAACAGACTCCTGGGGTTTAGGGCATTGTCCCTGTTTCACAGATGGGTCCGTTGAGGCTCAGAGCGTTTAAGTAACTTGCCCAAAGCCACAGGGCAAATGAGATCTGCCTGATGGAAAGACTGCTCTTTTGTGGCACGCAGGCTGCTCTAATGATTCAAAAAAGGGTCCGTGTCTCTATCACGCAGTTCCACCCCAGTAGGAATGGTGCTGCAGGAGAGCAGGGACCCTGTCCTTGGTCACGTCTGAAGCCCTGGCACCCAGGATGCAGCCTGGCGTGTGCTCAGTGAGTTAGCTGTGAGCAAGGTGCCTGCCACGGGCTGTCCCAGGGCAGGGCATCCGGGAGAACCCTCAACCCCGTTTCCAGCTCCACCACCCTCCTCCTGAGACGCTGTGGTCCTCTTCCCTCCACCAGCGCGCCCCTCCTGGGCGGCCCAGCACCATCGCGGGTCACGCCTGTGCCCTGGGGACCTCACCCCTGGGCATGTGCCCCACCTGCCTGTGGCATCTCCCAGGCTAGTCTCTCTGGGCCGTTCACAGGCAGAGGCTGCCTCCTTCCCATTTGTGAAGGGCCAGGTGTTTCCTTCCCATGACGCCCGTGCCATTCAGGCCAGGGGCGTACAGAACCAGCACGCCCCATTTTAGAAGAGCCCAGCACCCCTCAAGGTGCCCCCTGCCCAGGTCGTTCCTGACCGCTGGCCCCGGCTGCCATTTGTGATGGCGGGTCAGGCTGTGACGACCAAACTGATTCAGCACGGGACTTTACAAATACGAGTTCATTGACTCCTTACAGCTGTTGATGGAAGGTATTCTTTTTACTAGTCCCATCTTAAAGTTGGGGAAACTGAGGTTCAGAGTCAGGGGCACCAACTTGCCGAAATCAAGTTGGAAAATAACAGAGCAAGGATGCAAACTCAGGTCTGCTGACCCTAGATTCCCTAACCTACTGGAGTGCAACTGGATGGTAGAGACACCTGGCTCTTTTTTAATCGTTAAAAAAGAGTTAATCATTAAAAGATTTGATCATTTTAAAAGCCTGCATAGTATAACCGATATATATTGATAAGGAGGTCAGGGTCTCAGTAATAATGGTTGTCACACGAGTAATAATTAGCAACAATAATAACCATAATAACCATAGTGCCCATATATTGATGTGGCCCTGTGCTAAATTTTATTTTCTCTTATTTGGCTGTACCATGTTGCACACGGGATCTTAGTTCCCTGACCAGGGATCGAACCTGTGCACCTTGAAGGGTAGTGCTAAGTGTTAAGCACTGGACTGCCAAGGAATTCCCTACATTTTAATCCTTACAAAACTTCTTGAATCAGTATTGATATGATTAAGTACTATCATGATTGCCAGAGAGGAAATGCACGTGGAGAAAGGTTGAGTAATTTGTCCAAAGTCACACGTGATCCAGGATTTGAACTCTGGTCTGACAGATTCTAAAGCATGTGCTTTCAGAAATAAGCCCACTCTGCTGCTTTTATGAGTGCCACACACCCCCCCCCCCCGCCCCCCGGCACCTGGTCAGACCCCCGTGGAGAGTTCTGAGTGATGCAAACGGCCTGAAATGTCATCAGATCACGAGGGTTCGAGCTCCGTGGGTCTTCCTGGTGGTGCAGCCTCAGAAACGTCATTCTGTGCCCCTGCTCCCCGCTTGCTGTGAGGCCTGTGATGCTGAGATCGCACAAGTCCCCAGGCACTGGGACAGTGTTTACGAGACTTTGGGACAAAGTCTTTGGGACCCTCGGTCTCAGCTGCCTTATCTGTAAGGAGGTGTGAACAATCCCCAAACAGGGCTGCAGAAATGAGATGAGGTGACCAAGTTAGGAAGAAAACCGTGAGGTGCCAAGTTAGGAAGGAAAAAAAAAAAAAAAAGGAGTGTTCTGGTACCCACCCGTGGTCTCAGCAGAATCCTTGAAGTTGACCCATATCTTCAGGATAGGCCCCAAGATGAGCCATTTCACCGAGACCAGTATTCAATGAGGCGGGTTTCTCTTTCTAAAATAGTATCTTAACAAGCATTTATAGCATGCTTACCGTATGCCAAGCACTATCTTAAGTGCTTTACAAATTATTCATGCACTTAACGCTTCTAAAATCCCTAGGAGATGGATGCTATGACTACTCCAATTTTACAGATGGGAAAACTGAGGCTCAGGGAGGTTATAAATGTCACACACTTGTAAATGACGGAGCTGACACCTGTCAAGTCCTTACCACAGCACCCGACACTTAGTGTGCCCGCTAATGGCTTCTTGTTTAGTCACTAAGTCCTATCCAACTCTTTGTGACCCCATGGACTGTAGCCCTCCAGGCTCCTCTGTCCACGGGATTTCCCAGGCAAGAATAGTGGAGTAGGTTGTTATTTCCTTTTCCAGTGGATCCTCCCGACCCAAGGATCGAACCCACGTCTCCTGCAATGGCAAGTGCTTTCTTTACCACTGAGCCACTAGGCTGAGGGCTAGTGGGCTGGTACTATTAGTATTTATGCAATGAATATGCTTGCAATGCAGGAGACCTGGGTTGGGAAGATTCCCTGGAGGAGGGCAGGGCAACCCACTCCAGTATTCTTGCCTGGAGACTCCCATGGACAGAGGGGTCTGGCGGGCTACAGCCCATGAGGTCACAAAGCGTCAGACACGACTGAGCAACTAAGCACAGCACACGTAGTAAGAATAAAACACAACATACTTTCCCGGCGAACGATCTATTTTACTTCCTGTCTCTCCCCACCCCTAGAATGCTCTCCACAAAGGCAGGACTTTCCTCTGTTAACACTGCCCTTTTTTCACCAGCAAGCACTTACTTGGTGCTCAATAAATGCTGGATTACTGTTGCTATCGTTACTGTCCCTGTGAGCATCAGATGCGCACAGTGCTGAGCAGTCAGGCCCCAGCCCGGAGCGGGGAGGGAGAAGGGCCGTCCAGGTGGGTGTGGGGAGAGGGTCGCAGCTGGAAATCCAGACGCCTGAAACTGAGAGGGAGGCTTTTCTCCTCGGATGGTTTGCAGGGCCTGCTATTGCTTCCTGGGGAAGCAGTGGGAGGACTTGACTGTCAGACAGTCAGCATAAGAACAACAGGGAACAATATTTAGATCAATAACAACAATAAATAACAATTACTGTTACTCCTTCCTTTTTCTGAGCATCCATTTCCCAGCAACTTCACAGCTCATTACCCTTTCTTGTCTCCTCCCATTGGGCTGAGACAGTAGGTTTTGGGGGATGGGATCTAGGAAGGGTAGGGTTTCCCCTGGTCTCGGCACCCAGTGAGCGGGAGCCTCCTGCGGGGTGCCAGCCGCAGTGGCTCTGCCCTCCGTGTCCCCCTGCCCGCGACGCGGGAGGGCGTGCGGGTGGGCGAGAAAAGCCGCCACGATGCCCCTCCGGGCTGCACTGCCCGCGAAAAGGCAGAGTCCCCCGGAAGGCAAGGGGGAGAGGAGAGATCACGGGAAGAGACACACACCTCCACCCAGACAGACTTGGGGGGGGTGTGTGTGGAGTGGGCGCGTGAAGGGAGACAGACAGAAGAGGCAGAGGCAGACAGACGGGGGAGGCGAGTCAGTGAGCAAGATGGAGAGGGGCTGCGAGGGAGAGACAGACAGACAGCGAGTCAGACGGGGGAGTGGGGGAGCAGAGAAAGATGGAAGGGACAAAGAAAGCCCTGGACCAGGGGAAGGAGCAGAAGCCTTCAGAGGGGAGGGAGATGCTGAGAAATGGAGGGAGGGGCTTAGACACAGAAGGAGGGGCCGGGACACGGAGGGAGGGGCCGGGACACGGAGGGAGGGGCGGGACACGGAGGGAGGCGGTGAGACACGGACGGAGGGGGCGGGACACGAAGGGAGGTGGTGAGACACGGAGGGAGGGGGTGAGACACAGAGCGAGGGGCCGGAACACGGAGGGAGGGGCCGGGACACGGAGGGAGGGGGCGAGACACGGATGGAGGTGGTGGGACACGGAAGGAGGGGCCGGAACACGGAGGGAGGGAGTGAGACACGAAGGGAGGTGGTGAGACACGGAGGGAGGGGGTGAGACACGGATGGAGGTGGTGGGACACGGAAGTAGGGGCCGGGACACGGAGGGAGGGGGCGAGACACGGATGGAGGTGGTGGGACACGGAAGGAGGGGCCGGAACACGGAGGGAGGGGGTGAGACACAGAGGGAGGGACTGGGACACGGAGGGAGGGGGCGAGACACGGACGGAGGGGCGGGACACGGAGGGAGGGGCCGGGACACGGAGGGAGGGGCCGGGACACGGCGAGAGGGGGTGGGACACGGAGGGAGGGGGTGAGACACGGACGGAGGGGCGGGACACGGAGGGAGGGGGCGGGACACGGAGGGAGGGGGCGGGACACGGAGGGAGGGGCCGGGACACGGAGGGAGGGGGTGAGACAGGGACGGAAATAGTGAGACACGGAAATGCTGAGCAACGGAGGCGCTGGGCGCGAGGTAGGGAGGGTCCCGGGGGAGAGAGGCGAGCAGGAGAGGACTCCCCTGTTCGCGTCCGCGCGCGCCAGGCTCTCACCTGTAGGTGGACCAGGCTGTTCTCCTGGAGGTAGAGGTACTGCAGGCTGACCAGGCCGCGGAAGATGGTGCCGGGCAGGCTGCTGAGCTGGCAGCGGTAGAGATGCAGCGACTGCAGCCGCTCCAGGCCCTGGAAGGTGTCCGGCTCCAGGGAGCGCAGGTGCCGGTTGTCGCCCAGGTCCAGCTCCTCGAGCGCCTGCAGGTGGCGGAAGGTGCCCGGGTAGATGGCCGAGAGGTTGTTGGAGAAGAGCCACAGGGTGAGCAGGCTGGGCCCGAAGGAGCCGGGCCGCAGCGCGCTGATGAGGTTGTTCTGCAGGAAGAGGCGCTGTGTGCCGGGCGGCAGGGCCCGCGGCACCGCCGAGAAGTTGTTGGCCTGGCAGCTCACGGTGGGCGGCGCCGGGTAGCAGGTGCAGAGCATGGGGCAGCGGGCGGCGGCGGGGGCCGCGGCCAGGAGGAGCAGCAGGACGCAGGCCGGGGGACCTGCGAGCAAATAGGCGCTAGGCGGGCTGCCGGCGGGCGGGGGTTAGCAGACCCCGCCCACCTACCCGAAGGGGACCTGCAGGCCTACGAGGCGGGTGGGTGGGGGGGGCGTTGGGCGGGCTTCAGGCGTGGGGGGCGGGTGGAGTGGGGTGCCAGCCGCAGGCCCGCCCGCCCACCTACCCCTAAGCGGACCTGGGCCGAGAGCCTTGCCTTCCTAGGTTGGGGGAGGCTGGGATTCGGGGTGCAAGAATTGCAGGAGGCCCTGGTCACTTCCACCGACTTCCCTGGTGGCTCAGACGGTAAAGCGTCTGTCTACAATGAGGGAGACCCGGGTTCGATCCCCTGGGTGGGGAAGATCCCCTGGAGAAGGAAATGGCAATCCACTCCAGTACTATTGCCTGGAAACCCCCATGGACAGAGCAGCCTAGTAGGCTATAGTCCATGGGGTCGCAAAGAGTCGGACACGACTGAGCAACTTCACTTTCATTTTCTGGCCACTTACACTTGGAGGCTCCTGGTACATTAAAATAAAATTAATTAATATTAATGCTCAGAGGACACTCTGATTATGTTGAAAGTTGTTTGATGAGTGGCCATCTACTTTCCTTCCCGTTTTCACTGTGGTGGGTCTGATGGTGACTCTGGTCTTGGGCCGGTTGTCAAGAACGGCCCAAATGTCAGGTATGGACCACTGCTATGTGGTCTGGGTGCTGGGGGGCAGCCCTATAGGACGTTCCATCCAGCAGGGGTCCCCAGCCAGGACCTAATGCCTGAGGCTCTGAAGTGGAGCTGATGCAACAATAGCAGAGATTAAGCGCAGGACAAACCTAACGCGCTTGCATCATCCCCAGACCACCCCCTCTCCTGGTCCATGTAAGAACCGTCTTCCACGAAACCGTCCCTGGTGCCGAGAAGGCTGGGGACGGCGGCTACACGGGGCTTTAGCAGCAGCCCTGTCCTCTCCGCATTAGATGGGCAACACTCCTCCCCTCTTACGAGAACCAGAAGGTCTCCAGGCATCATTGCCAGTATCACCTGGGAAGAAAAACTGACCCCATTTGGGAACAGGTGGAGCTAAACCGAGGCCATCTGTGAGTCTAACGACCTCTGGCCCCCTGGTGACCTCGGGCCTCCTTCCTCACCTCTCCACCCTGGAAGGGCTCTCAGGGGCCAAGGGCAGGGGGTCTCTCCTTGCAGCCAGCAGCCACTGCAGGAGAGTGGGGGTGGGTGTCCTGGAAGGAATGCCGCTTCTGGGCCCTGCGCGGGCAGAATCAGCGCCCCGAGGGGGACAGCCCAGGAACCTCACTTTACACCCCAGGCTCTTCTTCAAAGTCACTTAAAAAAAATTGTGTTTTTTCAAAGTAACTCTTGAAGCTTGGCTATGATTCAGACAGAGAGGCAGGCCCAGGGGCTTGGGGGCTAAAGAGTCACATCTAGACCCCCACGCCCCCAGGCGCCAGTGGGGCGGTGGGCCCCTATCCCATCCTGACCCTGGCCTTCTGACCCTCACTGCCGCTGAGAAAGTTCTGGAGCCACCTTGACCTCTACCCTTGATCCTGGCTTCACGACGACTCTTGGGATTTTCTTCTGGCAGGTTTTGCAGCCCCCAAAGGCCAGATGCTTATCCTCTGGGCACACAGGGAAAGGGCATGCTCTGCTCCAGGCAGTGTGCTAGGCCTGGGAAGGCCGAAGACCCGCTCCCTTGGATGCAAGGATCTGAGATCCTGGGCCCTGGGGTGGGGGGGAGAGCCTGAGGGGGTCCATGCCTTCCGGTGACCCCTGGTGTCAGAGGCGTGAATGCGTGTGTGAGCCACGTGCTCCGTACATGTAGCACTCCTGGGCCCGGGGTGGCACACGGAGTGCACACGGCGCACACACACAGGGTGGCATACAGCACACACACACATGGGGTGGCACATGGTGCACACACAGCATGGCACATGGCACGTACATGGAGTGCATACGGCACACACAGGGTGGCACACGGCACACACATGGAGTACACACGGCACACACACACAGGATGGCACACAGCACACACACATGGGGTGGCACATGGTGCACACACGGGGTGGTACACAGCACACACACATGGGGTGGCACACAGCACACACACACGGGGTGGCACATGGTACACACACGGGGTGGTACACAGCACACACACGGTGTCCACACGGCACACACACACACGGTGTGGCACACAGCACGCACGCAGGGTGGCACTCGTCACACACACACGGAGTCCACATGGCACACACACACAGGATGGCACACAGGGTGCAACACGGTGCACACATGACACATGGGGTGGCGCACACACGGGGTGGCACACAGCACACACACACACACGGTGTGGCACACGGCACGCACGCAGGGTGGCACTCGTCACACACACATGGAGTCCACATGGCACACACACACAGGATGGCACACAGCGCGCACACACGACACACACACGGGGTGGTGCACGGCGCACACACGGCGTGGCACACGGCTCACACGGGTGGTGCACAGCGCACACACGGCGTGGCACACGGCTCACACGGGTAGTGCACGGCACACGCCCCGGGACGGCACACAGACCGCGTGCGTGGAGCAGATGTCAGGAATGCTTGGCGAAGCCTCCTCCCTGGAGGACGGCAAAGGCACGGTTGTCCCCGGCTCCGGCCCCCAGCGAGCGTGCAGGCGTGTGCCTGCGACCCCCCGCGTGTGTGAGTGCCGGGCCCCGTGCGTGTGTGGGCCGGGTGTGATGTAATACTCAGTGACACAGCCGCCGCTGTTCCATTCGTTCACACCACCTCCGCGCTCCTGGCCCTTCTCACCCCTCCCCCGAGCGGCGTTTCACGATCACTCTCTCCTCCCAGGGTTTCTGGGAGCCACGTGGGTTGCAGGGGCGCGTCTCTTGCCACCAGGCAGGGGTGGAAGCCTGGGGGGAAGGGGGTTTCACAAGGGCTGGGCTTTGGGGCCCAGGACAGCGGCGCTCAGAGCCGGGCAGCCCTCCAGGCTCATCCGGGTTCTGGTTCTGCTGACCTGCCAGCCGGGGATCCGAGAGGCCCAGTGACTTGGCCAAGGTCACACAGCAGAGTGGGGCGAGCACTGGAGCGGAGGGTCCCCGTGGCTGGCCAGGGCCGTTCCCTTCCTGGTGGGCTCCCCCTCCGGCTCCCTTCCCCAAGGACTCGACACCAGAGAAAGCCAAATCCCTTGCTGAGCCCTTAATCCTGTGGCTGATCCATCACCTCGCAGCGTGTGTGTTCAGAAAGCCGCCAGCCACCACCCCCCCCCCCACCCCCTGTCCCCCCCAGGATTATGGAGCTCTTTCCCCAGCCTCCTGGTCGACTGTTCCCCCAGGAGAGGCAGAGGGAACAGGAGAACCCCCAGAGAACAGGGGGACAGAGAGAGCAGAGAAGCCCCTGGAGAGATGGGCCAGTCCCCAGGGCACCAGGGTCTCCTCCAGCCTGGGGTGGGGCAGGGGGCTCAGCAAGGACCCCCTCAGTCCCTCTAGCCCACACTTCCCTGCCCCCTGCTGGCCTCCGTCGCCCGCATCAGCCCCGCCCACCTCCCCGTGGCCTAGTGGTGGCCCCGCGGCCTCTCTGATGCAGGGCCCTGGGCAGGGGGCCCCCATGACAGCTGCCGCCTAACAGCGACTCTGTTGCCATTTCTGGCCCTGGCCGCCGCCATGCAAGGCAGCTGAAACCCAAGGAGCCTCATCCATAATTCAGGCTGTGGCTCACACTGGAAGCCAGGCGCAGGGGAGGCTGGGGGGCTCTGGGCTTCTCTGCCCCCAGGGCCTGGTGAGCGGTGCCTCTCTCCCCCCTCTTCCCCCCCCAGCCCCTGCTCTGGGTGTCCGGCTCACCACCCCCCTCCCTGCCCCCTGCCTCTCCCCACCAGCACTCCACCCCCACCCCGCCCCCGCCCAGGCCCCGCCTTCTCCCCCCGAGGACCCCAGGTCCACTCCGGGCTCATCTCATGCATCTCTGGTGACCACTGGGGCGAGAGGCACAGAATCTCAGAGCAGGACGGCGGACACCTCGTCAGCCATCAGGGGCTGACCCCTTATCTCAGTGGCCACGCCATCAGTGAACAGCCCAGGCCCTCACCCGAATCTCAGTCTGCCTTCAGCCCCTTTCTCCCAGGCTCCATCTGACCCCTTGCCACTATCTGGGCCAAGGAAAGCCCATTCCAACAGCTCCCCCCACCCTCTCTGCTCATGTCATCCTATCTTTTCTCTTTTTTATTTTTCACTGAAGTCAGTAGGTAGGTGATGCTCAAGTTGCAGGGGAGCATAGAGCAGTGATGGGCAGAAACCATCTGTGACTGACCACCTACTGTGTGCCAGCCACCGCATTTGGACACGTCTTTGTGCACAGAATCAACACAGCATCACCCCCGTGAGATCAAGATTCTGGACCCCATTTGCAAGCGAGGACAGGGAGGCTCTTAAACATGAAATGAGTTGCCTTGGGTCGTGCAGCTGGTACAAGGCAGAACCTGGATGGGACAAGTCCCTGTCTAAAGGGACTCTCTGACCTTTCTCTGGGAGACCCCACATCAGCCACGGAAGCCACCCCGTGTGTGAGAGTTGCTGGGCTTGGGGGAAAGCGAAGATGGAAATGGAGCCCAGGTGCACAAGGCCGGGCCAGCAGTGATGCTGGTTCTGTTTGCCTGTCCAGGGTCGAGGCGAGGGGGGAAGCCGGGCTTTCTGCAACTTTGGCTCCCTGGGCTCCAGGCTCTGGTTGTTCGAGGTGACATCCCATCCGGGAGGCGGGAAGAGAGGCCCCGTGTCCAGAAGATGCGTCCAGAACTGACCCGGGGAGGGAACGGAGAGAGATCGGAACATGGCACCGATCCCGGAAGACAGAGGGGCCCAGAGCCAGAAATGATCCATTCACCGCGGGCCCATTGTCAAGGACGCCGGGCGTCAAGGCTCCCAAAGTTCTAGGCCCAGGAGTCACCCTTTGGTCCAGAGATCGCTGCAAGAGAAGAAGCTGGAGGAGGAGGTGGGGAAGAGTGGCCCCAGGGAAAATGCTCCCTGGGGAGGGAGTCCAGGCCTGGGGTTCTGACACCCAAAAAGGCGGCAAAGGGCTGGGGCCTGCGGGCAGATGCTGAGGGGGTAGGGGCCGAGCAGGTGGGAGGCGATGGCGTGACGCAGGGCCCGGGACGCACTGGCGCGGGTGACGGAGGTTTAGAGCCGCCGCAAACAGCTTCTCACTCTGCCAGAATGTAACACCCCGAAATAAGCAGCCACGGTGGTGGCAGAGACGGCAGGCTCCTCCTCCTCCGACGGCCGGAGGGGCCCAGAGATATAAATGGCAGCGTGCGGTCAGCCAGGGCGCCCACCCATGGAGGCTGCCGCCCCACACCGGTGTCTCCCCCAAATCCCCCTCACAGCTGCCTCCCCACCCGGAGTCCGCAGCGCAGAGCCCGGGGCGCGGGGGCTGGCCCGCCGGCCACTCCCTGCGAGGAGCGGTGTGACGGGCAGGCGCTTTGGAAATGGAGGGCTCCCCACGTGGACGTGCTCACCAGAAGTCTCTTTGTCTCTCTCTCCCCTTCCTCTGCCTCCTTCCTTTCGGCCCTTCCCAGCCCTCGGGCCTGTCCTGATCAACCCCGACCGCTCTCTCCTTTCTGGTTTCCCAAACCCAAGCCTGGAGCTCACGGTCCCCTGTCCCTGACCCCGCACCTCCGTCCACCGCCCCGTCCTCCTCCGCTCGCGGGCTGTCTGCTCACACCCCGCGCCCTCGGCATCCCTAGATCGCAGTCCTCAGCGCCTTCTCATCCCTCCCACCCCCAGGAGCCGGGCCTTGACCCTAGTGGTCTGCCCCCCTCGCCCCTGACCCGGCCTCCCCTCTCCCCGCCCCCCCACCCCGTCCTCACCCGGGTCCCCCTTCCCTCCCAGCTTTCCCGTCTAACCTTTCTTCTGCCCCCTCCCTGCCGCCCTCCGCGGACCCCTCTCCATCTCTGGCTGCTCCTTGCCTGCCCCTCGCTGCCAGCCCCTTCCCAGCCCAGCCCAGCCCCCAGTCCCTGGCCCACACCCTGGTCGGTCGGCCACACCTGTCCGTGGAGCGATGCCCTTTCTAACGCACCCCCCACCCCGCGCTGTCCTACCGGGGAGGGCCGTTGGGGTCTCCCCCGCCCCCCGCGCCCCCGACCCTCCCAGACAGCGCCCTGCCCTCACCCACCGTCCCCCTCGGCGACTGGAAAGTGCTGAGGCACCCGGGGCTAGAAGTTGCTGAGTCGGCGCTGCCCGGCCGCCTGGAGCCCTCAGCATCGCCCGGAGCAGGTGGGGCCGGGACGGCTGGACCAGAGCGCCCACCCGCCCCGGCCCGGGTCCCCCCTAGCTCAGGAACGTCCCGCCCTGCCCGGCGGGCTCCGGGGGCGGGGGCGGGGCCCGGGGCTGCGTGCTTCCTCCCCCCACCCGCACGGCGGCCCCACCCGCGCGCCCTGGGGGCCGGGGCGTCCGGCTCCCCTCCGCCCGCGTGGGTCCCTACCTGGCAGCAGGCTCCCGAGCCCGGGCAGCATCTTGTCGCGACGCTCGGGGGAGGGGGGCGGCGGGGGGAGGGCGCCTCCACGGGCTCCCCGAGCCCGCCGGACGGACGGTGGGGGACCCCGCGGGGCTCCGGGAGGGCCCCGCGCGGCGTGGCCGGGCCGCGGCGCTCTACCCCGCGCCCCCCGGGCTGCGAGCCTCGGGAGCAGCCATCGGCCCCGACGGGGCGCAGCGGGGCGCGGCTGGGCGCGGAGGGCTAGGGCTGGCCGTAGACGCCCGGGGCCCGCGCCCCTAGGAGCGCAGGCAGCGCGCGGGCCCGTCCGTCAGTCCGTCGGTCCGCGCGCCCCGGCCGCTCGCCGAGCTAGAGTGCGGAAGGCGAGGCTGCTCTTCCCACCGCCTCCTCCCCGCGCTCGCTGGCTCCGCCCTCGCCTCCCGGCTCGCCTGCTTAACCCTTGCCTGGCCGCCAGGAGGCGGAGCTGCTCCCCGGCCCCCTCCCTTGTCTGGGGGGCCCGGAGGGCTGTGTTCGATCGCCCAGCTGGTGGAGGAATCCCCGCCTGAGGGGGTGTGGTCGTGTTCGGGAACCCCGTGAACTCGCCCAGTTCTCCCCCCACCGCACCCCAACTCCCCCGAAGGGCTCCTGGGTCACCTCCCCCCGCCTTGCGCAGCCCGGGGCTCCTAAGCGCAGGCCTCGGACGCTCCTCCCTCTGGGAGAACTCCGAGATTCCCCCTTCGTTTCTGTTTCCAGACCCCGAGCCCTGTGTGTAAGAACAGTGTCAGCAAGACTTTGTGGGTGCAAGCTCCGGGCCACGTGAGCGCGCGCGAGCCAGGATGCTTGTGCAGGTGTGACAGGGCTGGCACGTGATCTTTCTTACGGGCCGGGGGGTGGCCCGGGTACCTGAGTGGGCGAACCGATGAGCCGCCGGGTGTTCCCCCGCGCGCCGGTCCGCGCCAATGGGGAACCTGGGGCCGGGGGAGTGTGGTGCAGGCGAGCTTGTGGCCGGGGTGGCCGGGGTGTGTGTGCCCTGGCGTGTGTACGCCCCTTGATGCCCTCGCAAGCGGGGGCAAGTTTGGGTGCGCGCGGGTCTCCTCCGCCAGGGCGGTGGAACCCTCGCGCGGGCTTCCTTCTCAAGAGGGGTGCATTCCAACCTCTTCTGGACCCCCTCGCGCCCCTCATGGCCTCGTTCGGGGCGATCCCTGCGAGGCCGATACCGAAGGGTCTTTTCATAAAGGCGGTGGTGGGGTTCACCCCGGCCTTCACCTGCTCCAGGGCGAAGGGCACCCGGAGCTCGGGAGCGCCCCGGCGCGGGACGGGTGGGGGGCCCTCGGGGTCGCCGTTTCGGGGCCGCAGGTCGGGCTGGGGCTGTGAGCGCGGCGCATACGACCGGGTCGGGCGGCGCAGGACCCGCAGGCGTCCCGGACGGCACCGCCCGCGAGCAAAGCGACAGATGCCCTCGGCGCTCCGCCGGGCTCCTCCTCTCCCTCCCGGGCCAGAACAACAGTTTGGCGCCTGGCATACAGTCGGCGCTCTATAAATGCTGATCTCATCTTTTCATTCACTCTCGGTCCGTCTGTAATCTCGTGCGTCCCTTGTTCCCGTCCGATTCCTCTCCTTTCTCCCCCGACTCTTACATTTCACGGTCCCAGTCTCCGTCCCCTCCCATCCTTCCTCGTCTCCTTTCTCTCTCCCTCCCTTTCCGCGTCCGCCTTTCTGTCCGTGTGTCTGTCACTCGCCTCTGGTCCTCGTGACCCCCTGTCTCTCCATCTCTGGGTCTCGTGTCTCTCTGTCAGCTCCCTTTCCACCCGGTTTCAGTCGCGGGCTCCCAGCCCTCTTGCCCCTCGGCGTTCTGGCGCCCCCCAGTTGGCTCCATTGTCTGCCCTTCCCCGGCTCCCAGCACCTAAATGCCCTCTCCCCGCGACTCAGACTTCGGGTGGGGTGGGAGTGCAGAGGGACGGCCCCGGGGTCCCTGTCCCCGCCCCCCCCACACCCATCTCTAGAAAGCAGGGTCCCTGCGCTTCCCCGGGCCCACCCCGCGGAGCGCCCGCGCCCGGGAGGGGGGCCCGCAGGGGGCGGCGGGGAGGGAGTGTTGGGGGAAGCAGGGTGGGATTTGGCGGCCTTCCCCGGAATGAGCCGCGGCACAATCTGTCGCTGGGTTTGTTTGCCGAGCTGCCTCCGGAGCGCGGTGGGGCTGGCTCCCGGGAGCGAAATATCACACGAGGCGGAGACAGACGCAGAGGGGCGGGTGGGCGGCGGGCTGACTCAGGTGTGCGCTGTCATCGGTCCCTGGGCCGGCGCTCTTGGAGAGGGGGTGTTTGGGGGTACCCGGGAGGACCCCCGACACTGGCGGGTCCCGGAGCTGGGAGGGGAGCTCCCATCCCAGGGTGACTTACAGGAAAGGGGGAGCCCCTGCCAATGATCCCGGCCTGGGAGCCCCAAGAGACACCTCGAACTTGGGTGTGTCCCAGTCGGTGAACATTCCCTGTGCTCACGTACCCCACTACCCAGGCGTCGGTTGCCTATAATTATCTGCTGACTCACTACTTTCCCCTACTAAACCTCCAGCTTTTTGAGGGCAGGAAATTTGCCTCATCCATCTTTGCATCCCCAGCAGGTGCTCAATGAACAGGTCGGGTGGATGAGTGGCGCGTGGGTGGCCGGTGGGGTCTCAATTTACAGGAAATACCATCTTCCCAGGAGAGCTTCCCACCTCTTGTTCCTCCCATCCCTTAGGCCGTCCTCCCAACCCCCAGCCTCTCCTACAGACAGGCAGGAAATTGGAAACAGCTCTTCCGGAGGACCAGAGTCCTCTAGGTGACCCAAAGAGAATGCCTTCCTTCTTCTGGGGCCTCAGTTTCCTCATCTGTACGATGGGATTATACCACTCACAGTTATGCTTCAGCTAACCAATAAGTCTCCAGAAAGTCCAAGTATGAGAAAGGGCTTAGTGAAATGAGGCTCCGCCTACTGTTGGTGAGGCAGCAGCTGTTTGGGTGGTGAGCCTTAAGGTCTTTGTCTCAGTAGAATCAGACACCCTGTGGGATCGGACTGAACTTCTGTGGTTCAAGGTTTGAGGATCTAAGCGATGGAAGCTGACGTGGGTACTCTTGCTTAGTTGCTCAGTGGTGTCTAACTCTTTGCGACCTTTTGGATGAGTGGCCCACCAGGATCCTCTGTCCATGGGATTTTTCAGGCAAGAATACTGGAGTGCGTTGCCATTTTCCTCCTCCAGGGGGTTTTCCCCACCCTGGGATGGAACCCGAGGCTCCCTCCTTGCAGGCGGATTCTTTGCTCACTGAGCCATTGGGGAAGCCCAGGCTGATGGCCCTCAGGGCAAAGTGAAAGGGGGCATCTTATGCTGGTCTGGACACCTGGCAGGGCTCTGCAGGGTGCTGTGTCCCCGGGACTTGGCACAGAGCTGGCCCGCCCTCTGGTGGCCTTAGGTGGATCTGCAGCCCCAAGGGACACCCAGGAGCTCAAGCAAATTGGCTGATGGATGGATCCCCACCCCCTCCACCCTGCCCCACGAGGAGGGTTCCCTGGGTGGAGACCTGGGAGGTCACTTGGAAGAAGCAGCAGGACATGGACACGCGCTCGTTGATGAAGTTAAGACCCATCTAGTCTGTGTCCATGTCCTGCTGCTTCTTCCAAGTGACCTCCCAGGTCTCCACCCAGGGAACCCTCCTTGACTTCATCAACGAGCGCCCTCCTTTCAGCATCACGCCTACTCTCAGTGTGACCCCCAGGGCCCCGTCCTCCTTCTGGGCAACTCCATCTGGTGAGTTCAGCAGAACCTTCCCGGTTCTTTTTCTCCACCTATTTGGCAACAAGGTGGGGTGGCTCAGTGGTCCAGAGCAGAGCTTTGCCAGGTGCTGTCCTGGCTCTGCTGCAGTCACAGCTAGATGACCTTGGGCCAGCAGTTAACATCTCCTAAGCTTCCGTTTCCTCCTCCGAAAAATGGGGGTGGAGGAGGGCAGCAAGCAATTGTAGTTCCTGGAACTTCTCTGGTGGTCCCGTGGTTAAGAATCTGCCTGCCTCACAGGTTGAATCCCTGGTCAGGAGAGATGCCACATGCCTCGTGGCAACTAAGCCTGTGAGGCCCTGCTCTGCAATAAGAGAAGCCACCACCATCAGAAGCCTGCACACTGCAGCTGGAGGGTAGACCCCCACTCGCTGCAACTGGAGAAAGCTCAGGAGCAACAGCAAATACCCAGCACAGCCAAAAATTAAAAAAAAGAAATTAAGAAATTAATGGGGAAAAAAAAATCGGGGAAACCTGGCGTGCTGCAATCCATGGGATCGTCAAGAGTCAGACACAACTTAGCACCTGAACAGCAACAAGGCAAACAACAGCAGCTCCAGCTCCTTGGGTTGTTTAAGGATTAAATGAGACAAGCATGAAGGAACCTAACAGAGAGCCTGATCCTATGCTCAATAAATTCTAAAAACATTCATATTAATCTTCTTGCTTACCCTAACAACAACTGGAAGACACAGACGCTGCATTTCAGGGGCAGACAGTAAAGTTATGACCTGAAATCTCAGAGGTCCCAAGTGGCAGAGCCGGGTCTGAGAGTCAGTTCTTAGTTCGAACGTCCCACCCCACGTGTCTGACCTCCGCCTCTCCACCTGCCCTAGCCACAGCCCAGGGCTGTTTGCTCGGTCTGCATTAGAAGTCTTAGGTTCTAGCTCGGACCCTGCCTCTGAATGGCTGTGTGATGTGGGACAGACTGCTATTGTCCCTGGGCTTCCAGCTCCTTCTTTCAAAAGGTGCATCTTGGACTCAGAACTCTTGAGAAGTCTCGCAAAGCCATGACTGGGTGACACCCCATCTCTGTGACTCTGGAATCAGAAGCTACTGAAAATGAAGCCTCTCAGCTAGATTCTGTGCTGCCCCCATCTTTCCCAGCTCTGGGGGTGTGATGGGGGCCCCAGAGGAAGATTAGAATTTCTAGGGATCCCTCAGACCCCACTCCCCCAGGCACTCCCACTGGCTGCCAGGCCTGCCCCGACCCTGTCGGTGATCAGTGGTTGGTGAGCGCGTACTCTGGAGGGAGGGAGAAACCGCTGCCCCTGCCCTTTGCACCCAGAACCCTTGCCAATGAGTCCCGCGTCCTCCTCTGCCTGGCGTGCTGGGGACAGGGATCCTTTCTGAAACAGGAGACAAGGAGACTGCCCTGGTGGTCCAGAGGTTAGGAATCTGCCTTTCAATGCAGGGGGTGTGGGTTCCATCCCTAGTCCGGGAACCAAGATCCCCCACTTTGCTGCGCCTCTGCACGCTAGAGCTAGAGTCCACACACCGAAACTGGGGAAGTCCTCACCCTCAGCGAAGACCCAGTGCCACTAAATATACAAAACAAACAGGAGAGACAACACCTAGACTAGACTTGTTTAAAGGGCAAGGGTGTCAGAGTGCGCCTTCTCCCCTGCTTGGCTTCTAGGGTCTCTGTTCATCTACATCACTTGTGCTGATAACTGGCCTTTACTAACGACTTGCTTCGTGTCATGAATTTATGTGCACTGCCTCATTTAAGATTCAGAGCAGCTCAATGCACCGGGAATCTATTGATGTCCGCTTTATACAGGTGGAGATACAAACTCGGAGAGGTGCTACTACCTTTAGATCTGGGCCAGAGGGGTCTTGCCCTGGGTCTCGTGCATTAGAGGGTTTTGCTGTGGTCCTCCTCCAGCCAGCATCCTTCCATGGGGGGAAAGGTCCAGAAACTAAGCAGCTGTGTCCTCAGAGAGTCTGTGTTCCCCTTTTACTTTTTATTAGTTATTTATTTAGCTGTGCCATGTGACTTACGGGGTCTGAGTTCACTGACCAGGGGTTGAACCCAGGCCATCACAGAGAAAGCCTGGAATCCTGACTGCGGAGCCACAAGAGAACTCCCTGGATTCCCCCTTGAAACCATGCTTTGGGTATCCAGAACCCTGGGATCTCCTGATCAAATGACCCGAGCCTACTTCCAGGACCTGTGTGGGCAGCTTCTCCCATCTACCTTCGCACTCCTAGATACCCCTGTGTATCCCTAGATTGGCTAGGAGGCAGCTGTTTGGAGGGGCTGTGGGTGGAGCTTGGACATGTAAGAGGAATGTTAGGATACATCTGTGTGAGGCCCCTGGCTTGGGATGAAGCTGTGTTTGGGAAGAAGAGGAGTTGGCTGTATTTCTGTAGAGAGCTCCGAGAAGTCAGTCATTCTAAACTTGAACTTAGCCGTCCAATGTCAGCTTCTTTTGAAGAACATGACAGAGTGATACCGGTGTGGTAGAAGGCTGGGGGTACCTCGTGGGCAGGGGCTGCCTGGCGTGGACCCTGCCAGTCTATGGTACCAGAGCCTCTGTTTACGAAGATGAAGGGCAGCTGGACCAAGAGGTCATGTGGCTTCATCAGAGGTGTCATGACAAAGAAGCCTGGAGCCAGGCTCTGAACCCAGGTCTGTGTGAGTCTTTCTTTCCTTCACGACGCTCCACGCCAGTCCCGAGCAACAATCAGAGTGTTGGCACCCTGGGGTTCTCTCGGTTAGAAAGCTGAGTCCTGTGCCTCCCTGCTGGCTCAGTGGTAAAGAATCCGCCTGCCGAGGCAGAAGACACGGGTTTGATCCCAGGTCTGGGAAGATCCCATGGGCCTCAGAGCAGCTAAGCCCGTGCACTACAACCATTGAGCCTGGGTTCCAGAGTCCGGGAGCCGTAGCTACTGAGCGCACGTGCAGAAACTACGAAGCCCACACACCCTATAGCCCGCTCTCCACAGCAAGAGAAGCCACCACAATGAGATGCCCCTGCCCACGGCAACGAGCGAAAAGCAACAGCACAGCCCAGCATGGCCAAGAAATAAACAAAATTATTTAAAGAAAAAGCAGGTTGTCCCATTGTGTCTGCTGGAGTGCCTTTCCCGGTGAAGAGCACCTCCCTTCCTCGCGAGACTGTGAGCTCCCTGTCGTCTTTGACTTTGTCTGTTCCATGCACCTGGCACAGCTTGGCCCGGAGGAGGCCCTTGGCAGATATGGCTGACCTGCTGGACCATCGACTAGTGAGGAGGATGCTAGTAAACCCTCGTGGTGCACGGTGCTGTGGGGCTGATACCCAGCTGCTGCTGCTGCTAAGTCGCTTCAGTCATGTCCGACCCTGTGCAACCCCATAGACGGCAGCCCACCAGGCTCCCCTGTCCCTGGGATTCTCCAGGCAAGAACACTGGAGTGGGTTGCCATTTCCTTCTCCAATGCATGAAAGTGAAAAGTGAAAGTGAAGTCGCTCAGTCGTGTCTGACTCTTAGCAACCTCATGGACTGCAGCCTACCAGGCTCCTCCGTCCATGGGATTTTCCATGCAAGAGTACTGGAGTGGGGTGCCATCGCCTTAGGCGAGAACTCGGGGTTGGAGAGTGGCTGTGGAAGGACTAGGAAGCCTGGCCTGGGGGGTGGCTATTGGCTGAGTTGCCTTCGACTCCATCAGCCTGGGCACCCGTGCTATAGACAGAAGACTCCCCTTTCCTGGTTGCCCTAATTCTCCAACTGCTCCCCCCCGGCCTTGGGGACCCCAGGTGAGGGAGGTGTTCATGGCATCCCCTCACCATGTGTTCCCCCGTGGACCACACACTTTACTTACCTGCACAGCAAAAACAGCCCCTTTCCCCGGCAATTCTGTGGGCCGAAGCCACTGAATTTGTGAGGGAGCACGAAGGGCATCGTGCGGGATGATGCAGGGAACCACGACCTCCAGGACGTGGCACACAGACCCTCGTGCCGTTCCCAGCCCTGTGGTGGTGTTCAGACCCCTACTCTGGGATCAAGCCCCTGCAGCCCACATGCGGACAGCTTTCTCAGTCTCCCAGCCCACTTTCCTCAGCTCATCTCAGAATGAATCTTTCCCAAGGTGTTGTGTGATCATGCACCCTCCTGCTCAGAAGGCTCCAGTGGCCAAGTCTGGCTGGCAAATGATTAAATTTATCGACTCTGAAATGCTCATTCAAATGGATAAGAAAAGCCTCCAACAGATAAGCAGGTGAAGGATGTGGACCAGTACTCCACCCAAGAGGATAAGCAGAGAGTAAACAAATACTTGGAAAATAGTTCAGCTGGTTAGTGATCAAAGAGATGCAAATGAGAACAGTATGGAGATTGCATTTCATACTTATTAAATTAGCAGAATTTACAACCCCCATCCCCCGGTGCTGGCAGGGTTGGATGAAGTCTGTCTTCCTCCCTCTCTGGAAGCAGTGTGCAAAACTCTGGGAAACAATCTAGTACAATGTAACAAGAGCCTTGAAAACTTATTACTTTTTGACCCATTAATCTCACCCCTGGGAATTGATTTTAAGAGCTCAATTCAACAGAAGAAAAAAGCTCCAGGTATGTCATAGGCATTATTCGCCTGTATTTCTCCAGGCAGTGAGATGGTTAAGAAAACCATGCCTAATGTAGTCAATGCAACATTCTGCTGCCACAAAAATGATAAAGAATATGCAGAAGCATGGAAACTGTTCATAACATCATGTTTGTTGAGAAAAAGCAGGGTACACAATTTGCATGAACGGTGTGATTGCAACCACGAATAGTAAGTATTCATGTTGACGAAGTCTGGAGGAGAATATGCAAAATTGAAAATTATTTAAGGTTGGGGAAATGATGAGTGGTTTTCCTTTTTGTTTAAGAATCATTCTTTGTTAATGTTGTTGAAATGTTTTCACAACAGAATGAACACTATAAAAACAAAACCGTTTTTATGGCTTATAGAATAAAGCCAGAGCTCTTTAGCCTTCACTCACTATAATGATTGCTTAAATATTAATAATGGATGTAAACATTTTAATTAATAATGAAATAATTTAAAAAATAGTGATCACATTTGTTAGTTGTCTGCTACATTCCAGGCAGTGAAGTGAGTGAGTCATCCATGTGGTTTCATTGGAGCTTCACGACAACCCTGTGAATAAAAGCTAGTATTATTCTTGCTTTACAGATTAGGGACCTGAGATCCTGTGACGTTCGGCCACCTGCACCACTTTACAGCCAGGGCTGTCTGATTCCACAGCTTGCGCTCAATGCCGTTGATTGGCTTTGTATGTCACGTATTCAGGCACTTCAGTCACTCGTGTCCCACCATCACGATTTGGGAATAACTGTGGCTCATACGGGCTTCCCAGGTGGCACTAGTGGTAAAGAACTGTCCTCCTTAACAGCAGGCTCCATCCCTGGGTCGGGAAGCTCCCCTGGAGGAGGGCACGGCAACCCACTCCAGTATTCTTGGCTGGAGAATCCCATGGACAGAGGAGCCTGGTGGGCTACAGCCCATGGGGTCACACAAAGTCAGACACAACTGGATTGACTTAGCACACACACACGTGGCTCATACGTCATGTACTGTGATGTACTTAATTTTAAAATTTAGGGGACTTTCCCGGCAGTCCAGCGGTTAAGACGCCATGTTCCCAGTGCAGGGGGTGCTGGTTCAATCCCTGGCTGAGGAGTGAAGGTCCCACATGCCCTGCTGAGCGGCCAAAATATAAAATGTAAATCAACTCAACTTTTAAACATTTGAATGCCTACTCTGGTATTCTCGTAAACAAGAGCCCCTGGAATCGTCTGTTCAATGCATTGGTTGTATTTTCCAATGTGCAATAATACAAAAAAGTGTTCATAGCATTAAAAAAAAATCACCTGAGTCATCTTGTAAACGTCTCTTGGGGGAAAAAAACATGAACTACCTTCTGCCACAGTTGGCCCCAGTCTCCCGTTCCAGTCTTACTTCCCCCACAGCTCCTGCTGTTTCCGCTACGGCCATTTCTGAGGCTGGAGCCCCTCCTAGGGCTCTGCCAAGCTCCCCAAGCTCCTCCCAGCCATGCCCCGCATCCCCTTCCTGCTCTCAGCCTCAGGGCATGTGCAGGGCGTGCCTGAGCCAGATGCACACTGAGCCATTGACAGAAAGGACACTGACCAGAAGGCTGCCCATCACAATAATTAATTCCGGTTTCAGCTTCCCTGGTGGCTCCGACCGTAAAGAGTCTGCCTGCAACGCAGGAGACCGGGGTTCGATCCCTGGGTGGGGAAATCTCCTGGAGAAGGTCATGGCAACCTGCTCCAGTACTCTTGTCTAGGGAATCCCATGGACACAGGAGCCTGGTGGGCTACAGTCCACGGGGTTGCAAAGAGTCGGACACGACTGAGCGACTAACACTTTATTAAACTCCCACTGTGTGTCAGGCATTATAGTAGAAACTTTATACACATGATCTAATCAGCTCTCTTCTTCTCCTTTGTTTTTTCCTCTTTTCTGAGTCAGAGTTCTTTTTATTGTGTTGTGTTAAGGACACTTAACATGAGATCTACCTTCTTAACAGATTTTTTAAGGGAACAATGCAAACTTACTATCCTTAGGCACAGTGTTGCACAGCACACCTCTAGAATTTACTCATCTTGACTAATTGAAACTTTACTGTTGGCTCCTAATAATGACCTCATAAAATGGATATAAGTTTCAATTTCTGTTTTGTTAGGAAACCAAAGCCCGTTGGGTTTAAGGCGTTTGCTCAGGTTACACAGTGGATGAGCAACAGCCCAGATCCGAGTCAAATACTGTTTGACCCCTACGTCCCTTTCACCATTCGGATCCAGGGTCTTATTAATGATGAGGGTTATCCGAGAAACAGGCCAACAGCTCTCTCCTCTCTGCCCTCCAAAGTGGGCGCATTCATTATGGATGGGGTTCCTAATGAGCACAGCCACTTTGGAAGAGAATTTGACAACAGCTATTAAATGCAAAATGCTCATGGACTCCAAAATTCATTCAATTCAGGCTTAGGAAATCATCCTGCAGTTATTCGTGAAATGGACACGGAGCTATCTGTAGCTTAATAGTCAAAGTAGCATTGTGTGTGGTAGGGTGTGATGTAGAAAACACAACCTAAGTATCGTCAATAGGGAATTGTTTACATAAATTTTAGCACATCCGTCAAAAAGAATGAACAAAGTCTGTGAGTTCTTAGGGGCTTCCTCAGAGGCTCAGTGGTAAAGAATCTCCCTGCCAAGGCAAGAGGTGAGGATTTGCTTCTTGCGTTGGGAAGAGTTCCCTAGAGAAGTTCTAGTATTCTTGCCTGGGAAATCCCACGGACAGAGGAGTCTGGCAGGCTACAGTCCGTGAGGTTGCAAAAGAGTCAGATGCTACTTAGCACAAGACTTGGCAACTAAACAGTAACAAGTATGTTCGGGGACTTCCCTGGTGGCCCAGAGGTTAAGAATCTGCCTGTCAGTGCAGAAGACTTGGGTTCGATTCCTGGTCCTGGAAGATCCCACTTGTCTTGGGGCAACTCAGCCTCTGCACCACATCTGCTGAGCCGGCAGGCAGCAGTAAAGACCCAGCACAGTAACAAAACAAAACAAAACATATATATATATATGTACACACATACCCATATGTTCTTATATGGAACAATATCAAAGATACTAGCAAAGCAAAGTGCAGAACAGTATAATAGTATGTTACCATTTGTATCAAAACCCTGTGAGATGAAATATATAGAGTTATACACACATATACTGATACACACACAGACTCCCTCCGGAAGAACGGAACAAAACAGGTAGGGGTGGCTGCCCAGAATTTGGTACTGGAAGGACTCTGGTTGAGCGGAAGTGAAGGGTCTGGCCGCAGGGTTTGTCTGGCCCGCAAACTGTGTGGAGTCTCAGGGTAATTTGAGGGGCTTGTGGATTAGAGTTCTAGAGATGGTCCCACCTCAGCTACCTCTCAGCCCTGCCCCGGATCCCCCGGGAGACTTAGGTGTCACTATGTAACCTTTTGTGCTGCTTGTGTTTTAAAACCCTGTGCATGTATTACCTGTTTAATAATTTAAAATTTATAATTAAAAAAAGAAGAATCTCCTGCCTGAGGCAAGACCCACCTGAGCAACGGTGGCTCTCCAGGCTGCAGGACGTAGCTCTCACGGCACAGGCAGGACCCAGGCTGCAGGACGTAGCTCTCACGGCACAGGCAGGACCCAGGCTGCAGGACGTAGCTCTCATGGCACAGGCAGGACCCAGGCTGCAGGACGTAGCTCTCACAGCACAGGCAGGGCCCAGGCACCCTGTCTCTGTCATTTCTTCAGTTCACAACCTTCGCCTGTTTCTTCTCTGGCCAGCAGCTGGGAGGCTTCAGAGGTGGATTTTTGGTCAAGACACATTTCAGTGGCTCCTCTAAGTCTAAGGGCTTTATTCTAAGGCGGGGATAATGTGAAAACAGAGTCCATTAGATGGGGATCGTGTATTCTTCACAGGATGGTTTGAGGGGACAGCAGCTGGTCCTGGGTGGTACCTGTCGTGGTCCGGGCGTGAGTTGGAAAAGGATTTCCAGACATGAGACAGAATGAGAGGGAAGTAAAGTTTATTAGAGCAGGAGATGCTGTTAGAACAGCAGGCCAGCTCAAAGGAGAACTGACATTGAACAGGGGTCCTTAATCCACTTTTATACCCAGGGTACAAGGAGTGGGGTAGGGGTCTTGTGGTCATTTGCTGATTGGATGAGACACATGTACTGGGTTGGGGAAAGCAAGGCAAATGCCTTCTTCCTACGGAGTAGGAGGGGAGACCTGTTATACTGCTCAGGAGGACCTGAAATCCACTGATAGTCACAACATGGGGAGGGAAGGACCATAAGGGTCTGGTTTTCCTTTCCTGCATGCCAGGACCCTCATTGGTTTCATCTGCTCTTTCTCCTTGGTTCACCACGGTACCCAGAGAGGGGACAGGCCAGCGGGGAAACTGCTTTATGTACAACCTTGGGGAACTGTTTATGTTGAGTTGTGAGAGGGTCAAACCAGAACACAGTGCAAATGGGAAGGATGCCCCTCATCCAACAGAGTACTTTACAGAGAACCCAGCCCAAACTGGCTTAACCGGGTCTCCTTGTCCTTTGGGAGGAGAAAGCAGGCTGTACCCAGTCACGGGATAAAAGTCTTTCCCTTCTCTCCCGGATATTTTAGGTCAAAACCCCCTCAAGACAGCTGTCACCTGAAAGGAATTATACACTGATTGACTTGGGTTGGGGTTCCTGAATCAGTCCCTGGCAAGGAGGCTGATACCACTGTGATTATCTTGGACGCATCAAGACAGACTTGCAGGTGGGATCAAACCCAGAGCCGCATCATTGCTGGACAATATACTGTACTCTTTTCTTTTTTGCTATCAATTCCAACATGCTACATAAATTGTTTATTTACTCAGTTTATTGTTCATTGTCTGTCTCTTCCTGAAAGGTAAAAGTGTTAGTTGCTCAGTTGTGTCCGACTCTTTGCAACCTCATGGACTGTAGCATGCCACGCTTCTCTGTCCATGGGATTTTCCAGGCAAGAGTACTGGAGTGGCTTGCCATGCCCTTCTCCAGGGGATCTGCCCGACCGGGGGATTGAACCCTGGTCTCGTGCATCGCAGGCAGATTCTTTATCGTTTGAGCTTCAGGGAAGTCTAAACCCATCCGCAAACACGCTGCTGCGTCTCTTCTCCCTGGTGGGGCAGATGCTTGGGAGTGGGGGGTTGGTGGGGAGGCCTCTGATGAATTGTGAACTTTGCAAATCCGAGTGACTGCTCTGTCTCTTCCCTTTCTGCTGGCGGGAAGCTCTGAAGAATGGAAACTCAGGCTTGGGGAGGGGGTACAGGGAGGACTGGACAGGGACTTGAGCACCTATTGGAGCATCTCCATAGGAGGAGGCTCTAAATGACGGGAAGAAGGGCTGTGTTCACTTTTGAATTTTACCATATTATTTATTATTATTTGGCCATGCCATGCAGTACGTGGGATCTTAGTTCCGCAGTCAGGGATCGAACCCTCGCCCCCTTCCCTTCCAGTGGAAGTGCTGAGTCTTAACCACTAGACCGCAGGAAGTCCCAGATGATGCTCATTTTGAACTGTGCGGATGCATCCAGGACTGAGGGTTTTCTAGAGCTTTCCCCAGGGAGGATGTCCCTCCCCTCGGGGAGTGAGACCTCCGAGGGTCCCTGAAGCATGCAGCTTCTAGAGACAGAGGCAGCCATCCTGGGTCTGCTCACCCCGGAAGAGGGCAGCTGAGTGTGGGACGTGGGCAAGTGTAACAAGCACGGAGAGGCCCCGGTTCCTAGCAGTTCCCAAAGGAAAGGTCCCTGAAAGTGGGGAACCATTAAGCTTCTTGGCATCTTAAAACCAAGTGCAATTCAACTTCAGAGATTGTTAACACACCTTCCGAGGCCGTTACTAGGAAGCTTTGTCTGATTAAGTCCCACTCTCGGGGTGTCTTTTTGAACACAAATGTGCTTTTTTTCAAATCCCAGAGATGTAGGATTAAAATTGGATATTCTCTCTCTTTGAAGAAGTTGGGTTTAGGACGAATTCAAGGATGACTGATTCTACAGAAAGGGGAGCAGATTCAGGAAGAAATGAGGTGCAGGGCAGAGATTTCCCCAGAGTGGTCGCTAAGCTGCGTCAGAAATCTGGGGGGAGGGGGAGGGGCAAGAGTCTGCATTTTGCTTTAAATGACAGTTTATCATGCATAGGATAAAGAGCACAAATCTAAGTGTATAGCCCGGAAGCATTTTACCTGTGAACAGAGCTCTGTGACACCTCTCAGGCCCAGACGCGGAGCCCTCAGGCACCTCAAGGTGCTCTCTCCCCGCTGCAAGCACCAAGCCCGCCTTCCACTGCGGCCAAGCCAACCTCTACTCTGACCTTTCTCACCATGAGTTCATTTTGACTGTTCTTGAATGTCACACAAATAGACTTATACATCATAAGCTCTTTTATAAGCTTTTTTTTTTTTAATGTGTACCATTTTTAAAGCCTTTATTGAATTCATACTTTGCCAACAAAGATCCATCTAGTCAAGGCTATGGTTTTTCCAGTGGTCATGTATGGATAATGAGAGTTGGACTATTAAGAAAGCTGAGTGCCGAAGAATTGATGCTTTTGAACTGTGGTGTTGGAGAAGACTCTTGAGAGTCCGTTGGACCCCAAGGAGATCCAACCAGTCCATCCTAAAAGAGTCCTGGGTGTTCATTGGAGGGACTGATGCTGAAGCTGAAACTCCAATACTTTGGCCACCTGACATGAAGAACTGACTCACTAGAAAAGACCCTGATGCTGTGAAAGATTGAGGGCAGGAGGAGAAGGGGACAACAGAGGATGAGATGGCATCACGGACTCAATGGACATGGGTTTGGGTAAACTCCAGGAGTTGGTGATGGACAGGGAGGCCTGGCGTGCTGCAGTCCTTGGGGTCACAAGGAGTCGGACACGACTGAGTGACGGAACTGAACTGAACAGCATTGCTTCTGTTTTATGTTTTGGCTTTTTGGTCTTGAAGCAAGTGGAATCTTAGCTGCCCCCCAGGGATCAAGTCCACCCCCTGCATTGGCAGGCAAAGTCTTAGCCACTGGGCCGCCAGGGAGCCCCCATCGTGCACCCTTTTGGGTCTGGTTTCTCTGCTCACGTTGTGTCTGTGAAGTGAATCTGTGTCCTGTGCACCCACGGTTTGCTCTCTGTATTGAGAAGCAGTGCTCCTCTGTATGACTATAGGGCTGCTGCTTATTCATCTTCTTCCCAGGGGGCATTTGAGCTACTTCGAGGCTATTTTGAAGCAGACTCCTAGAAGCACTCTTGTACATGCCTTTTGTGAACATATGCGCTGGCTGGGTGGCGTCACCGACTCGATGGACATGAGTTTGAGTAAGCTCCTGGAATTGGTGATGGACAGGGAGGCCTGGTGTGTTGCAGTCCATGAGGTCACAAAGAGTCAGACACGACTGAGTGACTGAACTGAACTGAGCTGCGCTCATTTCTGTTGGGCAGATATCTAGGGATAGACGTGATGATTTTGTGACTTGAGGGCTTGGCTGAAGGTTACCTCCAGTGGGGAAGGACATTGGCTCCTGCAAAATGCCCACAGCATCAGGGACAGAGGCAGCAAAAACAGACATGAGTTTCAGGGATTCAGTCTGTCCTTGTGTGAGTCTCTTATGAGCTCCAGCCTGTTTTGTTTTTTTTTTTTTTTTGATAATTTTATTTCTCTGTTTGACTGTGCTGGGTCTTTTGTTGCTATGAGAGCTTTTTCTCTAGTCGAGGTGGTCAGAGGCTACCCTCTACTTGCTGCGCACGGGTTTCTCATTGAAGCAGCTTGTCTTGTTGCAGAGCACAGTCTCCAGAGCAACAGGGCTCAGAAGTTGCGGCTCCCAGGCCCCAGAGCCCAAGCTCAGTAGCTATGGCATGCGAGCTTCGCCGTCCTGCCGCATGTGAGATCTTTCCGGATCAGGGATTGAACCCTTATCTCCTGCACTGGTAGGTGGATTCCTTACTCTGAGTCACCAGTGAAGCCCCAGGTCCAGCCTCTTTTGATCTCCACCACTTTATATCCACCTCCTGTAGCCAACTTTCTTACCTATGGAATTCAACCTCTGACGTGAGATGCAAAAACTACAGTCTTGCAAAACTGCTTAACCAGCTGCCACACCGGGTAAGTCGAAATCCCCGGGACAAATCCATAGACACAGGACGCCTGCTTCCCTGATGAAACCTGGCCGACGGTGTGGGTGAGTGTTTGTCTCGATTAGAAACTGCCGGACAGTTTTCAGAGTGGCTGTGCCTGTTTCCACTTGCACAGCAGCCTCATCCTTCTGTGATCTTTTCACCCTTTCAAACTTCCCCCACCCTGGTAGGTGGGTATCTGCATTTGTAAAGCAGGCTTTCCTTGGGATTCTCATGAAGGATCAAGGATAAGAAATTGGTTTGGAGGTTCAATGCAGGATACAGGAAGCTTGGGGCTGGTGCACTGGGATGACCCAGAAGGATGGTATGGGGAGGGAGGTGGGAAGGGGGTTCAGGATTGGGAACACGTGTACACCCATGGTGGATTCATGTTGATGTATGACAAAACCAATACAATATTGTAAAGTAAAAATAAATAAATAAATAAAAGAAAAAAAAAAAAAAGAAACTGGTTTGGGGAAAGACTGGCAGCTGAAGGAAGCCAGTTAGATCTGGAATTCTGTCTTCACCACTTACTGACTGTATGAATTGGTTGACTTTTTATTTCTCTGGGCTTCAATTTTTTCATCTATTGGATTAATTATTAATCATTGCTAACAAGGATTGAGTGCTTACCGGATGCCAGACACTGTTCGAAGCACTGGACATATATTAACTCGTTCAACTCTCTCAACAAATGATGAGGAGGGTGTTATTATTATTTCCAACCTAGAGATGGGGAAGCCGACACCAGAATCCACCCAGGCGGCCTGGCTTTGTGTTTTGTCCCTCCACACAAGGCCACGTGGAGATGAGATGACAACAGGGAAGTGAAGGTTCTGCCAAGGACGGCACTCCCGGCACATATCGATGCTTCTTCAGCGGGTCTCAACGGGGAACTGCCGTGCAGTTCTATCAGATATGCAGAATTTAATATAAACAAACAAGCGAACAAAAAAGCCAGCCATGATCATGATATATGATACAGCCATAAAGGTAGGATTTTCGTAGAAGCCAGAAAAATCCAGCACTGTCCAGAGAAAAGGACACCTCTATGGCCCCCTGCCTTGGATATTCTCGTCCCTTGGCAGGTAGGAGGCTCTAGAGGAGTGCGTCAGCCTTCACCTAAGTGTCAACCCATCAATTCCCTTCATTCTGACTTTGGATTGAACAAAGTATTGATTTCCTTTCCCAAAAGTCTGTCCTTCCTGAAGAGATTGTGCTGACCAGCCAACCTCAGGATTCCTGTCTCCTAGATGGTTTCATTTCTCAGTGTAAATTAATAAATTGCATTTCAGGTTTAACAGTCAGTCTCTTGTGAGTTGGTTTAGTTTAGGTCATTCCCCACTCCTTTCTCCCCCACCCCCACCCCGACCCCACGACAACAATTAAGTTCCCAGGGAGAGGCCGGAGGGGAGACATCAACAGGGTAATATAAGAAAGATGTCCAAAGAATGGCATGAATATGTGCCCTTTGGAGTGCAGAGGACAGAGAGGGGGCTTCCGGGGGCAGGGGAGGGCGTGGAAAGGAACTTCAAGGAAGACTTCCTGGAGGAGGAGGACATTGGCACAGGAAGAGGGATAATGCATAGAGGTTGAAATACAGGCTCTGGAGTTGGCTTGCAAGTCTGTCTCTGTTCCCATACTGGCTGTGTGACTCGGTCAAGTTCCTTTATCCAGGTCTCAGGTGCTTCACCTTTAAAGTGGGCATAACACCAGTAGCCACATTATGGGGTAGCTGTAAGGATAAAGTGATTATATATCACACGTGAATAGCTCTTAGCTCAGTGCTGGGCCCACAGGCGGCACTCAGAATGGCTGTCAGGAGTGTCTCTTTGTTAACATCCAAAATGATGCTTTCATTGAGCAGAATGCTACGAGAAGGCAGGTGAGGGCCTGCCTGTCCCCAGAGGCAATTTTGTTTCAAAGGGATGAGTTGAGTCAGTGTTTCCTTTAAGACCCGGAGGGCAGAAAGCTCTTTGCCATACACAGCTCCTTCCGGGAGCATGGTCACAGCCTGTCCTGCGGTTTCACAGAGCCGTCTGTATAATCTATAAGAACCCATCGGCCTTGAGAACTTCCGAGGTTTCTGAGTCACTGTCAGGCCGTTTCAACTTCCCAGCAGAAAGGCCCAGGGCGACTCTCCCCTGAGGCCTTGTCTGGCCTCCTGCATGGGTGGGGGTGGGGGTGGGGTTCTTCCTGCTCCCCCCCACCCCTGACAGATCCCCAGCCCGTTCAGCCTCCGCACAGAATCCCAGCATCACCGGGGATGGGGCTGAGCCAGGTTCAGCTCAGGCTGTGCTGCTCTCCCCTATGAGAAGATGCTCCCAGCTTGGTTCCCAGGCCTCCTGCTTCTCTGTCCCGTGTCCCGTGATCCTGGGCAGACTTACCTAATCTCCCCACAAGCGTGATTCTGGTGGGGCCCAGAGGAGAGGCAGAGGAGAACAGGTTAGGGGGGCGCCAGGGTCTCCCCGTGCTCTCCTGGGCAGCAGAAACCGCCCCCTCCCGGGTACTTCCTCACCCCCACCCGGTTCTGAGAGCTGACGGAGAACGATGTCCGATTCGTGATCTCTGAAGAAGAAGACTTAGCCTCGGGACCAGGGACCAGGCTGGATCACTCAAGAGCTTTGGTATAGCAGAGTTTTATCAAAGTGAATAAGGGACAGAGAGAGCTTCTGGCACAGACATCAGAAGTGGGGAGCATACTGCCCCCCTCGCTAGTCTAGGCAAGGCCTTCTGTATTTTTATCAGAGCTTCTCCCCCAACGTACAGCTCAAATTAACAAGATTAGAATTTACAATAGAAAGGTCTTACCGGACCCACTTCCACAGTATACAAGTTTTAAGATCTCGAGATTGGTCAGAAGGTTCCTGTTAAGGAGAAACATGTCCTTGAGCAAGAAACATGTTAGATACGTTGATAAAGATACACTGACTAAATTAAAGATCCACTAAGACAAAGCATTGTAGAAAAAAGCCATTGTCCTGTTCTGCTTCTTGAGAACCCCAGAGCCCTATCTCCTCCCTGGGGAGACTCCTACCGGACTTGCTATCAACCTAAGAACTGACTCTGCGTTTGTTCCCACTTCTGCCTTTGCACAAAACTCAAGTGTTTTCATCGGCCCCAGCTCTTCCCTGTCCTCTTTCTCCTGGCGGAGCTAGGCATCTGAAAAATCCTGCTGTTTTCATTTGGGAATCCTGTCTCTCCCCCTGGGTTCATCTCCTCTTTTCAGCAGAATCCACAACGGTGGGTGCGAGTTGCCGGGTAAGTGAGGCTGGGAGACACAGATCCCTGGGTAAATGGAGAGGCAATACTCTGCTGTCCTTTTAATCAAGGCTACCTTCCGAAGCGGGTACCCAGCCCCACCCCTATTACCAATAAGTGAAACCCACCCACCTCATTCCAGCGCATGCTCTGTCCAGCACTTGTGGGAGCCCCGTCCGAGGGGATGGGTGGGATACAGGATAAGAACGTCTGTCGTGCTTGAGCAGTAGGGTGTACGGTCCAGCCCTGCCACACACTGCAGGGTGATCCCAGGGGACTTGCTTGGCCCCTGTTGGCCTCAGCTGGCCCAGATAATGGATGCTAATAACACCACCGATCCCCACAGGATTGTCTGAGGTTCAGAGAGAAAAAGCTCAGAGCACTTAGAAGAATGCCTGACGGACAGTCAGTGCTCAGTGAAGAAGCCTCCTGATGCTTGTCATTCTTTCTTCAGGGGTGGGGAGGCCTTGCTGTTGACTGCATCTCCCAGCCTGGTCCTTAGCTCTGGAGATTCAGGAGTCAACAGGGCACCCAGGGCCCTCTGTTCCAGCAGAGTCTGTGCAGGAGATCGAGTTACCAACAACCGGTGGCTTGATGAGCATCAAATGAGAGCTGAGTGGAGAGGGGTGGGCGGAGGTGGGGGGCTCCGGAGGCTGAGTGTGGTGGGGGCCGTGACCCATTTCTATCGCTGGCACTGGCTGAGCTGGTTTTAACATCTGTGGACTCCAGTCTCCACCAGAGCACCCCTCCCCCATGCCTCTTTGGGGGAGGGGCCCTTCCATATTCACTCTAGGATAAAGAGAAAGGTCTTCCCAGCGGGGCAGGGGGCCTCACCTTCATGCAGGGCTCTGGGGTGCCTGCCCAGCCCCCTCAGACCGCTTTGAACACACCAGGGGACCTGCTCAAGGGTCCAGCGGTAAGACTGGGCCCCTCTCCATCCTTTCAACAGACTTCCCCAACAGACTTCCTTCTGCAGCTCAGAGTTCAGTCCACCCGGCCCCTGTTTTGGACCAGTCCAGTCGGTGCTGTGAAATGGTCACCCTCGGTCACAGGGCTGTGCAGCTGGGAGCAGCTAGAGCTCAGATCTCGGGGGCGGAGGTTTTGGAACAGAGCTCAGCCTTTAGGCTGTTAGGAGCACTTTGCCACCCTTCTCAAATATGACTCTGTGATTTCCTCCCTGTTTTTTGGTAACTAAGTAAGTTTTCTTAACAACAACAGCTGCTATGTATTAATTAGCTAGTGTACTAATTAGACAATTTCCTTACATCTTTAATCTATACAGCAACCTGATTTCAACTTTATAGAAAAGGACACTGAAACCCAGAGGGGTCAGTAAGAGCAGTAATTGGCCCAATAACAGTGTCTTTTTTTTTCATTGCCTCAAAATGATTAGTACTTTTCTCCCTGATTGAAATGTAACAGAAAATGTGTGCATTTACATTTTGCCTTCTGAAGGAGGGCCTTCAAACCTCATTCACGACCATAGCCAGGAGAATCAGTTTGATTTGCAGCAAGCCCAGATTATGAGAAGGCAATGGCACCCCACTCCAGCACTCTTGCCTGGAAAATCCCATGGATGGAGGAGCCTGGTGGGCTGCATGCAGTCCATGGGGTCGCTAGAGTTGGACATGAGTGAGCAACTTCACTTTCACTTTTCACTTTTCATGCATTGGAGAAGGAAATGGCAACCCGCTCCAGTGTTTTTGCCTGGAGAATCCCAGGGACGGGGGAGCCTGGTGGGCTGCCGTGTATGGGGTCGCACAGAGTCGGACACGACTGAAGAGACTTAGCAGCAGCAGCAGAGCGTGTGGACCTTAGTTCTCTGACCAGGGACTGAACCTGCGCCCCCTGCACGGGGAAGGTGGAGTCTCAAACACTGGACCCCGCGGGAAGTCCCTGCACATAAATATCTGGAAGGGAGTAAGGGGCAGGGGAGAGCATGTGGACACTGTCTCAAGGGTGCCCTTTAGGGTGGGGGTGGGGGTCGGTCCTGGCCGAGAGTATTCGGAGGAGGAGGAGCTCAGTGTAGATGTGGGGCTGCACTGGGAGCTGACGCTGCTGAGGGCCAGTCACAGCTCGTGCCCAAGGATGACCTGGTGCTACTCATTCCTATCGCCTTGTTTGGCAAACCGTTCTTCCTTGATCTAAATAAACATACCCGCCTCCCCACCCCTTTGTCATAACATCCATCGGGTGGAGCCTGCATATCCAGACACGCTCATAATGGGAAGGAAACCTGCCCCCAAGCACCAGTACTTGGGTGGGAAGCAAGAGACCCAGTGCTTCTCCTCTGGGAGGAGTTTGAACAGGTGAAAGTGAAGTCGCTCAGTCGTGTCCGACTCTTTGTGACCCCATGGACTGTAGCCCACCAGGCTCCTCCGTCCATGGGATTTTCCAGGCAAGAGTACTGGAGTGGGTTGCCATTTCCTTCTCCAGGGCTTCTTCCCAACCCAGGGATTGAACCCGGGTCTCCCACATTGTAGGCAGACGCTGTACTGTCTGAGCCACCAGGGAAGTCCTTGAACAGGTAAGCAATGTCACCCAATGGGAACCACGACCGTGACTCTTGCAGCAGAAGGGCGACGGTTTGGAAGGAGGAAAAGTCCAGATGAGAGACAATGAGTGTCTGAAGGGGACAGTAGCCGAGGATGCAGAGGAGAGATATTAAGGGGCACAATCGATAGGGCCTGATTGATTGATGCGGGCTGGCATCCAAAGGCCGTACTTAGGCAGCCACTCCAGCCTCAAGCGTTCCACTGCCTTGCTCTAGCTGGTTCCTGAGCACTCCAACTCTGCCCAGGCTCCATGCTGGCCTCTGCCTGCAAGACTGTCCCCTCCGTCCAGAAATCCTGGGCCCCTCGGTCCGGCTCCCCAGCTAGAGCGTGAGCTCCTGGAGGGAAGGTGGTGAGTCTCTTGTCTCTGAATCCCAGCACCGGGCACAAAGTCTAGAGCGCCCCCCCCCACCCCGGATGTTTGTGGAGCGAATCGACCCATTAAAAAAAGAGGCAGAGTGAAGGGGAAGGAAGTGAAGAGGGAAGGAGGGAAGGAAGGAAGAAAGACCTCCGGGCGCACCATCGGATCTTACTGTAAGCACCCCGCTCTGTGATGTTACAGGCTGATCCTCACCGGAGTCAGGCTCGAGAATCATCTCAGTAGCATCCGCCTCTTCTGGCTTCTGGAACTCGATCCACATAAAACGGGAATGGGTCAAAGAGTATCCTATTATCGCATCCCAACGGGGTCAGCAAGATGGACACATGGCCAGAGGGATGCCTTCTGCAGACAGAGCTGTGGGTGTTGGGGGAACACTGAGAGCAGACAGAGTACCGGACAAGCAGACAGAGCCCTGATGGCCTGTCCGGTCCCAGCTCCGGGCCTGGATTCACAGTCTAGAATCTCTCCCTCTCTCTGCTTTGACTGTGTTCCCTCCCTTGCTGCTTCCACACTTGCTGATCCCTCAGGTCCTCCGGAGACCAACACGTAAGCCAGAGCAGGAGAAAGGGCTTGAATTAATTCCAGTGTCTTTGTATCTTGCTGTCAAATGGAAAATCTTGCATCTTAGGTCCTGGTTATCCTGAGCTGCTATATTTTCTTCCTTTGTTTTCCGCCAATCGATCAATTTTTTTTTTTTTTTTAGAAGAGACTTGTTTTCTTCAATGTCCCACTGTGGTGGTGGTGTTCAGTTGCAAAGTCGTTTCTGACTCTTTGCAGCTCCCACGGACCGCAGCACGCTGGGTTTCCCTGTCCCCCACTGTCTCCAGGGGTTTGCTCAAATTCATGTCCACTGAGTTACTGAGGCAAGTGACCGACGTCCCATGTGCCAGTGTGAAGCCTGGGAGTGTGAAGAGTGACAAGACGAGGCAAGTTCCTCTGAAGTCCCCTCCCAAGGCTGCTTCTGCAGGCCCTGGAGAACCCAGCACTATGGTGGACAGTCCGGCTACTGCCTGGCTGTACAGCTTCATCAACCTGTCTTCTGTTTCTTTCGTGATATGATCAGGACCTTAATTTAAGGTGCTACGCTCCATCTTACAGGTGGGGCCTCCAAAGGGCTGGCTTGCAGGTGTGCTAAGCTGCTTCTGTCGTGTCCGACTCTTGGTGACCCCACGGGCTGTAGCCCGTCAGGCTCCTCTGTCCATGGGATTCTCCAGACAAGTATACTGCAGTGGGTTGCCCTGTCCTGCTCCAGGAGGTCTTCCTGACCTAAGGATAGAGCCAGAGTCTCTTTTGTCTCTTGCATTAACAGGCAGGTTCGTTATCAGCAGTGCCGCCTGCCAAAGGGCTGGCTCGGGTGCTTGGCTGGTTATACTTTATCCTTTCTGTTTTGGTAGCGACCTGAAAATATTCCCTGGTTCTGACTTTGCACTGTCCTCCTGATCTTTTAATTTTTCCTCATTAAAAGGAAGGGTGGGCTTGGAATAGCTTGTGTCCCTGAGCCCCAGGAGGAGCCCAGGAGGCTGGGTGTGGGGGTTTGTAGAGTGCCTTGAATATGCAAGAAGCTCTCTCCTCCAATTCAGCTTTCTCCACAGGGAACAGGAAACGGTCCCTGCGGAAGCCAGCAGCTCACTTGCTCTGGGCAGGAATGGGAGCTGGGCAGCTGGGTTGGCTGGCTGTCTCCTGCAGATCACAAGCTCTGGCGGGCAATTATATACATCTTTGATTAATAAAAAATGGAGCAGTGAATGAATACTTAATCAGCAAGGTCTGGTGGGTTGACTCTTTCAGAACCTGGGCTGGGGGTGTGGCAGGAAGTAATCAAAGGGGTCCTGGGCATTGAAAATGCAGAGCACCACTCCAGGTGGTGGTCTCTGAAAAGGTGCTGTCCACTGAAAAGAAAAAAAAAAACACAACAAAAACGAAAAGTGGCAAGTTGTGTTTCATTCGGGGATCTTTCTGAAGAGACGGCCTGGGACACAGCCTCTCACATAGCTCCAAGGAACTGTTCCAAAGAGCTAAGGGAGGAGCCAGGATATCTAGGAGTTTTTACTGGAGAAAAACAATAAACACACACACAAACACCCGAGCCCCCCCCCTCAAAAAAAAGAAAACCCACTCCATATTGTCATACATGAAAAGATAACTGCCAATCACAAAAGCAGACAAGTAGGGGATCAGGCAAGAATCTCCGCTTCTTGAAGTTTTTCCTAGATAAGATACTAATTATCTGGGGCCAGTATCCTGTTTCCTCCCTTCTTAATCCCCTCTGAGAGCACAGTCTGGTTGCCTGCAGGTGCTGCAAGGACATGACAACCCACTCCAGCGTTCTTGCCTGGAGAATCTACAGTCCAATAGATTGGGAAGGGGAAAGGGGTGCCTAGTGGGCTACAGTCCATAGGGTGGAAAAGAATTGGACATGACTGAACACATTAGACAGCATATTAAAAAGCAGAGACATTACTTTGCGAACAAAAGTCTGTCTAGTCAGTCAGTTCAGCCGCTCAGTTGTGCCCGACTCTTTGTGACCCCATGGACGGCAGTACACTAGGTCTCCCTGTCCTTCACCTACTCCCAGAGTTTACTCAAACTTATGTCCATTGAGTCGGTGATGTCGTCCAACCATCTCATCTTCTGTCATCCCCTTCTCCTCCAGCCTTCAATCTTTCCCAGCATCAGGGTCTTTTCCAGTGAGTCGGTTTTTGAATCAGGTGGCCAAAGTATTGGAGTTTCAGCTTCAACATCAGACTTTCCAGTGAATATTCAGGACTGATTTCCTTTAAGATGGACTGGTTGGATCTCCTTGCAGTTCAAGGGACTCTCAAGAGTCTTCTCCAACACCACAGTTCAAAAGCATCAATTCTTCGGCACTCAGCATTCTTTATAGTCCAACTCTCACATCCATACAAGACTACTGGGAAAACCATAGCCTCAACTAGACAGACCTTTGTTGGCAAAGTAATGTCTCTGTTTTTTAATATGCTGTCTAGGTTGGTCATAACTTTTCTTCCAAGGGGCAAGCATCTTTTAATTTCATGGGTGCAGTCACCATCTGCAGTGATTTTGGAGCCCAGAAAAATAAAGTCTGACACTGTTTCCACTGTTTCCCCATCTATTTCCCATGAAGTGATGGGACCGGATGCCATGATCTTAGTTTTCTGAATGTTGAGTCTTTTTCACTCTCCTCTTTCACTTTCATCAAGAGGCTTTTTAGTTCCTCTTCACTTTCTGCCATAAGGGTGGTGTCATCTGCATATTTGAGGTTACTGATATTTCTCCTGGCAATCTTGATTCCAGCTTGTGCTTCTTCCAGTCCAGTGTTTCTCATGATGTGCTCTGCGTATAAGATAAATAAGCAGGGTGACAGTATACAGCATTGACGTACTCCTTTCCCGATTTGGAACCAGTCTGTTGTTGTTTCATGTCCAGTTCTAACTGGTGCTTCCTGACCCGCTTACAGATTTCTCAAGAGGCAGGTCAGGTGGTCTGGTATTCCCATCTTTTTAAGAATTTTCCACAGTTTGTTGTGATCCACACAGTTAAGGCTTTGGCATAGTCAATAAAGCAGAAATAGATGTTTTTCTGGAATTCTCTTGCTTTTTCCATGATCCAGCAGATGTTGGCAATTTGATCTCTGGTTCCTCTGCCTTTTCTAAAACCAGCTTGAACATCTGGAAGTTCACAGTTCACGTACTGTTGAAGCCTAGCTTGGAGAATTTTGAGCATTACTTTGCTAGCATGTGAAATGAGTGCAACTGTGAGGTAGTTTGAGCATTCTTTGGCATTGTCTTTCTTTGGGATTGGAATGAAAACTGACCTTTTTCAGTCCTGTGGCCACTGCTGAGTTTTCCAAATTTACTGGCATATTGAGTGCAGCACTTTCACAGCATCACCTTTTAGGATTTGAAAAAGCTCAAGGGGGATTCCATCACCTCCACTAGCTTTGTTCATAGTGATGCTTTCTAAGGCCCACTTGAGTTTGAATCCCAGGATGTCTGGCTCTAGGTGAATGATCACACCATCGTGATTATCTGGGTCATGAAGATCTTTTTTGTATAGCTCGTCTGTGTATTCTTGCCACCTCTTCTTAATATCTTCTGCTTCTGCTATCTTTCCGTCCAGTCAAGGCTACGGTTTTTTCAGTAGTCATGTATGGATGTGAGAGTTGGACTATAAAGAAAGCTGAGCACCAAAGAATTATGCTAAGGGAAATCAGTCCTGAATACTCATTGGAAGGACTGATGCTGAAGCTCTAATACTTTGGCCACCTGACGCAAAGAACTGACTCCTTGGAAAAGACCCTGATGCTGGGAAAGATTGAAGGCAGGAGGAGAAGGGGACGACAGAGGATGAGATGGCTGGATGGCATCACCGAATGGATGGACATGAGTTTGAGCAAGCTCTGGGAGTTGGTGATGGACAGGGAGGCCTGGCCTGCTGCGGTCCACGGGGTCGCAAAGTCAGAACTGAGCGACTGAACTGAGCACGCAGGCACACCCTGCAATGGGAGGCATACGAGGTACTTTTTTTGGGGGGGTCTGCACTTTCTGGCTTGGAGAATTTTGAGCATTACTTTACTAGCGTGTGAGATGAGTACAATTGTGCGGTAGTTTGAGCATTCTTTGGCATTGCCTTTTTTTGGGATTGGAATGAAAACTGACCTTTTCCAGTCCTGTGGCCATTGCTGAGTTTTCCAAATTTGCTGGCATATTGAGTGCAGCACTTTCACAGCATCACCTTTCAGGATTTGAAATAGCTCAACTGGAATTCCATCACCTCCACTAGCTTTGTTCGTAGTGATGCTTTCTAAGGCTCACTTGACTTCATATTCCAGGATGTCTGGCTCTAGGTCAGTGATCACACCATCGTGATTATCTGGGTCGTGCTCAAAATTCTCCAAGCCAGGCTTCAACAATATGTGAACCGTGAACTTCCTGATGTTCAAGCTGGTTTTAGAAAAGGCAGAGGAACCAGAGATCAAATTGCCAACATCCGCTGGATCATCGAAAAAGCAAGAGAGTTCCAGAAAAACATCTATTTCTGCTTTATTGACTATGCCAAAGCCTTTGACTGTGTGGATCACAATAAACTGTGGAAAATTCTGAAACAGATGGGAATACCAGACCACCTGATCTGCCTCTTGAGAAATTTGTATGCAGGTCAGGAAGCAACAGTTAGAACTGGACATGGAACAACAGACTGGTTCCAAATAGGAAAAGGAGTACGTCAAGGCTGTATATTGTCACCCTGTTTATTTAACTTCTATGCAGAGCACATCATGAGAAACACTGGACGGGAAGAAACACAAGCTGGAATCAAGATTGCTGGGAGAAATATCAATCACCTCAGATATGCAGATGACACCACCCTTATGGCAGAAAGTGAAGAGGAACTCAAAAGCCTCTTGATGAAGCTGAAAGTGGAGAGTGAAAAAGTTGGCTTAAAGCTCAACATTCAGAAAACGAAGATCATGGCATCCGGTCCCATCACTTCATGGGAAATAGATGGGGAAACAGTGGAAACAGTGTCAGACTTTATTTTTCTGGGCTCCAAAATCACTGCAGATGGTGACTGCAGCCATGAAATTAAAAGACGCTTACTCCTTGGAAGGAAAGTTATGACCAACCTAGATAGCATATTCAAAAGCAGAGACCTTACTTTGCCAACAAAGGTTTGTCTAGTCAAGGCTATGGTTTTTCCTGTGGTCATGTATGGATGTGAGAGTTGGACTGTGAAGAAGGCTGAGCGCCAAAGAATTGATGCTTTTGAACTGTGGTGTTGGAGAAGACTCTGGAGAGTCCCTTGGACTGCAAGGAGATCCAACCAGTCCATTCTGAAGGAGATCAGCCCTGGGATTTCTTTGGAAGGAATGATGCTAAAGCTGAAACTTCAGTACTTTGGCCACCTCATGCGAAGAGTTGACTCATTGGAAAAGACTGATGCTGGGAGGGACTGGAGGCAGGAGAAGGGGACGACAGAGGATGAGATGGCTGGATGGCATCACTGACTCGATGGACATGAGTCTGAGTGAACTCTGGGAGTTGGTGATGGACAGGGAGGCCTGGTGTGCTGCGATTCATGGGGTCGCAAAGAGTCGGACACGACTGAGCGACTGATCTGATTTGATCTGCACTTTCTAGTTCTTGCTTTCAGTTCTCTGACTCCGCTGGGATTTGCTGACGGTGCGAGGAGCATGAACTCAGGAGAAAGGATCGAGCTGGTGGGCAAATGGGAAGAAATGTAACCTGTGCCCGCCAACGTGGTCCAAATGGAGCCCAAGGAAGCGGTTGTGTGTGTGTGTGTCCCTTCGTCTGTCTGCGGATAAGTCCTCTGTGTGCTGTGAATTTGTGATCTTTTTCCGGCGGGGTTGGGGGGGGGGGGGTTGCTGACCGTGTGCGCAACAGCATTAAAACTATGTCGATCACAGCAGCTGGGAGGGAGAAAGAGGATCAGAAAGGAAAACAGACGCCGCTGGGGTCAGAAGAGGCCGAGAAGCGAAGGCCCCCGGGCGTAGTCAAAGAGGCCGCGAGATTGCGAAAGCCGGGGCAGAAGGAACTGATGGAGAGCGCGGGGACCGCGGCATCTCCGCCCGCCGCCCCGCCCCGGGCTTCCGGGCGCGCGCGGAGGGCGGGAGAGGGGCGGGGAGGGGCGGCGCGAATGCAAACCTGGAGGGCGCGCGGCGGCACGCCTAGGGATCTCGGCGAGCTGGCCGGCCGGTAGGGCGCGGGGCCGGGGGCCGGGGGCCGGGGGCGCGGGGCTGGAGCCGGGGGCGCGGGGCCGGTGGGGCGGCGCGCTCCGGGGCTGCGCAAAGCACTGGGCACCCCTGTCCCCAGGGCGCTGACCCTGTGCCGGGGACCGGGGGCCGGGGGCTGCGGGTCGCGGGCAGCGAGGTGGGGGCGGGGAGCGGCTCCCGGGTGTTTTTCCGGCGGATGGTGATGGGAAGAGGGGCGCGGCGGGGTGGGGGTGGAGGTTTTGGGGGTCCCAGATTTGGATCGCGGGGGATCTTGAGCGGGGTAGGGGGCTTGGGGGGATGTTTTTTCCATTAGCCCTGCCAGCGGCGTGACTCATCAGCTCACGTGACTAGGGAAGCTGACAAGATTCGCGGAGCTTCGGTCAGTGAACTGGGAAGACCCACTTAACCAAGTTACTGGCAGGCTCAGGGAGGACTTTTGTGGGGTCCCCCAGCCTCTGTGCCTGGCCCAGAACTGCTTCTTCCTTAGCGGCCGCGGCTCTGAAACTGGGGCTCAGCTCCAGCCTCCCCAGCTGCTGCCAGCTGTGGGATGGAGAAGGTTTGTAACTGTGTCTAGCAGTTGGCCTCTGTCCCACAAAGAACCCCTGGTCTGCCCTATCTTGCCCACAGCACCCTGTGGACCGAGCAGCCTCCGCCTGACTTCACAGGATCCAGAGAAGCCCTGTGGATGACTGTTGAGCAAGCCTGAAACAGCCAGAAACCAGAGAGCCAGCCAGACCCTAGGAATATCTTCAAGGGCTCAGACGCCAGGCCTGGACAGCCCGGAGGCCAGCAGTGGGATCGCGGCATCGGCTCCCCTGGCGTCATGCAGGGCCGCAGCCTGCCCTTCCGCGTGGCCACGCTGGTGACAGGGCTCCTGGAGTGCCTTGGCTTCGCGGGTGTCCTCTTTGGCTGGACGTCTCTGGTGTTTGTCTTCAAAAAGCAGCATTACTTTGAGGAGCTGTGTGAACCGGATGCCGGGTCGCTGGGCAATGCCACCGGGCTGGATGGTAAGGGAGCAGGACCATCTCTGAATCTGGTTCCCAGGTGGTGGGAAGAAGGGCTAGACAGGACGCCAGGGCCGCCCCCCTCAGCCCCCCGCCCAAAGCCAGGCTTTCTATGGTGAGAAAAAGGGGGCATCAGCCTCCCCCACCCTCAACCTGGACCTAAGAGGTGCCTGGGGAGGGAGGTGCCCGCTCCCAAGGGCTGATTAGCAGCCATCACGGCTTAGCTGTGAAAGGGGTAACTTTCCCCTCGGCAGGCTGTCCTAGATGGAAGAGGCTGCCCTGGACTGGGAACAGGCTGGGTGCCTGCCTGCCAGGAAGGCTGGGACGGGTGGGGGGGTTGGTGCATCTGCCTGGACTCCTGGGATGGGCCCGTCTCTCCTCCAGATTGCAGGGCCCGGGACGAGCAGTTCTCACTCATCTTCACCCTGGCCTCCTTCATGATCAACTTCATGACCTTCCCCATGGGCTACATCTTCGACCGTTTCAAGACCACCGTGGCCCGCCTCATCGCCATGTAGGTCCCAGGGGCACCGGGCCAGGGCTGGGCAAGGGGACTTTGGGCAGAGGCGCAGTTTGCAGGGAGCCCCAGCTCAGGCAGAGGCGCAGTTTGCAGGGAGCCGCAGCTCAGGCAGCTGGGCACCTTTGCTCCAGCAGTGCCGCCAGGAGCATACCTGGGTGTTGACACCTGTCTCGGCTTTCCCTGTTCCCTTAGCCCCTTCTTCCCTTTTTCCCCCCGCTTCTCTGTTGCATGTGACACTGGGCTGTTGGTCGTGCTGAACTGGGCAGAAGGCCAGGACTGCTTCCCGTAGGGGGTGCTGGCCTGGGGCAGGGCTTGTGAAACCAGCAAAGCCTAGAGTTGCCACTGACACCCATGAGACGAGCTCCCACTGCAGGGGCGCAGGTTTGATCCCTTGGCGGGGAACCGAGATCCCGAGTGGCGTGGCCACAGAGAAAAACTGAACTGTCTCTGCCTTGGTGCCGGGGACCCCGTGTCTTCATCACACCCAAGTGCCTCCTCGCCACCCTCCTCCTGGCCTCCCCCCAACCCCATCACTTCCCAGAAGTTAGGCAGGACGGTGCCCCGGGGTGTCTTTGGTGGCGGGGACTTGAGGTTCCCTCCCGCGGGGGTGCCCAGGCCAAGTAGTTGAGGAGAAGGAGGGCCACGCTGGCTCACAGGGGTGCCGCTGAGCTGGCCAGCTTCTGTGATAAGCGGCAGCCTGGGGGGCGTGATTAGGACCCAGCGTGGTGTCTCACTGGAGGTCCGGGGCGTTCAGCTGTTGGAGGGACTGGAGGGTGGCCGGGCCAGGCCGTGGCAGGATGGCGCAGCAGGTCCTTGGCTCTCTGAGCCCTTGGGTGACCGTCTCTGTCGTTCTTGGGCTCCAGTCTCCTGTCTCCTCCTCTTTCCTGTCCTGCCTTTGCCCTTTCCCTCTTCTCTGGCCTTGAGTGTGTGAAGCAAAACCCAGTCTTCCCACCTGCGTTTGCTCCTCCACTTTTACACAGAACATGTCACTTCTGAGATACTTCTGGTCAACAGATGTGTCAGAAGTGAAGTGGCAAGCCATTCTCTGGCACCAGCTGGGTGTCTTAGGTGTGTGCCAAGTGTTCAGTTGTGTCCGACTCTCTGCGACCCCGCCAGGCTCCTCCATCCATGGGATTTCCCAGACAAGGATACTGGAGCGGTTGCCATGCCCTCCTCCAGTGGATTTTCCCAAGCCAGGGATCGAACCCACGTCTCTTCTGTCTCGTGCATTGCACATGGATTCTTTATCCGCTGAGCCATCTGGGAAGCCCTTGGGGGTCTTATAATTTAATTCAATCCTGACACTCTCTCTGGAGGCCCTGCAGCAGACCCCATAGGTTAAGGGCTCGGTCCCACCAGACCGCGCCTGCCCCCCTAAGCAATGGTAGGCCCCCAGGTTCCCTACAACGTCTGTCTGAGTCAGCTACAACTCTTGAGATGCCCCTGACCTCCTCCTTGGATTCAGTTCTTTGTGAAAGGGCTCGCTGAACGCAGGGAGATGCATTGACCAGTGTCTGAAAGGGCATGATAAAGGATACAGATAAACAGCCACATGAAGAGACACAAAGCCAGGTGGGTGGTGGTTCCGAGCCCAGGAACTCTTGCATCCCTGTGGGCTTGTGGTGCAGCAGCCTCCTGGTCCCTGGAGGTGTTTGCCAACCTGGGAGCTCTCCAAACTCCACACTTAGGGGATTTTATGGAGGCTTCCTCACATAGGCACAATCCATTATTGAGTCCACTTCCAGCTGTCTCCCCTCTCTGTAGAGAAGTGGACACAGGGGTGGAAATTCCAGGCATCTCATTGTGGCTTGTCCACCTCTCCACAGTTAACTCGTCAGAACAGTAGAACAAAAGACGCTCGTAGTGTCTTCTCTGCAGGAACTTATACAATTATTGAACCCCTGTGTCAAGGCCTGGGGACAGGGACCAAATATGTAGTTCTTGTCATAAATCAGAATATCACACATAAGCCCTGTTTTTATTACCCCCTGCCTTACGAGATGCCCAGACTTCTAAGAGAGCCCAGTAACCTTGGGATCTTGGTCGTGAAATCATAGCACCTTAGAACTTTAAGCCTGGGGTCTGGATCAGTCCAGTCCTTTCCTTTACAGAAACAAGCTTCTACGAGAGAGTAGTACCTTCCTCAGGGTCACACAGCAAGAGCCGTTTGAACTCAAGGTTTTGTAGACCAGGCACAAACGTCTTTCTTTAAGGGCTCTTAAAGACACAGGGTTAGGGTTAGGGTTAGGGTTAGGGTTAGGGTTAGGGTGTCTTTAAGAGCCCTTCTTAAAGGGTTCTGGGTTGGAGGACCTTGGGACTTCTGGGTTGGAGGACCTTGGCTCCACACATCCTTGCCCCTCCACGCTTCTCTCTTTTTTAAAGAAATGTTTGTTTGGATGCATTGGGCCTTAGTTGCGGTGCGTGGGGTCTAGTTCCCTGACCAGGAGTTGAACCTGGGCCCCTGCGTTGGGAGCTCCGAGTCCTAGTCACCGGGTCGCAAGGGGAGTCCCCCAGGTTTCTCTCTTCGTGATGACATTCTCCGTCTCCCCTTCTGTGTTCCAGATTTCTCTACACCAGCGCCACGCTCATCATAGCCTTCACCTCTGCAGGTGAGTGCTGTCGGGAGGGACGTGACCCCGGGCACCCAGTGGATGGGGCAGGGGCAGAAGGCTCATGGGGGAGACACTGGCCCCACAACTACTCAGATCCACAGACTCTGAGCTGGAAAGGGCCCTTGAGGGCATTATTGCTGGTCTTTAAAAACAGCTTAGTGATAAGTGTGAATAATAAGGACAGGGGAGAAATTGCTTCAGAGAGAAAGAACTAATTCAAAAGATTGCATCCTTCTGTTATGTCTTAAAATGTTCTCTCTTTTTAAAAAATGAAATAATAGGGAATTCCCTGGCAGTCAGTCCGGTGTGCACTTCTGCTTGTGTTTGTGATCCTTGGTTAGGACTAAGATTTCACAAGCTGTGCAGCATGGCCAAAGAAAGAGCAAAGAAAGGAAACGATAATATAAATGGTAATTGTTGAAAATATCCTGACTTAGCAGGGTGCAAACGGACAACTCTATGGTGGTCAAAAAGTTTTCCTCTTCAAATTTTACTGGTCTGTGTGCTGTGATATGCTTAGTTGCTCAGTTGTGTCCGAATCTGTGTGACCCCATGGACTGTAACCCACCAGGCTCCTCTGTCCATGGGATTCTCCAGGCAAGAACACTGGAGTGGGTAGCCTTTCCCTTCCTCCAGGGGATCTCCCCAACACAGGGATCAAACCCAGGTCTTTCACATTGCAGGCAGATTCTTTCCCATCTGAGCCACCATTCAATGCCCAGTCTGGTTTATTCCCCCCTTTCTTCATGGGGAATAAAGTGGGGAATGTGTAGAGGAGAAAACTGAGGTCAGAGACCCCCTTGCAAAGACTTAGAAAAGGCCCCAGAGCAAGTTAGTGGGGAGTGGGGCTGGGACCCTGCTGTGCTCTTTGCTACCAGCATCTCCTTATAGCAGCATCTCCTTATAGAGGCCAACAGATGCCTTTCGGTCTTCTCCCCGGAGTCAGGTCTTGGGGCTCAGTTTTGGGGCTTAGGAGGTAAGAGCACCTTGCTCTGCTGTGAGTGGTGGCCGCCCGATGCTGGTGGTCTGCATTGGTGTTCAGTGAACACAGGCCAACTGAGGTTTCTGTCTGAACAGACCTCAGGAGGTAGCCTGGCACCTCAAGCCAGTTATTTAAAACCCACTCTGCTCATTAGCACGGCTTCATCCCTAACAGCGTGGCCGTGAGCTTCACGTGGCTGGGTGTGGAGGTGGCTGGCTGCGTACAGCGTGGCCGTGAGCTTCACGTGGCTGGGTGTGGAGGTGGCTGGCTGCGTACAGCGTGGCCGTGAGCTTCACGTGGCTGGGTGTGGAGGTGGCTGGCTGCGTACAGTGTGGCCGTGAGCTTCACGTGGCTGGGTGTGGAGGTAATGGCTGGCTGCGTACAGCGTGGCCGTGAGCTTCACGTGGCTGGGTGTGGAGGTGGCTGGCTGCGTTTTGACGCCCATCTGTGAATCCCTGGAGCCACAGTTTGCCCTTCCCCCAGAAAATGGGGCTTTTTGATTTTGGAAAAAGTGTTGAGACCACAGTGACGCTATTTTTGAAAGGAACCTCAGCCAACCTTCAGGGCGTTTGGGGAGGCACCTTTTCCAGAGACAGAAATTGAATGGTAAGGAGTGTGAATGCTCTAAAATGAGCAAGTTCACCGTGTGTCTCCAGGTAGGGAACAGTAGTTACTAGAATAATAGTTACTTTGGAGAATATTGGGAAGCACACATATGCTATGTTAAGGTTGAATCACTTGGTGGAAATGTTACGCTGTTTTTATTTCTCATTCAGGCCTCTGGTTTCACTCAGGAAATCACATAGGGCTGGGGTAATTTTAACACTGGCAAGAGCAGAAATCAGGCTTTGAACATTCTAAGTGCAACTGCATTCAGTTACAATTTATTAACACTGTTTTCATTGTACTTATTTTTATAGTTAGGGCTTCCCTAGTAGCTCAGACTGTAAAGCGTCTGCCTGCAATGCAGGAGACCTGGGTTCGATCCCTGGGTTGGGAAGATCCCCTGGAGAAGGAATGGCAACCCACTCCAGTACTCTTGCCTGGAGAATCCCATGGACAGAAGAACCTGGTGGGCTACAGTCCATAGGGTTGCAAAGAGTTGGACACAACTGAGTGACTAACACACGCATTCACAACAAGCAACGCCAGTTACTTTTCATTGACACTCGTAATATAAAGATTCCCTTTTTTTTGGCTCCCTCGCTATTTCACTGTGGGATCTCAGTCCCCTACCCAGGGATCGAGCCCTGGCCATGGCAATGAAAGTCGGCATCCTAACCACAAGGCCACCAGGCAACTCCAAGTATAAAGTTTCCTTCAAAAATAATACATTCCTTTTGGATAGTGAGTCACATTAAAAAAATTTTTTTTTAGCAAATAAGACAGGCACAGCCTATGGCCCAGATCATGAAGGTGGACAGAAAGAAGGCAGTGACCTGAAAGGGCACTGGCAGTTCAGGAGACATGGGTTCGATCCCTGGGTCGGGAAGATGCCCTGGAGGAGGAAGGGGCAGCCCGCTGCAGGGTTCTTGCCTGGGAAAGCCTGTGGGCAGAGGAGCCTGGCGGGGCGCAGTCCGCGGGGCTGCACAGTGTCGGACGTGACTGAGCGGCTGCACCAGCCCCAGCCCCAGCTCCTGGTGCTGTTCTTCCTCAGCCTTGCTCTTCTTGCCCAACAGCTGCCAGAGCCATTGGAGTGATTTTTTTTTTTTTGCATGTCGGTCATTTCAAGGGCAAGAAATTCTTTTTATTCATCCTGAATTTCTAACGCCAGGCAAACACCCACCACAGAAGAAATGCTCAAAGTCTAATGAACGGAGGAAATGCAGTTCCCGGGCATTTTCTCTCTCAGATCCCACAGCGCCTTAGGAAGGCAGAAGAGCAGGGACTGTTCCCATCTATCAGATGAGATGACTGAGTTGCAGCTTCAGAGTCCAGCTCAGTGCACTGAGTTAGAGGCTGGGTGTGTGGGCTCAGTCCAGGCTCCTCTCCCCTGCAGTGTCAAGATGAAAAGGATTGAGTGCGATTTAGTGAAGGAAGCGGGCAGTGGGTTGAGTCCTGCCTCTCTCGGTAAACATCCAGCCTGCCGACGACCAAGGGTCATCTTTGATGGGGAGGAGGGTCCCTTTGCAGGAGCATGTGAGGGAGCCTTGACAGTCCCCTGAGACCCTTGGAGGGTGCTGGAAGGGCTGCCAAGAATCGGGGACCTGAGCACAGGCTTGTAGGGAGCAGAGGGGAGCCCCAGAGTGCGGGGCTCCGTGTTTGGGTTGCTGGGTGGTGTCACCCCACCTCTGTCTCGGATGCTTGCAGACTCAGCTGTGCTGCTCTTCCTGGCCATGCCCATGCTTGCCGTGGGGGGCATCCTGTTCCTGATCACCAATCTGCAGGTGTGAGCCCGCCCTGGCTGAGGGCACCTGGCAGGACCTTGGGGTGGGCAGGGGAGGTGCAAGCCCTGCTGCTTTGGCGGCCTCTGATGGGGTGGGCCCCAGCCGGAGTGGCAGCTCCTGGGGTGGAGGGGGCTCTGCGTATAAGGGCCTGACGCTTGCTGGGTGCACGGGAAGTGTTTCACAGGCGAGTGAGTGACTCGGGCTGGTCCTGTGTTCTCCAGATCGGGAACCTGTTTGGCAAACACCGCTCGACCATCATCACCATGTACAACGGAGCATTTGACTCCTCCTCTGCGGTCTTTCTCATCATCAAGGTAGAGGGTGACAATCACCCGTGTCCCCTGCTGCTGGTTGGGCCTTGGGGTGGGCCCCAGGCATCCATAATCAGCTTCTAGCGTAGAAGGCAAGAGCCTGGACCAAGACTCATTCTTAGAAATAACTGTCAGCCCCAGATTCTTACCTGGACTTGTTGTACCATGCAGTTTATGACAACATGAACCTTGGCACCTCCACCATGCTTAAGTGTGAGCTCAGTGGCATTGAGTTCATTCATGCTGCTGTACAGCCATCATCAGCACCCATCTCTGAGACTCTTCTCAACCCTGTGAAGCTGAAACTGTCCATCAAGCAATAACTCCCCACGCCCCATCCACCTCCTGCTAGACCCTGACAACCACCGTTACAATTTCTATTTCTGTGATTTTGGCTACTGCAGGTACCTCTGAAGTAGAATCACATACTATTTTTTTTCTTTCTGTGACTGTATTATCTCATGTAGCATCATGTCCTCAAAGTTCGTTTTAGCAGGCGGCAGGGTTCCCTTCCTGTTAAGACTGACCCCTGTTCTCTTGTGCATGCCACAGGTGTTACCCGTTCGTCCTTAGAGGGACGCGGGTTTGCGTCCTGCTTTCGGACGTCGTGAGGTGTTGGTGTGAACGTGAGTGTCACACTGACCTTCCCCTCTTGCTTCTGCAGCTCCTTTATGAACAGGGCGTCACCATCAAGGCCTCCTTCATCTTCATCTCTGTCTGCAGTGCCTGGCATGTCGGGCGCACTCTCCTCCTGATGCCCCGGGGGCACATCCCCTACCCGCTGCCCACCAACTACCGCTACGGGTAAGGACTGTGAGCTGGGGACGGTGTGGCCAGAGCCCCTCCTCTGACCTGGAGTGGGAAGCGGGTTTGGGACGGACGTGGTTACAGTAGGGCAGAGGAAACCTGTCTCTGGACAGGAGGACTGGACCAAGGATGTATCAGTTAGCTACTGCTGCGTAACGAATGATCCCAAAACTTAAGGGCTTAAAACCTTTGGTGTTTATTATCTTCCCAAGTTTAGTGGTAGCTGGCTACTTTTACTGATCAGGGAGCTACTTAGTTGCTCTTGACAGGACTTCTTATGCCTGCGATCGTCTGGAGGGCTAGCCGGGGGCCGGCTGGCCTAATGGCCTTACTCACAGGGGATTTGTCTGCTTGTCTGGGGTGGCGAGGATATCTGGGTCACGTGGCTCGCATTCTCCAGCAGGCTGGCTGGCGCTTCTTCACTTCTTGGTTTCAGGGTTCCAAGAGCATGCAGCAACACGCAAGTTTTCTTCAGGTTTAAGGCTGGATTGGCACACTACTTATTTATTTTTAATAAATTTATGTATTATTGTTGGGTTTTGGCCATGCTGGGTCTTTGTTGCTGCATGGGCTCTTCTCTGGTTGTGGAGAGCGGGCTTCTCACTGCTGTGGCTTCTGTTGTTGCGGAGCACAAAGTCTTGGGCACACAGGCTTCAGAAACTGCCGCCTGAGGTCTCAGAGCTGTGGCTCCCGGGCTCCATAGTCGTGGCACACGGGCTTAGTTGCTCCACGGCACATTGATCCTCCCGGATCAGAGGTTGAACCTGTGGCTCCTGCATCGTCAGGCGGATTCTCCACCGCTGAGCCCCCAGGGAGGCCTGGTGCGTCACTTTTGATGGGTTGTCCTGGTTGAAGACGCTCACGAGGCCAGCCCAGATTCAGGGGTTGGGGAAACAGAGCTGCCAAGTTCCTTTGCAAAGGGTAGAGAAGAAAGCAGATGAAGAAACGGGACCATCTCTGCGTCCGCTCAGTACGAGCAGTGGTGCCAGGGACGTTTGCTGGCGGCTCGCTTACTCTCTGGCAGCCTGGCATGCTCTCTGGTTTCATTTCACAGTAGTACTCGGCTGCGTATCTGTATATCCATCTTCCAGATCAGAACAGTGAGGCTCGGAAGAGTTAGGTCTGAGCCACGTTGCCACAGCCAGGAAGAGGCAGGACTGGGATTTGAACCCACGTCTGTTCTACGCTTCCCACCCTTCTATTGCTCCCGTACGTGGCTGCAGATTAGAATTGCTGGGATTAACTGGAGATGTTTCTAAAAAAGATAACGGGAGCCTGCCTTCCACGCCCAGACCTTCTGACTCAGCTGGTCTGGGCCTGGACGCCAGCGCTGGGGCTGTGAAAAGGTGATTCCAGTGTGCAGTGAGAGGGACCATTTCCTTTCCCTGCATCCCACGGGTGTGTCAGGCTCAGCTCTCAGTCCTTGGCTTGGGCTGATAGAGCTTCTGTTTCCACAGTCTCTGCTCCAGAGACAGCCCCCAAGAGGAAGACAAGAAGGAAGCTGAGTCCGAAAAGCTGGAGCTGCAGTCTAAGGAGTTCCTTTCCCCGAAGAAAGGTGAAACCTGCTGGTTAACTCATTTCCCCCCCAAGAAACTGGCCTTCCCCTGCGGCCAGCATGGTTTGTCACCTCCAGAGCTTTGCCAGGGACTCAGGGCCAGAGAAGGTCAGGTGGCAAAGAGACCTGTAGGATCTTTCTGACTCCCTCAGCCTACAGAGGGTCCAGAGAGGGGCAACCCGTTTCATTTCATCTCTCCTTTCCATCCCCAGCGCACCGTAGCCCTGTTCCCCAGAGCTCAGTCTCCACCCTTCGCCTTGCCTTGCCCGCCCACTCCTAAGCGTGCCTTATCTGTCCAGTATCTGCAGGTCCCGTGGGTCAGCCCTGTCTCACTGCCCCGTCTCCATCTTGCCTCGCCTTTCTGTCTGTTTTGGGTCCTGGGTTACAAATGTCCCAGAGCTCTGCCGGCTGAGGTAGAAACAAGAATAAGACCCTGGGAAGTTCACCGAATGAAGGGAGGAGTGCGCTTGCCAGGCCACATCCAGGAGGAGCCGAAGCAGGATACCCCTGGGGACCCCAGGGTCAAATCCTCGCCACTCCGCCCCTCGAGGAGAACGGTCCCATTGGGCAGCCTGGGGTGAGGCTCAGAGCACTCAGTCCACGGGCTCACCTGGACCGTGAAGATCAGGGCGGGGAAGGTTTCCGTGGGAGACTTGGAGACTGGTGCTGAAAGAGGAGGAGGGGGTGCCGAGCTGCTGAAATCGTTGATGTCCCCGCCATCCTGTACGTCGCCTCTGACTTTCTCCTCTCCTTGCCTGTCTTTTCCTCATCCTGCCTGAGAACAATCGGGAAGGTTGGTAGTGTGAGAAGCATCCCAGTGTGAAGGGTCAGATAGTGGACAGCAGAGCATGGGAGAGCCGTGCCCCCGCGGCAGTGGGGCTGGGATGTTGCATGGAGGCGGGGGTGTTGCCCTCGGAGAGTCCGGGGGGGGGGGTGAAGAACAGGTGAGCTCAGAGCTCGGGCTCTCCCGGTAAGACCTGTGCATCCAGTCCCCCCCAATTTAATAGTAGCTCTTGCCCGAATTTTCTTCCCCCTCATCAGAGACCCCGGGACAGCAGCAGGCACCCGGCTCCTTCTGGAGCCACACCTTCTCTCGGCGCTTTGCCTGGCACGTGGTGTGGCTGTCTGTGATACAGTTGTGGCATTACCTCTTCATCGGCACCCTCAACTCCCTGCTCAACAACTTGGCCAGCAAGGACAGTGCGCTAGGTAGGTGGGGGGCCGGGAGGCAGCCCCTCTGTGCATCGCCTCTGGGGACTTGGCACCTCACGTGGTGGGGCGCTGAGCTCAGCAGGGCTCTGTGCTTCGAGGGAGGTCTGAGCCTGAGGTGTGGGCTGGAGGGTCAGGCAGGGCAGGGGCGGGTGGGTGGCTTCCTCTGGAAGGCAGTCCTGAAGAGCTCTCGCCGCCCAACCCCTCTCTGCCCCCTGCAGTCAGCACATACACAAACGCCTTTGCTGTGACTCAGTTCTTCGGAGTGCTGTGTGCGCCCTGGAACGGCCTGCTCATGGACCGACTCAAACACAAGTACCAGGAGGAAGCGAAAAGGACAGGTGAGCCCTGCACTCCAGAGGGTCAGGGAGCCAGCGTGCGGGAGGTTTTTGTTTATGTCCACGCCCATCGTCTTTTTTCTTAAATCCTTTTCTACTTGCATCTGTTCATTCATCCTTCCATGACTCATTCACCCATCCATCATCCATCTATACATCATCCATCATCTGTCCTTTTATCCACCCATCACCCGTCCATCCATCACCCATCCATCCATCACTCATTTATCCATCCATCATTCATCTATACATTATCCATCATCTGTCCTTTTATCCATCCATCACCCATCCATCCATCAGTCATTCATCCATCCATCATTCTCCCATCATCCATCATCTCTCCTTTTATCCATTTATCACTCATCAGTCCATCACTCACGCATCCTTTACTCATCCATCCATCACCCATCCATCCTTCCATCATCCATCCATCACCCATCCATCCTTCCATCATCTGTGCATCACCCATCCATCACTCATCTACCCATCACCCATCCATCCTTCTATCATCCATCCATCACCCATCCACCCATCACTCATTCATCCATCCATCATTCTCCCATCATCCATCATCTATCCTTTTATCCACTTATCACTCATCAATCCAACACTCATGCATCCTTTATTCATCCATCCATCACCCATCCATCCATCACTCATCCATACATCCATACATCATCTGTCTTTTTATCCACTTATCACTCATCCATCCATAGCTCATCCATCCTTTACTCATTCATCCATCACTTATCCATCCTTCCATCATCCATCCATCATCCATCATCTGTCCTTTTATCCATCCATCACTCATCCATCCATTCACCCATCCATCCATCATCCATCCATCCATCACTCATCTATCCTTCCATCATCCATCCATCATCTGTCCTTTTATCCACTTATCACTCATCCATCCATCGCTCATCCATCCTTTACTCATTCATCCATCACTCATCCATCCTTCCATCATCCATCCATCACCCGTCCATCTATCATCCATCCATCCATCCATCACTCATCTATCCTTCCATCATCCATCTATCACTCATCCATACATCCATACATCATCTGTCCTTTTATCCACTTATCACTCATCCATCCATCATTCATCCATCCTTCACTCATTCATCCTTCCATCATCCATCCATCATCCATCATCTGTCCTTTTATCCATCCATCACTCATCCATCCATCACCCTTCCATCCATCACCCATCCATCCATCACCCATCCACCCATCACTCATCCATCCATCACCCATCTATCTATCACTCATCCATCCTTTACTCATCCATCCTTCTATCATCCATCCATCACCCATCCATCCTTCCATCATCCATCCTTCTATCATCCATCCATCACTCATCCATCCTTCCATGCATCATCTGTCCTTTTATCCATTCATCATGCATGCATCCATCCATCCATCTACCATCCATCCATCACCCATCTATCCATCCACCCACTAGTCACTGAGTGCCAATTATGTGCCAGCCATAGTTTCAGATTCGGTAACAGGCCTGACAGTTACGTCCTTGTTCTCACGCTATTCTAGTCTAGAGAGTAGAGAAATGCAAGTAGTCAAGCTTTGCGGCCCCTGAAATAAACCTGCAGGGAGCTGTGGCCACACAAAGCAGGGCACCTACGCTGTGTGTTCCTGGAGGAAGCGGCCTCTGAGCTCCTAAAGGGAGAGTAGGAAGTGGCAAGATGAAGGCGAGGGCCTGGGGGAGTGGCCCAGGGGTGCAGTGGGGTCATTGTTCATGGTGGTGAAAGAGAATGAAACCTTGAGGAAGCTGAGGAGCCCCAGTAGGTGGTTCAGGCACAGGGCGTGCTGGGGCGGGGGCTGGGGAGAGGGGAGAAAGGGCAGGCGGCGTCCTGCCAGGGAGCTGGGGCCTGATCCTGGGACAAGAACGGACGGACAGGGCGGCCTGCTCGTTTTGTTGTTTCAGCCTCAAGCCACACGGCCTGTGGGGTCTAGGTTCCCCAACCAGGGGGTTGGACCCTGGCCACGGCAATGAGCGCGCTGAGTCCTAACCGCTGGACCCAGGGACTGCCAGTACCCCTGGAGTTTCATCTCCCCCGCCCCGCTTCTCTGAGCCGCTTCTAAAGCAAACCTCAGACATCAGATCATTTTATTTGTAAACACTTCAGTATGTAGTGCCAACAAGTAAGGCCTCTTCTGTTTAAGTGAAGCATCACCGGGAGGAATATCATTATGACGCCTGAGACAGCCTCCGATAATTTCTCAGTGTCATCTGTTCATTCATGTGGTCCAGTTCGGATTTCGCTAACGGTCTCATCTGAGTCTTTCTGTCACTGGTTTGTTTGTTCAAATTCGGATCCATACAGGGGCCACAGCATAGTAAGTCTCTATCCCCCACCCCCTTTTTCCGCTTCGTTCACTTACTGACCGGACTGGGTTACTTGTCTGGTCAGGTTTCCCACATTTTGCATTTGGCATCCTTTTCGTGTCATTTTTAAACGTTCTTTTGATTGGGCTCTGTCTGTAAACAGGCAGATCGGAGACTCAGTTTGGTATCTTTTGGCAAGAATAACTTGAGAGGTGGACCCGTGGGCTTCCTCCGAGGTCTCATCTGCAGACCCTGGGTACCTGTTGCCTTGTTCTTACGATGTTAGGATTGATCCGTGCACTCAGACATTGTCAGTCTGATCCACCCGTTGTGAAAGGTTCTCATCAGCTCAGGCCTTGCTGCTACTGATGCTTGATGCCTAGACCCATGATTTTATTAGGGTTGCAAAACAGAGAATTTCTATTACTGTCTTTTCCTTCTGCTTTTCATAGCTAAAACTTTCTCTAGAACGACAAACTATATTAACTATTTTGTTTACCCGGAAATAAATGCATATTTTTTTCCTCTGTTTGAGCCTCTCTGGTGGCTCGTATGGTGAAGAATCTACCTGCAGTGTTGGAGACCCAGATTCGATCCCTGGGTCGGGAAGATCCCCTGGAGAAAGGGCGTGGCAGCCCACTCCAGCATTCTTGCCTGGAGAATCTCATGGACAGAGGAGCCTGGCGGGCTAGTCCACCGGGTCGCAAAAGAGTCAGACATGAATGTGCAGTGGACACTTTTTCCTCCTCTTTTCTAGTTTCAGAAAAGTGAGTTGGTATCTAAGCAACTCCCAGGGGTAACCACTCATGGTTTCTCTTTTGAAATCTTATTTTAAGTATATCTGACGTGTTTCAGTCCGTCTCTGTGACGATCCTTCTTCAGGTTCAGACTCCCTCATCCTTGACCCCTGGGAGCATGACCAGTCAAGCATCTGTGTCCTTTACAGGAAGTTAGTTTTGGAGAGGGCTCGGGTCCCTTTCACTGGGTAGGTTTCCTGGCCCAGACCCGAAACCACCCATCCCTTCAAACAGTCCTGGGTCCCATTGAATGAGAAATGGTGTTTAACGATGGCAGTCTGGATGCTGGGGTTTCTAATTCTCCTGGGCTCTCAGGGCTTTTAGTCCTCAGAGGTAAGATACAGATAATTTTTTGGATGAAAAGAAAATAAATCATGAATATCTAATACTGATATTTTAGTTCAAATTTTACTTGATTTTTGCATTTGTATCTCTTTTCTTCTGAAAATCATGGTTCCTAAAATACTATACATATATACTATATGTACATATACTGTGTACTATATATATACACACATACATATATATTCTGTATATAGTCTTTTAAAAATATATTTCATGCATGATTACTGGTTTAGCAATTGTTACTAATAACAGCGCCAGTGCTGACTGTTGGTGCACCTTCCTTTCCCCCATTCCCATTCTGAAGATACGTCCCCTAGGATCTGTCCGTCAAAATTATGGTATTTTAAGAGTCAGCAACTTGATAGAAAAAGTTGCATTCGTTGGTTTCATCTCGTTGGATTTCTTTTTTTTTCTTTTTGGGGGGGAATGCCTTTGCTTGTTTTCTTCCTATTACTCTGATTTAATTTTTAAGGACATTTTTGTATCAAACGTTGACATTATTCCGAAGCCACAAGTAGGAAACAGGAACCGGCCCACCGCATTTGTTTCCTCCTCGGTCCCCTGGCCTCCCTTCCTGCCCTCGTTTGGTAATTGCTTTGATTTTTTTCCCCCCTAAAAGACAGACTCGTTTGCATGAACAGTTTCCCTTTCTTAGGTAAAAGGCGGTAATTGCTTTGATTTTTTTCCCCCCTAAAAGACAGACTCGTTTGCATGAACAGTTTCCCTTTCTTAGGTAAAAGGCGGTAGCCTGCAGGCCTCTGCCCGCAGCCTGCTTTGTGTGGCTCGGTCCTGGGACGGCCCCTCGGCGGGGCTCCATCCTTCCGCGACTGTCCTTGTTTAGTCGCTCAGTCGTGTCCGGTTCTTTGTGACCCCGTGGACTGCAGCCTGCCAGGCTCCTCTGTCCATGGGGTTTCCCAGGCAAGAGCACTAGAGTGGATTGCCATTTCCTTCTCCAGGGGATCCTCCCGGCTCAGGGATCGAACCTGCATCTCTTGCGTTGGCGGCAGCTTCTTTACCCCTGAGCCCCCAGGCAAGCCCTCGGCCTTTGTCTGCTGCCTCATTCTGTCATGTTCTGCCACAGTCACTCCCCTCCTGCTGCCGGTTTGGACACCTCCAGTCTTTCGCTGGAACCCATGGTCCTGCCCGGAGTATCTGGCTGTGGGTTGTGATCATCTGTGAGTGGCTGACGCTGGCCTGTGATTAGGATAAATCACTGGGGATGGAGGCATGGGTACATGTTTGAATGGTGTTTTGGTTCAGTTTAGTTCAGTCGCTCAGTCGTGTCCAACTCTTTGCGACCCCATGAATTGCAGCACACCAGGCCTCCCTGTCCATCACCAACTCCCAGAGTCCACCCAAACTCATGTCCACTGAGTCACTGATGCCATCCAACCATCTCATCCTCTGTCGTCCCCTTCTCCTCCTGCCTTCAATCTTTCCCAGCATCAGGGTCTTTTCCAATGAGTCAGTTCTTCGCATCAGGTGGCCAAAGTATTGGAGTTCCAGCTTCAGCATCAGTCCTTCCAATGAATATTCAGGACTGATTTCCCTTAGGATGGACTGGTTGGATCTCTTTGCAGTTTAAGGGACTCTCAAGAGTCTCCTCCAAATGTTTAGGAAGTGAGTTATCCACGTGTACTGATGGATTGGAGGTGGGGTGTATGGAGAGAAGGGGTCAGTGTGGCCCCCGCCCCATGGGCGTCCTGTCAGCCTCCTGTTTCCCTTTCGGTACAGGGGCCCTGGCCAAGGCCACTGCCCTGCGCTCGGTGGTGCCTTCCCTGACCCTGACGTCCCTGCTGAGCCTGGGCTTTGCCGTCTGCGCCTCCATACCGGTGCTGCCCCTGCAATACGCCACCTTCATCCTGCAAGTGGTCAGCCGCTCCTTCCTGTACGGGTGCAACGCGGCCTTCCTCACGCTCGCGTACGTGGGCTTGGTGTGCGCTCCCTGATGGGGGATTCCCCGGGACAGGGTGGGGGGTGGGGGTTGCTGGGGGCGGAGAAGTCAGGGGAGGAGACCCAGATGCAGGGGGAGGTGCGCTGGAGGCTGTGGGAGGGGCATAGCCTTCATATCCACGAATGCCCTCCATGTCTGCTCCCCTCTGCCTCTGTGATCTGCCTGGCGAACTCCTGTTCACCCTCCAAAGCCCACTTCTGTTGTAGCTCTCCCAGGGAAGAACAGAAAGAAAGCTTTTTCTTTCCTTGTGGCACTTTTCTTTCTTCTTCTTCTTTTTTTGGGGGGGGCGGATATTTTCTTGGCCCTGCCACACTGCTTGTGAGATCTTAGTTCCCTGACCAGGGATCGAACCCACACCCCTTCCATGGGAAGTGCAGCGTCTTAACCCACTAGACCAGCAGGGAAGTCATTATTCTTGCTGCTTCTGCTGGGGCATGCATCATTTAGCATATGGTGGATGTATCTGTGTCTTTTTCCTGAGACCTCCTGGGGCCCAGCCTGCATCTGGGGCCCTGCTGTTTTCCCCGGTCGAGCGCGGGGCCATCTCTGTGTTCCAGCAGAGGTCAAGGGGGGGCCCTGTGGGTGTGAGTAAGTGCCAGCTGGCTTAGACTAGGGGAATGGGAGCAGGGGGTTGACCAAGACCCACCAGAGCCAGGCCCCTCCGGGGAGCGAGGGTCCCCAGAGCCCGCTGGAACCTCCTTTGCCCGCCCCTGCGCAGGTTCCCCTCAGAGCACTTCGGGAAGCTGTTTGGACTCGTGATGGCCCTGTCGGCCGTCGTGTCTTTGCTGCAGTTTCCCCTCTTCACCCTCATCAAAGGCCCCCTCCAGAATGACCCATTATACGTGAGTACTGGGGGCTGGGGACCCTGGCCTTAGACTCAGATCGGGGCGACTTTGTCAGTCTCCAAGCCTGGCCGGGGTGCCCTAGGTGTGGTTCCCGCGGGAACGTTTCTGCACATGGCTACGTCCTGGGTCTTGCTTTTCCAACGGGGGTCCGTGGGAGAACCTATCGTGTGGCGGGGATACTCGAAGCCAAAGGGTTAATGTGGATGGCCTCCCAGGTTGTCGGGGACTCTGCAGGCCTCAGTTTCTCCACCTGTGAAATGGGCACAGCATTCCTCCTTGCCCTGCCCTAGGCGGGTGGAACGAAAAGTCACCCGAAGTCCATCCCATAGGGCACCGTCAGGTCTGAGTGGGACGCAGAGGAGAAACCCAGTGGGATTCTGGTCCCTGCATGATGGTGGACTTGGTCTCACTGCCCCCTCACCCTCCAGGCGGGATTCTGGTCCCTGCATGGTGGTGGACTTGGCCTCACTACCCCTCACCCTCCAGGTGAACTTAATGCTGGTGCTGCTGACTCTCCTGACATTCATCCACCCCTTCCTGGTGAACCGGGAGTGCCAGGGAAAGGAAAGCCCCCGTGAGGTCGCCTAGATCAGAAGCCCCCTCTTGGCTTCCCCGAGGATACGTCATCTTCCTCCCCCTCAGAGGACCCCACATCCAGGAAGACTTGGCCCACCCAGGCTGCTTATATTAAGTAACCATTATTCTTTCCGTAAGACAAAAAGCCGTTTTCACCTGCCTGCCAAGACTGCTTATCCGCAAAATGGGAGCAAAGGCACAGAAAGGCTTTCAGTGTCAGAAGCGGGAACAGCTGGCCCTGGCGAACGCTTGGCCTGAGGCGGGCGATGGGATGGTGAGCTGTGACTCCTGCTTCTCTGGGTCTCTGTCCCTGAAGCCTGAGCCTGCCTGGACCCTGTGCGCCAGATACGCTTCCTGGTGAAGGCTGAGGCTGTCCCGCTACTCAGCATTCAGCAGTGGCACCCAGCTTGCCCCCAGCGGCCCAGAGGATGAGCGCTGGGGGAAAGAGAGGCAGGTGGGTTGGGGCGGGGGGTCCCAGGTCTGCTGTTGATGCCGAGTGGCCTTGAGCAGACCCTTCTCCCCTCGGAGCGCCGGTTTCCCATTTGTGAAAGGAGAAGGGGTTTGGAGTCGGCCTTCCCTGCAGCATTCGTGTTCCACTGGATTGGCTCAAAAGTTCATTTGAATTTTTCATAAGATGTTATGGGGGGCCGGAGGAGGGGGCAGAGATAACCTGAACAAAGTTTTGGGCCAGTAGAAGGTTTTCAGAACAGTGTCAGCCTGCCCACCCTCAGAGCCGTGAGAACCACCTGGCTTGCTGGACCCAGGGGTCTCTGACGAAGCCTTTCAGGGAGGTTTTCTTCAAGAAGGGAGATGATTGTTTTTATAACATTGAGTTATGTCCTAAATCATTTCATTAAAAGAAATAAAGCCTTTCTGTCTAAGACAATTGCTGCTCCCAGGCTCTGGGGCCGTGGTGGTGTGTGTGTGCGTGCCTGTGTGTTCCAGCCCAGACCTGGCCCGGGGCCGTGGACGTGGGCGGTGTGGAGGTGGCTGGCCGCAGCCCCAGGCATGGCAGCTGGACCCAGGGTGGGGCAAGAGCCTCAGACTGGGGTCCAGCCACCTGGTCCCGAGACCTGGGCTGGGGGGCCCCCAGGAATGCCCTGCCTCGCCTCCTCTTGCTGTCCACCCTGCCCCTACCCTGCTGCTACACGCGCCCGCCCCCACCCCCCAGCTGGACTCAGAAGGTCTGACCCTCACAGCAGCTGGGCAGGCCCCCGAGGTCCTTAACTGCTGGCTGTGGCGAGTCCTTTCCACCCCGGAGGCGCCTGTGAGAACTAAAGGTGGTCTCCACTGCCTAGCGTGTGCTGGGCACCCTGGAGCATTCGTTTTACTCAGACCGGAGAGGAGGTGGGTCGTTAAGGGAGAGGGGGTGAGGGGCGGGCTGGGCGAGATGGGAGAAAGTCTGGAACACGCCCGGGGTTTGACTCCTCTTCGCCGGGAGAGGACTGAGGACTGACTCCTGCCTTCGGTCAGTCCGTGATTACTGAGCTGCTGTGGGGTCTGTTCTAGGCACTGGGGCATCGAGAGAGGTGCCCGAGGGTCTGAAGCCAGCTCTTCTCTGAGCTGCCGAGGGCTAATTTTCCGGGGCCGGGCCTGGGTGTGCAGATGACATGATTGCTGACAGATGCTTTCATCCGGTTGTCTTGCTCAAAAGCTTTCGGTGGCTGTCTGTGGCCCATGGGGTGGAGCCTAGATTCCAGCCTGGCAGTGCAGATGGTCGGTCAGCAACGTGATTCCAGTTCCCCCCTCCGCTCCTCACCTCCTGGGGCCCAGCTCATCCCCGCGGGCCCAGGTGTGCGCTCTAGCATCTGTGAGCCTACCCGTTCCTCCCTTCCAGCCCGTCTCTGCCAGGGAACTCTGCTGGGTCCACAGGGGTCCAGCTCGAAATGCCATCTCCTCTGAAAGCATTTCTGCGGCTTTGAGCAGCCCTGAGTTCCCGGGTCTTGGTCATACCCTTCTTGGAGACTGGCCCCCGCCTCCTCTCTTGGCCCCTTTTCCCATTTGGACAGAAAGGCCCGGGAGGCAGCCTCTGGGTCTCACCCCTGGCTCAGGGAATAGCGGCTGCTTGCCAGGTGCACGGTGCCGGTTACTGTCTGTTGGAAGACTGATCACAATGAGTGGAGTCTTGTTCTGGCTTCAGCTTTAACAAGGGACAGAGCAGGGCACACGGGGTGTGGTGGGGAGGGCAACAATCGACTGGGAGCCAAGGCAACCCTCTCGGCATCCCGGCTCGGTCACCAGTGTGACCTTGGATGGACCGCTTCTCCACCTCTCGGTTATTTATCAGTGTGATTGGGGAAATACACCTGCTTCTCTGGACTGGATTAGAAGTTAGGTGCCTAGACACAGTGGGTACCTAACAGATCAAAGCTATCAATACAGTTAACGTCTTAAATTTTGAAAAGGTTGCCTCGTGTCCACCAACTGGGAAACGAATTAATAAAATGGTATGACCGTACAGTGGACTCCTGCTTGGTGATACAGAGGAGTGAGGTATTGATACATGCGACCACACGCATGAACCTTGAAAACATGCCGAGTGAGGGAAGACGGGCCACGAGGGTAGTACGATTCTCATTCAGATACGAAACATCCAGAACAGAAAAATCCATAGAGGCCTTCCCTGGTGGCTCAGCTGGTAAAGAATCCGCCTGCAATGCGGGAGACCTGGGTTTGATCCCTGGGTTGGGAAGATCCCCTGGAGAAGGGAATGGCTAGCCCCTCCAGTATTCTGGGCTGGAGAATTCCACGGACTGTATAGTCACAAAAAGCCGGACACGACTGACTTTCACAGAAGGGAAATGAGAACTCTTAGGGCTGGGCACATGAGCTGCTTCTCACTGACTCATCTTCCCCAGAAATCAGGCCTGACTCTCTGGATAGAGGTGTTCTCTGCACTTCCTGAGAGATCCAGGCACTTGAATTTTTTAGTAACGGCTCTGTTGGGATAGAATGCGTACACCATACAGTCCCCCCGTGTAGCGTGCGCAGCGCATTGGGTTTTAGTGAGTTGTACCACCGTCTCTATTGTCAAGTTTAGAGCGTTTTTATCATCCTAGAAACCCTTCCGTGAGTTCCTCCTCGGATGCGATCAACCGCTCTTTGCAACAAGGAAGTGAGCTCGCCGGGGGTTCACAAGGGTGGTTCCGCTCAGCAGCAGGTGGGCAGTGCCACCCTGCTCCCTGCTGCCAGCCTCAGCAGACGGGGACCGCTGCAGGCGGTGCCAGGCGGGGTCCTCTGGGGCAGGGGACAGTCCACCCGGAGGGAGAGGAGGGCGCCTGCTGCCCCCAGGACAGGGACAGTGCGAGTCAGCGGCTGCGTGTGGCCGTCTGCTTTCACCACCAACTTGCGGAAGAGGACAGCAAGGCTGTGACGGGAAGCTTCACCAGGACCATCCAGCTAGTGCCTCGTGGACCTGCTGCCTTAGCCCACGTCCGGGGACTCCCCGGGTGCTCCAGTGGCAGACCCTGTGCTCCCAGTGCAGGGGGCTGGGGTCCAAGCCCTGACCAGGGAATGGGGGTCCTACATGCTGCAACAAAGACCCTGCATGCCGCCACTGAGACCTGGTGTGCCAAGTAAATAAATAAAACATTAAAAAAAACCTATATCTGTCTGACTCTTAAGGTCACATTCCTTTTAGGTGTGGCCTTTTCTTTATGTTCTTATGTTTATGCCGTAAGTTTATTTACAAACCTGTCTAGGATGAGTTTGATCCTTTTTTTAGAGGTTGCGCTTCTTCATGTCTGTCTCGTGGATTATTTGTTAAGCAGATGGTGTCTTACTATCAAGGAGGGCTGCGGATCCAGACCCAAAGAACAGTCATCACAGCTAGTCACCTTCCCACTGAACATGCTGTATTCTTCCCCAGACTCTCCTCACGGTGGCTCCTGTGGACCACACAGATTGAGACCCTCTGGCTGCCCTGTGCCCACCCAGCGCTGTCAGAAGCTCTGCGAAAGATGCAGAGACCAAAGGTGGAGGGCAAGGCGGCTCATGCCACCTGCGCCTCGGCCTTTCCTTTACGCTCTCGGCGTTCGTTCTTATGTCAGAAAGAGACAGCTGTTGTAAAGCAGGTCAGAGAATAAAGAGCCACGTGATAAAGGGTTATCGCCGTTCATGTCAGCACCCGGAAATGCCCACGGTTAGCACGGGGCCCTGTGTGCCGCCCGAGGTGCGGCTGCGGGTGTAATGACGGAAACCGTCTCCCAGGCCCTTCTTTACAGCATCACGCTGCTGTCACAGGCGTGACTTTAAATGGCCACTTACACCCGCGTCTGATGGCCGTGGCACAGTGACCTCCCTGCTCCGCCCTGCGTCTTGGGCAATGTGCCTCTGTCTCTTCTGTCCCCCCGGGGCTGCCTGGGCGGGGGTCCCAGATGGCAGAGACTTGGGAGAGGGGTGGAGGGCGGCAGGTCGGGGCTGTGAACAATAACAGCCGGAGGAGCCCCTTGGGAGTTGCTGGGGGAACCCCATCACGGTGCTTAATCCTCTTCCCTTGGGCTTCCCTGGTGGCTCGGCTGGTCAAGAATCCGCCTGCAATGCGGGAGACCTGGGTTCAATCCCTGGTTTGGGAAGATCCCCTGGAGAAGGGAAAGGCTCCCCACTGCAGTCTTCTGGCCTGGAGAATCCCATGGACTGGATAGTCTGTGGGTCGCAAAGAGTCAGACACAACTGAGCGACTTTCATTGGTCTAGGGCTGACTGTTCTCCAGTCTGAAGGCGCTGGCTGCCTGCTTCACAGGGCGGTTGGTCCTCTGCTAATTCGAAACCTGGGGTCCCCGCAGGGATGGCCTGGAGCTCCTTTCCCTGCCGGTCCCTCCGGGCCTAGATGATCCCCGAATGCATCGAGTGTGACTTGGGCACAGCCCTGAGTCCCTCCTTGACTGTTCTCCGGGAAGAACGCTTGCTTTCCAGCACCAAGCCCACAGGCTCCCGTGCAGACCCCGGTCCTCTGTTGGTGATGAGGAGCCCCAGGTGGGCCACGTCTGACCACTCCTGGGCCGTTGCTGCCCACCTTGGGGCCGACTCGCTGGGAGTACGCTCAGGGCCCTCTGCATTCCCTTTCCCGCGCCTAGGGTCACCTCCCAAGCCTGAAGGTGGACTCAAGCTGTAGGTGCAGGGGAAAGGCTCAGGGCGTCCCAGACACGGTCCAGCTGTGTGACCTCAAGGCACCCCTTCATCCCCGGAACCTCAGTTTCCTCACCTGTGATGGAGACAATAGACAGCACAGGGCTGGTTGGAAAGACTAGAGAGGACTCGGGGAGTAAAACCTGGAGGCAGCTGGAGTCTCCACGACCAGCTTCCGGGTCTCTCCCACCAGAGCTCGGGACTTGGTTCAGGTGCCTCTGTTTCTTCATCTGTAAACTAAGAATAACAATAGAATTGGATCTTGGGGTTGGGAAGATGAAGTGAAGTAATGACTTCAAAGCGCTTGGAACACGACATAAACTGCCCTGGCAGGCAAGTACCCAATCAGCAGCATCTGTGATTCCCTGGGGGGCAGACGGAGTGAGAACTCCAGGCCTGGGGGGGCCTGGAACGTCACTGCCTTGGTTCGGGGCAGAAACCAGCTCGCAAGCATTTGTCGGAACTCGTTTCTGTCTGACAAAGCAGGGCAGATCCTCTTGAAGTGTGTAGAATGGGAAAGCTTCAAGACAAAAACAAAAACTTTCTAACTATCCCAAATCTTAAGCCAGTGAAACATGTCAGCCTTCGTATTCATTTCTTGCCCTGCTCTTTGCTTCTGCAGTACTCAGCAGAGGAAATCTGTGGGCACAGAGGGATTGGGTTGTGGATTCCTTCCGGGGCCAGGGGTCAGCGATGGCTGGGGTCCAGCTGGGAGTGCAGACAGCCAGCCCTGCACTCTGTTCTGTCCTCAGGCTGTGTGTTCTTGAATGGGTCACAGCCCCTCCCTGCTGCTGAGGATAAAGAGGCTCCACGTGAAAAGCACTTGGCCCTGGCTCATAGCAGGTCCCGGAGTAATTTCATTGTTAATATATGCACAATATCACCTTGAAGGTCAACTGCACGCTTTTGTTTGTTTGTTTTCTCTTAATATATATTTTATTGAAGTATAGTTGACTTACAATGTTTCAGATGCATAGCAAGGTGATTCAGTGATACTTACACACATGTATTATTTTTGAAATTATTTTCCATTAACGTGTTATGCTTTAGAAGTGAAACGATTTTACTCTCCTTGCTTGGAAGTATCGCACCCAACCCGTGGTTAACTCCTGCAGTTCCTCCAGCTTTCAGCTCCTACCTCCCTTCTTTCCTTTCCAGCCTGTTACCCTGTACAGATTTTCATTGCACCAGGCACTTGTCTAGCATAGAGCTTGTTACAGTTGCAATTTAATGTACAGATTAAAAAATAATAATAATGCAAGACTTCCATTAGTCTTGGAATTCCAGGTAGGCAGTAATTGTATCTTTTTTCCCCTAATGATAAAGTTATCTTTTTAAAGTAATTTTTAAGAAATGCATTTGGTTTTGGCTGTGCCGGGTCTTCCTTACTGTGCTCCAGTAGGTGAGGTGTGTGGGCTCTGTGGTTGCAGCTCGTAGGCTCTAGAGCTCAGGCTCAGGAGTGATGGCCCATGGGCTTGGTCGCTCTGTACCTTCTGGGTCTTCCTGGACCAGGGATCACAGCTGTGTCCCCTGCATTGGCAGGCAGATGCTTAACCACCGAGCCACCAGGGAGGCCCAATGACTGTGTCTTTTATTACCCCTTGTATCCTCAGGGCTTTGCCCCTTCCCTTCGTGGCACAGAGGACTTCCCTTCTGGTTCCGCCGGTAAAGAATCTGCCTGCAATGCGGGAGGCCTGAGTTTGATCCCTGGGTAGGGAAGATCCCCTGACGAAGGGAAAGGCTACCTACTCCAGTATTCTGGCCTGGAGAATCCCATGGACTGTACAGTCCATGGTGTTGCAAAGAGTCAGACCCGACTGAGTGAATTTCACTACCTGGCACTGAATTGTTGTCGTTCAATCGTTCAGTCGTGTCTGACTTTTTGCGACCCCATGGACTGCAGCACGCCAGGCTTCCCTGTCCTTCACCATCTCCCGGAGCTTGCTCAGACTCATGCCCATCAAGTCGGTGATGCTGTCCAGCCAGCTCATCCTCTGTCATCCCCTTCTCCTCCCGCCCTCAATCTTTCCCAGCATCAGGGTCTTTTCAAATGAGTTGGCACTTTGCATCAGATGGTCAAAGTTTGGAACTTCAGCATCAGTCCTTCCAATGAATATTCAGGGCTGGTTTACTCTAGGATGGACTGGCTGAATCTCCTTGCAGTCCAGGGGATTCTCAAGAGTCTTCTCCAGAACCACAGTTTTAAGGCATCAGTTCTTCTGCGCTCAGCCTTCATTATGGTTCAACTCTCACATCCATACATGACCACTGGAAAAATATAGCTTTGACTAGATGGACCTTTGCTGGCAAAATAATGTCTCTGCTTTTCAATATGCTGTCTAGGTTTGTTATAGCTTTTCTTCCAAGGAGGTACACAATAGAGGTTCAAGAAATACTGGATATAAGAGACACAGGAAGAGAGAGAGATGAAGGAAGGAAGGAAGGGACGGGAAGGAAAGAGGGAGGGAAGGAAATGAATGACTGTTTGAAGGCAGGGGGCACCTCTTTCACCTCCACCACCCTGAGATCTCCGTTTGCCATTGGCAGGGACTTGCTTGAGGAAAATGCAGGATGACTTGAACCAGGAGGCTTGGGAGAAGGTTGAAGGTGTCACGCTGGGGAAGTAGATGGAATCACTGTATGTTTTATGACAAGAAAACAAAGACTGAAGCATAAAAAACAGAAAAATTTTCTCCTTGCGTTTGGCCTCCCCGCTCTGCGAGTGAAGATGTGTGTTGTGCATAGGCATTAATCAGACTGCCTGAGGAGACAACATTCCTTCTTAATCTCACAGAGGGTCACAACTCCTTAGGCGATAACCTTCCTTCTTAAACTTGGAAGAGGTCCCAGGGACCTCTATATACGTAGATATGCTCACTATATGTGTAGATCTGGATTGTGCAAGCTGTCACTGAAAGTGAAAGTGTTCATCACTCAGTCGTGTCCGACTCTCTGTGACCCCACAGACTGTAGCCCACCAGGCTCCTCTGTCCATGGGATTCTCCAGGCAAGAATACTGCAGTGGGTTGCCATTCCCTTCTCCAGGGATCTTCTGAACCCAGGAAAATCCCCACATGTTGTGTTAATTTCTGCTGTACAGCAAAGTGCATCAAGGAAAGGGTACTCTAGACAGTTGGAATGGTGTCTGAGAGCTCATAGTATATTTGGGAAATAGCAGGGTGCTCAATATGATGGGAGCAGTGTGTGTGTGTGTGTGTGTGTGTGTGTGTGTGTGTGTGTGCGCACGCGTGCCTGTGTGTGTGTTTGGGGAGATGAGGTTGTAGGGCAGTGACTCAACTAGCAGGGGGTTCTGCCCCCCAGGGGGACATTTGGCAATATCTGGAGACATCTTTGATTGTCCCAACTTGGGGGGAAGGTACGACTGGCATCTAGAGGGTGAGGGCATTGCTGCTAAACCCCAACCCGGCACAGGATAACACCTCACAACGAAGAAGAATCTGGTCCCCAGTGTCAAAAGTGCTCAGGTTGAGGTCAGGAGGGGCCAGATCAGAAAGACAGTATTTGTTAGAAGTACTTGACAAGTGTTTGTGTGATGAGCTCCAGGTTTTAGGAGCTCATTTTAACAGCATCCAGACAATGTATCAGAGATGGGGGTAGGTTATAGGAAGAGGAGGAAGGGAAAGTGATTTGAGAGCCATTGAAGTGGTCCAGGTGACAGATGGCCAGCAGATGGCTAGAAGATGAGGTGGGGAGGTGGTCCAGGTGAAAGATGGTTAGTGGTTGGTTAGAAGATGAGATGGGGAGGTGGTCCAGGTGAAAGATGGTTAGTGGTTGGTTAGAAGATGAGATGGGGAGGTGGTCCAGGTGAAAGATGGTTAGTGGTTGGTTAGAAGATGAGGTGGGGAGGTGGTCCAGGTGAAAGATGGTTAGTGGTTGGCTAGAAGATGAGGTGGGGAGGTGGTCCAGGTGAAAGATGGTTAGTGGTTGGCTAGAAGATGAGATGGGGAGGTGGTCCAGGTGAAAGATGGTTAGTGGTTGGTTAGAAGATGAGGTGGGGAGGTGGTCCAGGTGAAAGATGGTTAGTGGTTGGTTAGAAGATGAGGTGGGGAGGTGGTCCAGGTGAAAGATGGTTAGTGGTTGGCTAGAAGATGAGATGGGGAGGTGGTCCAGGTGAAAGATGGTTAGTGGTTGGTTAGAAGATGAGATGGGGAGGTGGTCCAGGTGAAAGATGGATAGTGGGTGGTTAGAAGATGAGATGGGAGGTGGTCCAGGTGAAAGACGGCCAGCAGTTGGTTAAAAGAGGGGCAGAGGAGGTGGGACTGGGTGGGGAGACAAGATGGTTAAGGTGCTGAGACTGTGGATGCGCAGGTGATGGAGAGGGTGGGTGGAGGACGGCCCCAGGGTCTTGGCTTGGGGGTGTGAGTGCAAGGTGATGCCTTCTCTTTTTCTTTTTTTTGTTGTTTTTTTGTTAAGGTGATGGCTTCTCCAGAGGAAGGGACCACACGAGGAGGAGCAGGTTTGTGTAGGGGTGTGTGTGTGTGTGTGTGAGATGAGTCAATCGGACATGTGTTGAATTCATAACACACGTGGGACACCCAAGTTGGAAAGCTTATCGGGTGACTGGATATGTGAGTCTGTAGTTGTGGACCAAACCTGGTGAATGGCAGGTCTGGGGCTGGAGATGAAGATTTGGGAGTGATGAGAGTATATATGTTGCAGCTTGAGACACGGGGGTGGATGGGCTAACCCACAGAGCAGGTATGGAGTTAGGAAAGAAGGGCACCAAGAAGCCAGTGGATGGCCAATATTTAAGTTTCTGGAAGAGAAAGAGGAGCCCCTCAACAGAAGCTGGGAAGGAGTGGCTAGAAAGGTTGTTAAGAAAAGACGCTGTTTTTAAGGAGGAAGTAAAGAGATATCAGGCGCCACAGAGGTCAGGTAGGACACGAACTGAAGAGTGTCTGTTGGGTTTGGCAATCAGGCAGCCAGTGGGGACCTTGGTAAGAGTAGTTTCTGTGGAGCATCACAGGGTGGGCAGAAACCAGAGTAGTCTGGTAATATAGTGTAAGGAATCGGGGTGGGGGGGCTGAGTTGCTGGCCAGTTAACTCTATGCTATGGCCTTCCCTGATAACTCAGTTGGTAAAGAATCCACCTGCAATGCAGGAGAACCTGGTTCTATCCCTGGGTCGGGAAGATCCACTGGAGAAGGGATAGGCTACCCACTCCAGTATTCTTGGGCTTCCCTTGTGGCTCAGCTGGCAAAGAATCCACCTGCAATGCAAGAGACCTGGGTTTAATCCCTGGGTTGGGAAGATCCGCTGGAGAAGGGAAAGGCTACCCACTCCAGTATTCTGGCCTGGAGAATTCCATGGACTATACTTTCCATGGGGTCACAGAGTCGGACACGACTGAGCGACTTCCACTAAGTCAACACTGCTCATTGGAGGAGCTCGGTTTTGGTGTAAAGAGAATTCACATTGTTCTTTGACTTTACCTCCAGGAAACACCAAATCACCCACATGCTGGCTCAAATTCCAGCAGTGCTGTGGTTTGTTTCCTAGAAGTGCTTCTCCTCTTCTGCCTCTCCTATCTGGTCTGTCAATCTTTCAGAGCCAAGTCCAAGGAACGCCTTTTCAAAGAAGCCCTCTCTGCCTGCCCTTGCCCTCAATGCAGCTCTGATAGCGTTGCTGGAAGCGGGCTCTGGCTGCTTACCGCTCAAACGCCAATAAACAGGCCAGCTTGGTGGGAAGGAAAGCTTGCTTTATTTCAGATGCCGGCAACTAGAGGCATAGGCAGACATCAGTCCAGAGGCTGACACCTCTGCCCCTCAACACTCAGGGGGGCAAGAGCTTTTATAGACACAGGGAGGGGCTACATGCAGAAACAGCACAGCCAGCCCTGACGGTTGCCTTGAAATTGGTCCTCGGTAGTCTGACCAGCATCATCTGGGGTGTTTCGGGTACAGTTAGTCTTCAGTTCCAGGGTCAGCTCGTTTCCATTCTGAGGTCAGTTCTCAGAATTGCGGCAGAGTTTTCACGGCTGCGGTCCGGTCATGATGTATTACCTTCTCCACCCTGGGGCGGGGATTGTTTCCGTCTGCAAGACAGCTCCCAGAATATGGCTCAGAATGTTATCCACAGCCCTTGAGAAGGAGTAAGGTCCCTGACAACGCTTAATGAGGACAGTATTAGTCTTTGATTTCCTTTGTCTCTGCCTTTTCTCACTTCTCTCACTAAACTTACTCTGTGGCTCAGGTTTTTTTCCAGTGACAGAAGGCAGGCTGAGGACATGGGGACAAGGCCCACAGGGTCCTGGTCTGTTTCAGCAGCACGGAAAATTGGTGTCTTCCCGCACGTGCAAGTTTTAGCCTTCTGTGTCGACTCAGTACAGGGCCTTGTTTTACTAAGAGATTCATTTTGTTTGTCTTGCTTTATCGTCTACATGAGGCCTTCCTGAGATTAGAGACTCAGGATATTTATTGAATGTATGAATGTATGATTCAGTGCTCAGAACCTGGCCCACAATAGTGTTCATGGCAGTTGGGGCTCAGAAAGACACCTGTGGAATTCAAATTAATGGACTTATATACTCTGATCTTAACTCAGCTGGACCTTCTCCAGGAAGTAAATTTCAAGATGGTGAATCAACTGATCAAAAAGCTCCTTCTACGACGTGGGTAGAGTTCTAGGCAGTGAGTAAGAAAGACAAGGTCCCTGTTCTCTTGGAACTTTCTTCCTCCAGGGAGAGACAGATAATAAACAAGAAACCAGCAAAAGAGCAAGAGTGCATCTCTGAGTGTGAAGCGTTAGTCGCTCAGTCGTGTCCGACTCTTTGCGACCCCATGGACTGTAGGCCACCAGGCCCAGGCTCCTCTGTCCATGGGATTCTCCAGGCAAGAATACTGGAGTGGGTTGCCATTTCGTTCTCCATATCTCTTTGGAGGAAATAAATGAATAATGTGGATCAAAGTAACTAGATATGGGAAGTGTGTTGAGTGGGCTTCTTTTTAGAAAGAGTTCTCTGAGAAGGCAACCTCTGAGCTGAGCCTGCTGGATGAGAAGGAGCGAGTATCAAAGCTTCAGCTTGGCCAAAGGAGCAGAAATCAGTATGACAAGGGTCACACACACCAGGGTGGTTAGACAGTCGACGGATAGAGGGCCTTGCCGGCAGTGGTCATGAGCTTGAATTAATTGCTGGTGCAGAGGCGGCACTTTGAATGGGAAGCACGGGCATGATGGGCTTGAACGTACATTATCCAGTGTGGGGTGGCTTGAGCTAGGGAGGTGGCCGCAAAGACGGAGAGAGACAGATGGCCTGGGGAGGTATTGAGGTGGAAGCTGGGGTAGGAGAATGGACGCTGACTGCAAAGACATCCCTTCCAGCCTTGCTGTGTGTGCACAGTCCCTGGGAGAGAAGCTGCCTGGAGGGGAAGGGGGTGTTATCTCAGCTTGGGGGCAGGAAGAGCACTGAACTTCTGAGGCCAGTCCAGGGCACTTTTCGTATCTAAGGCATGAACACTGGACTGGGTCATTTCTAAAGATCCTTCGAACCCTGGCACTCTTGGTCTACTTCAGTTGTTGAAGCTTTCAAATAGGGAAGTGTCAAAGGAACTGTAAATCAAGGTTGATTTCGCAGAGCAACGGCCTGGGTCGGTATCTCCTGGGCTGCTCACTCCTGGGGTGATGTTAACCCTTTCCCCACCTCTTACCTGCCCCAGGGGGATGTTGGCTGAGTCCAGGCAGCAGGCAGTTGATCAGCCCTGAAGTTCTGGTTCCTGCCCTTCATTGCTCCTCTGAGGGTGGGACTTGGAGCTAGAGGAGGCTAACCAGCTTCTTATGGGCTGAGGGGAAGGGAGGGCTTCTGGCTGGAATCAAACCTCTCTTCCTCCCTGTTCATATTTCCTGACTTCTCCCTGGGTTCTTTGGGAGGTCCACCAGCCAATTTGTTTGGGGTGCTCTTCTATGCCTATCAACACCGCCCCCGCTGCCATCAATGGTACCAACTGTAAACTTCATCCTGAGAAGGAAATGGGCCTTGAGGGTTATATGTGACTTCTATGCCATATAACAATTGGCACAAATCTAGTGACTTCAAACAACATACAATTGCTCACAGTTCTGTAGGTCAGAGGTGTGGGTGTGGCATTGTTACCTAGTCCAAGGTTGCTTTGCTTGCCACACGACAGGCCAATGAATCTGAGAGACGAGGTGTGGAGGCAAGGAAGAGACTTTAATCTAATGGGGAAGCCGGCAGACAGAGAAGATGGCAGGATAGCGCCTCAAAGCAACCATCTTATTGGGGTCTGGATGCCAGGTTCTTTTATAGAGATGAGGGGAGGTGAAGAGGCAAAGTAAAAAGGCCATGGATCTTGCGAACTCCTACAATGGCCAGCCTTAGGCAGGGGATGTGTTCATTTCTTCCTTCCTGCAATCCACAGGTGGACAAGGTTCTGCACAAAGTCACTTTAAAAGTCAGGCAGAGGGGCAGGATTCTCTGAGGCAACTCATCCTGTATGATTATAATAACAAAAGCAACGAAAAGCAAGTCGAAGAAACCGTTCCAACCTGAAGTCAGAATTGGCTTCCTCCCTGCAATATCATCCAACCAGTCCATCCTAGAGGAAATCAGCTCTGAATATTCATTGGAAGGACTGATGCTGAAGCTGAAACTCCAATACTTTGTCCACCTGATGCGAAGAACTGACTCATTGGAAAAGACCCTGATGCTGGGAAAGATTGAAGGCAAGAGGAGAAGGGGACAACAGAGGATGAGATGGTTGGATGGCATCACTGACTCAATGGACATGAGTTTGGGCAAACTCTGGGAGTTGGTGATGGACAGGGAGGTCTGGCGTGCTGCAGTCCATGGGGTCAAAAAGGTCAGACACGACTGAGCAACTGTATGAACTGAACTGAATTGCAACAGCATGGTTGCATATTTTCAGCTCCTGGGTCTCCCAAGGCTAGAATCAAGGTGTTGACTGAGCTGTGTTCTTATCTAGAGTTCAGGATCTTCCTCCAAGCTCTTGAGGTTGTAGCAGAATTCTGTTCCTGGCTGACTGTGAGATGGGACTACTCCACATTCCTTGCCCTCCCTTCCATCCTCAAAGCCAGCAATGGAGAACCTTCCTCGGGGTGAATTCCAATCGAGTTTGTAATCTCTGACTTTAGAAAGAGCCTACTCTCTTTAAAGGAGTATGCCTCATTAGGTTAGACTCCTCTGGGCTGTTCTCCCTTTTATAAGATCTGTAATACACGGCACAATCACAGGAGAAAAATTCATCCTGTAGACGGCCCCAGGGATTATTCAGCATGTGTGCCCGGGGGTGGGAGAAGGATCTTGGGGGACATCTTAGCATTTCAATCACAAGAGCCAAGAAGGCCATTTTTTGGTGGAGAAGTTTGGTGGCATAATTCCTGGCAATTTGAGGACAAACCATCTGGTAAAGTTAGCACTTCCTTTGCCTTTCGGGAGGACTTGAAACAGTCTCTTGGAAGGTGTGTGTACTGTCTGATTGCAGAGTTCAAGGCCCCTTGAACTCATTCGTAGTTTCCAGGTTGATACACCCTGGGGCAGGGTGTGGGAGGGTGCAAGCAGGAAGGCAGCTGAGCAGAGCGAGCTGGGTATATGCCTGCAGGGCTTTCCGTCTTCAAGCTGTTATGGGAGGGACATAAACCAGACTTGGTAGGTATTGGCCGCCGTGCCCAAGCTGACTTCTGCTCGGTGCCTGGTCGGCCCACGTGCACGCTGGTGGCAGGGAAGACCCCTGAGTACCAGGGCTGCCCCTGGACAGGCTGTCCTAGGGCTGTAGCAAGTTCTCCCACGAGCCCAAAGCTGGGATGAGTCCCAGAGAATGAGACCAGGAAGGATGAAACGCAGGGGAGGGGAGAGGGTCTGCTAGGACCCCCCATGGCTGTGCTGTTATACAAATGGATGACTGAGGCTCTTTAGGGCCATCCAAGCTCCATAGTTACTTTGGGGCTGGAAAGGGGGATTCCTAAGACTAGGGACCTTGCAACATTTGCCTGACACTTCTTGGGGGAAGAGTGCAGGCCCGAGGCTCAAAGGCACAGGACCCCAAGACCTCTGGCTCTTTGCTCATGTGAAATCCAGGTGTGCTGAGCCACGCACCACAGCCAGAGAACAGCCCCACTCGCCACAACTAGAGGAAAGCCCCTCAAAGCAATGAAGACCCAGCACAACCAAAAGTAAATCAATTTAAAAAATATTTTAAAGAAAGGACCAGCATACTCAAATAAGTAAATAAATAAAAATAAATATTAAAAAAAGATGCCCCTTTCCCACCCCTCTGCCCCTGTTGGCCCAAGCGCCATAAGAAGTGGGATCCCAGAAAGCGGAAGGCAGGGACGAGGCTCAGCAGCTCCCAGCATGTCTGCTACACATGCAGGGTCTCGTTCATTCTCAGCGAGGTAGATGCTGTTATCCCCAGTTTCTGAACAACGAGAATGAGGTACAGAGAAGTTACAAAAAGTGTCCAGGGTCACACAGCTTTTAACTGGCAGAGTCGCAATTCAAACTTGGACTGTGACTCCAGAACGCACACTCTCAGCCACCGCTTTGTACCTCAACTGGATGTCGAGGAAATGGACTTTCTATGGTCGCTAAGCTGTGGATTTCAGACTGTGGATTGCGTAACCTCGGGGCCCTGATGCCAAGCCACCAACTGGGCTCTAAATGTCGGATCCATCCTGTCCTTGTCTGACTGCAATAGCTCTTTCCATACATGTGCTAAGTGGTCCTGCAGGGGGGCCTGGGATGGGGGTGAGCAGAACACAGCTCAAAGCTCCTGTTTTGCCTGCAAAAAGGATCTTCATGACCCAGATAACCACGATGGTATGATCACTCACCTAGAGCCAGACATCCTGGAATGTGAAGCCAAGTGGGCCTTCGGAAGCATCACTACGAATGAAGCTAGTGGAGATGATGGAATTCCAGTTGAGCTATTTCAAATCCTAAAAGATGATGCTGTGAAAGTGCTGCACTCAATATGCCAGCAAATTTAGAAAACTCAGCAGTGGCCACAGGACTGGAAAAAGTTAGTTTTCATTCTAATCCCAAAGAAAAGCAATGCCAAAGAATGCTCAAATTATCACATAATTGTACTCATCTCACACGCTAGCAAAGTAATGCTCAAAATTCTCCAAGCCAGGCTTCAAGAGTACATGAACTGTGAACTTCCAGATGTTCAAACTAGATTTAGAAAAGGCAGAGGAAACAGAGATCAAATTGCCAACATCTGTTGGATCATCAAAAACGCAAGAGAGTTCCAAAAAAAATCTGCTTTATTGAATATACCAAAGCCTTTGACTGTGTGGATCATAACAAACTGGAAAATTCTTAAAGAGATGGGAATATCAGACCACCTGACCTGCCTCCTGAGGAATCTGTATGCAGGTCAGGAAACAACAGTTAGAACTGGATATGGAACAACAGACTGGTTCCAAATTGGGAAAGGAGTGTGTCAAGGCTGTATATTGTTACCCTGCTTATTTAACTTATATGCAGAGTATATCATGTGAAATGCTGGGTTGGATGAAGCACAAGCTGGATAAAGATTGCCAGGAGAAATATCAGTAACCTCAGATATGCAGATGACACCACCCTTATGGCAGAAAGTGAAGAACTAAAGAGCCTCTTGATGAAAGTGAAAGAAGAGGGTGAAAAAGTTGGCTTGAAGCTCAACATTCAGAAAACCAAGATCATGGCATCCAATCCCATCACTTCATGGCAAATAGATGGGGAAACAGTGGAAACAGTAAGTGACTTTATTTTTCTGGGCTCCAAAATCACTGCAGATGGTGACTGCAGCCATGAAATTAAAAGACGCTTGCTCCTTGGAAGAAAAGTTATGACCAACCTAGATAGCATATTAAAAAGCAGAGACATAACTTTGCTAACAAAGGTCCGTGTAGTCAAATCTGTGGTTTTTCCAGTAGTCATGTATGGATGTGAGAGTTGGACTATAAAGAAAGCTGAGCCCCGAAGAACTGCTGCTTTTGAACTGTGGTGTTGGAGACGACTCTTTAGAGTCCCGAGTCCCTTGGACTGCAGGGAGATCCAACCAGTCCATCCTAAAGGAGATCAGTCCTTAATATTCATTGGAAGGACTGATGCTGAAGCTGAAACTCCAATACTTTGGCCACCTGATGCTAAGAACTGACTCATTTGAAAAGACCCTGATGCTGGGAAAGATTGAAGGTGGGAGGAGAAGGGGAAGACAGAGGGTGAGATGGTTAGATGGCATCACTGAATCAATGGACATGAGTTTGAGCAAGCTCCAGGAGATGGTGAAGGACAAGGAAACCTGGTGTGCTGCAGTCCATGGGGTTGCAAAGAGTCAGACATGACTGAGAGACTGAACTGAACTGAACTGAGGGGAGGGTTGAATTGGGTCTTTGTTGCAGCAAGCAGGCTTCTCTAGTTGTGGTGTGGGGGCTTCTCTCTAGTGGTAGGGCGTGGGCTCTCTGGGGCACATGGACTCTGTAGTTGCAGCTCGTAGGCTTAGTTGTGGCATGTGGGATCTTAGTTCCCTAATCAGGGATTGAACCCAGGCCCCCCTGCATTGGGAGCACGGAGCCTCATCCACTGGACCACCAGGGAAGTCCCCTGTTTTGGCTCTTGCTGAGTCATCCTCTGATTCCTGCATCTGTCTCCTTAGTCAGTGGATACAGAGAAAGGATGCCTCCATCCTTGGCTCAAGATGGGAGGTACTGGTCCCTGATTTTCCCACCCCTTCCAATGTGTACACTATTGACTTTCGTTTGAACTGTGGTGTTGGAGAAGACTCCTGAGAGTCCCTTGGACTGCAAGGAGATCCAACCAGTCAATCTTAAAGGAAATCATTCCTGAATATTCGTTAGAAGGAATGATGCTGAAACTGAAGCTCCAACACTTTGGCCACCTGATGCAAAGAGCCGACTCATTAGAAATGACCCTGATGCTGGAAAAGATTGAAGGCAGGAGGAGAAGGGGATGACAGAGGATGAGATGGTTGGATGGCATCACCGACTCAATGGACATAAGTTTGAGCAAGCTCCGGGAATTGGTGATGGACAGGGAGGCCTGGTGTGCTGCAGTCCATGGGGTCACAAAGAGTCAGACACGACTGAGTGACTGAACAACAGCAGTGAAGGAAAGGGCCCTGTCCTGCACATGTGCCAAGGTCGCCCCACCTGCACCTCTGTCCTTTCTGCCTGGATCACCTGTTCCCCTCCCTTCTGTTCACTGCTCATGCGTCCAGATGAGCATCAGCTCCTTATTTCCCTGGAGCCTTCCCCTGCTTCTTCCACTGTGGAGTTTCTTCAGCATCAGCAGAGAGTGCTTCTTAGCTTGGGTCTTAATCTTTCTCCTCTTGTTTAACCTGGATGTATTTCCTCTTATCAGCCAGACTGTAAACAAATTGAGGGCAAGGATTGTACTCCTCTGTGATTTTGTTTGCACCTAGACGGATGGCGTGGCTTTTGACATACATCAAGCACGTGAAAGGGAACAGAAATTTGGTGCCACGGAGAACTGAATTTGAGTTCCAACCCCGCTATTTGCCTGAACAATGTACTTAACCATCCATTCATTGAACAATCTTTATTGAGGACCTACTACGTGCAGGCACTGTACGAGGCACCAAAGATACGAGCGCGAGTAAACAGATGTGGTTTTTGCTATTCTGGAGCTTATAGCCTAAAAGGGAGATAGATGTTAACCACTAACCAGACAATCTCTCAAAAAAGAGAAAATGACTAACTCCAACAGGCACTCTGAAGTTCAAGCACGTGGAGTTACAGGAGCGTATGTAGAGGAAGTTAACCTAATGTGGGGAGCAGGAGTGCAGAGTGGGTCAGGAGCCACACTGAGCCTTGGTTTCCTCACCTGCACAATGGAGATATCAGCCACTAGCTCTCTAGGTTGTTGTAAATGAGGTAATGTATGCAATGCACCGTGGTTTAAAATGAGCAGTATATGTTACCATAATGAAGGCTAGTAGGTTGACCAACTAAGTCATTCTTTTTTTTTTTTAAGTTTTATTATTTTTAAATTAACTATTGTGTATTGTTGTTTGTTTTCAGTTGCCCTGGGTCTTTGTTGCTGAGTGCGGGCTTCCTCCAGTTGTGTGGAGCGGGGACTGTTCTTCCTGGCGGTGCGTGGACTTCTAAATGTGGTGGCTTCTCTCGCTGCAGAGTATAGGCTCTAGGCACGTGGGCTTCAGTACTGGTGGTGCATGGCTTAGTTGCTCCAAGGCATGTGGAATCTTCCTGGACTACGGATCAACCCCATGTCTCCTGGCAATTGGATTCTTATCCACTGTACCACCAGGGATGTCCTAATTGAGTGGTTACATTCTCAAGGAAGTGGGGTCAGGCAGAGATGAATATTTCCTGTCCTCAGACATCCCCATGACTGTGATTCTCAGATACATTTTCCATCAGAAGAGTCAGCTGGGAAGCTTTTTGAAAGGGCACACATGCCCTCCACTCTAGATCTACCAGGCAATCCAAATGTCCCAGGGTGGGGTTTGTGTATTTCACAAAGTCATTACTAAGGCCTCTTGCAAAATTTCAGAGGGCGCACACACAGATCACAACCACTGAGACATGCACAGCTGTAATAAGAAGGAAGACAACCATCTTCCCTCTCTTCCTTCTGCTCCTGGAGGCCACCAAGGTCAACAGGCCGGTGTGGATCTGTTGAGCATGGCAGCCCCACGGTCTGTGGTGGTATAAAGGAAACTCACAGATAGACACTTGCATACGGTTTTTTCCTTTGTAAAATATTGAGATGGAGCAGGACCATATGGCCGTTCTTGGCCCCCGCCCCCCCACCATGTCATCTGCTTGCGTTTTGCACATGGAAACTTTCAGTCAAAAAGTAAAAGTTCAATCAGAAAAGTGAGAAATGCTGAGACAAAGGAAAAGAATGTAAGGAGAATAAATAATAATACTGTAGTCATTAAGCATAGTCAAGAACTTTTAGTTCTTTCTCAAGGGCTACAGATCATGTTCTGAGCCATATCCTGTGAGCTGTCTTATCGATACTGAAACACCAGGTGGAGAAGTTAACTACACGATGACCCGACTGTACCCAGGACATGAGCGGCCACAGTTCCGATAATTGGCTTCAAAGAAATGGGGACAACTGCCCTTGGAACTGAAGATTAATTGTAGCTAATACAACCAAGATGGCGCTGGTCAGACCACCGATAGCCGACTTAAAGATGGCTGTCGGAGATGACGGTGCTGTTTCTGCATGTGGCCCCCCACCCCTTCCCGTGTCTATGAAGGCTCTCACGCCCCGCTTGTCAGGGGTGGGGGGAGTCAGCCTTTGGGCAGATGCCCAAAGCTGTCGACTAGAACGGCGGTGCCTAAGACCCTCAGGTGAATGTAAAGATTAAGAAGGTAGGATAAGGATACAAAAGCCTTACTGAAGCACAGCGTTGGGATGGTGTGGAGCTCCAGAAATGTTATGTCCAGACTCCAGCCCCATGGTTAAGACTCTGAGCTTCCCCTGCAGGGCGTGTGGGACCGATCCTTGGTTGGGGAAGTAAGACTCTGCCTGCCTCGTGGCAAGGCCTAGAAAGCTGTTTCCAGTTTCACACTGGGCCACATCATCATGATGTCGAGGGGGTCCCTGAAGTCACTGGGATGTCTTTGCCCAGAGTCAGCCTAGGGGAGGGGCCGGCCAGAGGGATGGGATTCCAGGGACAGGAGGCCAAGGGTAGGCAGGTGGATAAGGAGCCGGAAGGCTTGTCTCTGACTTGTCGTGTGGTCTTGGGCAACTTATTTCAGCTCTCTGAGAGGCCGTTTCCTAATGTGTGAAACAGGGACGTTTACATGAAACAGTGCTTGAAAAGCATATCATGGCGTTGGTTTGCAACACCAGCCGATGTTATTGGTCATCCCAACTGCTGTGTGGAATGGTGTCCCTGGCCTGGGCCCAGGACTGGGAGAATAATGGAGGAGTGCCTAGGCCTCCACTCCTCCTCCAAGGGAAGTGTCCAGCTTGAAATCCAGGGACCAGCTTTTCCCTCTCTGGAATTGACCAATCCCCCCCAAGCCCCAAGTCAGGTAGATAAGCTGAGGGTCGGGTCCGTTGGCCCCGGGAGATAACGGCTGAGACCGTTACTCTGCAATCAGCTCAGAAGTGACCTCTCAGATACTTCTCCATTTGCAGGGCCCCGGGGAGAGCAGAGCAGGGGTAGACATCCAGGCCGGTCAGCCTCTGGGCACCCTGTCCCTGGTGCCCTGAGCACTGGACGGCTGGGCAGGAGTACAGGATCAAAGATGCACTGTCCCACGAGGGTATCCCAGAGTGAGGCCCCGCCCCGATGGGTCCACGGGCTCAGGGCCGGGACGTCTGGCAGAGTCAAGCCTCAGCCCTTGCTGGCCTCTCCTTGGACTGCAGTGAATGTGGCTGGACCTTGATCAGTATTTAGACATTTTGTTCATCACGGTACTTTGGCGTTTATGCTGATACTTAAGAAAAATTGCACAAAGTATTTATTTATCTTGACTACTGGATACTTCTGTGTCCCCTGAACTTTTGCAGCTGAGGCTGGTGTCTCCCTCGCCGCCCCTCACTGCTCGCCGTGGTGGTGACACGGAGCTGGTGGGAGATGGGGAGCGCGGCTGGGCAGGAGGGCGGCCACGGAGCATCCGAACGACCTTGTAGGAAGCTCTCCATTCCACCTGCTGTCTCCTTGCCAGCAGATAGGGCTCAAGGCTGGACGAAATGGCCTGCTCTAGATCAGTGGTTCTGAGAGGGGCAGTTTTACTTTCCATTGTTATTTGTAAATGTGTGGGGACATATCCTAGTGCCTGACTGGGGGAGGCACGATTGACTTCCAGTGGGCAGAGACCCAAAGATGCTGTTAAACTTTCTATGAGATGCAGGACAGATCACGCCCCCAGCCTCCAAAACAGAGTGATTTCACTCCGTAGTAAAGATACAAAGGTTGAGGACCTTGATCAAGAGCCATGGCATGAAGGAAAGAGCATAAAATTTTCACACATTAAGAGAAAGAGACGGAGCGAGAGAAGGAGAGGGAGAAACAGGAAGAGAGTGAAAAGGGAAAGGGGGAGACAGGCAGACAGAGAAGGGTTTCAGCCTCAAAGCTTAGTAATTCCAGCTCCCCCACTTCCCACACAACCTTGGCAAGGCAGCTGCCCTCTCTGAATCTCATTCTTCACATCAGTGAAGTCGGGCTGATCGCACGTCCTCGTGGGACCAAGGTGAGGAAGGTGAGGATTCAGGGATGTGACGCACAGGAAGCGTGCACACACAGCCCAACAAGAGCTCAGGAGGGCCGAGCCTCCCCTTAATCTCCCCTCCTCCCCCTGGTCTCCCTGCCCCCCGGATCCTCCATGGCATTTGCTGGAAAACTGACCCAGGGAAGGCTGCTTCTGGGACTGAAGAGGATTGTTCAGACCTGGACCCTTTAGGGGCACTGATAAAAATTCAGTCTGGACAGTAGTCATGGGGGCTTCTGGAGCCTACTAGGGTGTTGGGACATCTCTGTCCAAACAGGAGGCAGGTCCCTGACGTCCCAACAGAGTGCAGGGCCCAAGGGTGGGAGGACTGAGCCAACCTCTTATCAGCCCCGCTGTCCAACCCCTGAGCCTGGGGCAATCCTCCTGGCCTCTTCCCACTTCCCCAAAGCCTGGTATAAGGGCAGCTTCTGTGTGCCAACAGCCAGAGGCTGAGAGCAGAGGCTTCAGACTCTCAGGAGGTAAGACTCCCTCGGCTTCCCCAGGAGGACAGGCCCAGGGCTGGAATAACCCAGGCTCTGTATGGGAACCAGTGGGGACTCCGGTCCTGTGCACCATAATGACCCCTGTCCTCCCCTTCTTCTCCAGTGTGTGTGACTCTGGCCCTGAAGGTGAGTCGCCTGTTCCTGCAGAAGAGCCAGTCTGAGCTGAGTGCTGGCCCAGGGAGCAGTGACGCGCTCTCAGGAAAAGGGACTTGAGCTGACAACCCCATGTTCTTCCCCTGATCCTCCAGCTCGGGGTCTGTTCACTGGGAGACAAGGAAGCTCTCTACTTTGCCGTTTAATCTACCAGTTGAGTAGACCCTGCCTCTCCACTGTGTTCCAGGGGCTGTGCAGACACAAGGGAAGTCCCCAGGAGGGAACGTGGAGCTGTGTGTCTGTCACAAGCCTGCAGGGACATGAAAGGCTGCCTGCTCCTGCTCCTTCTGCTGCTGGGGACAGTTTCTGCTCTCTATCTGGGTGAGTGCTCCCCTTCCCTTCTCATCCATCTTCCTCTCGTCTTTCCTGCGTTGTTTTTTGCTCTGGTGAGTCCAGGGCCACAGGCCCCTGTTCAGTCGCCCCAGCCCCACTCTAGTTAGATTTCTCCTGGACCCAGAGCTGTGACCTGAACTTTCCCCCAGGGCTCCTTTGTAAGGAAAAACACCCCCTGTGAAGATGAGGGCTTCTCACATCTCTCACCCCCAAATTACCCGCATGTGGTGTCAGCTGGCATCAGGTTCTCTGCAATTGTGTGTGTGATGCAAGAATTCTGGCTCATCCAACCCCCAAGGGATCCCTCCCGTCTTTGGTTCCAGATGGGGTCCCTAGGAAGACTGGGTGGAGCCATCAGAGCTGGCCGTGGTCCTGGAGGAAGGTGGTACCTGGTCTGATGGCGGGGTATTTCTTCTTTGCAGAGAAGGATGCCCCCCATGTGGGCAGTCCAGAGACACAGGCAGACCTGAGCCAGGGTGCTGAAGGCTCAGGGGGGCAAGAAGGAGAACTGGCTCTGAGTGGTGAGGTGCTTGATTTGGGGGGAGAGGAGGCCGAGGACGCCCACGACGATGAGGGGGACTCACAGTTAGACCCAGATGACTTAGATGAGGATGTGCAGTGCCCCAAGGAAGAGGAGACAGTGCAACTTCCTGGAGGTCCTGAATGCAAGAGGTGCTACTACAGGTTGGTGCGGACCCCAAGGAGGTTTAGGCATGCTCAGGTAAGCGGCAGCGAGGCTACTCCCAAGGAGTTGGGAGACCAGAGTGGATTCAGCTTTCTCTCTCTATTATTTAGACTAGGGGTTCTCCAAGCCTAGTATCCACCAGAAGTCTTGTTAAAGCACAGATTTCTGGGCCCCATCACCTCAGTTTCTAGATTAGTAAATCTGGGGTGTGAGGGTTTATAACAAATTCCTAGGTGATGATATTGTTGGTCTAGAAATTGCACTCTGAGACCCACTAGTTTAGATAAAAAGCTTTGGTGTAAGAGACACTGTGTTGTGTCCTGGCTCTGCCTTCATCAGCTATTTTATTTGGGCAAGTCACTTCACCTTTCAGGGCTCCTGTATCTTCATTTGTAAAATGGAGATGTATGATACCACCTCTTAGAGAGTTATGGTGAGGGTTTGCTAACACATGGGAAGTATTTAGAATAGTCTGTTGTTGTTCAGTCACGAAATTGTGCCCAACTCTTTTTGATCCCATAGAGTGTAGCACTTCAGGCTTCCCTGTCCTTCCCCATCTCCTGGAGCTTGCTCAAACTCATATCCATTGAGTCAGTGATGCCATCCAAACATCTCATCCTCTGCCACCCCCTTCTCCTTTTGCCTTCAATCTTTTCCAGTGTCAGTCTTTTCCAATGAGCCAGCTCTTCACATCAGATGGCCAAAGTATCGGAGCTTCGGCTTTAGCTTCAGCTTCAGTCCTTCAAATCATTATCAGGGTTGATTTTCTTTAGGACTGACTGATTTGATCTCCTTGTAGTCCAAGGGACTGTCAAGAGTCTTCTCCAACATTGCAATATGAAAGCATCAATCTTTGGCACTTAGTGTTCTTTATGATCCAACTCTTACCCCCATACATGCCTACTGTAAAAACCATAGCTTGACTCTATGGACCTTTGGTGGTAAAGTGATGTCTCTTCTTTTTCATATGCTGTCTTGGTTTGTCACAGCTTTTCTTCCAAGGAGCAAACATGTTTTAATTTCTTGGCTGCAGTCACCATATGCAGTGATTTTGGAGCCCAAGAAAATAAATCTATCACTGCTTCCACTTTTTCCCCTTCTATTTGCCAAAAAGTGATGGGACCAGATGCCATAATCTTAGCTTTTTGAATATTGAATTTTAAGCCAGCTTTTCCCATTCTCCTCCTTCACCCTCATCAAGAGGTTCTTCACTTCCTCTTCACTTTCTGTCATTAGAATTATATTGTCTGCATATCTGAGGTTGTTGATATTTCTCCTGGTATTCTTGATTCCAGCTTGTGATTCATCCAGCCTGCATCTTGCATGATTTACTCTGCATATGAGTTAAATAAACAGGGTGACAATATATAGCCTTGACATACTCCTTTCCCAATTTTGAACCAGTCTGTTGTCCCATGTCCAGTTCTAACTGTGGCTTCTTGATCCACATACAGGTTTTTTAGGAGACAGGTAAGGTGGTCTCTTATTTCCATCTCTTTAAGAATTTCCCACAGCTTGTTGTGATCTACACGGTCAAAGGCTCTTGTGTAGTCAATGAAGCAGAAGTAGATATTTTTTGGAATGCACTTTTTTTTCCTCTATGATCCAATGAACGTTGGCTATTTGACCTCTGATTCCTCTGCCTTTTGTAAATCCAGCTTGTACATCTGGAAGGTCTTGGTTCACACTGCTGAAGCCTAGCTTGAAGGATTTTGAGCATGACCCTGCTTGCATGTGAGATGAGCACAATTGTATGGTAGCTTAATCATTCTTTGGCATTGCTGTTCTTTGGGATAAGAATGAAAATTGACCTTTTCCAGTCTTGTGGCCACTGCTGAGTTTTCTAAATTTGCTGACATCCTGAGTGCAGTTGGTGATGGATAGGGAAGCCTGGCATGCTGCAGTCCATGGGGTCACAAAGAATCAGACACAACCGAGTGACTTAATGAACTGAACCGATTGAGTGCAGCACTTTAGTAGCATCATCTTTTAGGATTTTATGTAGCACAGCTGGCATTCCATAACTTCACCTAGCTTTTTTGTAGTGATGCTTCCTAAGTCCCACTTGATTTCACACTCCAGGATGTCTGGCTCTAGTTGAGTGGCCACACCATAGTGGTCATCTGAGTCACTAAGACTTTTTCTGTACAGTTCTTCTGTGTATTCTTGCCTCCTGTTCTTAATCTCTTCTACTTCTGTTAGGTCTTCACTATTTATGTCCTTTATTTTGCCCATCTTTGCATGAAATGCTCCCTGATATCTCTAATTTTATTGAAGAAATCTTGACTCTTTTCCATTCTATTATTTTCCTCTACTTCTTTGCATTGTTCATTTAAGAAGACCTTCTTATCTCTCCTTGCTGTTCTCTGGAGCTCCACAGTTAGGTGGGTATATCTTTCCTTTTCTCCTTTGCCTTCTGCTTCACTTCTTCCCGCAGCTATTTGTAAAGCCTCCTGAGACAACCACTTTGCCTTATTGCATTCCTTTTTCTTGGGGATGGTTTTGGTCACCGCTTCCTGTACAATGTTACGAAGCTCATCCATAGTTCTTCAGGCCCCTTGTCTCTCAGATCTAATCCCTTGAATCTATTTTTCATCTCCACTGTATAATCAAAAGGGATTTGATTTAGGTCCTACTTGAATCGCCTAAGAGGTTTTCCCTACTTTCTTCATTTTAAGCCTGAATTTGGCAATAAGGAGTTCATGATCTGAGCCACAGTCAGCTCCTGGTCTTGTTTTTGCTGACTGTATAAAGCTTCTCCATCTTTGGCTGCAAAGAATATAATTTGATTTCAGTGTTGGCCATGTGGTGATGTCTATGGGTAGCGTTATCATTTCTGTTGTTGGAAGAGAGTGATTGCTGTGACCAGTGCATTTTCATGACAAAACTCTGTCAACCTTTGCCCTGCTCATTCTGTACTCCAAGGCCAAACTTGCCTGTTACTCCAGGGACCTCTTGACTTCTCTCTTTTGCACTCCAGTTCCCTATGATGAAAAGGACATCATTTTCTGTGTATTAGTTCTAGAAGGTCTTATACGTCCTCGTAGAACTGGTCAACTTCGGCTTCTTCAGCATCAGTGGCTGGGGCAGAGACTTGGATTAGTGTCATTTTGAGTGGTTTGCCTTGGAGACAAACAGATCATCCTGTCATTTTTTAGTCCCACCCAAATACTGCATTTAAGGCTCTTGTTGACTATGAGGGCTACTCCATTTCTCCCAAGGGATTCTTGCCTTCACTAGTTGATGTGTGGTCATGTGAATCATATTTGCCCACTCCCATCATTTTAGTTCACTGATTCTTAACGTGTTGAAGTTCACTCTTGTCATCTCCTACTTGACCAAGCCTAACTCACCCTGATTCACAGACCTAACATTCCAGGTTCCTATGCAATATTGTTCTTTATAGCATCAGACCTTCACCACCAGATGCATCCATAATTGAGCATTATTTTTGCTTTGGCCCAGTTGCTTCGTTCTTTCTGGAACTATTGTAATTGCCCTCCACTCCTCCTCAGCTGCATATAGGACACCTTCCAACCTGGGGTCTCATCTTCTAGTGTCATATCTTTTTGCCTTTTCATACTGTGCATGAAGTTCTCACAGCAAGAATACTGGAGTGGTTGGCCATTCCCTCCTCCAGTGGGCCAGGTTTCGTCAGGACCCTCCATGTGACCCATCCGTCTTAGATGGCTCCACATGGCATCGCTGAGACCTTCATTGAGTTACACAAGCTCTTTTGCCAGGACAGTGCTGTGATCCATGAAGGGAGAATGGTCCTTGGGTCACTGTAAGCTCTCCATAAACGCTGGCCATGGGAGTGGGAGAGAAGCTCAGAAGCGGGGGGATTTATGTGTACCTGTGACTGATTCACGTTGCTGTTCAGCAGAAAGCAACATAACACTGTTAAGCAAGTATCCTCCAACTGAAAATTAAAAGAGGATAAGAAAGCATTTGACCTTGGAGATCAAGATGCAAAGTAAAGGCCAGAACAAGTGAATAACCACTTTAAACATCTTTCAAATAGAATGTTATTTTGTATACATCTATTAAATAATTCCGTATGAAAATAATATGAAAACATTTTAAAATGGTGCTTCTAGTTATTCTGAGTATTATTACTCTTTACTGCAAGAAGTTCCTGATGTCAAATAAAGAAGCAAGAGATGGGATTCAGGGGGGCTGTAGACCTCTGATTTCTGAGCTGGAAAAGGATGTGGGGGGTCTCTTGTGGAGGCTGAGGGCCTTGCAAGAAAACAGTGAGTTTCTACCCCACTTTGTCTCTCTGCAGAGAATCTGCAGGCGTTGCTACCGAGGCAACCTCGTCTCCATCCACAACTACCGCTTTAACTATCGCGTGAGACGCTGGTCAAGAAGGAGCAACCAGTCACAGGTCTGGATCGGAGGCGTTATCAGGGGCAGGGTAAGTGAGGGTCAGTTATCAGGTCTTTTTTTTTAAGGTGGTTTAATACTGCAAAGTGAATCCATTATTTTTTTAATTTTCATTGTTTAGGACAGGGTTGGGTCTTTGTCGCTGCACCCGCGCTTTCTCCAGTTGCCACCGGCGGGGGTTGCTGCCTCCTTGCGGTGCTCAGGCTTCTCATAGGTGGCTTCTCATGCTGCACAGCCTGGGCTCTAGGGTGCCGGCCTTCACAGCTGCTGCCGAACGCGTGACAGACCCCGCTCAGTAGCTTTGATCCCAGGGCTTAGCTCCTCTGTGGCACGTGGGGTCTTCCAGGACCAGGGATGGAACCCATGGCTGGGCAAGGCAGCTTCTTCAAGGGCAGGCAGCTTCTTCACCACTGGACCACCAGGGAAGGCCCGGGGCTCGGGTGTTTCTGAGTGCCTCAAGGCACCACCTGCCCCCACTGAGCCTCATCCTGGCCCAGGAAGCTGGCTTGTGCTGACTGAGGAGACGTGATGACTGAGCGCTTCTCCTCACCCGTGTTCAGTGGCCTCACGCTTGCAGCTTGAAATCTGCCATGGTGGGTGCATTTACACCAGAGAAATGCACAATTATTATAAACAGGGTTCTTTCTTTCCTCTGCCTCACACTTTCCACCAAAGCTGGCTGTGAAATGTCTATCAGTCCGTCCCTGGAGTCAGGAAGTAGAGTTCATACCCAGCTCTGCGCATGACTGGCTGAATGCCTGCCTCCCTATGTCGGTGTCCTCCTCTGTGAGGGTCCTTCCCTCAGAGTGACCCTGGGGCGGTGCCTGAGTAAGTGCTGTCAGCTGTGGTCCTGGGACCAGAGTATCAACACCACCCCGCAGCTTGTTGAAATACAGGATCCTGGGCCGCACCCCAGACCTCCCGAATCAGAATCCACATTCCCACCAGATCGCCAGGAGATGTGTCTGCTCAGTGAAGTTTGAGAAGCCTGCTCTGTGTGAGAGCTGGAAGTGATGTTTGCTCTTCCGTGTCACTGCCTGAAGACGCTCAGGGATGGGTTTGTATGGTGGGGTCCTAGCCAGGTGACACGGTGAGAGGAGATTATAGACATCCAGAAGGGATGCTCAGGGGACTTTCAGGAGCCCCAGCATCTGTCTTCTTGGACCTCTGCCCTCTGACCCAGCCTCTCTCTTCTCTAGTCCCGTTGCAGGAGATTTCGCTGGACTGATGGGAGTCGCTGGAATTTTGGATACTGGGCCCGAGGGCAGCCTGGGAATGGCAGAGGCCATTGTGTAACCCTGTGCACCAGAGGTGAGGGGGCCAGGCGCCCGGACAAGGTGGGGGTGGACTCGCACACAGGCCCCTGTGAGCTGCACAGACACCCCTCCTCTCACACCTTCCCCCATTAGAGAACCCCTCCCTGTGTGTGAGCAGGGCTGAGGTGCAGAGATCCTCAGAGCCACAGTGAGGGGTCCTGGACAGGGCTGGGGGCTCTGTGTCCTCCAGACTCAGCGAGGCTCCTTCCCTTCCTCTGACAGGACGGTGACAAGGAGAGAGTGTGGGACAGATGGGAGGGACACTCGGGAATGGGACGTGTGGCTGCAGGACACGGGAAAGATGTGGGAACTAGGGCCAGCTGACAGATGATTCCCCAGCTCCCAACAGCACAGCTGCCCGACTTGTGGGAGTTTAGAACAGGGGCGAAGACCACACGGGCTGGAGTCAGATGGCCGAGGTCCTCAACTGGCTCTACCACTTGTCTGCTGAGATCAGAGCAGGATATCACTCCCCCGAGCCTCAGTTTTCCCCATCTGTGAAATGGGAGTGCTGACAGCCCTGAGCTCTTGGCGTCACTGTGAGGATGGAAGGACAGTCCATAGGAAGCCCTTAGCACACTGTCTCTGCAAGGGAAGAGATCAGTGATTGTAGCTAGCTGGGACATGGGGAGACATACGGCCCTCAGATTGCCGGGAAAAGGTGAGGTGCCTGACCTGTGAGGTGCCTGATGGTGGGGGATGGAGGGACACACTCAGGTGGGCAACTGACATCACTGTGCTCTCTGCCACCAGGGGGTCACTGGCGACGAGCTTCATGCAAGAGGCGGCTGCCCTTCGTCTGCGCCTTCTAAACCAGAGGCATGGAGACCCTGCCTCTCCACCATCCTGGCTGCCCCGCCCCACCCCTGGCCCCCTTGCCCCTCGCTTGTCCACGTCATAAAAACTACACTTCTCACAGCATCTCCTGACTGTTTTCTTCATTGCGCATGCTGGAGGACTCTTCGGGGTTGGGAAATCTAGGAAGCTCTCAGTTCTCTGAGGAGTTTAAAAGCTGGAGCAGGACGGCTGAGTGATGAGGGCCGGGGGGTTAGGGTGCCGGAGTGTTTGGCTGCAGCGCCAGCTCGGGGTGGGGGTGGGCCAGGCGAAGACGGGGTGTCTGGCTCCAGAAGACCCTTTCCCAGGGTCCCGCGGAAGAAAGCCTTTGGTGAGCAGTTGGGCAACTGGCCCTCTTGGTCTGGATTGAGAGAGGCGTGTGGGGCGGGGTCGGAAGTGACAACTTTCCAGAATGGAGGCCACATGGTGGATTTAAGAATTGGGTGGAGATGGGAGGTCCCACCAGGGGTCTCCACATGGTGCGCGGAGAAACCTCCTCGAGGGGTGGACGCCTCCTTCAGCTCTGCGTCGTTTTCACCTCAGGTTCAGTTCAGCTCAGTTCAGTTCAGTCGCTCAGTTGTGTCCGACTCTTTGCAACCCCCTGGATGGCAGCACACCAGGCCTCCTTGTCCATCACCAATTCCCGGAGTTTACTCGAACTCATGTCCATTGAGTCGGTGATGCCAACCAACCATCTCATCCTCTGTCGTCCCCTTCTCCTCCCGCCTTCAATCTTTCCCAGCATCAGGTTCTTTTCTAGTGAGTCAGTTCTTCACATCAGGTGGCCAAAGTATTGGAGTTTCAGCTTCAGCATCAGTCCTTCACCTCAGGTAGTGGCCCCCTTTTCTCCGTGGGTTCGTTCAAAGGCCACAGCTTTCTGCGAGACGGCTCCCCGACCACACCCTCATGGGAGGCTGTCCTCCTCGCTGCCCTCCATCCTGCGTCCCCTCTCTTGTCCCCAGCCTCCCTCCCCTCACTGGAGGGGCCGCGGTCTCAGCAGGGAGCTGCCTCGCTCCCTGAGGGGCTCAGGGCCCAAGTCAGGCCGTGTGCAGCCAGAATGCTCCAGGGCTGGCTCTCCAGCCCCGGGTCTCCCGGCTTCTTCCATCTTCTCGGGTCCTGTGGTCACTGAGACAGACAGTGTTCCTGCTCTTAGCTTCATTCCAGGCTGGGCTCCAGGAAGGATCGGAGCTTGAGAGGAGAGAGGCTGAGACTGCAAACTGGTGTTCAGAGGGCAGAGAGCCCTGGGTGGTGAGTGAGTGAGAGAGACTTCCTGGGGGTGTGGCTCTACATGGGGCCCGGGGAGCGTGTTCAAGGATGTCTGGGGCACATGTGTACACGGGTGTGTGGGTGTCTTGGTGTGTGCATGAGTCAGTCTTTAGACACCTGTATATGTCTGTGCATATGTGAATCTGTGCTTGTAAATATGCACAAATCTGTGTGAGTCAGCGTGTATTTGTGTGTTGCTTGTGTGCACATTTTCTACATCTCTATGGAGATGCTTGTATGTCTGTGTACATCCCTGAGTGTGTGCATCTACTCATGCTTTCTCTTTCTCCACCTCACTCTCAAGGTCACCGAAAGGTGTGGCTCTTGTGTGTGTGTCCAGTTGCATTCTCCATTGCAGGACAAATCCCAGTGAAATTCTCTCTACTTCTGTGTCTTCTACTTGGGACAACTTCAGCTTTTCATCTGCGTCAGTCTCCTTGGCCTTTAGCCTTTCTGTCTTGACTCCTTTCTACAGTTTCTGGGATCAGAGTCGCAGAGCCACCTTCCTCCCTGGCCACCCCCTGTTTCAGGATCTCTGCTTGTAAAGGAGCAGGGACTCTAGAGCAGGACTTGCAGGGACTCCTCAGGACGCCTGCGAGCCTGCAGTCTTGTCCTACTATGACATTCTCAATGCTGTCCTTTCTGCAAGATGCAAATGATGATTGAAGGATTGCTTCTTTTGCCGTGAGCTCACTGAGTGTTCTGGGCTAGGCATTTTCTGTGTATTATGTCCTTTAATCCTCATAACGACCCCATGAGTTATGTGTGCGGTGCATCCGTATCTCAAACAAAGAAAGTTAGTAGATGATGGAACCAGTACCAACCCCTCAACTGTCTGACCCTAAGTTCATGGTCTTAACCACCAGGGCCTCAAGGGAGAAGCTGGATTCTCCTGGAGTGTGTGTGGCGGGGTGTGTAGGGCGCTGGGTGGTGACCTCCATCAGGTTCTCTATTTGCAGGGCTCAGTGGGCAAATGTCCAGGGCCAGGGGGGAGCTGTCCATGGTTCTGGGAAGGAAGGGGGCAGGATATGAAGGAGGGGCACTTGGCCTTTTCCCACCAGGGACTGAAATGTCCAACGTTGAGAGCCCTTGGGAGATGACACCCTGCCTCAGTCTGGGGAGATGCCAGCGAGTGAGTCGGGGTGGTCCCTATGGAAAGAGCTGATGCTGCCAGACAAAGAGGAAGAGGGGGGCTCTGGAAGTGAAGGTGACCCCAGGGAAGAAGGGCCTGCTGAGTCCATCTCAGGTTTGGATGAGGTGGCCAAGGACCTTTAGCATTCTCAGGAAGAGGACACAGTAGGACTGGAGGGCGTCCCTGCAGGCCAGACCTGCCACTTACTGCTGGTGAGGAGCCCCGTGAACTTTAATCCTGCTCAGCTGAGTGGCCAGCGGCCGAGGCAAGGCCCAGCATGGAGATGGTGACAGCCTGTGTCACCCGTCATTTTCCGCCTTGGGGATCCTGGGGGTGTCACCAGAGGCTGAGGCTGGAAGACGTGTTGGGGGTAGAAGGTGAGAGTCTTGTGGAAACACAAGCTGCATTGTAATCTCCTTCCTTCAGAAGTCTGTGGGGGTGGAAGGTCGGGGCTGAGCTTTGGAGACTTAAACACCCAGTGCTCAGGTGGTTGAGTTTCTGTGAGGGGCGCTCAATTCTCGATCTCTCATCCTGCCTTGGAGGTTCCTTGGCAAATGCGCTACTGGGAAGGACTCATCCACGACTTCAACCTCAATGACCAAATCTGGTGTCCAGTAGAGGGTCAACCAGGGCCAAGTCAGGATGGGGGCCCCGATCACAGTGGGCAGGACAGGTCCTGGCTCTCAGTGGGAACTCCTCCTGACCCCAGCATGTGCTCAACTTGCTGCAGGTTCGTCTCTGTTTCTCTCTACAATCCGCTGGAGACCTGGGGACAGATAGATGTCTGGAAAAGACACGAAGGGGGACTGGGAAAAGCCAAGCATTTTTTCTTTGGTTAAATATCTTCCCTGCACATGTGCATGGGGGACCTTAGTTTCCTGGCCAGGGATTGAACCCAGTCACACACTTGGCATTGGAAACCTGGAGTCTTAACCACTGGACCACCAGGGAAGTCCCGCCAAATGTTTAGGATCAAGATACGTGTGTGGAAGTCCCACTCAGTCTCCGACTGTACGACCTGGGCAGGAAGATGAGCCTGGCTCCTCATCCGTAGGATGGGGTGGCCACGCCTGCCCTCCTCTTGTTAGAGCCAGAGGGATGCGTGTGTCCCTGGGGCGCAGAGAATGTGAGGGTGACCATCGCTGTGGGTCTCCACTTCAGCTGGCCAGCAGGTGTCCAGCATGGTCCAGCCCCTCTTTAAGGGTCGATGCCGGGCAGGCAGCAGCAGCAGCAGGCAGGGACAGGCCAGGGCTGCCCACCTGCTTCCCTTCGCCCCAGGCCGCAGCCCCTCTCCTTCCCTCCCGCCTCCTCAGGGGTCGCTGGATACCCTTCACTAGCTTGCCATCAGTGCCTGGAATTTGCGTCCCGGGCGGCCGGCCATCCCGGGGGCAGCGGCTGGATGTGTGGCCCTGGGCACCTGATGGGAGGTGGGAGAGGGGTGACCGACAGCAAGCCTGGAGGAGGGGCTCTAGGAAGAGCCAGACCTCCCAAGAGGGGCCTCCTGGGTCTCTAGACTCATCTCCACCGCAGTGTGGGGTGGGGAGGGAAAGACCCTCCTGGGGCTGAGTCCGGGGAGCAAGAGGCTGAGAACACTTCCCTCTGTGTCTTCACAGGAGGCCCTGGACTCGCTCAGTGAGGCTCAAGCCTCCGGTTCCACTCTTCCTACTGAGCTGGATCCTACCAGCAGCCTCCATCCTGCCCCTCCCACCCCCAGCAATAAAAGTGCTTTCCTGAAACTGATTTCTTGCTTCTTCCTGTCATTGATGTCCTCTTCTGAGCCCCACCCACGAGCTTTCTGCCCTTAAGGACCGCCCCTTCCACCCTACTGGGTTTCATCAATAGGGTCAGTTCAGTTCAGTGCGGTCACTCAGTCGTGTCTGACTCTTCGTCCCCATGGACTGCAGCACACCAGGCCTTCCTGTCCATCTCCAACTCCCAGAGCTTGCTCAAACTCATGCCCATGAGTCGGTGATGCCATCCAACCATCTCATCCTCTGACCTCGATAGGGTCAGAGGATGTCATTCGTAAGGGGGCTGGGGAATGGGGTCCGTGGGGCCTGCTCAGGACGTGGGAAGGACTCAGGCGCTCTTTCCACAAGACGCCCAGTCACTGGGCACGTGCACTGCAGCTGCTATGAGGACCACGCCCAGCCCTCCAGCCTTTCTAGTGGACTCTGAATGCACTGCGCCCCTGCTGTTGCCTCAACATCAGAGTGTAGCAGCAGCTCCCTGGGAACAGTCCACAGCTTCCAGGAGTGGGCGTGTGAGAACTCCAGTCCTTTGCTCCTCAAGTGGAGTAATTCTGGGGCATGTATTGGGCACCGCTTCCCAGGGCTTCCCAGTGGGATCAACTTGCAGTTATCCACTGAGGTGGCTGGCTTTATCACAGAGTATTGGCTGCCTTCTCTTCCCCGTATGAACCCTCTTCTTCGCCACGTGTGTCCCAGCACCTCCCAGATAAACTATTTGCTCAAATCCTTGTCTCAGGCTGTGTTTCTGGGGACCCTCAGTGGTAGAAAAACTGCTGTTAATATATGTACAACTCTGTGCAAGGCCTGGGAATTATGACAAGACAGAGCTTCAGGAGCATAAGGATGTTTGTAATATAAGCACAACAGAATCTAGTTATGGGTACTACTAATTGTGCATCTGCAAAGCATTCCCTGCTATGGCAGGCAGCTTACAAAATTGGCCTTGTGTGATCAGTAACTATTGTCTCTTTGACAGAACCAGGCTTAGAGAAGCGGTGACCTGGTTTTTGTCTGGGGCTGAGCATCTAAATGTGACCCATGGAGGGATGCAAGGATCTCCAGAGTGAGTCCTTTCAGTCAGCAGGATTTCATGGCTGGAAGTGTTGGCTGCTTCCTGGACATGATCACATGGGATACAACATGGAGGGGAGGCAGGAGACCGTTCACTACCTTTTAAAAAAATAATTTGCTTCTGGCAGTGCTGGTCTTCATTGCTGTGCGCAGGCTTTCTCTGGTTGCAACAAGTGAGGACTGCCCTCTAGTTGCACCCCAGGGGCTCAGTTGCCCCGCGACACCTGGCATCTTCCCAGACCAGGGACTGAACCAGTGTCCCTTGCCTTGCAAAGTGGACTCATAACCACTGGACCATCAGGGAAGCCCCGAGTCCTCTACTCTTGTGTTCCCCTTGGAGCACAGGATTCCACCCTCACTGGGGCCAAAGGAGTCCCAGTCCGACGTGAGGAAGGAGGGCATCCTGAACCCTCTGCTGGGGCTGCCGTGAGAAAGTAAGGCGTCAATGCCGTGAAGCCCTTTTCTCCAGAACTGCTGAAATTCACAGAAGTATAGAAGGTCCAACGGTCTTAGAGGCAAAGGAAAAACCTCACTTAAAAATTATTTCATTTTTTATGTATTTTATTTGGCTGTGTTGGGTCTTCCTTGGAGCTCAAAGGCTTCTCTAGCTGTGGCCCCCGGTCTCTAGAGCTCAGGCACTCAGTAGCTGTGTCTCGCAGGCTCTGTTTGTGGCAGCAAGTGGGGTCTAATTCCCTGACCAGGGATGGAACCCCAGCCCCTGATTTGGGAGCTTGGAATCTCAGCCAATGGATCACCAGGGAAGTCCCACCTCAGGGCCTTAAGCAAATCAAGAAACTTAATGTTTTGAGTGTGGCCCCGATAGGAGAGGCTACTTAAGCAAGTTTGCAGAGTGAGGTGAAAAAGAGAGAAATCAAACTGAGGTCCGCTGTACCTGCTGTTGTCTAGATTTCCATAACGGCGGTTTTCCGACACGACTCACGGGTTCAGCCCTGTGCCAGGGCAGAGCTTTCGCTCCTGTCCTCGGGGACTTTGTGTTCTGGTGCAGGGAGGCATTGCTTCTCTTTGTTCCAGAATTAATAATAAAGAGCAACAAAGTCCCTTGTTTATTAAGCATTAAATATGTGCTGGGCTCTGACTTTGTGCTCAGGGAGACTTCATCTTGTTCTTCACAAATCTCTTCTGTTGGTGGTGTGTTGGTGGCAGAGGTGTGACTTCAAGCCCCTGAAGGTCTCCTTTGGGGGATTAAAGTCAGGAAGGGGGCCCGATGGAGGCATCTGGGCTCCTGGTAAGAGTGTCTCCATCACACGGTGCGTTTCCTCTGTGACAATTCCCCGAGCAGTCTATGACACAGTGCAGGTGACAGGCTGCATCTTAAACATCCTTAAGTAAAACTTCAAATGAAATAAGAGAACTGGTCTTACATTCCCTAATATGACCTTGTGGGTGATTTTTTCCCCTATGCCAAGTAGCTCTGGGAAACAACTCTTCCCAGAAGTTTGTCATGTTGCTGGCTAATGACACCAGCTGACCTTATCGCTCATTGTGACTGCTGAGAGAAACGATCCTCCTGGCCTGGACCCTATGGACTTGGAGGAGTACGCGAAGTGGGGCTAGCTTTCCACGCTCCCCATCAAGGGAATTCTTCAGCGTAAAATCAGAGATCAGGTTTTAGGATCCTGGAGTTGACCAATACCCAGACCCCCAAGTCAGGTAGATAAGCTGAGGGTCGGGTCCGTTGGCCCCGGGAGATAACGGCTGAGACCGTTACTCTGCAATCAGCTCAGAAGGGACCTCTCAGATACTTCTCCATTTGTAGGGCCCTGGGGAGAGCAGAGCAGGGGCAGGCATCCAGGCTGGTCAGCCTCTGGGCGCCCTGTCCCTGGTGCCCTGAGCACTGGACGGCTGGGCAGGAGTGCAGGATGAAAGATGCACTGTCCCACGAGGGTATCCCAGAGTGAGGCCCCGCCCCGATGGGTCCACGGGCTCAGGGCCGGGACGTCTGGCAGAGTCAAGCCTCAGCCCTTGCTGGCCTCTCCTTGGACTGCAGTGAATGTGGCTGGACCTTGATCAGTATTTAGACATTTTGTTCATCACGGTACTTTGGCGTTTATGCTGATACTTAAGAAAAATTGCACAAAGTATTTATTTATCTTGACTACTGGATACTTCTGTGTCCCCTGAACTTTTGCAGCCGAGGCCGGTGTCTCCCTCGCCGCCCCTCACTGCTCGCCGCGGTGGTGACACGGAGCTGGTGGGAGATGGGGAGCGCGGCTGGGCAGGAGGGCGGCCACGGAGCGTCCGAACGACCTTGTAGGAAGCTCTCCATTCCACCTGCTGTCTCCTTGCCAGCAGATAGGGCTCAAGGCTGGACGAAATGGCCTGTTCTACATCAGTGGTCCTGAGAGGGACAGTTTTACTTTCCATCGTTATTTGTAAATGTGTGGGGACATATCCTAGTGCCTGACTGGGGGAGGCACGATTGACTTCCAGTGGGCAGACATCCAAAGATGCTGTTAAACTTTATGAGACACAGGACAGATCACACCCCCAGCCTCCAACATAGACCCGTGTGACCTGCAAACCTTAAGATGCAAAGGCTGAGAACCTTCACTAGAGCGGCAGCGAAAAGGGAAGAACATCGATTTTTCATCTTAAAGATGAGAAAGACAGAGAGAGAGCGAGAGGAGAGGGAGAAACAGGAAGAGAGTGAAGAAGGGAAAGGGGGAGACAGGCAGACAGAGAAGGGTTTCAGCCCCAAAGGCTTAGTAATCCCAGCTCCCCCACTTCCCACACAACCTTGGCAAGGCACCTGCCCTCTCTGAATCTCATTCTTCACATCAGGGAAGTCAGGCTGATCGCACGTCCTCGTGGGACTGAAGTGAGGAAGGTGAGGATTCAGGGATGTGACGCACAGGAAGTGTGCACACACGGCCCAACAAGACCTCAGGAGGGCCGAGCCTCCCCTTAACCTCCCCTCCTCCCCCTGGTCTCCCTGCTCCCTGGGATCCTCCATGGCATTTGCTGGAAAACTGACCCAGGAAGGCTGCTTCTAGGACTGAAGAGGATTGTACAGACCTGGACCCTTTAGGGGCACTGATAAAAATTCAGTCTGGACAGTAGTCATGGGGGCTTCTGGAGCCTACTAGGGTGTTGGGGCATCTCTGTCCAAACAGGAGGCAGGTCCCTGATGTCCCAACAGAGTGCAGGGCCCAAGGGTGGGAGGACTGAGCCAACCTCTTATCAGCCCCGCTGTCCAACCCCTGAGCCTGGAGCAATCCTCCTGGCCTCTTCCCACTTCCCCAAAGCCTGGTATAAGGGCAGCTTCTGTGGACCAACAGCCAGAGGCTGAGAGCAGAGGCTTCAGACTCTCAGGAGGTAAGACTCCCTCGGCTTCCCCAGGAGGACAGGCCCAGGGCTGGAATAACCCAGGCTCTGTATGGGAACCAGTGGGGACTCCGGTCCTGTGCACCATAATGACCCCTGTCCTCCCCTTCTTCCCCAGTGTGTCTGACTCTGGCCCTGAAGGTGAGCACGCCTGTTCCTGCAGAAGAGCCAGTCTGAGCTGAGTGCTGGCCCAGGGAGCAGTGATGCGCTCTCAGGAAGAGGGACTTGAGCTGACAACCCCCTGCTCTTCCCCTGATCCTCCAGCTCAGGGTCTGTTCGCTGGGAGACAAGGAAGCTCTCTACTTTGCCTTTTAATCTACCAGTTGAGCAGACCCTGCCTCTCCACTGTGTTCCAGGGGCCGTGCAGACACAAGGGAAGTCCCCAGGAGGGAACGTGGAGCTGTGTGTCTGTCACAAGCCTGCAGGGACATGAAAGGCTGCCTGCTCCTGCCCCTTCTGCTGCTGGGGACAGTTTCTGCTCTCTATCTGGGTGAGTGCTCCCCTTCCCTTCTCATCCATCTTCCTCTCGTCTTTCCTGTGTTGTTTTTTGCTCTGGTGAGTCCAGGGCCACAGGCCCCTGTTTAGTCGCCCCAGCCCCTCTCTAGTTAGATTTCTCCTGGACCCAGAGCTGTGACCTGAACTTTCCCCCAGGGCTCCTTTGTAAGGAAAAACACCCCCTGTGAAGATGAGGGCTCCTCACATCTCTCACCCCCAAATTACCCGCACGTGGTGTCAGCTGGGATCAGGTTCTCATGCAATTGTGTGTGTGATGCAAGAATTCTGGCTCATCCAACCCCCAAGGGATCCCTCCCGTCTTTGGTTCCAGATGGGGTCCCTAGGAAGACTGGGTGGAGCCATCAGAGCTGGCCGTGGTCCTGGAGGAAGGTGGTACCTGGTCTGATGGCGGGGTATTTCTTCTTTGCAGAGAAGGATACCCCTAATGTGGGCAATCCAGAGACACAGGCAGACCTGAGCCAGGGTGCTGAAGGCTCAGGGAGGCAGGAAGGAGAGCTGGCCCTGAGTGGTGAGGTGGTGGAGTCGGGGGGAGAGGAGGCCGAGGACGCCCACGACGATGAGGGGGACTCACAGTCAGACCCAGATGACTTAGATGAGGACGTGCAGTGCCCCAAGGAAGAGGAGACAGTGCAACTTCCGGGGACCCCTGGATGCAAGAGCTGCCGCTACCTGATGGTACAAACACCAAACATATTTAGGAAAGCTCTGGTAAGTGGCAAGGAGGCTGCTGTGTTGGTCTGGGTGTGGGGCAGACAGAGTGGATTCAACCTTCTGTTCCGTATTATTTAGACAAGTGGTTCTCTAAGCATAACATGCATCAGAATATGTTAGTTACTCAACCGTGCCTGGCTCTTTGCGACCGTATGGAGTATAGCCCACCAGGCTCCTCTGTCCATGGAATTCTGCAGGCAAGAATACTGGAGTGGGTTGCCATTTCCTTCTCCGGGGGCTCTTCCCTGACCCAGGGATCAAACCTGGGTCTCCCAGATTGCAAACAGACTCTTTAGCATCTGAGCCACCAGGGAAGTCCCAGGATGCATGTCAGAAGTCTGATTAGAACGCAGCTCTCTTGGGCGAATCCCCTCAATTTCAGGTTTAGCAAATCTGGGGTGTAAGGGTTTATATTTATAACCCATTCCCAGTTGATGTTATTGTTGGTCTAGGGACTGCACTTTGAGATCCACTGGTTTAGATAAAAAGCTTTGGAGTGAGGTGTACCTGTGCTAAATCCCAGAGCTGCCTTCATCAGCTGTTTCATTTGGACAAGTCACTTCACCTTTCTGGGCTCCTGTGTCTTCACTTGTCAGATGGCAATGTATGGTCCCACATAGGAGTTGAGGTGAGGGTTAGCTAATACACGAAAAGCATTTAGAATAGTCCGTTGTTGTTCTTCAGTCTCTAAGTCATGTCCGACTCCTTTTTCCCCATGAACTTCAGCACGCTAGGCTCCCCTGTCCTTCTCTATCTCCCGGAGTTTGCTCAGATTCATGTCCACTGAGTCACTGAGGCTATCTAACCACCTCATCCTCTACAGACTCCTTCTCCTTTTGCCTTCAATCCCTTCCAGCATCAGGGTCTTTTCCAATGAGTCAGCTCTTAGAATCAGGTGGCCAAAGTATTGGAGCTTCAGCTTCAGCATCAGTCCTTCCAATGAATCTTCAAGTTTGAATTCCTTTAGGATGGACTGGTTGGATCTCCTTGCAGTCCAAAGGACTCTCAAGACTCTTCTCCAGCACAATTTGAAAGCATCAGTTCTTTGGTGCTCAGCCTTCTTTATGTTCTAACTCTCACATCCACACATGACTACTGGAAAAACAATACCTTTGACTAAAGGGACCTTTATTGGCAAAGTGATGTTTCTGCTTTAAAAAGCTCTAGGTTTGTCATAGCTTTCCTTCCAAGGAACAAATGTCTTTTAATTTCACGGCTGCAGTCATCTCCACAGTGATTTTGGAGCCCAAGAAAAGAAAATCTGTCACTGTTTATACTTTATCCTCTTCTGCTTCCCATGAAGTGATGGGACCTGAGGCCATGATCTTAGTTTTTTGAATGTTGAGTTTAAGCCAGCTTTTTCACTCTCCTCTTTTACCCTCATCAAGAGGCTGTTTAGTTCCTCTCCACTTTCAGCCATTAGAATGATATCATCTGCATATCTGAGGTTGTTGATATTTCTCCTGGTATTGTTGATTTCAGGTTGTAATTCATCCAGGCCAGCATTTCACATGATGTATTCTGCATATAAGTTAAATTAGCAGGGTGACTATAAACAGCTTTGTCATACTTCTTTCCCAATTTGGAACCAGTCAGTTGTTCCATGTTCTGTTCTAACTGTTGCTTCCTGACCTGCACACAGGCTTCTCAGGAGGCAGGTCAGGTGGTGGTCTGGGATTCCTGTCTCTTGAAGAATTTTCCACAGTCCTTTGTTGTGATCCACACAGTCAAGGTCGTTAGCTTAGTTAATGAAGCAGAAATGGATGTTTTCTGGATCCAACAGATATTGGCGGTTTGATCTGTGGTTTCTCTGCCTTTTCTAAACCCGGCCAGTACTTCTGAATGTTCTCTGGGCGTGCACTCTCGAAGCCCAGGTTGAAGGATTTGAGCTTTCACCTGCTGACATGTGAAATGAGGGCAATTGTACGGCAGTTTGGACATTCTTTGGCACTGCAATTCTTTTGAACTGAAATGAAAACTGACCTTTTCCAGTCCTGAGGTCACTGCTGAAGTTTTTTCAAATTTGCTGCCAAATATTCTGTGCACGACTGAAGCGACTTAGCAGCAGTAGCAGGAGCATTCTGTGCAGCACTTTCACAGCATCTTCTTTTAGGATTTGAAATAGCTCAGCTGGAATTCCATTGCCTCCACTAGCTTTCTTTGTAGTAATGCTTCCCAAGGCCCCCTTGACTTGACACTTAGGATGTCTGGCTGGAGGTGAGTGACCACACCATCATGGTTATCTGGATCATTAGGACGTTTTTTTGCATAGTTCTTTTGTGTATTCTTGCTACCTCTTCTTACTCTCTTCTGCTTCTCTTAAGTCCTTACTCTTTCTGTCCTTTATGGTGACCATCCTTGCAGGAAATATTCTCTTGATATCTCCAATTATCTTGAAGAGTTCTCAGTCTTTCCCATTTTATCGTTTTCCTTGATTTCTTTGCGTTGCTCCTTAAGAAGGGTTTCTGCAGACTCAGGGACTTGCAAGAAACAGTGAATTTTCTACCCCACTATTCTCTGTGCAGAGCATCTGCAAGAAGTGCTACGGAGGCAACCTCATCTCCATCCACAACCTCCTCTTTGATAATTGCATCTCACGCTGGGCCAGAAGGCTCAATCAAGCAAAGGTCTGGATCGGCGTCATCATCAAGCTCTGGGTAAATGAAGGCAAATTTCCTGCTATCAGAAGGTCTTTCTTTTCTTTTTCAAGTTGGTTTAATACTGTAAAATCAATTCACTATCTTAAAAATTTTTTTTTATTTTTTTATGGCTGCGATGGGTCTTTGTTACTACACAGCAGGCTTTCTCTAGCTGCAGCGAGCAGGGGCTGATCTCCAGTTGTGATGCTCCGGCTTCTCACCGGGTGGCTTCTCTCGTTGCAGACCATGGGCTCTAGGGTGCACAGGCTTCACAGTTACTGTCAGAGGCTCTGGAGCCCTGGGTCAGGAGTTTTGGCTCTCAGGCTTTGTTGCTCTGTGGTATGTGGGATCTTCCAGGACCAGGGATCGAACCCATGGCCCCTGCATGGGCAGGCAGCTTCTTCACCACTGGACCACCATGGAAGGCCCGGGGCGGGGGTGTTTCTGAGTGTCTCAAGGCACCACCTGCCCCCATCGAGCCTCATCCTGGCCCAGGAAGCTGGCTTGTGCTGACTGAGGAGACGTGATGACTGAGCGCTTCTCCTCCTCACCCGTGTTCAGTGGCTTCACGCTTGCAGCTTGAAATCTGCCATGGTGGGTGCATTTACGCCAGAGAAATGCACAATTATTATAAACAGGGTTCTTTCTTTCCTCTGCCTCACACTTTCCACCAAAGCTGGCTGTGAAATGTCTATCAGTCCGTCCCTGGAGTCAGGAGACAAGAGTTCATACCCAGCTTGGTCCCTTAGTGGCTGAATGCCTGCCTCCCTATGTCGGTGTCCTCCTCTGTGAGGGTCCTTCCCTCAGAGTGACCCTGGGGCGGTGCCTGAGTAAGTGCTGTCAGCTGTGGTCCTGGGACCAGAGTATCAACACCACCCCGCAGCTTGTTGAAATACAGGATCCTGGGCCGCACCCCAGACCTCCCGAATCAGAATCCACATTCCCACCAGATCGCCAGGAGATGTGTCTGCTCAGTGAAGTTTGAGAAGCCTGCTCTGTGTGAGAGCTGGAAGTGATGTTTGCTCTTACATGTCACTGCCTGAAAACGCTCAGGGATGGGTCTGTACGGTGGGGTCCTATCCATGTGACACGGTGAGAGGAGATTATAAACATCCAGAAGAGATGCTCAGGGGACTTTCAGGAGCACCAGCATCTGTCTTGCTGGACCTCTGCCCTCTGACCCAGCCTCTCTCTTCTGCAGTCCATATACAAGACATTTCGCTGGACCGATGGGAGTCGCTGGAATTTTGGATACTGGGCCCGAGGGCAGCCTGGGAATGGCAGAGGCCACTGCGTGGACCTGAGCACCAGAGGTGAGGGGGCCAGGCGCCCGGACAAGGGGGGTGGTGGACTCGCCCACACGCCCCTGTGAGCTGCACAGGCATGCCTCCCCTAACACTGCCTCCCCCATTAGAGAACCCTGCCCTGTGTGTGAGCAGGGCTGAGGTGCAGGGATCCTCAGAGCCACAGTGAGGGGTCCTGGATGGGGCTGGGGGCTCTGTGTCTTCCAGACTCAGCGAGGCTCCTTCCCTTCCTATGATGGGACGGTGACAAGGAGAGAGTGTGGGACAAATGGGAGGGACACTCGGGAATGGGAGGTGCGGCCGAGGGACACGGGAAAGATGTGGGAACTAGGGCCAGCTGACAGCTGATTCCCCAGCTCCCAACAGCACGGCTGCCCAACCTGCAGGAGTTTAGAACAGGGGCAAAGACCACACGGGCTTCAGTCAGATGGCTGAGCTCCACATCTGGCTCCATTCACTGCTTGTCTGCTGAGATCACGGCAGGTTATCACTCCCCCGAGCCTCAGTTTTCCCATCTGTGAAGTGGGAGTGCTGGCAGCGCTGACCTCCTGGCGTCACTGTGAGGATGGAAGGACAGTCCAAAGGAAGCCCTTAGCACACTGCCTCTGCAAGGGAAGAGATCAGTGATCGTGGCTAGCTGGGACATGGGGAGACATATGGCCCTCGGCTTGGCCTGCAAAGGTCAGCTGGGAGGTGCCTGGCCGGGCACTGGGGACACAGGCCACACTCAGGTGGACTGACAGAACTGTGCTCTCTGCCTGCAGGGGGTCACTGGCGACGAGCTTCATGCAAGTGGCGGCTGCCCTTCGTCTGCTCCTACTAAGCCGGAGGCCGGAGACCCTGCCCCCCCCCGCCCCGCCCCTCTGCCTGCCTGGTCTCACCCACGGCCCCCTTGCCCCCCAGCCTCCCTGGGTCATAAAGCCACGTTCTCACAGCATCTCCTGACTGTTGTCTCTTTGCTGCGCACTTTGGAGGAGTCCTCTCTGTTGGAGAATCCTGGAAGCCCTCGTTCTGGCTTTGCAGGCAGGGCAGGGGGACTTTGAGAAGTAACAGCTGGAGCGGGACTCCTGCCGGTGGGGCGGGAGCGGGTGGCACTGAGGGGTTTCACTGCAGTGGCCCCTCGGGGCCGGCGGGACCGGGCGGGGGTCCTGCTCCCAAAGGCCCCCCCAGGGTCTGGTGGTTGGGGGGGGGACTGGCCCTCTTTCTTCGGATTCAGCAAGGCATGCGGGGTGTGGTCAGAAGTGGTGGCTTTCCAAGTGGAGGCGGCGAGGGGGACTGGAGGGCTGGATGGAGCCGTGAGTGCCCCCTGGGGTCACCACGTGGTGGAGGAGAAAGGGGTCTCTCCCGGGGTGGCCCGCTCCTCCAGCCCCTGTGCGGTCTGGCCTCAGGTATTGGGCCCTCTTTAACGTTCTCCTAGCCGTCTGTGGCTGTGCTCAAAGGTCCCAGCTTCTAGGACGGCTTCCCCCTCTCTCCTTTCTCTAGACAGTCGCTGTCATCCTTACAGCCAGTCCTCGGTCCTTGGTCCCCTTGTTCCGGCTCTTCAACTTGGGGCAGATTCAGTTTTTCATCTGAGGAAATCTCAGCCTACAGCTTTTCTTTCTCCACTTGACCCCTTTCTATTGTTTCTGGGATCAGAGGCACAGAGCCACCTTCCTCCCTGGCCACCCACCTGTTCCAGGATCTCTGCTCATGAAGAAGCAGGGACTCTAGAGCAGGACTTGCAGGGATGCCTCAGGCTCCTGCGAGCCTGCAGTCTTGTCCTACTGTGACATTCTCAATGCTGTCCTTTCTGCAAGACGCAAATGATGACCACATCTTTTGCTGTGAGCTCATTGAATGTTTTGTGCTAATAATTTTCTGTGCATTATGTCCTTTAATCTTCATAATATCCCCATGAGGTATGTGTGTGGTGCATCCAGATCTCAAACAAAGGAAGTTAGTAGATGATGGAATTAATACCAAACCCTCAACTGCCTGACCCTAAGTTCATGCCCTTAACCATGAGGACCTCATGTGGGAGCCTGGGTTCTCCTGGGGTGAGTGTGTGGTGTAGGGGTGGACATGTCCATTCAGTCACTTCAGTCACTCAGTCGTGTCCAGCTTTTTGCAACCCCCTGGACTGCAGCATGCCAGGCTTCCCAGTCCATCATCAACTCACAGAGTTCTCTCAAACTCATGTCCATCGGGTTGATGATGCCATGCAACCATCTCATCCTCTGTCGTCCCCTTCTCCTCCTGCCTTCAATCTTTCCCAGCATCAGGGTCTTTTCAGTGAGTCAGTTCTTCACACCAGGTGGCCAACATATTGGAGCTTCAGCTTCAGCATCGGTCCTTCCAATGAACACTCAGGACTGATCTCCTTTAGGACGGATTGGTTGGCTCTCCTTGCTGTCCAAGGGACTCTCAAGAGGCTTCTCCAACACTACAGTTCAAACCCATAAATTCTTCAGCACTCAGCTTTCTTTATAGTCCAACTCTCACATCCATATATGACTACTGGAAAAACCATAGCTTTGACTAGATGGACCTTTGTTGGCAAAGTAATGCCTCTGATTTTTAATAAGCTGTCTAGGTTGGTCATAACTTTTCTTCTAAGGAGCAAGTATCTTTTAATTTCATGGCTGCAGTCACCATCTGCAGTGATTTTGGAGATCCCAAACATAAAGTCTGACACTGTTTCCACTGTTTCCCCATCTATTTCCCATGAAGTGCCAGGATTGGATGCCATGATCTTAGTTTTCTGAATGTTGAGTCTTTTTCACTCTCCTCTTTCACTTTCATCAAGAGGCTCTTTAGTTCTTCTTTGCTTTCTGCCATAAGGGTGGTGTCATCTGCATATCTGAGGTTATTGATATTTCTCCCAGAAATCTTGATTCCAGCTTGTGTTTCATCCAGCCCAGTGTTTCTCATGATGTACTCTGCATAGAAGTTAAGTAAGCAGGGTGACAGTATACAGCCTTGACGTACTCCTTTCCCTATTTGGAACCAGTCTGTTGTTCCATGTCCAGTTCTAACTGTTGCTTCCTGACCTGCATACAGATTTCTCAAGAGACAAGTCAGGTGGTCTGGTAGTCTCATCTTTTTAAGAATTTTCCACAGTTTGTTGTATTCCACGCAAGGCTTTGGCATAGTCAATAAGCAGAAATAGATGTTTTTCTGGAACTCTCTTGCTTTTTCAATGATCCAACAGATGTTGGCAATATGATCTCTGGTTCCTTTGCCTTTTCTAAAACCACCTTGAACATCTGGAAGTTCACGTTTCACATACTGTTGAAGCCTGGCTTGGAGAATTTTGAGCATTACTTTACTAGCAGGTGAGATGAGTGCAATTGTGCGGTAGTTTGAGCATTCTTTGGCATTGCTTGTCTTTGGGATTGGAATGAAAACTGACCTTTTCCAGTCCTGTGGCCACTGCTGAGTTTTCCAAATTTGCTGGCGTATTGAGTGCAGCACTTTCACAGCATCATCTTTCAGGATTTGAAAGAGCTCAACTGGAATTCCATCACCTCCGCTAGCTTTGTTTGTAGTGATGTTTTCTAAGGCCCACTTGACTTCACATTCCAGGATGTCTGGCTCTAGGTCAGTGATCACACCATCGTGATTATCTGGGTTGTGAAGATCTTTTTTGTACAGTTCTTCTGTGTATTCTTGCCATCTCTTCTTAATACCTTCTGCTTCTGTTAGGTCCATACGTTTTTCTTTACTGTGCCCATCTTTGCATGAAATGTTCCCTCAGCATCTCCAATTTTCTTGAAGATCTCTAGTCTTTCCCATTCTATTGTTTTCCTCTATTTCTTTGCATTGATCACTGAGGAAGGCCGTCTTATCTCTCCTTGCTATTCTCTGGAACTCTGCATTCAAATGGGTATAGCTTTCCTTTTCCCCCTTTGCCTTTCGCTTCTCTTCTTTTCACAGCTATTCATAAGGACTTCTCAGAAAACCATTTTGCCTTTTTGCATTTCTTTTTCTTGGGGATGGTTTGATCCTTGCCTCCTGTACAATGTCATGAACCTCTGTCCATAGTTCTTCAGGCACTCTGTTTATCAGATCCAATCCCTTGATTCTATTTCTCACTTCCACTGTATAATCATAAGGGTTTTGATTTAGGTCATACCTGAATGGTGTAGTGGTTTTCCCTATTTTCTTCAATTTAAGTCTGTATTTGGCAATAAGGAGTTCATTATCTGAGCCACAGTCAGCTTCCAGTCTTGTTTTTGCTGACTATATAGAGCTTTTCCATCTTCGGCTGCAAAGAATATAATCAATCTGATTTCACTGTTGGCCATCTGGTGATGTCCATGTGTAGAGTCTTCTCTTGTGTTGTTGGAAGAGAGTGTTTGCTATGACCAGGGCGTTCTCTTGGCAAAACTCTCTTAGTCTTTGCCCTGTTTCATTCTGTACATCAAGGCCAAATTTGCCTGTTAATCCAGGTGTTTTTTTGACTTCTTACTTTTGTGGTCCAGTCCCCTATAATGAAAACGACATCTGTTTTGGTTGTTAGTTCTAGAAGGTCTTGTAGGTATTCATAGAACCATTCAACTTCAGCTTCTTCAGCATTACTAATCGGGACATAGACGTGGATTACCATGATATTGAATGGTTTGCCTTGGAAATGAACAGAGATCATTCTGTTGTTTTTGAGATTGCATCCAAGTACTGCATTTGGGACTCTTTTGTTGACTATGATGGGTACTCCATTTCTTCTAATAGATTCTTGCCCTCAGCAGTAGATATAATGGTCATCTGAGTTAAATTCACCCATTCCAGTCCATTTTAGTTCACTGATTCCTAGAATGTCAGTGTTCACTCTTGCCATCTCCTATTTGCCCACTTCCAATTTGTCTTGATTCACGGACCTAACTTTTCAGGTTCCCATTCCATTTTGCTCTTTACAGCATTGGACCTTGCTTCCATCAGGCTGAGTATCTGCATGTGACCCATGGAGGGATGCAAGGATCTCCAGAGCATGTCCTTTCAGTCAGTAGGATTTCGTGGCTGGAAGTGTTGGCTGCTTCCTGCACATGATCACATGGGATACAACATGGAGGGGAGGAAGGAGACCATCCTTGACTCTTTTATTTTTTCTTAAAAAAAAAAAAATCATTTCTTTGTGGCTGTGCTGGTCCTTGCTGCTGCACGCAGGCTTTCTCTAGTTGCAGCAAGTGAGGACTGCTCTCTAGTTGCAGCTCAGGGGCTCAGTTGCCCCATGAGGCGTGGGCTCTTCCCAGACCAGGGACTGAAACACTGTCCCTTGCATTGCAAGGCAGATTCTTAACCATTGGACCATTAGGGAAGCCCCAAGTCCTCTACTCTTGTGCTCACCTTGGGGCACAGGATTCCAACCTCGCTGAGGCCGAGGGAGTCCCAGTCCAAGGTGAGGAAGGAGGGTGTCTTGAACCCCCTTAGCTGGGGCAGGTGCAGTGAGCAGAAAGTGAGACATCAACGCTGTGAAGCCCTTTTCTCCAGAACTCCTCAAATACATAGAAGAACATAAGGTCCCAGGGTCTTAGAGGCAAATAAATAACCTCATTTAAACATTATTTTATTATTTATTCATTTGATTTGGCTGTGCTGGGTCTTCTTTGGAGTTCAAAGGCTTCTCTAGCTGTGGCCCTGGTCTGTAGAGCTCAGGCGCTCAGTAGCTGTGTCTCGCAAGCTCTGTTTGTGGCAGCAAGTGGGATCTAATTCCCTGACCAGGGATGGAACCCCGGCCCCTGATTTGGGAGCTTGGAGTCTTAGCCAATGGATCACCAGGGAAGTCCCACCCCAGGGCCTTAAGAAGCAAATTAAGAACCTTAATGTTTTGAGTGTGGCCCCGATAGGAGAGGATACTTACTCAAGTTTGCAGAGTGAGGTGAAAAAGAAAGAAATCAAACTGAGGTCCGCTGTACCTGCTGTTGTCTAGATTTCCATGACGGCGGTTTTCTGACACGACTCACGGGTTCAGCCCTGTGCTGGGGCAGAGCTTTCGCTCCTGTCCACGGGGATTTTGTGTTCTGGTGCGGGGAGGCGTTGCTTCTCTTTGTGCCAGAATTAATAAAGAGCAACAAAGTCCCTCGTTTATTAAGCATTAAATATGTGCTGGGCTCTGACTTTGTGCTCAGGGAGACCTCATCTTGTTCCTCACAAATCTCTTCTGTTGGCGGTGTGTTGGTGGCAGAGGTGTGACTTCTCTCTTTGGGGGGTTAAATCAACAAGGAGGCATCTGGGCTCCTGGAAAGATTCTGTGTCTTGACGTGGGCTCCATCACATGGTAAATCTCCTCTGTGACAATTCCCTGAGCAGTCTACGATGCAGTGCAGGCGACAGGCTGCATCTTAAACATCCTTAAGATACATTTTAAATACAATAAGAGCACTGGCCTGATATCCCCACACATGGGCTTGCGTGTCACCTTTCCCCTCCAAAATGATGCTAACTAAGCTCTGGGCAGCTCAGCTGGTGTCTTTACAGCAGAGTCCCTGGAGTTCCTTACATCATCCTGAAATCCAGAGAGCAGCCCCTCAGCCAACTCTCGGTGCTTACTGGTTGACCAGGGGGATAGTTGGGTCCTGGTTTCCTAACAAAGCCCACATGCCTGGCACTGTCCTCAGAGCATTACTGGAGTGGATCTCATTAGAGGCAGGTCCTGTCATTGGCCTTGGTTTGTGGATAGGAATATTGAGACCCGAATGGCTGAGTCTGGAGTGGCGATTGCATTCTACATCACAGCACACTGCCCTCTGCAAGATGTGGGGCTGACGGACCTCACACAAGGGGCAGAGCTGAAACCCCTACGAACAGAGATGCACGCGGTAAGCTCAAGAGGTGGGGTTTCACGGACACTGAAAAGGTAGGTGCCATTACCTAATGGGTAACAGTTGAGCGAATCAAAGACAGCAAGGTCATGGGAGTCAGACATGCGTCTTCGAACTCGCTGTGTGGCCTTGGGCAAGTCACTTCCCCTCTCTGATGGAGCTGTCGACTAGAATGGCGGTGCCTAAGGCCCTCAGGTGAATGTAAAGATTAAGAAGGTAGGATAAGGATACAAAAGCCTTACTGAAGCACAGCGTTGGGATGGTGTGGAGCTCCAGAAATGTTATGTCCAGACTCCAGCCCCATGGTTAAGACTCTGAGCTTCCCCTGCAGGGCGTGTGGGACCGATCCTTGGTTGGGGAACTAAGACTTCGCCTGCCTTGTGGCAAGGCCTAGAAAGCTGTTTCCAGTTTCACACTGGGCCACATCATCATGATGTCGAGGGGGTCCCTGAAGTCACTGGGATGTCTTTGCCCAGGGTCAGCTTAGGGGAGGGGCCGGCCAGAGGGATGGGATTCCAGGGACAGGAGGCCAAGGGTAGACAGGCGGATAAGGAGCCGAAAGGCTTGTCTCTGACTTGTCGTGTGGTCTTGGGCAACTTATTTCAGCTCTCTGAGAGGCTGTTTCCTAATGTGTGAAACAGGGACGTTTACATGAAACAGCGCTTGAAAAGCGTATCATGGCATTGGTTTGCAACACCAGCCGGTGTTATTGGTCATCCCAACTGCTGTGTGGAATGGTGTCCCTGGCCTGGGCCCAGGACTGGGAGAATAATGGAGGAGTGCCTAGGCCTCCACTCCTCCTCCAAGGGAAGTCTCCAGCTTGAAATCTGGAGACCAGGTTTTCCCTCTCTGGAACTGACCAATCCCCCCAAGCCCCAAGTCAGGTAGATAAGCTGAGGGTCGGGTCCGTTGGCCCCGGGAGATAAGGGCTGAGACCGTTACTCTGTAATCAGCCCAGAAGTGGCCTCTCAGACACTTCTCCATTTTCAGGGCCCTGGGGAGAGCAGAGGCCAGGCAAGAAAGCCTAGGTGACCCGTCACTGGTGCCCTGAGCGCTGGCCTGGAATCGAAGGTACAAAAATACACTGCCCAGCTAGGCTACCCCAGAGCGGAGGCAACACCCTGACGGGTCCATGGGCTCTGGGCCATGACGTCCGGCAAAATCAAGCCTCAGCCCTTGCTGGCCTCTCCTTGGATTGCAGTGAATGTGGCTGGAACTTGATTGATGACTATCTTGACATTTGTTCATCATGGTACTTTTGCAGTGATTCTGACTTTTAAGAGAGATTGCATGAAATGTTTATTTATCTTGATTACTGAATTCTTTAGTGTCCCCTTGAACTCTGCAACTGAGCTGAGTGCCTCATTTGCTGCCTCTTGTGCCAACCGTGGGGGCTGGTGGATTGGAAGGGAAGCGTGGCCCACAGAGAATGGGAAGACTCAGTACGAAGGTCTCCACTCCAGCTGTTGCTTCCTTATGAGAAGATCTGCCTCTAGGCTGGACAACAAGTCCTGAACTAGGTCAGTGAACTTGAGAGAGGCAGTTTTGCTTTCTCGAGGACATTTGGAAATGTGTGGAGACGTATCAGAGTGACTTAACGGAGCTGAACTTTCTACAAAACATAGGAGAACCCCTCCGCCGACCCCCATCAAAGAATGATTTGACTGCCAACAATAATTGTGCAAAGGCTGAGAGCCTTGATCGAGAGCCACAGTGTAAAGGAAAGGGCATGCATTTTTCATCTTTAAGATGAGAAGGAGATGGAGAGAGAGGAGAGAGAGAAACAGGAAGAGAGTGAAGAAGGGAAAGAGGGGGAGAGACAGACACAGAGAGGGAGAGAAGGTTTTGAGCCCCAAAGGCTTAGTAATCCCAGCTCCCCCACTTCCCGCACAACCTTGGCAAGTCACCTGCCCTCTCTGAATCTTTCTTCACATCAGTGAAGTCAGGCTGATCGCATGTCCTCGTGGGACTGAGGTGAGGAAGGTGAGGATTCAGGGATATGACGCACAGGAAGCGTGCGCACACGGCCCAACAAAAGCTCAGGAGGGCCGAGCCTCCCCTTAACCTCCCCCTCCTCCCCCTGATCTCCCTGCCCCCAGGATCCTCCATGGCATTTGCTGGAAAACTGACCCAGGAAAGGCTGCTTCTGGGATTGAAGAGGATTGTTCAGACCTGGACCCTTTAGGGGCACTGATAAAAATTCAGTCTGGACAGTAGTCATGGGGTCTTCTGGAGCCTACTAAGATGTTAAGCCATCTATGTCCAAACAGGAGGCAGGTCCCTGACATCCCAGCAGAGAGCACAGCCCAGGGGTGGGAGGACTGAGCCAACCTCTTATCAGCCCCGCTGTCCAACCCCCGAGCCTGGGGCAATCCTCCTGGCCTCTTCCCATTTCCCCAAAGCCTGGTATAAGGGCAGCTTCTGTGCACCAACAGCCAGAGGCTGAGAGCGGAGGCTTCAGACTCTCAGGAGGTAAGTGCTCCCTCAGTCCCCCGGGAGGACAGGTTCAGGGCTGTGAAGAACCCAGGCTTTATATGGGAACCACCAGGGACTCTGGTCCTGTGCACCATAATGACCCCTGTCCTCCCCTTCTTCCCCAGTGTGTCTGACTCTGGCCCTGAAGGTGAGCACACCTGTGCCTGCAGAAGAGCCAGTCTGAGCTGAGTGCTGGCCCAGGGAGCAGTGACGCGCTCTCAGGAAAAGGGACTTGAGCTGACAACCCCCTGCTCTTCCCCTGATCCTCCAGCTCGGGGTCTGTTCTCTGGGAGACAAGGAAGCTCTCTACTTTGCCCTTTAATCTACCAGTTGAGCAGACCCTGCCTCTCCACTGTGTTCCAGGGGCCGTGCAGACACAAGGGAAGTCCCCAGGAGGGAACGTGGAGCTGTGTGTCTGTCACAAGACTGTAGGGACATGAAAGGCTGCCTGTTCCTGCCCCTTCTGCTGCTGGGGACAGTTTCTGCTCTCTATCTGGGTGAGTGCTCCACTTCCCTTCTCATCCATCTTCCTCTCATCTTTCCTGCATTGTTTTTTGCTCTGGTGAGTCCAGGGCCACAAGCCCCTGTTCAGTCGCCCCAGCCCCTCTCTAGTTAGATTTCTCCTGGACCCAGAGCTGTGACCTGAACTTCCCCCCAGGGCTCCTTTGCAAGGAAAAACACCCCCTGTGAAGATGAGGGCTCCTCACATCTCTCACTCCCAAATTACCCGCATGTGGTGTCAGCTGGCATCAGGTTCTCTGCAATTGTGTGTGTGATGCAAGAATTCTGGCTCATCCAACCCCCAAGGGATCCCTCCCGTCTTTGGTTCCAGATGGGGTCCCTAGGAAGACTGGGTGGAGCCATCAGAGCTGTCCGTGGTCCTGGAGGAAGGTGGTACCTGGTCTGATGGCGGGGTGTTTCTTCTTTGCAGAGAAGGATGCCCCCCATGTGGGCAGTCCAGAGACACAGGCAGACCTGAGCCAGGATCCTGAAGGCCCAGGGGGGCAGGAAGGAGAGCTGGCCCTGAGTGGTGAGGTGGTGGAGTCGGGGGGAGAGGAGGCCGAGGGCGCCCACGACGATGAGGGGGACTCACAGTCAGACCCAGATGACTTAGATGAGGACGTGCAGTGCCCCAAGGAAGAGGAGACAGTGCAACTTCCGGGCAGTCCTGAGTGCAAGACCTGCCGCTACACGCTGGTGCGGACCCCAAAGAAGTTTAAGAAAGCTCAGGTATATGGCAGCGAGGCTGCTACGAGGGACCAGGGATGGAGAGATAGGGTTGGATTCAATGTTCCGTTTCTTCTTATTTAGACTAATGGTTCTCTTAGCCTAATATGCATCAGAAAAGAAAGTGAAAGAAAGAAAGTGAAGTTGCTCAGTCGTATCTGATTCTTTACGACCCCATGAGTGTAGCCTACCAGGGTCATCTGTCCATGGGATTTTCCAGGCAAGAATACTGGAGTGGGTTGACACTTCCTTCTGTAGGGGAACTTCCTAACTCTGGGATCAAACCCAGGTCCAGCATTGCAGGTGGATTCTTTACCAGCTGAGCCACCAGGGAAGCCCAAATAAAGGCACAAGAGATGGGATTCAGGGGAGCAGTAGATACCTGATTTCTGATTTGCAAATGGATGTGGGGTCTGTCCTGGAGACTCAGGAACTTAACATGAAAACAGTGAATTTTCTCTCCCGACTGTTCTCTCTGCAGAGAGCCTGCAGGAAGTGCTACCGAGGCAACCTCGCCTCCATCCACAGTTTGAAATTCAACCGTCACGTTCAGAGCTTGGCCACGAAGATCAATGAAGCAGAGGTTTGGATCGGAGGCTTCATCAGAGGTTGGGTAAGTGAGGTGCCAGTGTCCAGAGAGAGGAAGCTCTTTCTTTCTGTCCTTTATAAAAAGGTTGGTTTAATACTGGGAAGTCAATCCTGTATCTTTTAAAAGCCTTTTTCCTGTATTCATATTTGCCTGCACACGGGCTTTCTCTAGGTGTGGCTGGGGCACCCTCTGGCTGTGGGGCATGGGTTTCTTATTGAGGTGGCTTTGCTTTTGGGGCGCACAGAATCGAGAGCCCCACTCGGCGGTGGGAGCACAAGTGGGGGCTGTGTGGCACGTGGGGTCTTCCAGGACCAGGGAGCAAACCCACGGCCCCAGCAAGGGCAGGCAGCTTCCTCACCCCTGGATCACCAGGGAAGGCCCGGGGCGGGGGTGTTTCGGAGTGCCTCAAGGCTCCACCTGCCCCCGTCGAGCCTCATCCTGGCCCCGGAAGCCGGCTTGTGCTGACGTAGGAGACGTGATGAGTGAGCGCTTCTCCTCCTCACCCGTGTTCAGTGGCTTCAAGCTTGCAGCTTGAAATCTGCCCCGGTGGGTGCGTTTGCACAGAGAAATGGACAGTTATCATAAACAGGGTTCTTTCTTTCCTCTGCCTCACACTTTCCACCAAAGCTGGCTGTGAAATGTCTATCAGTCCGTCCCTGGAGTCAGGAAGTAGAGTTCATACCCAGCTCTGTGCATGACTGGCTGAATGCCTGCCTCCCTATGTCGGTGTCCTCCTCTGTGAGGGTCCTTCCCTCAGAGTGACCCTGGGGCGGTGCCCGAGTAAGTGCTGTCAGCTGTGGTCCTGGGACCAGAGTATCAACACCACCCCGCAGCTTGTTGAAATACAGGATCCTGGGCCGCACCCCAGACCTCCCGAATCAGAATCCACATTCCCACCAGATCGCCAGGAGATGTGTCTGCTCAGTGAAGTTTGAGAAGCCTGCTCGGCGTGGCAGCTGGAAGCGATGTTTGCTCTTCCGTGTCATTACCTGTAAACCGCTGGGAGTGGGTCTGTATGGTGGGGTCCTAGCCAGGTGACACGGTGAGAGGAGATTATAGACATCCAGAAGGGATGCTCAGGGGACTTTCAAGAGCTCCAGCATCTGTCTTGCTGGACCTCTGCCCTCTGACCCAGCCTCTCTCTTCTCTAGTGCCTGTGGAGAACATATCGCTGGACTGATGGGAGTTCTTGGAATTTTACATACTGGGCCAGGTGGCAACCTACGTTTGGGAGAGGCCGCTGTGTGGCCCTGAGCACCAGAGGTGAGGGGGCCAAGTGCCCGGACAAGGTAGGGGTGAGGACTCGCACACACGCCCCTGTGAGCTGCACAGACATGCTTCCCCTCCCACAGCCTCCCCCACTAGAGAACCGCACCCTGTGTGTGAGCAGGGCTGAGGTGCAGGGATCCTCAGAGCCACAGTGAGGGGTCCTGGACAGGGCTGGGGACTCTGTGTCCTCCAGACTCAGCAAGGCTCCTTCCCTTCCTCTGACGGGACGGTGACAAGATGAGAGTGTGGGACAGATGGGAGGGACACTCGGGAATGTGAGGTGTGGCCGAGGGACACAGGAAAGATGTGGGAACTAGGGCCAGCTGACAGATGATTCCCCAGCTCCCAACAGCACAGCTGTCTGACGTGCGGGAGTTTAGAACAGGGGCGAAGACCACACGGGCTGCAGTCATATGGCCGAGGTCCACATCTGGCTCCATTCACTGCTTGTCTGCTGAGATCAGGGCAGGTTATCACTCCCCTGAGCCTCAGTTTCCCCATCTGTGAAGTGGGAGTGCTGGCAGCCCTGACCTCCTGGCGTCACTGTGAGGATGGAAGGACAATCCTTAGGAAGCCCTTAGCACACTGCCTCTGCAAGAGAAGAGATCAGTGATCGTGGCTAGCTGGGACATGGGGAGACATATGGCCCTTGGCTTGGCCTGCAAAGGTCAGCTGAGAGGTGCCTGGCTGGGCACTGGGGACACAGGCCACACTCAGGTGGACTGACAGAACTGTGCTCTCTGCTGGCAGGGGGTCACTGGCGACGAGCTTCATGCAAAAGGCGGCTGCCCTTCATTTGCTCCTTCTAAGCCGGAGGCCGGAGACCCTGCCCCTGCCCCCTGGCCCCCCTGCCTGCCCCATCTCACCCCTGCCCCCTGCCCCCCTGCCTCTCTGCATCATAAAGCCACATTTCACAGCATCTCCTGACTGTTGTCTCCTCACTGCCCACTTTGGAGGAGTCGTCTGGGTTGGAGAATCCTGGAAGCTCTCATTCTGCCTTTGCTGGGAAAGATTGAGGGCAGGCGGAGAAGGGGGTGACAGAGGATGACATGGTTGGATGGCATCACAGACTCAATGGACATGGGTTTGGGTGGACTCCTGGAGTTGGTGATGGACAGGGAGGCCTGGCGTGCTGCAGTCCACGGGTTCGCAAAGAGTCAGACACGACTGAGCCACTGAACTGAACTGTTGTTCCATGTCCAGTTCTAACTGTTGCTTCCTGACCTGCTTTCAGATTTCTCATGAGGCAGATCAGGTGGTCTGATATTCCCCTCACTTTAAGAATTTCCCAGTTTACTGTGATCCATGCAGTCAAGGCTGTAGCGTAGTCAATGAGGCAGAAGTACATTTTTTTTCCTGGAATTCCCTTGCTTTCTCTACGATGCAACGGATGTTGGCAATTTGATCTCTGGCTCCTCTGCCTTTTCTGAGTCCAACTTATGCACTTGGAAGTTCTCGGTTCATGTACTGCTGAAGCCTAGCTTGAAGGCTTTTGTGCATTACCTTGCCAGTATATGAAATGAGCATAATTGTATGGTTTGAATATTCTTTGGCATTGTCTTCCTTTGGGACTGGAATGAAAACTGACCTTTTCCAGTCCTGCGGGCCCTGCTGAGTTTTCCAAATGTGCTGGTATATTGAGTGAAGCACTTTAATTTTATGCAGCTCAACTGGAATTCTATCACCTCCACTAGCTTTGTTGGTAGTGATGCTTCCTAAGGCCCACTTGACTTCACACTCCAGGATGTCTGGCTCTAGTGTTGTGATTATTCGGCCCATTAAGATCTTTTTGTATAGTTCTGTGTATTCTTGCCACCTCTTAATAATCCTCTTCTGCTAGGTCCTTGCTGTTTCTGTCCTTTATTGTGCCCATCTTTACATGGAACGATCCCTTGGTATCTCCAATTTTCTTGAGGAGAACTCTAGTCTTTCCCATTCTGTTATTTTCCTCTATTTCTTTGCACTCATCCTTGAGGAAGGCCTTCTTCTCTCCCCTTGCTGTTCTCTGGAACTCTGCATTCAGTTGGGGATATCTTCCCCTTTCTCCTTTCCCTCCTGCTTCTCTTCTTTTCACAGCTATTTGTAAAGCCTCTTCAGGCAACCACTTTGCTGTCGTGAATGTCTGTTTCTTTGTGATGGTTTTGGTCACTGCCTCCTGTCCAACGTTACGAACTTCTGTTTATAGTTCTTCAGGCACTCTGTGTGCCAGACAGAATCCCTTGAATCTATTTGTCACCTCCACTGTATAATCATAAGGGATTTGGTTTAGGTCATACCTGAATGGTCTAGTCGCTTTCCCTACTTTCCTCAATTTAAGTCTGAATTTAGCAATAAGGAGCTCGTGATCTGAGCCACAGTCAGTTCCAAGTCTTGCTTTCTGCTGACTGTATAGAGCTTCTCCATCTTCAGCTGCAGAGAATACAATCAATCTGATTTCGGTATTGACCATCTGGTGATGTCCATGTGTAGAGTCTTCTCTTGTGTTGTTGGAAGAGGGTGTTTGCTATGACCAGTGCATTCTCTTGGCAAACTCTGTTAGCCTTTGCCCTGCTTCATTCTATACATCAAGGCCAAATTTACCTGTTACTCCAGGTATCTCTTGACTTTCTACTTTTGTGTTCCAATCCCTTATGACAAAAAGGATGTCTTTTTTTGTGTGTTAGTCCTAGAAATTCTTGTAGGACTTCACAGAAAACAATTGGATTAAAAATATATTGAGCGTGGCCATGCCTTTCAGAGCAAGACGTTGTGTGAGTGTTTCCCACAGCCCGTCTCTCCCGTCAGGATGGTTGCACAAGCCTCTTATCCTTATCTGACAGATGGCAGACAGAAGAAGGGAGAACTACAAACCCAAAGACTCCAGAATGAAAACTCCAATCACAGAATGCTAAGCCAAATGATCACATGGACCACAGCCTTGTCTAACTCAATGAAGCTCTGAGCCATGCCGTGTAGGGCCACCCAACACGGACGGGCCATGGCGGAGAGTTCTGACAAAACGTGGTCCACTGGAGAAGGGATGGCAGGCCACTCCGGTATTGCTGCCTTGAGAACCCTGTGAACTGTATGAAAAGGCAAAAGGATGGGACACCGGAAGAGCCCCCAGGTTGGAAGGTGCCCCGTATGTTACTGGGGAGTAGTTCAGAAAGAAGGAAGAGGCTGGGCCCATGTGGAAACACAGCTCAGTTGTGAATGTGTCTGGTGGTGAAGGTAAAGTCTGGTGCTGTAAAGAACAATATTGCAGAGGAACCTGGGATGTTAGGTCCACGAAGAAAGGTAAATTGGATGTTGTCAAACAGGAGATGTTAAGAGTGAACACTGATATTTTTGGAATCCCTGAACTAAATTGGACCGGAATGGGCGGCTTTGATTCAGAATTTAATTCAGCCACCTGGCGGTGAGTCCAAGGCCCAGCTCTCTGCGAGACGGCTCCCCGACCATATCCTCATGGGAGGCTGTCCTCCTCGCTGCCCTCCATCCTGCGTCCCCTCTCTTGTCCCCAGCCTCCGTCCCCTCCCTGGAGGGGCCACAGTCTCAGCAGGGAGGTGCCTCACTCCCCGAGGGGCTCGGGGCCCAAGTCAGGCCATGTGCAGGCTGGTAGCTCCAGGGCTGGCTCTCCAGCCCCGGGTCTCCCGGCTTCTTCCATCTTCTCGGTCTGGGGATCACTGAGACAGAACAGTGTTCCTGCTTTTAGCTTCATCCCAGGCTGGGCTCCAGGAAGGATCAGAGCTTGAAGAAGCGGGAAGCTGAGACTGCAAACTGGGTTCAGAGGGCAGAGAGCCCTGGGTCCTGAGAGAGGGAGTGAGAGAGACTTCCTGGGGGTGTGGCTCTCCGTGGGGCCCGGGGAGCATGCTCAAGGATGTCTGGGGCACACGTGTACACGGGTGTGTAGGTGTCTTGGTGTGTGCATGAGTCAGTCTTCAGACACCTGTGTATATCTATGCATATGTGAATCTGTGTTTGTAAATATGCATAAATCTGTGTGAGTCAGAGTGTATTTGTGTGTTGCTTGTGTGCACATTTTCTACATCTCTATGGAGATGCTTGTATGCCTGTGTACATCCTTGAGTGTGTGTATCTACTTATGCTTTCTCTTTCTCCACCTCACTCTCAAGGTCACCGAAAGGTGTGGCTCTTGTGTGTGTGTGTCCAGTTGCGTTCTCCATTGCAGGACAAATCCCAGGTGAAATTCTCTCTACTTCTGGGTCTTCTACTTGGGACAACTTCAGCTTTTCATCTGCGTCAGTCTCCTTGGCCTTTAGCCTTTCTGTTTTGACTCCTTTCTACAGTTTCTGGGATCAGAGTCGCAGAGCCACCTTCCTCCCTGGCCACCCCCTGTTTCAGGATCTCTGCTTGTAAAGGAGCAGGGACTCTAGAGCGGGACTTGCAGGGATGGCTGAGGCTCCTGCGAGCCTGCAGTCTTGCCCTACTGTGACATTCTCAATGCTGTCCTTTCTGCAAGATGCAAATGATGATCGAAGGATTGCTTCTTTTGCCGGGAGCTCACTGAGTGTTCTGGGCTAGGCATTTTCTGTGCATTATGTCCTTCAATCCTCATAATGACCCCATGAGGTATGTGAGTGGTGCATTCGTATCTCAAACGAAGAAAGATGGAACCAGTACCAACCCCTCAACTGCCTGACCCTAAGTTCATACTCTTAACCACCAGGACCTCATACAGGAGCCTGGGTTCTCCTGGGGTGAGTGTGTGCAGTGGGGGTGGTGAGCTCCATTCAGCCAGATCAGTCGCTCAGTCGTGTCCAACACTTTGCGACCTCCTGGACTGCAACACACTAGGCTTCCCTGTCCATCACCAACTCCCAGAGCTTGCTCAAACTCATGCCCATTGAGTTGATGATGCCATCCAACCATCTCACCCTCTGTCGTCCCCTTCTCTTCCTGCCTTCAATCTTTCCCAGCATCAGGATCTTTCAAGTGAGTCATCTCTTCACATAAGGTGGCCAAAGTATTGGCGTTTCAGCTTCATCATCAGTCCTTCCAATGAATGCCCAGGTCTGATCTCCTTTAGGATGGACTGATTGGATCTCCTTGCAGTGCAAAAGACTCTGAAGAGTCTTCTCCAACAACACAGTTCAAAAGCATCAATTCTTCGGCACTCAGCTTTCATTAGAGTCCAACTCTGGCATCCATACATGACTATTGGAAAAAACATAGTCTTGACTAGATGGACCTTTGTTGGAAAAGTAATATCTCTGCTTTTTAGTAAGCTGTCTAGGTTGGTCATAACTTTTCTTCCAAGGAGCAAGCATCTTTTAATTTCATGGCTGCAGTCACCATCTGCAGTGATTTTGGAGCCCCCCCCAAATAAAGTCTGTCACTGTTTCCCCATCTATTTGCCATGAAGTGATGGGACCAGATGCCATGATCTTGGTTTTCTGAATGTTGAGCTTTAAGCCAACTTTTTCACTCTCCTCTTTCACTTTCATCAAGAGGTTATTTAGTTCTTCTTCGCTTTCTGCCATAAACATGGTGTCAACTCATATCTGAGATTATTGATATTTCCCCTGGGCAATCTTGATTCCAGCTTGTGTTTCTTCCAGCCCAGCGTTTCTCGTGATGTACTCTGCATATAATTTAAGTAAGCAGGATGACAATATACAGCCTTGACGTATTCCTTTCCCTATTTGAAACCAGTCTGTTGTTCCATGTCCAGTTCTAACTGTTGGTTCCTGACCTGCATACAGACTTCTCAAGAGGCAGGTCAGGTGGTCAGGTATTCCCATCTCTTGAAGAGTCTTCCACAGTTTGTTGTGACCCACACAGTCAAAAGTTTGGCATAGTCAATAAAGCAGAGGTAGATGTTTTTCTGCAACTCTCTTGCTTTTTTGATGATCCAGAGGATGTTGTCAATGTGATCTGTGGTTCCTCTGCCTTTTCTAAATCCAGCTTGAACATTTGGAAGTTCACGGTTCCTGGAGAATTTTGAGCATTACTTTACTAGCATGTGAGATGAGTGCAATTGTGCCGTAGTTTGAGCATTCTTTGGCATTGCCTTTCTTTGGGATTGGAATGAAAACTGACCTTTTCTGGTCCTGTGGCCCCTGCTGAGTTTTCCAAACTTGCTGGCATATTGAGTGAAGCACTTTCACAGCATCATTTTTTTGGATTTGAAAGAGCTCCACTGGAATTCTATCACCTCCACTAGCTTTGTTCGTAGTGATGCTTCCTAAGGTCCACTTGACTTCACATTCCAGGATGTCTGGCTCTAGGTGAGTGATCACACCATCGTGATTATCTGGGTCATGATGATCTTTTTTGTACAGTTCTTCTGCGTATTCTTGCCACCTCTTCTTAATATCTTCTGCCTCTGTTAGGTCCATATGGTTTCTGTCCTTTATCGAGCCCATCTTTGCATGAAATGTTCCCTCGGTATCTCCAATTTTCTTGAAGAGATCTCTAGTCTTTCCCATTCTGTTGTTTTCCTCTATTTCTTTGCACTGATCACTGAGGAAAGCCTTCTTAGCTCTAGTTGCTATTCACTGGAACTCTGCATTCCAATAAGTATATCTTTCCTTTTCTCCTTTGCGTTTCACTTCCCTTTTCACAGCTCTTTGTAAGGCCTCCTCAGACAGCCATTTTGCCTTTTTGCATTTCTTTTTCTTGGGGATGGTCTTGATCCCTGTCTCCTGTACAATGTCACGAACCTCTGTCCATAGTTCTTCAGGCACTCTATTTATCAGATCCAATCCCTTGATTCTATTTCTCACTTCCACTGTATAATCATTAGGGATTTGATTTAGGTCATACCTGAATGGTCTAGTAGTTTTCCCTACTTTCTTCAGTTTAAATCTGAATTTGGCAATAAGGAGTTCATGAACTGAACCACAGTCAGCTCCCAGTCTTGTTTTTGCTGACTGTATAGAGCTTCTCCATCTTTGGCTGCAAAGAACATAGTTTTTGGCAAAACTCTATTAGCCTTTGTCCTGCTTCATTCTGTACTTCAGGGCCAAATTTGCCTGTTACTCCAGGAGTTTCTTGACTTCTTACTTTTGCATTCCAGTCGCCTATAATGAAAACGACATCTGTTTTGGGTGTTAGTTGTAAAAGGTCTTAAAGGTGTTCATAGAACCATTCAACTTCAGCTTCTTCAGCATTACTGATCGGGACATAGACTTGGATTACCGTGATATTGAATGGTTTGACTTGGAAAGGAACAGAGATCATTCTGAAATCTCGTTTTTGAGATTGCATCCAGGTACTGCATTTGGGACTCTTTTGTTGACTATGATGGGTACTCCATTTATTCTAATGGATTCTCGCCCACAGTAGTAGATATAATGGTCATCTGAGTAAATTCACCCATTCCAGTCCATTTTAGTTCACTGATTTCTAAAATGTCAATGTTCACTCTTGCCATCTTCTGTTTGACCACTTCGAATTTGCCTTGATTCATGGACCTAACATTCCAGGTTCCTATGCATTGCTGCTCTTTATAGCATCGGACCTTCCTTCCATCAGCAGTCACATCCGCCACTGGTAGCACCTGCAAAGCACGTGCCGAGTAATGGGGTGTCCTATGGAAACAACACGTGGGCCCCTTCCTCTCTCTCTAAGAAGGCCCCATGGACCCCACACTACAGTCTCCTTCAGAGTGATAACTTCTAGTCCTTTTTATGGAACACAGTAGGGTGGGGAGACATGATCTTTACAAGGCAGAAAGCTCTTGGGTGGGGCTAAGCAGAGAAGATCAGTGTCTGGAAGGAAAAGAAATCTGTTTCAGGAACACACTTTTATTGCTGGGGGTGGGAGGGCCCAGGTGGAGGCTGCCCAGATGATCCACCTTGGTAGAAAGAGGGGAACAGGAGGCTGAGCCTCAGTGAGTGACTGCAGGGTGTCCTGTGAAGACACAGCAGGAAGGGCTCTCAGCCTCTTGTTCCCCTGACTCAGCCCCAGGAGGGTCTTTCCCTCCCCACCCCACACCACGGTGGAGATGAGTCTAGAGATCCAGAAAGGCCCCTCTCCAGAGGATGGGCTTTTCGTAGAGCCCCTCCTCCAGGCTTGCTGTCGGTCACCCCTCTCCCACCTCCCATCAGGTGCCCAGGGCCACACATCCAGCCGCTGCCCCCGGGATGGCCAGCCGCCCGGGACGCAAATTCCAGGCACTGATGGCAAGCTAGTGAAGGGTATCCAGCGACCCCTGAGGAGGCGGGAGGGAAGGAGAGGGGCTGCGGCCTGGGGCGAAGGGAAGCAGGTGGGCAGCGCTGGCCTGTCCCTGCCTGCTGCTGCTGCTGCCTGCCCGGCATCGACCCTTAAAGAGGGGCTGGACGATGCTGGACACCTGCTGGCCAGCTGAAGTGGAGACCCACAGCGATGGTCACCCTCACATTCTCTGCATCCCAGGGACACACGCATCCCTCTGGCTCTAACAAGAGGAGGGCAGGTGTGGCCACCCCATCCTACGGATGAGGAGCCAGGCTCATCTTCCTGCCCAGGTCGTACAGTCAGAGACCGAGCAGAACTTCCAGACACGTATCCTGATCCTAAACCTTTGGCGGGACTTCCCTGGTCCCGTCTCCAGTCTTCAAGTTGGACTCTCACCGCACTGTACTTGCATCTCCATGTCTGAGGGCTTTTTCTCCCACAAACGGCTATTGCCTTAGTGTGCCTGGATATTAACAAGTCCCTGGGAACAGTCCACAGCTCCCAGGAGTGAGTGTGTGAGAACTGCAGTCCTTTGCCCCCTCGAGTGGAAAATTCTGGGGCATGTATTGGGCACCGCTTCCCGGGGTTTCCCAGCAGGATCAACTTGCACTCATCCACTGAGGAAGCTGGCTTTATCACACACAGTGTATTGGCTGCCTTCTCTTTCCCGTGTGAACCCTCCTCTGAGATCCAGCACCTCCCAAATACTCTACTTGCTCAAATCCTGTTTCAGGGTCCATATCTGGACTCAGCATAAGTCAAACTGCTATTAAAATATGTACAACTCTGCGTGAGATCTCAGAATATGATAAGACACAGCTTCGGGAACATAAGGATGATTGCAATAGAAGCCCAAAGTGAAATTTGCTCAACTGCGTTCAGTGATTTGCAACCCCAGGGACTGAAGCCTGCCGGGCTCCTCTGTCCATGGAATTCTCCAGGCAAGCATAGTGGAGTGGGTTGTCATTTCCTTCTCCCGGAACACAAAAGAATCTGCTTCTTGTTTCTGCTTATTGTGCATCTGTAAAGCACCCCAGCTGTCGCGAGTGCAGGCATGTGTGCTAAGGCACTTCCGTCATATCCAACTCTCTGTGACCTCATGGACTGCAGCTGGTCAGGCTCCTCCATCCATGGGGTTCTCTAGGCAGGAATACTGGTCTGGGTTGACATGCGCTCCTCCAGGGGATCTTCCCAACCCAGTAATTGAACTCATGTCTCTTATGTCACCTGCCTTTTCAGGCGGCTTAGTTACCACTCGTGCTCCCCGGGAAGCCCCTAGCTGTGGCAGGCTACTTCGAGGATGGCCTTGTGTGATCAGTAACTATTGTCCCTTTGACAGAACCAGGTTAGAGAAGTGGTGACCTGGATTGTGCCCCAGGCTGACCATCGGAATGGGACCCACGGAGGGATGCAAGGATCTCCAGAGTGAGTCCTTTCAGTCAGCAGGATTTCATGGCTGGAAGTGTTGGCTGCTTCCTGGACATGATCACATGGGATACAACGTGGAGGGGAGGAAGGAGACCGTTCACTACCTTTTAAAAAAATCATTTGCTTCTGGCAGAGCTGGTCTTCATTGCTGTGCGCAGGCTTTCTCTGGTTGCAACAAGTGAGGACTGCCCTCTAGTTGCACCCCAGGGGCTCAGTTGCCCCGCGACACCTGGCATCTTCCCAGACCAGGGACTGAACCAGTGTCCCTTGCCTTGCAAGGTGGACTCGTAACCACTGGACCATCAGGGAAGCCCCGAGTCCTCTACTCTAGTGTTCCCCTTGGGGCACAGGATTCCAACCTCGCTGGGGCCAAGGGAGTCCCAGTCCGAGGTGAGGAAGGAGGGCGTCCTGAACCCTCTGCTGGGGCTGCCGTGAGAAAGTAAGGCGTCAGTGCCATGAAACGCTTTTCTCCAGAACTGCTGAAATTCACAGAAATATAAAAGGTCCAACAGTCTTAGAGGCAAAGGAAAAACCTCACTTAAAAATTATTTCATTATTTGTGTATTTGATTTGGCTGTGTTGGGTCTTCTTTGGAGCTCAAAGGCTACTCTAGCTATGGCCCCTGGTCTCTAGAGCTCATGCACTCAGTAGCTGTGTCTTGCAGGCTCTGTTTGTGGCAGCAAGTGGGGTCTAATTCCCTGACCAGAGATGGAACCCCGGCCCCTGATTTGGGAGCTTGGAGTCTCAGCCAATGGATCACTAGGGAAGTCCCACCCCTAGGCCTTAAGCAAATCAAGAACCTTAATGTTTTGAGTGTGGCCCCGATAGGAGAGGCTACTTACTCAAGTTTGCAGAGTGAGGTGAAAAAGAAAGAAATCAAACTGAGGTCCACTGTACCTGCTGTTGTCTAGATTTCCATGACGGTGGTTTTCCCACACGACTCACGGGTTCAGCCCTGTGCCAGGGCAGAGCTTTCGCTCCTGTCCTCGGGGATTTTGTGTTCTGGTGCGGGGAGGCGTTGCTTCTTTTTGTGCCAGAATTAATAATAAAGAGCAACAAAGTCCCTCGTTTATTAAGCATTAAATATGTGCTGGGCTCTGACTTTGTGCTCAGGGAGACCTCATGTTGTTCCTCACAAATCTCTTCTGTTGGCGGTGTGTTGGTGGCAGAGGTGTGACTTCTCTCTTTGGGGGGTTAAATCAACAAGGAGGCATCTGGGCTCCTGGAAAGATTCTGTGTCTTGACGTGGGCTCCATCACATGGTAAATCTCCTCTGTGACAATTCCCCGAGCAGTCTACGATGCAGTGCAGGCGACAGGCTGCATCTTAAACATCCTTAAGATACATTTTAAATACAATAAGAGCGCTGGCCTGATATCCCCACACATGGGCTTGCGTGTTACCTTTCCCCTCCAAAATGATGCTAACTAAGCTCTGGACAGCTCAGCTGGTGTCTTTACAGCAGAGTCCCTGGAGTTCCTTACATCATCCTGAAATCCAGAGAGCGGGCCCTCAGCTGCCAGGAGCCAGTGTGAGGAACTCCGCCCATGGCAAAGGTCATGAGGAAGGAGGCTCGGCATACGCAAGGCGGGATCGAGCCTCAGGAGTCTCCCTGGATACTCTCGAGCATCTACCCCCAAAACCAGAGTCTGCCTACTTTACTGCTTTGTTCTCTCACCTACACCTCTGACTTTACAGGGGGCTGTCCCCCACCACCTGTCTCTGAAAAAGAGTTAACTTACAGCTGCAGTTAATAAAGTTCCTGGGCGTGACAAGAGTGTTTCAACCTACCAACTCCTTTGGAAGTCCTCTAGCCTGCCTAAACAGGTTCTTCTGGCCACATGTGATTGTGCACAGCCTCCCAACCATGAGAGGCATGAGATGTTCTAAACTGTCTAAATACAGATTCCTTTGAGCAGTTAAAAGATTGATTAGAAATTGTATTGGTGAAGAGTTTTTCACTTGTTGGGCCAATGTTTGCTGCTAAGTTTCCATATCCCTTACCTGCTGTGTCCCTGGCAGTGTATTGATTACTATAATTGGTGTATAGCAATGTAAGTAGTAGCTTTAATGTTTGTAACCTTGGACCTTTGAGTTAATTCTTTTCTTGTTATAGCCCACCATACCTTTGCCCTATAGGAATGCAACTTTATCTAATGCTTTTGGAGGGTGGCACCTGCCTTTAGAATCATCACCTTTAGAGAAAAATAAGTTTTCTGAAGAAAGGATCATAAAATGTTAACAGGCCTCCTGGCCAGAAGATGATGTAAATCACCTAAATTTTGCATATGATAAGTTTGCAGGAAGAAAGCCTGGCTTCGATAAGGATCAAGGACTGCTATCCTTGCATGACTCCACCCCTTCCCCCATTATCCTCTATGCACAACTTAAGGTATAAAAACTACTTTGGAAAATAAAGTGCGGGCCTTGTTCACCAAGGCTTGGTCTCCCCATGTCGTTCTTTCTCTCACCTTCTGGCTGAATTCCCATCTGGAGCGTGGAGGCTCGTCAAGCCTACTAATTATGCCTGGGCTTCTAAGATCTGACCGGGGAGGCCTTAGTGTCTCCTCTCCTTCAGGAGAATGGGAGGATGCCTGCGGCCTACGCAGGTGACGCAAATTCCTTGTCTTGGAATTTTATTAGCTTTCCGCGTAAACCAAGTTATTCAGCCTCTTTTCTCCGCTGAATTTTCCTACTGAGCTATCCTTATTCTATTACTCTATATCTCTAATTAATATTTAATTAAAGCTATTGCATCCAGTTTGCTGACGCTGTCCCTGCTTCAAATTCCCTGGATCCACTGGGGCTGGAGCTGGCACTCAGCCAACTCTCGGTGCTTACTAGTTGACCAGGGGGGCAGCTGGGTCCTGGTTTCCTGACAAACGCTACCCCAAGCCCACATGCCTGGTACTGTCCTCAGAGCGTTACTGGAGCGGATCTCACTAGAGGTAGATCCTGTCATCAGCCTTGGTTTGTGGATGGGAATATTGAGACCCGAGTGGCTGCCTCTGGAGTGGCGATTGCATTCTACATCACAGCACACTGCCCTCTGCAAGATGTGGGGCTGACGGACCTCACACAAGGGGCAGAGCTGAAACCCGTATGAACAGAGATGCACGCGGTAAGCTCAAGAGGTGGGGTTTCACGGATGCTGAAAAGGTAGGCGCCATTACCTGAGGGGTAACAGTTGAGCGAATCAAAGATAGCAAGGTCATGGGAGTCACTCACTAGGGTCAGACATGCGTCTTCGAACTCGCCGTGTGGCCTTGGGCAAGTCACTTCCCCTCTCTGATGGAGCTGTCGACTAGAACGGCGGTACCTAAGGCCCTCAGGTGAAGGTAGAGATTAAGAAGGTAGGATAAGGATGCAAAAGCCTTAATGAAGCATGGCGTTGGGATGGTGTGGAGCTCCAGCCCCATGGTTAAGACTCTGAGCTTCCCCTGCAGGGCGTGTGGGTTCGGTACTTGCTTGGGGAACTAAGACTCCTCCTGCCTCGTGGCAAGGCCTAGAAAGCTCTTTCCCATTTCACATTGGGCAGGCGTCATCATGATGTCAAGGGGGTCCCTGAAGTCACTGGGGTGTCTTTGCTCTGGGTCAGCTTAGGGGAGGGGCCGGCCAGAGGGATGGGATTCCAGGGACAGGAGGCCAAGGGTAGACAGGCGGATAAGGAGCGGGAAGGCCTGTCTCTGACTTGTTGTGTGGTCTTGGGCAACTTATTTCAGCTCTCTTATAGGCTGTTTCCTAATGTGTGAAACAGGGATGTTTACAAGAAACAGCGCTTGAAAAGCTTATCATGGCTTTGGTTTGCAACACCAGCTGAAGTTATTGGTCATCCCAACTGCTGTGTGGAATGGTGTCCTTGGCCTGGGCCCAGGACTGGGAGAATAATGGAGGAGTGCCTAGGCCTCCACTCCTCCAAGGGAAGTCTCCAGCTTGAAATCTGAAGACCAGGTTTTCCCTCTCTGGAACTGACCAATCCCCCCCAACCCCAAGTCAGGTAGATAAGCTGAGGGTCGGGTCCGTTGGCCCCGGGAGATACGGCTGAGACCGTTACTCTGTAATCAGCCCAGAAGTGGCCTCTCAGACACTTCTCCATTTTCAGGGCCCTGGGGAGAGCAGAGGCCAGGCAAGAAAGCCTAGGTGACCCGTCACTGGTGCCCTGAGCGCTGGCCTGGAATCGAAGGTACAAAAATACACTGCCCAGCTAGGCTACCCCAGAGCGGAGGCAACACCTTCACGGGTCCATGGGCTCTGGGCCATGACGTCCGGCAAAATCAAGCCTCAGCCCTTGCTGGCCTCTCCTTGGATTGCAGTGAATGTGGCTGGAACTTGATTGATGAATATCTTGACATTTGTTCATCACGGTACTTTTGCAGTGATTCTGACTTTTAAGAAAGATTGCATGAAATGTTTATTTATTGTGACTACTGAATTCTTTCGTGTCCCCTTGAACTCTGCAACTAAGCTGAGTGCCTCATTTGCTGCCTCTTGTGCCAACCGTGGGGGCTGGTGGATTGGAAGGGAAGCGTGGCCCACAGAGAATGGGAAGACTCAGTACGAACGTCTCCATCCAGCTGTTGCTTCCTTATGAGATCCGCCTCTAGGCTGGACAACAAGTCCTGAACTAGGTCAGTGACCCTGAGAGAGACAGTTTTGCTTTCTCGAGGACATTTGGAAATGTGTGGAGACGTATCAGAGTGACTTAACGGAGCTGAACTTTCTACAAAACATAGGAGAACCCCTCCGCCGACCCCTATCAAAGAATGATTTGACTGCCAAAATAATTGTGCAAAGGCTGAGAGCCTTGATCGAGAGCCACAGTATAAAGGAAAGAGCATGCATTTTTCATCTTTAAGATGAGAAGGAGATGGAGAGAGAGGAGAGAGAGAAACAGGAAGAGAGTGAAGAAGGGAAAGAGGGGGAGAGACAGACACAGAGAGGGAGAGAAGGTTTTGAGCCCCAAAGGCTTAGTAATCCCAGCTCCCCCACTTCCCACACAACCTTGGCAAGTCACCTGCCCTCTCTGAATCTTTCTTCACATCAGTGAAGTCGGGCTGATCGCATGTCCTCGTGGGACCGAGGTGAGGAAGGTGAGGATTCAGGGATGTGACGCACATGAAGCATGCACACATGGCCCAACAAGAGCTCAGGAGGGCCGAGCCTCCCCTTAACCTCCCCCTAACCTCCCCCTCCTCCCCTGGTCTCCCTGCTCCCTGGGATCCTCCATGGCATTTGCTGGAAAACTGACCCAGGGAAGGCTGCTTCTGGGACTGAAGAGGATTGTTCAGACCTGGACCCTTTAGGGGCACTGATAAAAATTCAGTCTGGACAGTAGTCATGGGGGCTTCTGGAGCACACTAGGATGTTAGGCCATCTATGTCCAAACAGAGGCAGGTCCCTGGAGTCCCAACAGAGTGCAGGGCCCAAGGGTGGGAGGACTGAGCCAACCTCTTATCAGCCCCACTGTCCAACCCCCAAGTCTGGGGCAATCCTCCTGGCCTCTTCCCACTTCCCCAAAGCCCGGTATAAGGGCTTTGTGCATCAACATCCAGAAGCTGGGAGCAGGGGCTTCAGACTCTCAAGAGGTAAGACTCCCTCAGCTTCCCCGGGAGGACAGGTCCAGGGCTGGGAAGAACCCGGGCTCTGTATGGGAACCACTGGGGACTCCTGTCCTGTGCACCATAATGACCCCTGTCCTCCCCTTCTTCCCCAGTGTGTGTGACTCTGGCCCTGAAGGTGAGTCGCCTGTTCCTGCAGAAGAGCCAGTCTGAGCTGAGTGTTGGCCCAGGGAGCAGTGACGCGCTCTCAGGAAAAGGGACTTGAGCTTACACCCCCTGATCTTTCCCTGATCCTCCAGCTCGGGGTCTGTTCGCTGGGAGACAAGGAAGCTCTCTACTTTGCTCTTTAATCTACCAGTTGAGCAGACCCTGCCTCTCCACTGTGTTCCAGGAGCCGTGCAGACACAAGGGAAGTCCCCAGGAGGGAACGTGGAGCTGCGTATCTGTCACAAGACTGCAGGAACATGAAAGGCTGCCTGCTCCTGCCCCTTCTGCTGCTGGGGACAGTTTCTGCTCTCTATCTGGGTGTGTGCTCCCCTTCCCTTCTCATCCATCTTCCTCTCATCTTTCTTGCATTGTTTTTTGCTCTGGTGAGTCCAGGGCCACAGGCCCCTGTTCAGTTGCCCCAGCCCCTCTCTAGTTAGATTTCTCCTGGACCCAGAGCTGTGACCTGAACTTTCCCCCAGGGCTCCTTTGCAGGGAAACACACCCCCGTAAAATGAGGGCTTCTCACATCTCTCACGCCCACATTACCCGCACGTGGTGTCAACTGGCATCAGGTTCTCATGCAATTGTGTGCGTGCTGCAAGAATTCTGGCTCATCCAACCCCCAAGGGATCCCTCCCGTCTTTGGTTCCAGATGGGGTCCCTAGGAAGACTGGGTGGAGCCATCAGAGCTGTCCGTGGTCCTGGAGGAAGGTGGTACCTGGTCTGATGGCGGGGTATTTTTTCCAGAGAAGGATGCCCCCCATCTGGGTGATCTGGAGACACAGGCAGACCTGAGCCAGGATCCTGAAGGCTCAGGGGGGCAGCAAGGAGAGCTGGCCGTGAGTGGTGAGGTGCTTGAGTTGGGGGGAGAGGAGGCCGAGGACGCCCACGACGATGAGGGGGACTCACAGTCAGACCCAGATGACTTAGATGAGGACGTGCAGTGCCCCAAGGAAGAGGAGACAGTGCAACTTCCGGGCAGTCCTGAGTGCAAGACCTGCCGCTACACGCTGGTGCGGACCCCAAAGAAGTTTAAGAAAGCTCAGGTATATGGCAGCGAGGCTGCTATGAGGGACCAGGGATGGAGAGATAGGGTTGGATTCAATGATCTGTTTCTTATTATTTAGACTAATGGTTCTCTTAGCCTAATATGCATCAGAAAAGAAAGTGAAAGAAAGAAAGTGAAGTTGCTCAGTTGTGTCTGACACTTGCAACCCCATGGACTGTAGCCAACCAGGGTCTTCTGTGCATGGATTTTCCAGGCAAGAGTACTGGAGTGGGTTGCCATTTCCTTCTGCAGGGGATCTTCCCAACCCAGCGATCAAACCCAAGTCTCCTGCATTGCAGGCGGATTCTTTACCAGCTGAGCCACCAGGGAAGCCCAAAGAAAGGCACAAGAGATGGGATTCAGGGGGAGCAATAGATACCTGATTTCTGATTTGCAAATGGATGTGGGAATTTCCTGGAGACTCAGCAACTTAACATGAAAACAGTGAATTTTCTCTCCTGCCTGTTCTCTCTGCAGAGAGTCTGCAGGAAGTGCTACCGAGGCAACCTCGCCTCCATCCACAACTTTAATGTCAACAGTCTCATCCATCGCTTGAGCATAACGACCAACTACGCACAGGTCTGGGTTGGAGGCTTCATCAGAGGTCGGGTAAGTGAGGTGCCAGTGTCCAGAGAGAGGAAGCTCTTTCTTTCTGTCCTTTATAAAAAGGTTGGTTTAATACTGGGAAGTCAATCCCGTATCTTTTAAAAGCCTTTTTCCTGTATTCATATTTGCCTGCACACGGGCTTTCTCTAGGTGTGGCTGGGGCACCCTCTGGCTGTGGGGCATGGGTTTCTTATTGAGGTGGCTTTGCTTTTGGGGCGCACAGAATCGAGAGCCCCACTCGGCGGTGGGAGCACAAGTGGGGGCTGTGTGGCACGTGGGGTCTTCCAGGACCAGGGAGCAAACCCACGGCCCCTGCAAGGGCAGGCAGCTTCCTCAGCCCTGGACCACCAGGGAAGGCCCCGGGGCTCAGGGGTTTCGGAGTGCCTCAAGGCTCCACCTGCCCCCACCGAGCCTCATCCTGGCCCCGGAAGCCGGCTTGTGCTGACGTAGGAGACGTGATGAGTGAGCGCTTCTCCTCCTCACCCGTGTTCAGTGGCTTCACGCTTGCAGCTTGAAATCTGCCCCGGTGGGTGCGTTTGCACAGAGAAATGGACAGTTATCATAAACAGGGTTCTTTCTTTCCTCTGCCTCACACTTTCCACCAAAGCTGGCTGTGAAATGTCTATCAGTCCGTCCCTGGAGTCAGGAAGTAGAGTTCATACCCAGCTCTGTGCATGACTGGCTGAATGCCTGCCTCCCTATGTCGGTGTCCTCCTCTGTGAGGGTCCTTCCCTCAGAGTGACCCTGGGGCGGTGCCTGAGTAAGTGCTGTCAGCTGTGGTCCTGGGACCAGAGTATCAACACCACCCCGCAGCTTGTTGAAATACAGGATCCTGGGCCGCACCCCAGACCTCCCGAATCAGAATCCACATTCCCACCAGATCGCCAGGAGATGTGTCTGCTCAGTGAAGTTTGAGAAGCCTGCTCTGTGTGAGAGCTGGAAGTGATGTTTGCTCTTCCGTGTCACTGCCTGAAGACGCTCAGGGATGGGTTTGTACGGTGGGGTCCTAGCCAGGTGACACAGTGAGAGGAGATTATAGACATCCAGAAGGGATGCTCAGGGGACTTTCAGGAGCCTCAGCATCTGTCTTCCTGGACCTCTGCCCTCTGACCCAGCCTCTCTCTTCTCTAGTTACGATGCAGGAGATTTTTCTGGGCTGATGGGAGTTACTGGAATTTTGCATACTGGGCTGCAGGACAACCTACATTTGGGAGAGGCCGCTGTGTAGCCCTGTGCACCAGAGGTGAGGGGGCCAGGCCCCTGGGCAAGGTAGGGGGGTGTGGACCCACACAGACGTCCCTGTGAGCTGCACAGACACGCCTCCCCTCACACAGCCTCCCCCACTAGAGAACCCTGCCCTGTGTGTGAGCAGGGCTGAGGTGCAGGGATCCTCAGAGCCACAGTGAGGGGTCCTGGACAGGGCTGGGGGCTCTGTGTCCTCCAGACTCAGTGAGGCTCCCTCCCTTCCTCTGACGGGTCGGTTACAAGGAGAGAGTGTGGGACAGACAGGAGGGACACTCGATAATGTGAAGTGTGGCCGAGGGACATGGGAATGAAGTGGCAACTAGGGCCAGCTGACAGATGATTCCCCAGCTCCCAACAGCACAGATGCTCGACGTGTGGGAGTTTAGAACAGGGGCAAAGACCACACGGGCTGCAGTCAGATGGCCGAGGTCCACATCTGGCTCCATTTACTGCTTGTCTGCTGAGATCAGGGCAGGTTATCACTCCCCTGAGCCTCAGTTTTCCCATCTGTGAAGTGGGAGTGCTGGCAGCCCTGACCTCCTGGCGTCACTGTGAGGATGGAAGGACAGTCCAAAGGAAGCCCTTAGCACACTGCCTCTGCAAGGGAAGAGATCAGTGATCGTGGCTAGCTGGGACATGGGGAGACATACGGCCCTCAGCTTGGCCTGCAAAGGTCAGCTGAGAGGTGCCTGGCCGGGCACTGGGGACACAGGCCACACTCAGGTGAACTGACATCACTGTGCTCTCTGCCTGCAGGGGGTCACTGGCGACGAGCTCCGTGCAACAGGCGGCTGCCCTTCATCTGCTCCTTCTAAGCCGGAGGCCGGAGACCCTGCCCCCCACGTCCCCGGCCCCCCTGCCTGCCTGGCCTCACCCCTGACCCCCCCACCCCCTTGCCTGCCCGGTTCACCCTCGGCCCCCTTGACCCCCAGCCTCCCCGGTTCATAAAGCCACGTTCTCACAGCATATCCTGTCTGCTGTCTCTTTGCTGCGCACTTTGGAGGAGTCCTCTGGGTTGGAGAATCCTGGAAGCCCTTGTTCTGGCTTTGCGGGGCAGGGCAGGGGGACTTTGAAAAGTAACAGCTGGAGCGGGACTCCTGCCCGCGGGGCAGGAGTGGGTGGCACTGGGGGGTTTCACTGCAGTGGCCCCTGGCGACAGCCGGGAATGGGCGGGAGTCCCGCTCCTGAAGGGCCCCCCCCCAGGTTCTGGGGGAGGACGCCTCTGTTGAGGAGCCCTCTTTGTTTGGATTCAATAAGGCCCGCGGTTTAGGGGCAGAGTGGCGGCTTTCCAAAATGCAGGGGTTGTGTCAGATTTGAGAACTGGGAGGAGCCATGAGGTCCCGCCTGGGGCCCCCACATGATGGGGCAAGGAGAAAGGGTCTCTCGGGGCACCTGACTCTTCCAGCCCTGAGCTGTTTTCACCTCGGAGACTGGCCCCTGTTTTCCATTCTCCTACCTGCCTGCTGCTGTTCAGGTGCTCAGTTGTGTCCCACTCTTTGCGACCCCATGGACATCAGCACGCCAGACCTTCTGTCCTTTACTAACTCCTGGAGTCCACCCAAACCCATGTCCATTGAGCCGGTGATGCCATCCAACCATCTCATCCTCTGTCGTCCCCTTCTCCTCCCACCTTCCATCTTTCCCAGCATCAGGGTCTTTTCAAATGAGTCAGCTCTTTGCATCAGGTGGCCAAAGTATTGGAGTTTCAGCTTCAACATCAGTCCTTCCAATGAATATTCAGGACTGAGTTCCTTTAGGATGGACTTGTTGGATCTGCTTGCAGTCCCAGGGATTCTCCCAAGAGTCTTCTCCAACACCACAGTTCAAAAGCATCAATGCTTTGTCGCTCAGCTTTCTTTAGAGTCCAATGCTCACATTTGTACTTCGGAGAAGGCAATGGCACCCCACTCCAGTACTCTTGCCTGGAAAATCCCATGGACGGAGGAGCCTGGAAGGCTGCAGTCCATGGGGTTGCTAGGAGTCGGACACGACTGAGCGACTTCACTTTCACTTTTCACTTTCGTGCATTGGAGAAGGAAATGGCAACCCAGTCCAGTGTTCTTGCCTGGAGAATCCCAGGGACGGGGGAGCCTGGTGGGCTGCTGTCTATGGGTTCGCACAGAGTTGGACACGACTGAAGTGACTTAGTAGTAAAGGAAAAACCATAGCTTTGATTATACCGATCTTTGTCAGCAAAGTGACAAAGTGCTTTTTATCATGCTGTCTAGGTTGGTCATAGCTTTTCTTCCAAGGAGTAATCGTGTTTTAATTTCGAGGCGGCAGTCACCATCTGCAGTGATTTTGGAGCCCAGGAAAAGAAAATCTGTCACTGTTTCCACTTTTCCCCTTCTATTTTGCAGGAAGTGATGGGACTGGATGCCATGATCTTATTTTTCTGAATGTTGAGCTTTAAGCCAACTTTTTTCTCTCTCCTTTCTCTATCCTCTTTCACTTTTATCAAGAGGCTCTTTAGTTCTTCTTCAATTTCTGCCATAAGGGTGGTGTCATCTGCATATCTGAGGCTATTGATATTTTTCCAGGCAATCTTTATTCCAGCTTGTGATTCATCCAGCCTGGCATTTCTCATGATGTACTCTGCATATAAGTTAAATAAGCAGGGTGACAATATATAGCCTTGACATAATGCTTTTCCTATTTTGAACTAATCCATTGTTCCATGTCCAGTTCTAACTGTTGCTTCCTGACCTGCATACAGATTGCTTAGGAGGCAGGTCAGGTGGTCTGGTATTCCCATCTCTTTAAGAATTTCACAGTTTATTGTGATCCATGCAGTCAAGGTCTTTAGCAATAAAGCAGACATTTTCCTGGAATTCCCTTTCTTTCTCTATGATCCAAGGATGTTGGCAATTTGATCTCTGGTTCCTCTGCCTTTTCTGAGTCCAGCTTATACATCTGGAAGTTCTTGGTTCACATACTGCTGAAGCGTATCTTGAAGGCTTTTGTGCATTACCTTGCCAGTATATGAAATAAGCGTAATTGTATGGTTTGAACATTCTTTGGCATTGCCTTCCTTTGGGACTGGAATGAAAACTGACAATTTCCAGTCCTGTGGGCACTGCTGAGTTTTCCATATTTGCTGGTGTACTGAGTGAAGCACTTTAACAGCATTATCTTTTAAAATTTTATGCAGCTCAGCTGTAATTCTATCACCTTCACTAACTCTGTTTGTAGTGATGCTTCCTAAGGCCCACTTGACTTCACACTCCAGGATGTCTGGCTCTAGTGTTGTGATTATTCGGCCCATTAAGATCTTTTTGTATAGTTCTGTGTATTCTTGCCACCTCTTAATAATCCTCTTCTGCTAGGTCCTTGCTGTTTCTGTCCTTTATTGTGCCCATCTTTACATGGAATGATCCCTTGGTGTCTCCAATTTTCTTGAGGAGAACTCTAGTCTTTCCCATTCTGTTATTTTCCTCTATTTCTTTGCACTCATCCTTGAGGAAGGCCTTCTTCTCTCCCCTTGCTGTTCTCTGGAACTCTGCATTCAGTTGGGGATATCTTCCCCTTTCTCCTTTCCCTCCTGCTTCTCTTCTTTTCACAGCTATTTGTAAAGCCTCTTCAGGCAACCACTTTGCTGTCGTGAATGTCTGTTTCTTTGTGATGGTTTTGGTCACTGCCTCCTGTCCAACGTTACGAACTTCTGTTTATAGTTCTTCAGGCACTCTGTGTGCCAGACAGAATCCCTTGAATCTATTTGTCACCTCCACTGTATAATCATAAGGGATTTGGTTTAGGTCATACCTGAATGGTCTAGTCGCTTTCCCTACTTTCCTCAATTTAAGTCTGAATTTAGCAATAAGGAGCTCGTGATCTGAGCCACAGTCAGTTCCAAGTCTTGCTTTCTGCTGACTGTATAGAGCTTCTCCATCTTCAGCTGCAAAGAATACAATCAATCTGATTTCAGTATTGACCATCTGGTGATGTCCATGTGCAGAGTCTTCTGTTGTGTTGTTGGAAGAGGGTGTTTGCTATGACCAGTGCGTTCTCTTGGCAAACTCTGTTAGCCTTTGCCCTGCTTCATTCTGTACACCAAGGCCAAATTTGCCTGTTACTCCAGGTATCTCTTGACTTCCTACTTTTGTGTTCTAATGCCTTATGACAAAAAGGATGTCTTTTTTGTGTGTGTTAGTCCTAGAAATTCTTGTAGGACTTCATAGAAAACAATTGGATTAAAAATATAATGAGCATGGCCCTGCCCTCCAGAGCAAGACTGAGTGTTTCCCACAGCCCGTCTCTCCCGTCAGGATGGTTGCACAAGCCTCTTATCCTTATCTGACAGATGGCAGACAGAAGAAGGGAGAACTACAAACCCAAAGACTCCAGAATGAAAACTCCAATCACAGAATGCTAAGCCAAATGATCACATGGACCACAGCCTTGTCTAACTCAATGAAGCTCTGAGCCATGCCGTGTAGGGCCACCCAACACGGACGGGCCATGGCGGAGAGTTCTGACAAAACATGGTCCACTGGAGAAGGGATGGCAGGCCACTCCAGAGTATTACTGCCTTGAGAACCCCATGAACAGTATGAAAAGGCAAAAGGATAGGACACCGGAAGAGCCCCCAGGTTGGAAGGTGCCCAATATGCTGGTAGGGAAAAGCTTCAGAAAGAACGAAGAGGCTGGACCCACGTGGAAACACGGCTCAGTTGTGGATGTGCCTGGCGGTGAAGGTAAAGTCCAGTGCCGTAAAGAACAATATTGCAGAGGAACCTGGGATGTTAGGTCCACGAAGCAAGGTAAATTGGACGTGGTCAAGCAGGAGATGCTAAGGGTGAACACTGACATTTTAGGAATCCCTGAACTAAAATGGATGGGAATGGGTGGCTTTGATTCAGATTTTAATTCAGCCACCTGGAGTTGAGTCCAAGGCCCAGCTCTCTGTGAGATGGCTCCCCGACCATATCCTCATGGGAGGCTGTCCTCCTCGCTCCCCTCCATCCTGCATCCCCTCTCTTGTCCCCAGCCTCCGTCCCCTCCCTGGAGGGGCCATGGTCTCAGCAGGGAGGTGCCTCACTCCCCGAGGGGCTCGGGGCCCAAGTCAGGCCGTGTGCAGCCAGGTGGCTCCAGGACTGGCTCTCCAGCCCCGGGTCTCCAGGCTTCTTCCATTTTCTCGGTCTGGGGATCACTGAGACAGAACAGTGTTCCTGCTCTTAGCTTCATCCCAGGCTGGGCTCCAGGAAGGATCAGAGCTTGAAGAAGCGGGAAGCTGAGACTGCAAACTGGGTTCAGAGGGCAGAGAGCCCTGGGTCGTGAGAGAGAGAGTGAGAGAGACTTCCTGGGGGTGTGGCTCTATGTGAGGCCCGGGGAGCGTGTTCAAGGATGTCTGGGGCACACGTGTACACGGGTGTGTAGGTGTCTTGGTGCGTGCATGAGTCAGTCTTCAGACACCTGTATATGTCTGTGTATATGTGAATCTGTGCTTGTAAATGTGCATAAATCTGTGTGAGTCAGCATGTATTTGTGTGTTGCTTGTGTGCACATTTTCTACATCTCTATGGAGATGCTCGCATGTCTGTGTACATCCCTGAGTGTGTGCATCTGTGTCACTTTGTACCTTAGACACCTGATCCGTGTCGCACACCTCCGTGTGCACCACTGTGTCTTTGGGCAGCATGTTTGGGAGTGTGTGTACGCGCCAGCGTGTGTCTGAACAGATCTGCATACAGGTCTACTTGTGTGAGTATCTGTGTGTGTGTATCTATCTGTACAGGCCTCGGATGAGACGTGGGGTCTTAGGACTGCACGGTCTGGGGACTTCCCTGGTGGTCCGGAGGGTAAGACTATGCTCTCTAATTCAGGAAGCCTGGGTTCCATCCCTGGCTGGGGAACTTGACCCCACATGCCTGCCGCAACTTAGAGCTCGCGTGCGCGATGAATACCCCATGAGCCATGACTAAGACCCAGGGCCGCCAAAAGAAACAAAGAAGACAAATATTTAAGAGAATCCAGTTTTGCAGGCTGTGCTTTGCTTCTAAAGGTGCTGGAGTTGATGGAGGAGACAGGATGGGAGACCCGCAGGGGAAGTGGTTGGTGTTGAAGCCGCAGGGTTGAGGCTCTCGGACGTGAGCAGGCCTCTGGAAGTAGGAGAATGGGCCTTGGCATTGCCTTAACCGCACCAGGGCTGGGTCCTGGGGACTGCCTCGGGATGAAGAGGCCTGTCCTCAGTGGAGGGGTCTGTCCATCTGCTTTGCATGGAGATTGAGTCAGGAGGCTCCTAATCCAGCATCTCAGTCTCTCCAAGGGCAGGGAAGGGGAGCTGCTTTGGGGTCAGGTCACACCCACGTCCCTGCTTTGCAAACTGCAACAGCCTCGTTCTTTTTTTTAGGATTGATTTACCTCGTTTTGACTGCGCTGGGCCTCGTTGCCATGCACGGGCTTTCTCTGGTTGTAGTAAGCGGGGGCCACTCCTCACTGTGGTGCTTGGGCTGCTCACTGCGGGGGCTCCTCCTGCTGCAGAGCACAGGATCTAGGCGCACGGGCTTGAGCTGCTCCACCGCATGTGGCATCTTCCTGGCACAGGGGTCGAACCTGTGTCCCTGCACTGGCAGGCAGATTCTTTATCTGCTGTGCCACCAGGGAATCTTTATCAGCGAGGTCCTGATTCTTTGTCAGGGAAGTCCAACAAGCTGGTTCTTGAGACTGTCCTTCTAAAAGAAGCGGGAGCGCTGGGGCGGGATGGCAGGGAGGGAAGGCTAAGCTCTGCACAGGTGGCTCTGGGACTGGTATTCCTGGGTCTTGCTGAATGGCAGTGAAAGGGAAAGTGCTACTCGCCCAGTCGTGTCTGACTCCGTGCGACCCCATGGACTGTAGCCCACCAGGCCGCTCTCTCCACGAGAATTCTCAGGCAAGAATACTGGGGTGGGTTGCCATTCCCTTCTCCAGGGAATCTTCCTGACACAGGGACTGAACCCAGATCTCCCACATTGCAGGAAGATGCTTTACTGTCTGAGCCACCAGGGAACCCAGATTCCCTCCTCTCAGCCTTCACTTATCTCCTTGACGGGGAATGGGCTCTAGCTAATCCCAGTGTCCCAATATATGGCCAGCCAAGGTCAGAGAAGGAGGGAGGGAGGAGAAAGGGATGGCAGGAGGGCTCAGATCCTTCCAGACTGAAGCTTGCTTGAGGCAGGCCAGGGTAGTAGATAAGATGTGCTTCAAGTATCCAGTCCTATTATTCACCCTCAAGTTCAACCATTATATATTCATTCCTTTGGCTGTTTCAGGCCTTTCACCTTTGAAATCCTTGACTAAAAAGCAAATATTCTTAGGAGAAGAAACTCCTGAGTGTGTTGTCTGTTAATACCTCTGGGAGACTGATTGATAACTTGCCAAGAAAAAGGTTTTGTGAGAAGTAACACAGAAGGGAAAAATGTGTGTAACAGTTAGAACACATGTTGGGGGGAGGGGTTGTGGAGAAGAAGAGCTATTAACAAGGAGCCAGCGAAGCCGAGAGTACTGTGTTCACCATTTTCTCTTCCTGGGGACCTGGGAAGCCTATATTTCCCCGGTATTCTTTGAAGTAAAGCTGGGTTCTGCAGCACAGCACTGAGTCTGACCAGTGAGAGGCCGTTGGAAGTGATACGAAGGCCAGGCCTGGCATTTATTTGTTTGCTTATTAAATATTCATTTATTTATTTGGCTGCACTGGGTCTCAGTTGTGGCACGCTGGATGTTCAGTCTTCATTGCTCATGCGAACTCTTAGTTGTAGCGTGTGGGATTTAGTTCCCTGACTGGGAATCGAACCCAGCCCCCCTGCATTGGGTGACGTAGAGTCGTAGCCACTGGACCACCAGGGACATCCCAGGCCCGGCCTTTAAATGACCCTCTATGGTCACCCATGACCTTCCAGTTCTCATTTCCCTTGCTGTAGTGATCTGGGGGTTCATGAGTCTCAGATGGCATAGCTACCAAGTGGAAGGGCTGTCTGACCTACTTCATTGCACAACTTTCTGAGATTTCACAATTTGTTCCTGCAGCAACAGCAACTGTTTTTGCCTAACATATAGAAAAGAAGGGGCCAAGAAATTTCTTCATTTTCCCCAGATGGATGTGGCACGCAAGTCGCGATCCCAGATTCCAGGGTCATAAAGGTCTGGGTTCGAGTCCCAGATCTACCATTTTAGTCTAAAACCTTAGCCTCAATTTCTTCAACAAAATGAAAGTTGAATTAGACAAAGGCTACCGCTCATTTAACCCACTGCTTGGCGATGGTGGGTTATCACAGAATGTAAGCTTTGCTGCTGAGCTGTTAGGAATGAGCGTGGGTTCTGGTTCAAATGCCCACATACTGCAAATTTATTTTTCTATCAAGGCTAATGACAAACCACAGCAAGCTCTTCCCTGGTAGCTCAGATGGTAAAGTGTCTGCCCACAATGCGAGCGACCTGGGTTCGATCCCCAGGTCAGGAAGATCCCCTGGAGAAGGAAATGGCAACCCACTCCAGTACTCTTGCCTGGAAAATTCCATGGATGGAGGAACCTGGTAGGCTACAGTCCATGGCGTCGCAAAGAGCTGGACACGACTGAGCAACTTCACTGGTTCACAGCAAGCTTGGGCTTCCCAGGTGGTACTAGTGGTAAAGAATCTGCCTGCCAATGTCGGAGATGCAGGAGACGGGGGTTTGATCCCTGGGTCAGGAAGATCCCCTGGAGAAGGAAATGGCAACCCACTCCAGTGGACAGAGGAAGCTGGTGGGCTGCAGTCCATGAGGTCGCAGAGTTGGACACGACTGAGCACAGCGCAGGGGTGTGGGGCAGCAAGCTTATCCGGGTTAGGGGCGGAGTCACTGACGTGCGTGCTGAGCACACGTGATGTGGCCGAGGTGAGTCAGTACTGGACTGCTCTTGATACCAGCCCTGAGTCTTGCACAGGGAACCGTGACCTAATCGGCAGTGGGGAACACAACATCAGGGTCACACGTCCACAAGTTCAGGCCCGGGATGGGCAGAGGCACCGTAGGAGGACCGTTGCAGTCTGGAGGGAAGGGAGGGGCTGCAGGAGAGGGTGCCCCCAGGACGGAGCCACCTCCATCCCCTCATCAGAGAACAAACACTGCTCTGACCCCAGCCTTGGCCCAGCCTCCTGAGAGCTGGGTTCACCGGGAACGCGGGTGGGGCTGCTGGCTGGAGAGGTCAGCTCTGCCTTCACTGATACCTCTACTGTTCAGGTCTCCGGACGCTGCCTCCTCCTCTGGCTGGTACCTGGGGAAGTGTCACCCCAGCATCCTGAGGACAGGGGCTGGACTGAGGCAGAGCAGGAGAAGGGGCAACGGGCCCCCTGCGGGGAAATCTCACCCCTTCTCCCCATGGTGTGGGGGTCACGGGGGTGGGGCCTTCCTAAACGACTCCCTCCGGTGCCCTGACCCCCATTTCCCTGTACCTTCTCTGGAGGGACCAGCCCTCCCCGTATAATCAAGCTCTGCTAAGACCTCATGGTCTGGCCTGGGTGCCCATCTTTCTGTGGCATCTCCTGTGAAACTGGTGGAGCTCCCACTCCAGAGCCGTTCAGTGGCACGAGCCCTTTTCCATGCCTCATGTTGTAGTCTTTTCCAAAAGATGACTCACCGAGTGTATGCCTCAGGCTTCATAAGGGCTTCCCAGGGGGCGCTAGTGGTGAAGAATCCACTCAGCAAAGGGGGAGATCTAAGAAACCATGGTTCGATCCCTGGGTCGGGAAGATGCCATGGAGGAGGGCATGGCAACCCACTCCAGGATTCTTGCCTGGAGAATCCTGTGGACAGAGGAGCCTGGTGAGCTACATGCAGTCCACAGGGTCTCAAAAAGTCGGACACAACTGAGCGACTGGACCTGCCCCTGGTGACCTTTCTGGGCCCCTACTGCAGAAGGGAGGGGGCGACTGGGCACAGGGAGGCAGCCAGGCTGCCCGTGTCCGCTCCTGGCTCCCTGCTGCCCAGCCCCGAGCGGCAGGACGCCTCTGGTTTGCTAACTGCAGGACCACGGACGAGCCATTTCCATGGCCTCGGTTTGCTCATCTGTAAGGAAGAGACTCAGACAAGAGGGTCCCTAAAGCCCCTTTAGTTTCTGATGTCACAAGGCCGACCACCTTGTTCGGGCCCCGCGGGGATAGGCCCGCTGACTAGCTGCTCACGGGGTGCTGGGTCTCAACCGACCTTTTCATCCACGTGATGGAGAAGACCCGCTAACCTCCTGGCACAGGGCGCCAGGTGGGGAAGCCTACTCCGCCCCGGGCAGGGGAGTAGGTGCCTAGCTGGGCTCCCGAGTGAGGGGCCTGGATGTATATGACCCTGTGAGGGTCCCAGAGAAAATGAGAAGGTTCCCTTCTCCGGCTTGAGGTGAGGGAAGGAAAAATTCACCGACGGTTATGTCTCCTGTTTCCTTCTGCGTCTGGGATCCACCCAAGTCAGAGAAAGGGACCCCGCGCCCCCATCTGACACGGGGCCTGCCTGAGTTGCTGGGGACTGCAAGGGCCGCCCTCGTGAGGAAGTGGAAACGGGATCGTGGTCAAGGTTGGGGAGGCTGAAGGGGAAGGGCGGACGCCTCTGGTTTGCCTTGTCTCCTGGTGGGGTGGGGGTGATGAAATGAGTCAGAGCCGGGTCCAAATCCCAGCTCTCTCGATTCCTGGCTGTGTGTCCGGGGCAAACGACTCAGCCTCTCTGAGCCTCCACTTATCTTCAGAAAAGGGAACCTAATATCTACCTCGCAGGACTATTCTAAGGAGTAAATGAGCTAACATGTGTGAAGGTGCCTGGCACTTGGGCTCCTGTGGGCCATGGTTAGTCCTATTTTTATCTCTTACTCTTTGGAAGGGGGACGGCCAGGTATCACCGCCCCGGGGGTCTGGGGAAGCAGAGCAGGGTGAGGCAGGGGGTGCAGGTGAGACGGGGGTCTTCGTGGGAGCAGGACCTGTCTGCAGGGTGGCGGGGCGGTCAGACCCAGGCCTCGGCTGTGGCCCCTGTGGGTGGGCAGCAGAAATGAGAGCTGCTTCCCCTCGCATCCCCAGCGCGCCCCGCTGGGTCTCCCGGCTGGAGGCTGGGCGCCGCAGGCTGAGCGTGCGCGGCGGGAGAGGCCCTAGTGGCCGATAGAGTAGGCGCCCGAATCTGTGGACTGCTTCTCCGTGGTCTGGTCGCTGGTGTCCCCGGGATGGGCAGAGGCTGGGACCCTCAGCGTGGTCTCGCTCACCTGCAGGCAGAAGGGCTGGCGTGAGTGGGCTCCGACCGCGGGTGGGGTCCTCCCGTGGGCCCCCGTGTGGGTGGCGGACTCAGCCGTCGCGGCTCACGGCCGGGTCTGAGGGGAGCGAGGGCAGATGGATGTGACCCCAATATTCTTCCCATGCAGCTAAAGGGCAAAGCGAACCCCAAGGCAAGCAGGGTCTGCCCACCCCCAAGGGACGACGAATGGGTGGGGATGCTGAGAGCGATGACCACGCCCCGCGCTCGGCCAAGGTCCGCCTGTCGGGTGTGCGCTGAGGCCCAGTGAACTCCCCTTCGTGGACCCAGGACAGTCCAGGGTCCAGCTCCCTCCCTGCCCCGTTCCCTCTCTCTCTAGAGGACACCTCCCTCCCCCCGCCCCCCACCACTCACCTCCTCGAACTTCCTGGCCTTGTACTGGTCGGCCCCCTTGAGGAAGTTCAGCAGGATGATGTCGCAGAGGACGGTGCCCTGGAGGAACAGCGGGCGGCCCTGAGCGCTGCGGGCGGGGTCAGGGGCAGGATGGGGGGAAGCTGGGGCGGGGGCAGGACTGCCCTGGGGGTGCGGCGCGCCCTCCAGAGCTGCCCGGCAGACCTTCCTTTAGGAAAACGCCCGAGGCCTTTGCTCTGTCTCTGGGACCCACCTCCGCAGCTCCGGGGGCTGGGCCCACCCTGAAATGCGCCGGGAGAAGCCGAGAGAATGCGGGGGACGGGCGGGGCCGGGGGATTGTTCCCGACCCCGGGGAGCGGGCTCTGCGCCTGCTCGGCTCTCAGGTCTGGGAACCCTGGGGTCTCCCCCAACCACCCCAAACCCCGCCACCTTCACGGTGATGGGGAACTCGGACTTGGTAACAGGGGGGGCGCTGGCCACGTGGGTGTCAGGACAGGAGATGCTGGCCCAGCGCGGGGGGGGATGGCTCCAGGCAGAAAAGGGCGTCCCCCTCCTTCTCCAGGCTGGCCTGCTTCCCACCCACCGCGCGCCCAGGGCGAGACCGAGCCTGGAGGGCCCGCACTCACCACTCCCACCGAGGTGAAGGCCGCCACGGAGCTGATGATGGTGGGGATGATGTTGAACTTGCCAGCCTGGTGCACAAATACCAAGGTGAGCGCGCAGGGCGCCCGACAGGGCCGGGTGAGGCCTGAGGCTAAACTTGGACTCCCAGCCAGGGCGGCCGTGGAGCCAGAAGGCTCTCGGGGGACCAGTGGGCGCCCCCACCCCCACCCCGCTGCGGAAATGTGACCAGCGAGGGTCTCTGGGCCGGTCAGCCGCAGCACCCGCCCCCGACGGCGGGCCCGGAAAGGGCCTGGGTCTCGCCCCGCCCCCGGCCCGGAACTCACGTCTCCGTACACCAGCACGTCGAAGCGGATGCCAAAAGCTTTCAGCAGGGTGCGGTACTCACTGCCGTTGTCCATCTTGTAGTACTTAGCGAACCTGGAGGCCAGAGGGGAAGGCGCAGGCCCGCTGCGGGCGCCCATCTCTCCTGCTTGAACCCTCAGGGTCCCCTAGAGCCCTGCAGCCCTCGTTCACAGCCCAGCCCTGCCTGACGGTGGGGCCGGCCGCGGTCCTCCCCATGTGGTCCGCCTGCACAGCCTTCACCTGGAGGGTTTGTTAAGGAGGCAGATTTCCAGGCCCGGCCCTGAACCCAGAGAACCAGCAGCTCAGGACTAGGTCCCGGGAGGCTGCCTTCTAAATGACTCCTCTAAGTGAGTGTGACATGGAGGCCAGTGAGCCCCGCTGGACTCCAGGCTTCCGCGGTTCTCTTTCTCTGGGCGTCCTCTCCCAGGCGGGTGTGCCCCTTGCCGTGGGCGTCTCGGCCCGCTTGGATTCAAAGCCTGCTTCTGCCACTTGCCAGCCGCCCAACTTGGGACAGTCACTTAACCTCTCTGAGAGCCGATTCCTTCATCTGTGAGTAAGATAATACAGAAGTCCTGCTATGAAAACAATGAAGTTACACGTGTCAGGGGCTGAGAACAGGGTCTGGAACAGAGAAAGCCCCGGGAGAGACTCCCTGGCGTCGACACTGTGAAGGAATACACTGATTCTGAAAGTGCTTTGTAGAGCGGCTTTAACAAGTGCTTTTAGGAATTTCCCTGGCGGTCCACTGGTTGGGACTTTGTGCTTCCAATGGAACTAAGATCCCTCATGACACAGGGGTGGCTGAGATGATGATGATAATAAATGCTTTTAGACACTGAATCTCACAAGCCAGTGGGATAAGGGTGTGACTGGCTCTAGGGGTTAGATGACTGGCCCAGGGTGACTCACCTGGCCGAGACCTAGTGCTGGATTCGCCCCTCCCCCACTCCTGTTCAAGAACTCGCTCTCTGAGCTTTCTCTGCCGTGTGCCCGGAACCACGCGGAAGACTGATCAGAGTGATCACATTTCATTCTCACTGAACACAGTGAGGTGGGTATCATACCATTTGGGGATGCCTGTGGTGGTGAAGGGGTCTACCTGCCATCTCACTGTCAGCAAGGACTTGAATTGCATTTGTCTTTTGGCTTCTAAAGCCAGTGCGTTTCCCGGGCCTCTCCCAGAACAGAGGACAGCTGAGAAACTCAGTCCCTGGCAGTGTCCAGCGACTGACACGACGCCCCTCCCAGGGATGTTTGCTTTCCAAACTGTCCAGCGGAGAGGAAAATGAAGTGCTGAGCCCGAGGGGACAGATAACGGAAGGATCACGGGGTGGGGTGGGGGTGGGGGTGGTGGGGGAGAAGGTCGGGGGGAAGAGCCACTTTAAATTGTAAATGCTGGCTACTGCCACTGCTGGCTGGGTGGCTTCCCCTGTGGCCCATCAGTAAAGAATCCACCTGCCAGTGCAGGAGACTTCAGTCCCTGGGTCGGGAAGATCCCCTGGAGGAAGAGCTAGCAACCCGCTCCAGTGTTCTTGCCTGGGAAATTCCATGGACAGAGGAGCCTGGCGGGATACTCTCCGTATGATTGCAAAGAGTCAGACACCACTGAGGGACGCAGCCAGCATGCACGTCAGCTCTGGGAACTCCGGGGTCAGGCAGAAACGAGCTTAAATCTTGGTTCTACCACCACAGGCTGCAGGTGTGGGCTCTTCTGGCGTCTATAACCGGGGTGTGTTGAGGCCTCCTCTGCAGGTCAGTCAGTGAGAGGGGTGACCCCGAGCCCACCATCCAAGGTGGGCGCACTCCTGACCTCCGTGTCAGACGTCCTCTCTGTCCTTCTCTGCAGAGACCACTCCCGCCCAGCCCCCTGCCCTCGGGTCGGGCTGGTCCAGCCAGTGGGAGGTGCCCGCGCATGGCCAGAGAGTGAAGGGAAGACAGGCAGGATGCTTTTTGTCTCCCAGCTCCTCTGCGGGGCCTCTAACCAGGCTGGCCTCCCGCCTGAGGCCCAGAGCCCGCAGGACAGCCTGCCCACCTCTGCAAAGAGTGCCTCCGTGCAGTCGCCCCTTTTGAGAGCCCTGACTGTTCCCTCCTGGGACTCCGGCCCTCCCCTTCCCCACTTTACAAGCAGGAAGCTCGGGCCTGGAGAGCTCTGTCTGGGTCAGGAGGGCGCGTGGCAAGAGGGGACCCACCTTCGGTTTCTGCCTGTGCCCAAGGGAAGCACCTGCTGACGGAGGCCTTGGAAAGGCTGGAAAGGGTTCTGGGAGAAAACAGCCTCTGGGGAGGCTGAGCCAGACATGTGTTTCCTGCAGGGGCTCTGCAGCTGGAGGGAGAGGCTGGGGAGACAAAAGGGTCCTCCTGACAGTGAGACCCAGAGGGAGAACGAACCCAGGCCTGGAAAGGAGGCTGCGAGAAGGGCAGCCACTTAACCCCAAGGGCAAAGCCTCGGTGGGGGAGTTCCCTGGCTGGCCAGTGGTTAGGACTTGATGCTTTCACTGCTGGGACCCAGGTTCAATCCCTGGTCAGGGAACTAAGGTCCTGCAAAATGTGCAGTGTGGCCGAAAAGGAAAAAAAAAAAAAAGATTTGGAGGACAAGGAAATACGGCAGCAGCTACCTCATCCTCAAAAGTATGGTAAGTATCAGAACCTCCCTGGTGGTCCTGAGGCTATGAGTCCGCGCTCCCAGTGCAGGGGGCCTGGGGCTCCATCCTCGGACAGGAAACTATATCCTGCCTGCCGCCACTAGACCTGGTGCAGTCAGATAAAGAAATATGTAAAAGAAAATTAGGGTCAGTGTGGTCTGGGTGGAGGTGGCAGAGAGCTTTACAGAGCAAGGCAAAAAGCACCAAACTCGAACCGCACCAGCTGTAAGAGAATAGGACGAACACCAGAAAGGAAATCATCTCTGTAAAAATGAAGAGGCCCCAGAACCTAATTCTGCCAGCAGACCTCGCGGGAGAGTTCAGGAAGTTTGCAGAAGAAGGGTCTGGCGTGGGCAGAAGGCTCCAGAAAGTCCTCCCTGTGGCTTTCTCAGGTTGGCCCAAGGCAACGTATGAACCAGCTCCATCTCCGCACCCACATTCACAGAGCAGCAGAAAAATACACACGTCTCTCGAGCTGCTCAGGAAATTTCAAGAAGGCAGTGTTCGCCCATTTTGCAGATGGAGAGACAGTCGACAAGGTCACTTGCCTGAACTGGAATTCCGATGCACGGGTACAACTCCTCAGTCTGTGCTTTCAGCCAGAGCTATCTTGCCTCTGGGCGCTAAGTGGCGATAATTACTCTTTTGTTCTTGCCTTTCTTTCTTTGGGAAGGACAAAGCACCTGATCTAAAAGCCCTTCTGTGCTCTGAGTTCTGTCTCAGGTCTCTGGAGCACTCAGGGCCCTTGTCTGAGCAGCAGCTGAGGGCTGGGAATGGGGCTGGCGGGGGTCACAGAGGCGCAGGGCGAGACCGGGACCGCGCTCCTGAGGTCTGCGTCCCTGGCTCACAGCCGCAGTCGTGGGGAACGCTCTGACATGGGCTCGGAGAACAAGAAGTCGGTATCCTGGGTACCGCCGCTCAGAGCGGGGCTGGCTAAATTTATCTTGGGAAGGAATGTGAAGAGAACAGAGAGAAGAACCAAAGCGGACTTGGTTCCCCTCCAGCACCTGCCTTCCAAGAGGCAATAAGCACGCTCAGATCATTATCTCGCCGCCCACACGCCCTCGGAGGAGGCTTGGCAGGGATGAGTTCTCCTCCCGGGAGGGCGGGAGCTTTCGGCCAGGGGGTGAGGGGAGGCCCCGGCTGCAGACGTGGGAGCGACCCAGGCGTCCTGACTTCTGCACTCCGTGTGGCTGCAGTTGTGGGGGGAAATCGCACAATCTGGCCCCACCCTGCGGCAGAGACAGGTTCCCTGCGCACCAGGCTAGGGGTTATCTTCTGTCTTGGCACCCGGCTGGACCGGGTTTCCCAGCCCCCTCGCCTTTACCTGGGCCCCCGGGACCAGTTCTTGTCAACAGACAAGTGAAGGGAAGTGAGGGCTGTTACCACTGGGCTGGGGTTTGTGAGAGCCGTGTGCCTTCCTCATCCTTCCCAGCCTCATGGCCGGGTGCTTAGGAGCCAGGGGAGAGCTCAGGCCCCAGAGGAGGCTGACCCATGGGTGGCAGGACCCCCAGAGGACTTCACACAGCTCTCCACCCACCCTGACCCACAGGGCACGGTACCTTGAGCAAGGCATAAGCCTCTGCTGAGCCACTGAGCTGCAGGGCCCATTTGTTACGGCAGCTAGCAGTACTTACCCTGACTACTAGAAACTCCTCCCTCATAGGTCAGTCACTGGGAAAGAATCTGCCTGCAGTGCAGGAGACCTGGGTTCAATTCCTGGCTTGGGAAGGTCCCCTGGAGAAGGAAATGGCAACCCACTCCAGTATTCTTGCCTGGAGAACCCCATGGACAGAGGAGCCTGGTGGGCTACAGTTCACGGGGTCGCAAGAGTAGGTCATGACTTAGCGACTAAACCACCACCATCACGTCACAGCTCAGAAGACTGAGGCTCAGAGGGAAGAAGTATTTGTAGAAGGACAAAGAATGAGCTAACACTGGGGAGTCATTCAAGAGTACAGAGAGGGCGAATTCCAAGGACACCACATTGCCAGGAACAAACCCTCTTAGGAAGTCCAGGAGATTGACGTGTGGGTCCACGGCTGTCGTTAACCAGCTTTTTGACCCCGGGCAAGTCTCTCAACCTCTCTGAGCTTTTTGCTTTGGTTGATAAGTGACAGTGAAAAGAGCCGCAGGAAGGGCGGTGACGGGATGGTGCCCAGATGGACATCGTGAGTGCTCAAGGCATGTCCGTTTCCTCATTCTGAGAACGAGGCAACGTGAAACCACAGAATCGAGGGGACTTCCCTGGTGCGCCAGTGGCTAAGATTTCATGCCCCCAAACGAGGCAACGTGAAACCACAGAATCGAGGGGACTTCCCTGGTGCGCCAGTGGCTAAGATTTCATGCCCCCACTGCGGGGAGCCCGGATTCAACCCCTGGTGAGGGAGAACTAGGTCCCACATGACGAACGAAGAGGTCACATGCCGCGCCCTAGGATCCCACGCACCATAGCTGAGACCCGGAGCGGCTGAATGAGTAAATAACAAATAAACATTTAAAAAGAGCATCAGCGAGCCATGAGACGTCCAAAGAAAGACCCCAGCCACCTCACCGAAAAAGGAGAAGGGCATGGGGTTCCCTGGCGGTCCAGAGGTTCAGACTAGCTGCTTTCATTGTCACGGGCCTGGGGTTTGACTCCTGGTTGGGAACCAGGACCCCACAAGCCGTGTGATGTGGCCAACAGATAAAAAAATAAACAGAGAAGTAAACGGAAGGGCTGAGCTACCCCATACCTGCGTACAGGCCTAGTCACTTCAGTCGTGTCCGACTCTCTGTGACCTCACGGACTGTAGCCCGCCAGGCTCCTCTGTCCGTGGGATCCTCCAGGCACGGATCCTGGAGCGGGTTGCCATGCCCTCCTCCAGGGGAATCTTCGCGACGCAGGGATGAAAGCTTCGTCTCATGCCTCCTGCGTTGCAGGCAGATGCTTCACCTCTAGTGCCACCCAGGAAGCCCCACTCCATGGCTGAGCCCTGACTTTCCCCAAGTCCTCTGATTCCTGCCTCTCTGGCTCCGGTCTTCTTGGCTAGGAAATGAGGTCAGTGAGGGCGGTATCTGCATTCAACTCCTCGGCCTGGAATGCCAAGCCCCAGGTCTGCGGTCCCAGCCTCACCCCCAGAGGCCCCTCACCGCCTGCACAGCACGCTGCCTGCTTTCTGGACCCCCTGAACACGCTCCGTGGACGCCGACTTCTGTGCCTCCGCCCCTGATGCCCCTTCTCCTCCCGTTCCCCACCGCGCAGACTCCTATTCATCCCGCGGGGCCCAGCTGCAGGGCCTGCACTTCTACTCCCCGAAGCTCTTTAGAGCACCCTGCTCCACGCCAGGCGTGGTGCTAGGCGCCGCTGACGCTGACACACGACAAGCTCTGCTCTCAGGTGAGGAAGTGAAACAGGAGCGAGCCGCGCAGACCCACACTCAGGGAAAGCTGGACGCACGAGCACACGGCATGGAGGCTGGCGGGTCAAGGAAGGCGCCCTGCGAAAGCGACGGGGATGCTGAGACTTGAAGCGCGGGGGGCTGAGAGGTAAGATGGCTGGAGCTGGGCAGCTTTCCTGGCTGAGGGGTCTGCAGGCCCTCTTGAGGGCAGAATGCTGCATCCTGAAAAGCTCAGCGACTTGGCAGGTGGAGGACAGAAAGGAAGCGGCCCTGGCTGGTGCACCTCGCCCTGGGAGCCCGTCTGTGTCTCTCTTCCCACTGCCGAGGTCAGGGGCTACGTGCTTTGGCTCGAAATTGACCACGGTGGCACGTTTACACCACGGAAATCGGCAAGCAGTACAAATCAGTGCTGTTTTTTTTTCCCCCCAGCGTGCTGGCTTCCCTGGCTGCCACAGCTGGCTCTAGTGGTAAAGAGCCCGCCTGCCAGTGCAGGAGACCTAAGAGATGCAGGTTTGATCCCTGGGTCGGGACAATCCACCGGAGGAGGGCATGGCAACCCACTCCAGTATTCTTACCTGGAAGATCCCACACACAGAGGAGCCTGGTGGGCTACAGTCCATGCGGTCGCAAAGAGTCCGACACGACAGAAGCGACTTAGCACGCACACATGCTGTCTTACAAGTGCAGCACTGAAGCTCTAACACCCTTTGGGCTACCTTTCCTGTCTCTGATGGGATCCAGGCCTCTGCTCCAGTACCTGCCACCCCAGACTGTAGCTAATAATTAGGACTATCGGGACTTGCCTGGTGGTCCAGTGGGTAAGAAGCCGCTTTGCAATGCAGGCAATGCGGGTCTGATCTCCGGTCAGAGCAACTAAGCCCACATTGCAGCTCCTGGGCCCGTATGTCACACCTAGAGAGCCCATGGGCAGCAATGAAGATCCCGCGTGTGGCGACAAAGACCCACTGTGGCCAGATAATACAGAAATAGTTTCTAAAACAGTAACTGGGGACTATTAACTACAAGCTGGATCTCCCCGTCTCTCTTTGCCCAAGGGGCTGCCCAGTTCAGCAAGGAGTCGGGTAAATGCATGCTAGAGGGGTAAATGGATTTCTGAGATTCCTGACATCTCACAGTGGAGCTTCGCAAGGTTGGCCTCCAAGTTTCCTCCTACCGACTTCTCCCCATTTGTCAGGTAGAGCTAGGACAAGGCAGGAACAAAGGCTTTCTCTCCCCAGCAGAAACATTTACATCTGACAGCTGGCTGGGTGGGGAAGTAGATGCTATTGGTGGGAACAGTGCAGGAAGTAATATACGTGCAGCACTTTCTCCCGCTAAGCACCAGGCCGGCGGCTTCCACACCCGTCATTTCATCGAGGCCTCTCACAGCAGCAGCTCCACGGAGCAGCTGGTGGCTTAGGGGCCCTGGAATAAGACTGTCCTGGGTTGGGACTCTGGCTTTGCCACTTGGATGAGCTACAAAACCTGGGGCTCAGGGCTTGGGTCTCAGTTTCCCCAGATGCACCATGGAAATACAGCAAGGGGGCACAGCTGGGATCCAAATGGTGCCTCTGGAATCCACAGCTCCCTGCCCACCCGCTGCTGCTTCCCTGCAAGAAGAGGCTTTGAAGGGAGCGTTGGCTGCAGCCTCGGAGCAGGCCGGCAGCTCGTTCAGCTGGTGCCTGCGAAAACATGGCGGCTGAGGAGGAAAGCACGGTGCAGCTCCGAAGCGATGATGCCAGGACTACTGGGGGGAGAAGAGACCCCGGACACCTGCCCGTGCTGAGCTGGGAAGCGGGGGAAAGCCTGGGAGAGGGGCACCGACCGGCAGGGCTGGGCCTCGGGGTACAGGGGGCCCCCGGAGCCCAGCTGTTTGAAGGGTCACCTGTCTTAACACCCAGCCTCTCTCTCTGCTGTTATGACTGCACCGTGAGGCAGGAGGGATCTTAGTTCCCTAAGTGGGATTGAACCCACGCCCACTGCACTGGGAGCTCGGAGTCTTAATCACTGGAACTTCAGGGAAGCCCCCCGGGCACCCAGTCTCTGCTCTCCGACCTCCACAGGCTGCCTTCCTGCCCCCGACTCCTCCCTGGGTTCTAGTGGGGGGCTGGTGGGTGGGAGGCACCGGCGGGGGACCGGCGGGCGGGAAGCAGAAGGTGGGGTGTGAGTTCCACCTGCTGCTGCCGCTTTGCTGGGGTCCTGCCTGGAGCTGGGTCGCTGTGCGGCTGTGGCCGGTTCCAGGCTCCATCCTCTGCACTGACTGGGGGGCCAGGGGTGGGAGCCCTGCGTGTGCTTCTTCACAAACCCCAGCTGAGCTGGGGGCTCAGAGGGGCCTTTCCCTCCAGGCACCTCGCAGAGACACCTGTTCTGTGGCCAGATAGGATGCCCTCAGCACAGGACTGAATCAGACACTTCTGAGGCCTGACAGTACTGAGAAGCTTGCGTGTGTGTGTGTGTGTGTGTGCACACGCACACGTGCGCACATGCGTACTTCCTCCTGCCTCTCCAGCAGCAACAATGAGTAAGTTACAAGCGTCAGTTACCGTAATGCCCTCCTGCCTCTGCAGCAGCAACAATGAGTAAGTTACAAGCGTCAGTTACCGTAATGCATCACTTGTCAGAGGTGCTGCTGCAGGGCAGCGTGGCAGCTTCATTCTCTGGGCGGGGAGGGTACACATCACAGGTCTACAAATAAAGAGCGCATGCTTCAGCGGCCTGAGTCTCCAAAGCCCTTCCCCAGACGCCCACACACACTGAATCGGGCTTAGAGACAGTCACCTGTATCCAGCCCATTTTACAGAGGGGGGCACTGAGGCCCGCAGAGGGAACGAGGGCTTGCCAAGAAATCACACTGAGTTTTTGTGGCAAGGCCCGAACCACCGCCTGGACCTTCCTTCTGCTTGCCCTCTACTTTGCCTTTACTATTCTTGGCTCGCCCCAGCACCAGATCTGTGTGTGTGTGTGTAAAGATTCTCGTTATTTGAGTGCAGGTTTATTGTCTCTACTAGATTAAAGATTCCTTGACTGGGTCTTCCCTGGGGGTCCCATGGTTGGGAGTCGTCCTGCCCACACAGGGAACGTGGATTTGATCCCTGGTCTGGGAGGATCACACAAGCTGCGGGGCAGTAAGGCCGTGCTCCACGACCACTGAGCCCACCTGCCCTGGAGCCCGTGAGACCACCGCAGTGAGCAGCCCACTCACCGCAGCAAAGAACCAGTGCGGCCAAGAATAATAAACAGATAAAGTTATCTTAAACCGGGGCTCTGTGACAACCTAGAGGGGCTGGATGGGGAGGGAGGCGGGAGGGGGGTTCAAGAGGGAGGGGCCATATGTATACCTATGGCTGATTCATGCTGATGTTTGGCAGAAACCAACCTAATACTGTAAAGCAATTATCCTTCAATTAAAAATAAATAAATTTTTTAAAAAGTTAAAAAAAAAACTCCTTGATCCTAGGAATTGGTCCTGCTCTCTCCAGGTCAGCCACAAAGCCCAGCACATGCTGTAACTGCAGGTTAAAAGAAAGCCTCAAAGCCCTCTCCACTTTACCCTGGACGGGTCTCCTGCCACTGCCTGAACACCTCCAGTGAGGGGGAGGCCCCACGGGTGGGAGCTGCCCAGCTCACCTTTGGACAGCTCCAGCCCTGAATGGATTCCCTTGTGGCTCAGCTGGGAAAGAATCCGCCTACAATGTGGGAGACCTGGGTTCGATCCCTATGTTGGGAAGATCCCCTGGAGAAGGGAAAGGCTCCCCACTCCAGTGTTCTGACTTGGAGCATTCCATGGACTATATAGTCCACGGAATTGCAAAGAGTCGGACAAGTCTGAGCAACTTTCGTTCACTTCCCTTCACTTCAACTCTGAGTGGTGCTTTCCCACGCTGAGCTGATATTTTTCAGTCACTAAACTGAATGGAGAAGGGTTTTTTATCATCACGTACAAATCCCTTGGAAGCTCTCAGACATCTGTTTAGAAATGATCCATCTCCCAAGGAGTGGTGGAAACTCCTTCCCAAAGCAGGGACTCGTAACTGTTACAACAGCAGGAGAAACAGCAACGAACGTGCAGGATCCGGTTGAACCTGCGAGGGAAAACCTGGGCCTGGAATTTGGGTGTCTGAGTGAGGGAGGTGGCATTCTCAGCAAAGCTTCTGCCTGGTGGGAAGTAATTTTGCCAGCCGAAATATACTTTTACAGTTGATTTTTTATACTGACGGGAAAATTTCTCCTGGCAGACTCCTTGCATGGGGCTGAGGCAACATCCTTCCAGCAGGCAGGGACTCCTCCCCTGCGAGAAGCGTCCCAGGTTACATCGATTGATTCACGTTCTCGGAACCTAATCGACCGCAGAGGCAGACATTTAAAATGTGGTGTGTTGGATCTCTTTTAAAAAAAATACTATTATTAATTTATCTTCAACAAGGCAGGGAAAGGTCAATGGACACAGAGCTGGAAGATATACCAGACAGCCAAGTCACTAGCTGTCTGATCCTGTGAGTGATCTTTTTTTTTTTGGCCTCCGTTTCCTCATCTGTAAAATGGGGGTGACCACACCAGTCCTGCCAGCGTACTTGGGGCCGTGAACACGAGCTCGGGGGTCAGCCTGCCAGAGGCTTCCAGCTCCAGCACTGTGTAGTTGGGGGGACAGATAGACGCAACCTCTGAGCCTCAGATTTCCAGTTATAAAATCCTCCCTCTTCAGAGTCAACGGGGTAATCCCCAGAGGGCACTTGCCAAGTCCCAGGCTCATGAGTGAGTGCCAGCCAGTAGCCTCTACCCATCCTGTTGGCTGTTGCGCGGGTGGATAGACACAGGAGTGAGCAAGGGCTGGATGAATTCAGGGTCCCTCTAACTGCCTTGCCTCTCACAGTAAGCTAAAGGAAGCAGAGATGAAATCGGAGGAGAGAGAATTCCAACCCCTACCCCCGAGCCGAGAGGACCTGCACGTGTTTCTGCAGAAATGATGGAAATGACTGATTTTATCACACTTTCTATGGCTTTTGGAAGGAGAAAAAATCCAGATTGCAGAAAGCGTGCTCAAAGCCAAGGGTGCCGTTCGATTCTGTCTCTGTCAATCGGCCCGGGAGCTTGCCGAGCTGCAACATGGAGGCGGAACACACGCCAGATTTCCGAGTTTTATGAAAGCTGCGGTGGGGACGTTTCCAACACCAAACGATCGCTAGAAACACCTACGGCACGAGGAACATCTCGCAGCTGAACGAGTGTTTTCTGTCCCAGACTCAGAGAGGAAATCCAAAACTGCGTTGCCTTTTAGTATAGCAGAGCTGTCTTGGGAGCTCTCAGGGGAGGAACGAGAAATCCGATTGTGCTAAATGCATGGTTCTGATTCTGTCGTTCCAGCAATCAGGGTGGGGGTGGGTGACTATATCCCTGACAGCTGCTGAGTGGCTGCAGATCAGGTCCCTGGGTTTGAGGACTCACGTCCTCTTCACTGGGCCGTGTAACCTTGGGCAAGTCTCAAAATCTTCGTGAGCCTTCCTTGGGGGTGAGAGGCAGATGATGAGCTCTAAATCCTCTCAAAAAGAGGTCTGAGAGGGCTCTTCCTACTTAACTCGAGGGGCTCCTAATCTGAGGTCCAGGGATAAGCTTTTCAAGGTCTTCAAAGCCCTGGAATTCTATGCTGTATGAATATAAATGCAGAGAAAGAAAGAAAAAAAAAGATGGCCAAACTGCCCAGGAGGTTAACTTCCCGTAAAAGGAGCAGAACTGGGGGAGGGGAGGGTGCTTCCCTGGCAGTCCTCTGGCTTGCATTTGCTATTCAGAGAGCGGACTTCACCTTATTCGTAGAAATCGAGGATCCTGTCCAGAAAGAAATCACCTGCCAAGTTGCTCACATGTGTGAATACGTGCATTTTTCTGGGGCAATCAAGGTTTTCTTACGGGCATGGAAGGCTCAGAGGCCTCCAGGAGGTAGGGCAGAGCTGGGCCTCACAGAGGAAAGCTGTCAGGCTTGTGCTGAGTGTCTCTACTGATCTGCTCCTCCCTGCCTGGCCCCGCCCCTCCTCCTGGCCCGGCCCCCGCCCTGGGCTGCCCCGGCCTTTGCTTCTCTTGCTGGCTGCTCTGTGGGCCAGGAACCACTTCCTGCCCTCTTATCTTCAGACCTGGACCGTCACCAGCGTTATGTTGCTGCCCACTTTGTGGACAATGCACTGTCCTTTGAGGCTCTCTTCTCCCTTTACCCAGCTCTCCTCCAGTTACCCAGTGGGCATGTGCCATCCATTTCCTGCTGAGACCCTGACTGATACAGGATTTTCAATTCATCTTTGTACTGTCTCTGCCTAGCCACTCAAAGACTCACACGTGTTCCCTGACACACTTTCACTCAGCCTCACTGACTCACACAACTGATGCACATGCTCACTCTCACGCACTCATCCCCAAATGCACGCACACACCCGTTCACGGGCAGCAGGACAGTCAGTGCCCCCACAACACTGCCTGCACCAGCCCTCTGGGGGATGCAGTCAGTTCTCTGGTTAAAATCCTGCCCCGCTAAGCTGTGGGGGCGCCCAACACGCAGAAGCCCTTCTGCTGGGGTGGCTGTCACCTTGCGCACCCTGGAATTGGTAACTCTCGCCAGTTCTTATTTCTTAAATTTTTTTATTAATAATTAAAAAAAATCCTTTGGCCACACTGCATGGTCTGTGGGCTCTTAGTTCCCCAGCCAGGGATCAAACCCATGTCTGCTGCATCGGCAGCGGGGAGTCTTAACCTCTGGACCTCCAGGGAAGTCGTGCCAGTTCCTATTTTCAGAAATGCTGAGCTCTGTCTGGGACTGATGTGGACGAACCCACCCACTGCACGTTCTCAAGGTACTTGGAAAGAAGCTTCATGAAAACACTAAGTTAGCATGACCTTTGGAACCTTACAGCACGTTGACGAGACCTGGGAGTAAAAATAAAATCTTTCCACTCACTTTCAGGTAGGGACAGATGGGAACCTTCAGGAGATCACACAAAGAAAGATTAATTTAGATGGACCGCACCAGGTGCTTTGGGTGGGAGTGGAAGGGAGACGCGTGTTAGCTCAATACGAGGTCACCTTTCCAATGACTGGAGCCATCAGTGACGGACAGACCCCGTCTGGGGCTGCATCGCAGAGACTGCCATAGGAACTGGGAGCAAATGACCTCTAAGGCTCCTCTAACATGCACCTGTGACCTTGGCCTCATCACCTCCCCCTTTGGAGGGTCTACTTCCTTATCCATTAAATGGCCGAGTTAGTCAAGGTGCCTTGGACAGCTATCAATTCTCTAAGTCTCTGACTTCTGCAGGCAAAGATCCTCAAGATCCTTGGGGTGGGGGCTGGCATTTGGAAAGGAGCTGCAGAAATAATTAAGGATGGAAACTCGAGTCTCTAGCTGCCTCTGAACGTCTGAGTTTGCAGATTAAAAGAAAGCTGAATCTTGGCTGAATGATTTCATTCCCTCCAGAGCAAACGGCAACAGCAGGATGTTGGGGGGAAAAAAAATCTAGCCTCTTTTGGAGATGAGGAAGCCGATGAATTTGACTGGGAGACAAAAGACTGGGCTAGGAATGGTGCCTCCCGCAGCAGCAACTAGTCTTTCAGCCTCCCTGGACCTCAGATTCCTCGTCTTTAAAGTTGGGATGCATGTATTCATCCTGACCGTCCTAAAGGTGAACGTGTCTAACCTTCCTGGTTGGGGTGGAAAGCAGCCAAGAAAACAGGTTTGCATCCAGGCGCCCACGCTTACCGGCTCTGTGACCTCGAGAGAAGTATTTCACTCGCAGGCCTCTGCTTTCTCATCTGTGAAGTGGGAGGAGGGAAGGTCCTCCGGGCAGGGGGTGAGGAACTTTGAGCAAACGCACATGGGACCCTTCACACACTTGGCAAGGAGCCTTATGAGACTCTACGGAGCAGACACACAGGATCCGCACCGCGGCTGAGCTGAATGAGCCTGGCCTAACCCTTGTTCTCTTCTCCGAGGTTTTGGATCGGTGGCCAGGAGCCTCCCCGACAGGTGATCTCAGCTTAGCATTGGGTGTTCATGTGGTGCCTGCAGTTTGCAGCAACACGAGGGCAGTGGCTGGCTCCCCCGGAGTGGGGAGTGAAGTTGGGGGGTGCTCTGAGGGGGCAGAGCCAGGACCACAGAGATGCTCCCTGTGCCTTTATCCTTTTGGGCTTGCTGCTGCTGCTGCTAAGTCGCTTCAGTCGTGTCTGACTCTGTGCGACCCCATAGACGGCAGCCCACCAGGCTCCCCGTCCCCGGGATTCTCTAGGCAAGAACACTGGAGTGGGTTGCCATTTCCTTCTCCAATGCATGAAAGTGAAAAGTGAAAGTGAAGTCGCTCAGTCGTGTCTGACTCTTTGGGCTCTCTAGAAACTCTTAAACCATAAGGGTCAAATAGAGCACCTTTGCCTCTTCACACTTGAGCCAAAATCACCATGGACGGTGACTGCAACCGTGAAATTAAAAGGTGCTTACTCCTTGGTAGAAAAGCTATGACAAGCCTAGACAGTGTGTTAAAAGGCAGAGACATTAGTTGGCTGACAAAGGTCCATATCATCAAAGCTATGGTTTTTCCAGAAGTCATGTACGGATGTGAGAATTGGACCATAAAGAAGGCTGAGCAATGAAGAATTGATGCTTTTGAACTGTGGTGTTGGAGAAAACTCTTGAGAGTCCCTTGGACTGCAAGGAGATCCAACCAGTCCACCCTAAAGGAAATCAGTCCTGAATATTCTTTGGAAGGACTGATGCTGAAGCTGAAACTCCAGTACTTTGGCCACCTGATGCAAAGAACTGACTCCTTGGAAAAGACCCTGATGCTGGGAAAGATGGAAGGTGGGAGGAGAAGGGGACGACAGAGGATGAGATGGTTGGATGACATCACCGACTCAATGGACATGAGTTTGAGTAAGCCTAGGAGTTGGTGATGGACAGGGAAGCCTGGCGTGCTTCCGTCCATGGGATCGCAAAGAGTTGAACACGACTGAGCGACTGAACAAAAACAGTATCTAGCCTGGAGGTCTTTGGTGGGGTCAGCTATCTGGGACCCCCACATCTTAGTTTCCCTTAGGCTCCCAGGGATTATGCTTGCAGCATCCTTAAAGACCCTCTGACCTGTCTCCCCACATTTAACCCAGGCTTATTTAGGACCGGTCTTCCTTGTGGCTCAGCTGGTAAAGAATCTGCCTGAAATCGGGAGACCTGGGTGCGACCCCTAGGTTGGGAAGATTCCTTGGAGAAGGGAAAGGCTATCTACTCCAGTATAGTCCATGGGGTCACAAAGAGTCGGACACGACTGAGAGACTTTCACTTCACTTATTTAGAAACAGGTCTAACTCACGTCCTGCGGTGCCTAGGGTGACAGAGGGTAGGGCTGCAGTGTATGTGTGGGTGAGCCCAGCACGACCAACTGAAGATGAGAACTCCAAACCAGTTCTTCTTTGAATGAAAGACTTTCTTCTAAAGCTGTATGAGACCGATCGTCGGGGTCTTCTTCCTAGCTCTACTCTTCGTAAGCTCTCCTGCCAGATGAATTAGCTGGAGGGCTGAAGAATTCCCAGTGGCCAGAGGGAATTTATGAAGATGAAGACTTGCATTTTAGATCACAAGAATTTTTATTAATATGTTACTATTTTAAGCCACCATACAAATATCCTTTGTATTGATTTCAGTGTGATGTACTGACTGAATAAATATGACAATTTCTGCCAGGGAGCCAAACAGTATTTTTAAACTACTTTAAATTATGTGTTGTTTCCTATGGTTTTTTTTTTTTTTTTAAGTTTAGAGTTGATTATAAAAGCACTTTCAATTTTAAAAAATTCTTCTTTCCAGAGAATACACACATATTTTAAACTATTAATTGTAAAGCTTGTTGTTGTTGTTTAGCCTCTAAGTCATGTCCAACTTTTTGCGACCCCATGGACTGTAGCCTGCCAGGCTCCTCTGTCCATAATGGCATGGATAACTATTTTTTTTAAACTACAAACAAAAATTTAAAAAGGCAAAATGATTTTTTTTTTGCTTATGGATGCCATTATGTTGGATAATACCATTATAATAGAGAAAATTTGAATATATATATAATATAATTGAAATATATTCTTAATCATATTTTTCCCCTGATTCCTGCCTACTTACCTACGTTAGCCTGTTTACAGTATATAACACTGTGTACTTAACCAGGGCCCTGCCAGAAACTTCAGGACCTTAAAAAATTAAGGGAAAACTCCCCCAGAGAGCTGAAGTCTTCCACACATTGTCTGATCAGCTCCTCAAGATAATAAGGTTCATAGATAAGGAAATGGGGATAGAAGGTCATGGGCTTTTCAAGGGTTTTCAGCTGGTTCCCAATAGTTCGCCCCGAGTTCTCTTCTCTCCCTTTCTTCAAAATGGGGAGAGGGATCCCTTATGTTTTAAAGCCATTGGGAATGTAAATGAGATGGTATTTAAAGACTGAGTTCTTGTTTGGAAAGTCACTGAAGAGCTAACAGGAACAGTATAATCATTACTTGTCACTCATGAAATCTCTTGGTTACGGACAGAGATACAAAATTTCCACCTTTTGAGAAGAGGATACCAGCTATCACCCTTGCTTGGTGAAGCAAGAAACCTCAGAAAATTCTGGTGCAGGAGACAAATGGGATGACCCACAGCTTCGGAGCTGGAGGAGCTCAGAATGGGTTCAGAATCACGTAAGTGAATGTTTCAGGAGGCCCTGATCTCAGGGCCTAACCGCCAGCTGGCAGTGTGACCCCTCTGCAGGGTCCCTGCCCGTGGCGGTGAGCTCGGAGGACGGCACAGGGTCTCCGAGGGGCTGACAGCTGGAAAGTCCTCCCTGATTTTGAGCTGAAACCCGAGGGGGGAACGTGGTGCCTTCTCTTCCTGGGGTGCACTGCGGCCTGACGTGTCAGGGTGCCCGTCTCCTTCTCGCAAAGTCCCGGGGGACGGGGCGGGGGTTACCTGAAATTGTAGCCCGGGGAGATGCTGCTCTTCTCGGAAACGCCATCCAGCCGGGTAAAGGAGTATCTGGGGATGCACTTGTCCCAGGCCTTGTCCAGGTCGCACACCCAGCCGATCTTAATGCCAAGGACGCCGCCCTGGATGGACAAGGGGACGGACTGAGCCCTCCGATGGCGGGGTGGGTCCCAGCGGGGTGGGCTGGCGGGGCGTTGTGACGAAACGGACGGGGGATTTCCTGCCATTCTCCAAGTGGAGGGCAGAGGTCGGGAGAAGGAAGAGGGCTTTGTCACGCGTCGCTTAGTAAAGAAGGGCTGTAGCTGAGGGTCACAGCCCCTGAGCCTCTCTGATTCCTGCTTTCAGTGTTTTTTTCTCCCCATGGCGCTGGCTCTTGTCGAGCCCTGCCCTTTAGTTGCAGCATGTGGTCCTCGCTGCCCCACAGCAGGTGGGATCTGAGTTCCCGGAGCAGGGATTGACCTGCTGTCCCGGCATTGCGAGGCGGCCTCTGAACCACCGGACCACCAGGGACGTCCCTGGGTTTTTTCTTTTGGTTATCTTTAGTCCCTTAGTTCCCACGAAGGGAAGTGACCACTGATCCATCTTCCCGTGGTGTGGGTGCTCCTGGGAGATCGGAGGCCTCTGCCTGCACGTGGAGCATGAAGCCAGGAGCAGGGGAGGGGGGCTGGGGATGGGCAGGAGCTAGGGAGGCAGGAGCATGGCGGGCACAGGTCTGGGGTGCCCCCACCCAGGGTGCAGCCACCCTGCAGCTCCTCCCCAGCCCCCAGGACTCCCTCCACCGGCCAAAGGGCCCCCTGGGCCCCCAAGGCAAGAGCGGCTGGCTCCTCACCGTTTGGGCCAGCTTGGCAAAATCCTGCCCCGCGAACTTGACCACGTCGCCCACCCGCAGGATGGGGCAGAAGGGGGCTCTGTCGGGGTGGAAGCGGCAGGTCTTCACATCAGCGGCTGTCAAGTCGGGGAGGAGGTTCCCCCTGGGGAGTGGAGGGGTGTTGAAGCCTGGGTTTCCCTCCAGCGTCAGCCCTCTGGATGCTCGCGGCCCCACCTCTGCCCCGGCGCCTTCCCGATGGCCCACACCGCTGCCCTCCTACATGAGGGTGGGTGGCCTTATCCTCGGCTCCTCTGCTGTGCTCTGCACGTGGACACCCACCCAGGAGGGGCTGAACTGGGGCACCACTGGAGAGGGCTGCCCCAAGGGAAAAGGGACACCCCACCCACACGTGGGCTTGAGGTGGTGAGGAAAGGACCCTGCCTTCTTCGGAGGCATCCCCCGTTCCAGGCCCAGAGTCCGCTGTCCCTGCCCCCACCCCCTACTGCCCAGCAAAGCCCCCATGTGGGTCCTCAGCCCCGGCGCAGGAGGCTGGCGGAGAAGCTGGTCCCAGAGTCCACCCTGGGGAGGTCTCCCCCTGGAGAGCGGGGAAGAAGGGCTGTCCCCTCCCGGGGGTGGGGAGGTGGCTGCAATGGTCTTTGGCTTCAGGAAGGAGCTAGAACGCAACCCTTTGGCCCCTGATGTGAAGCGCTGACTCCTGATGCTGGGAGGGATTGGGGGCAGGAGGAGAAGGGGACGACAGAGGATGGGATGCTGGATGGCATCACCGACTCAATGGACATGAGTTTGGGTGAACTCTGGGAGTTGGTGATGGACAGGGAGGCCTGGCGTGCAGCGGTCCAAGGGGTCGCAGAGGCGGACACGACTGAGCGACTGAACCCAACGGGACTGAGGACTCACTTCTCGAAGTTGAAGAGGGGGAAACGGATGCTGTTCTTGATGAAAATAGTGAAGTTCTCGGCTTCCATCATGACAGGCCTGCGGGTGGGCGAGAGCAGGAGCCCTGAGCTCGGGAGGAAGGAGGCGGAACCAGGAGGAGGGACCACCTACCTCCCTGGGAGCACCTCCTGACGGCCACGTGGCCGTGGTATCTCGGGGTCTGAGGGACAGCGGGGCTGGGGGAGACTCTGTCAAGGGCCCCTTCCCCGCCCCAGGGGAAGACAGGTCCGGGGGGCCCAGAGGCGCGGATTGTGCCCGGGTCCTTACGTCTCCACTGTGTCCACCTCTGCCGGGCACCAGCCCTGGATCTCGCAGGTCCGGAGCTCAGAGCTGTAGTTGACGCAGCGGCCGGTGAGGATCCCTGCGAGGGTGGAGCCGCGATCGCTGGGTGCATGCCCGGCCCTTCACCCCTTCCCCCCTCCCCATCGGGGACGCCCCCCAACACACACAGGGATCCCGCAGGCGGAGGGAAAGGGCAGGCCGGGCCACGGAGGGGGACTGGGGGCCCCGTGCTCCTCAGAGCTCCTCCTTCCTCGCCTCCCCAGCCCTGAACCGGGCGGAACGGAGGGGACGACCTATCCCTCCCGTGTTCCGAGCCCCTTCACGGCGGAGACCCCTTCACAGCGGAGACCCCTTTACGCGGAGACCCCTTCACACGGCGACCCCCTTCACGCGGAGACCCCTTCACGCGAGACCCCTTCACCGCGGAGACCCCTTCACCGCAGAGACCCCTTCACGCGGAGACCCCTTCACCGCAGAGACCCCTTCACGCGGAGACCCCTTCACGCGGAGACCCCTTCACCACGGAGACCCCTTCACCGCGGAGACCCCTTCACCGCGGAGACCCCTTCACGCGGAGACCCCTTCGCCGCAGGCTCTTTCCTGCCTCCGAGCCTTGGCTGCTTCTGCTCCTCTTGCCTAGAATGCCCTTCTCGAAGCCGCCTGCCAAATCCTGCCTGTTCTTCAGGGCCCATCTCAAATGTCCCTGCCTCTAGGAAGCCACTTGGGATACCCACCAGAAACCAGGGCCTCCCCTGGTGGCTCAGCGGTAAAGCATCTGCCTGCGATGCAGGAGCCACAGGAGACCTGGGTTCCATCCCAGGGATGGGAAGATCCCCTGGAAGAGGGCACGGCAGCCCACCCCAGTGTTCTTGCCTAGAGAATCCCAAGGACAGAGGAGCCTGGTGGGCTACAGTTTGTGGGGTTGCAGAGCTGACACGACTGAAGCGACTTAGCACGCACACACCAGGAGCCAATCTCTCTTACCCCCAGCCCCCGCGTCCCACTGTGCGTCCGTGACGGCCCTGCCCACCTTGGGCACACCTGTGTGCACCCCATCCCTGGACTGGGAGCTCTGGGGGCAGCCCCCGCTGGGCTGGCACATGGAGGAATTCCATCAGAGCGGGCAGCAGCCCCTGAGACCCCTGATTCCCACCCTCTCCCCTGGCGGGGATGTGCTGCCCTTGGGGTCCCGCTGACTCCGTGGGGTTGGGAGAGGATGGGGAGGGGGCCGCACTCACCTCCCCCCGGGAAGCGCTGGGGTCCGCACTGGCTGTCCGACACACAGCGGAACTTCTCCTCGCTCTGTGGGGAGACAGGTGCGGGGAGGATCCATTACCCCAGGGGGCAGTGGGGGGGCGCTGGAGGGTGGAGGGGTCCCACGCAGCTCCAGGGGCTGGACCCTGGGCCTTTGCTTGCATCCTCAACCCCACGCCTCCCCCAACCACACTGCCCTGGCCTCACCTCTGGGCAGAAGCCTTGCATCTGGTTTTCCGTGACGATCATCTTGGTGATGATGACAAAGACAGAGGTGCCCTTGGGAGGAGGAGGAGGGAGAGGGAAAATGCAACAGTGCCAATTTGAGAGGTGAGTACAACTGTTATCCCCACTGTATAGATGAGAACTCTGAGGCTGTTATCCCCACTGTACAGATGGGGAGACTGAGGGTTGGACCCAGAGATCTGGCCAAGGTCACGGGGCTAACAAAAGGCAAAGGTGGGGTCCACGCCAAGCTCTTTCCAGACATCCTCCCGACCCTTCTTGCTCCCCCCAGGGTGCTGTCCTTGTTTCAGGACAGGTTGTAGCAGAGCCAGGGAGAAACCTGACTCCATGACACCCAGTGCTGCCTAGCAAAGTGGGAAGGCAGGCCCAAGCCCCCAGCACCTCCCAGCTGCTGGGAAGGGGTCCCCCGGATCCCTGATGCCACCGCATCTGGTCTGGGAATCCCACCGGCGCTCCTTGCCTTGGCCCTTCCTCGCCAACCTACCCAGCATGGGGGCACCCACAGGGTCCTGGGCTGGGCAGAGGGATGTACCTGGGGTGGGGTCACATAGTCAGACACGTCCATGACTCTGTTGGCATAGCGTCCGAAGCCCTTGACCTTGGTCACCACCGAGGACTCGATAGCCGTGTCCCGCACCTGGTACGCCTTCTCGTGCAGGAAAACCCACCTGGTGGGGGTGCGGGGGTGGAGAGCAGCAGAGGAGGGGCCTCAGACAGAGGGCCTCCAGAGGGCACAGGGCACCTGGGCCTTCTTGTGCAGGAAAACCCACCTGGTGGGGGGCACGGGGGTGGAGAGCAACAGAGGAGGGGCGAGGCCCTCAGACAGAGGCAGGGAAAGGCCGCTTCCTGTCCACCTCCAGAGGGCATGGGGCACCTGGGCTGCAGGCCTGCGCCAGCCCAGGGTTGGCTTAGAGTCACGTTCTCCCCCTTTCTGCACTTCCCCCTTACTGCTACTGCTAAGTCACTTCAGTCGTGTCCAACTCTGTGCGACCCAATAGACGGCAGCCCACCAGGCTCCCCCATCCCTGGGATTCTCCAGGCAAGAACCCTGGAGTGGGTTGCCATTTCCTTCTCCAATGCATGAAAGTGAAGTCGCGCAGTCGTGTCCGACTCTTTGCAACCGCATGGACTGCAGCCCACCAGGCTCCCTGGTCCCTGGGATTCTCCAGGCAAGAACACTGGAGTGGGTTGCCATTTCCTTCTCCAATGTATGAAAGTGAAATGTGAAAGGGAAGTCGCTCAGTCGTGTCCGACTCTTTGCGACTAAAGAGCCCTTTTAGACTTCTTTTTCCCCCCTCATTGAACCCCTCCTTGCAATTTTAATACTACAGATGCCATTTGTATACTGTTTGTTGTTTTCTGCCTTTTACATAAAAAGAGTGAGATGTTTGGACTTCCCTGGTGGTCCAGTGGTTAAGCTTCCGCCTGCCAGTGCCGGGGACACGGGTTCAATCCCCAGTCCGGGGAGACCCCACGGCCCTGGGGCGACTGAGCCCAAGTACCACACTACTGCAGCCTGGGTGGTCTGGGGCCTGTCTCTGCACAGAAGACCCAACGACGAGAAGTCCTTGCAGCTCGAGAGCGGCCCCTGCTCTCCGTAGCTAGAGGAAGCCCGTGTGCAGCAGCAAAGACCAAGCGCGGACAAAAAGTAATTAATTTTTTTAAAAAAGCATTTTTAAAAGAGTAAGTTTTTTTTTTTTTTTTTTAAAGTTTTCCAAGAACCAGTTTTCAGCTGTGCTGTCTTTCTCTCTCTGGCGGCTTCCGGAGAGAGGACGCCGAGGGTCACGGGCCTCTGACCCCGGTGCCTCCGACCCCGGTGCCTCCCAGGCTTTGCTAACGGCTGTATCTTAAGAGCTGGCACACGTCAGGGATTCAGCGGACAAGCCAACGCAGGCCCTGGGCGCTGGATGAGAAGGACCGGGGAGGACGGCAGGGACCCGCCAGCTCGCGCCTGGCAGGCGACGGGGTGGCTGGGGAGGGAGGCGGGGCCGCTTATTTCTTGGGTTGTGCTGCCACCCAGTGGACATTTACCGGTACGGTCGACACGGAGTAAGAAACTATGGTCCTTGTCCCCCTGACACTTGAGCCAAAGAACAAGTTTAATAGAGAAGTGAGAAAACACAGACATGAAGGGAAAATACTCAAAGGACACCAAGTAATAATTTAGCAAAGCCCAGGAGCTTCAGTTCCTGCGCAGGGGCTAGAGATAACCCTCTGAGCCCTAATCTTCGAGCTGTCTTGTAGATATGGAAACCCCCCACCAGGTGGAAGAATTTGATTAGGTGGTGAGCAGACTATAGCCGTGACATGAGCTGCAAAAATTTTGAGAACTGGCCTCAAAAAAAAAAAAAAAAAAAAAAATCGAAACAAACCAACCCTGGAACTGAAGATGAACTGAAAGCAATTGAGACGCTGCCGGTCAGACCACTGATGACCAATCTGAAGATGACAGTCAGAGCTGACGGCGCTGTTTCTGCGTGCAGCTTTGCCCCCTTCAGCCGATAAAAGCTGAAGCTCCCTGATTGTCGAGGTGGGGGTGGTGGTGTGGGGAGTCTGCCTTTGGAGAGCATCTGGCATCCCCCCAAAAGCAAACTTTCCCTTCCACTGACCTGGCCTCTTTACCAGCTTCGGAGAGGCAAGCAGTTGAGCCTGCTGTCAGTCACGCGGCTCCCCCTCACAGAGTCAGGGCAGACAGGGACCACGTTGGTCAGGGAGGATGTCCTGGGCTTCTTCCCTTCCTGCCTCCCTCACGGGCCTCCCAGCCTTCTCCAGCAGCAAGGAGGGGCTGCCCCGGTCCCTTGCTTTCCCCTGAGTTTCGGGGAGGTACCCGCCTTTTCACGGGAAGTCAACGCCCTGCCCTCGGGCCTCAGGCCACTCTCAGCCTCAAGGCCACTCGTGAAAGTTCCATCTGCTCCTGACGGCACGTGGGGAGGCGTCTTCACTGTTCCTGCTGTGCAGATGATAGAACCTCCTCCAACATGTTTGCAAAACACTGCATGTGCCCTGCTCTGGAGACACAGTGTGACCCCTCAGGGAATCTAGGGGCGCACATGGGGAATATGGTGTTGGGGTCTGATGCTCACCAGGGCGATGGCCGGTGGGGGAACCCTGTGAGATGAAGACGGGCAGGAGGAACGGAAGCCGTGGAGCAGGGAAGACAAGGCTGGGCGGGGGAGGCTGAGGGCTGGGAGGCGGCTGCAGCCTGAGCCAAGGGGCTTAGAAGCAGGGGCTGGGACTGCAAGCCTGGGAGCTTTCTAACCTCTGGGGTCCCCTGATGTTGGGAGATGCAGAGGGGAGCAACTCATGGGTCATGCTGGGGTTGTAGTCACTCGTGGGGCCCTACCTATGGGACTGAACTTTACAAGCGGCTCCTCGTTCAGTTTTCAGTGAGAGGGTTTGCAGTCATCCCCTAGTGGGGCTTCCCTAGGGCCCCCGAATTCTTTTTAAAAAAAGATATTAATTATTTGGCTGCATAGGGTCTCAGTTGGGTTTCCCGGGTGGCTCAGGGGGTAAAGAATCCGCCTGCAATGCAGGAGACGTAGGTTCGATCTCTGGGTCGGGAAGATCCCCTGGAAGAGGGCATGGCAACCCACTCCAGTATTCTTGTCTGGAGAATCCCGTGGGCAGAGGAGCCTGGCGGGCTACAGTCCGCAGGGTTGCAAAGAGTCGGACACGACCGAAGCGACTGAGCACGCACGCACGCAGGGCCCCAGTTGCAGCACACGGGGTTCTGGCTGTGGTGTTCCACCGCAGCTGCCTCAAGACACCTGGGATATTAGTTCCTTGACCAGGGATCGAACCAGTGAACCAGGGTCCTCTGCATTCGAAGGCAGGTTCTTAACCACTGGACCGCCAGGGAAGTTGCCGGCGCCCGAGTTCTGAACGCTGTCTTGAGCGGGAGGGAAAGGGTGGTGACCACCAGCGCTGGCTGAGGGCGCCTCACCTACCTTGCTGTTCCTGCCTTGTTCCGGGCAGCGCCCTGAGTAACGAGCCATTAAGAGTTCTCTGTGTGCTTCTGAACCGCTCCCTGGAACACCATGCCTCTGTGGAAGTCTGCAGCGGGGTGAGCTTTACTTCCCTCTCCCTGCCTTCTGTGTTTTGAACTGGGAGGGGTATCATCGAGGTCTCGGGAGAGAAGGCGGCTCATGGAGACGTCCCACCTGCCATCTCCTATCCCAGCAGAAGGGAAGGGAATGATTATGGAAAACAGGGACGTCATCCAGAAGAGCGGGGACGTCGTCCAGAAGAGCTTTATCAGTGGGCTGCGGCCCTTGGAGCCAAGGTAGGGAGGGAGGTCCGACAGAGCACCTCTGCGGCTGTGGTGCCCTCGCCCAGGTTGGGGCCATGGTGGCCACACACCCCCTGGACCCTCCGTGTGCCTGGCCGAGGAACGGACACGCCTCTGTGTGTCCAGCAGTGAGATGACCGGCCTCTCCTGTCCTTCAAGTCTGGGAACCTTTGGGTGAGAAGTGGGGTTCAGATGGCCACCATCACCGCAGGATCAGCACGGCATGCTCAGGAGGCAGGAGTCCTTACTCACCACCCAAGGAGACTGCTGTGGTATCATCCTCACGCTACACACGGAGGAGCCCAGGCCCGGGGCGGGACACGGAGGAGCCCAGGCCCGGGGCGGGGCACCGACTCGCCGAGCTGCGCGCATGCTCTGACCATGGATCACCCCTGCGGGGTCCCCTGGCAGGGTCCCGCCCCCCCGGGCCCTGGTCCTTGTCCTGCTGGCCTCGCCCCATCACCCGGGAGAGTGGCCCCCGGCTCAGGGACGTCTCAGGAGGAAGAGCCCAGGGCCCAAGGGACGACTGTCCGGCCTCTCTCCTCCTCCTCCTCCTGCCTCACGGCTCCTTTCTGTGCCCAGGCAGGGTTCCCCCTCCGAGTTGAATAACAAGCGGAAGCATTCCAGTGCCCCCTTGGGGCATGCAGGCAGCTGGAGAAGGGGGGGGCGGGGGGGTGGTGTTCATTTCCGGAACAGAGGGGCCGAGTCTGTCTCCAGAGGCCAGGGCTGAGGAGACGGGATGGCACTGAGCCTCCAGTTCTTGGCACTGACTCTGCTGCTCTGACTTCTTTCCTCGCGTTCCTGGTTCATTATTTATAGAGCGGGAGGTGGGCGGCAGCTCCCTGGCAGGTGGGATGTGCAGGTTGGAAGTCCGGGCAGTGTCCTGTCCTGTCCACCTCCCGGGAGTCAGGGAGGAGATCGGGAGGGTATGAGGGGGGGTGTGTGTGTGTGTGTGTGCGCGCGTGCGCGTGCGCACGCATGCCTGCAGGCATCAGACGGATCTCTCAGGAAGGTGTGAGCTGGGCCGAGGGAAAGAGGGGCACGCTGGGAGCCTGAGAAATGGCAACAGTCACCAGCTTCCCGAGTCGCCCAGCCCAGGCACTGCCATGTGTCACCTCCTCCCTTCAGAACCCTCAGAGGTGGCATCGTCCAGATACGGGGGCTGAGACGTGGAGACGGAAACTGACCTGTCTGAACCCCACTCCTGTTGGGGTCAGAGCCAGGCTTCTGACCAGGTCTCCCTATCTGGGGAGATGGGTACGGGGCAGGCAGAAAGCAAGCCATGGGATCCCACGCCCCTCTCTGTAAACTGGATCAATCCCCACCGACCCCATGCGCCCTGTTAATGGCTTTACATGATGGACGTCTTTGGAAGCTTTGACCTGAGGCTGAAGGTCATGAACCAAAGTGGGAGGCCGTGCAGATGGGGGTCTTGGAGTGGGAGAGCCAGTGCAGGGCTGCGATGGGCTGGGGGCGCCTGCAACCCCAACAGGCCCTTCCCGGGGTGGAAGGGGCACCCCAGAGGCGGGAGGCCCTCACCCCTGCTTTCCAGGCTGTGGGCTTCCTGCAGGAAGGCCCCGGGAACCAACCCCAGGCCGGGCACTGGCTGGTGCGTCTGGGCACTCAAGCCTCAGGGATTGTCTCCTTCCTCCTTAGGTGCCCGCGGGATCCAGACAAGGGGTCGGCTTTTAGGAAGTCCTCCCCCCTCCCCACCACTGCAGAGGAGACTGCGTATTACCAGCTGGGCCCAGAAAAGGCACGAGAAAGGCCCAGTAGTCCTCACGGAGACACCTCCGTGCACCTGGGGCGGGTCAGGAAGCCAGGGATGGACGGGCGGGAGCCACAGGCAAGCAGCTGAGGCTCAGGCCAGTATGTGTGTGTGTGCATGGGTGTGTGTGGAGTCCATCAGGCGATCAGGCGGTGTATTGCTGTACGTACATAAGAGGAGTAGTTGGCTCCTGTCGCTCATGCCCTAGGTAAAGCTGTGCATCTGGTCTACCTGGCAGGGCTAATATGGAAGCGATTCAAGTCAAGCATTAACCTCAAAGCACTAAAAATCCTTTCAAATCCTCCTGAGTCGGAGCCACGGTCACCTTTCTTTGCATGACTGCCTGGCCTTTTAACGGTTTCTCCTGCGTCCACTTCTGCCCACGCCAATCCCTGGGGTGTCAGCCAGGGCTTCCCACCTATCCCCCTACACACACACAGACACACACACACACAGAGGTTGAAACGCACCAGGAGCTTCCATCACGGTCCATCACTCCTCTGCAGCAGTGAAGGATCGGAGGTCCAGCCTCCGCCTGTGGCTGCAGCCCCGTCCTCCACCATCCTCTGCTTGGCTCCCTCTGCTCCAGCCACCAAGACCCCTTCTCGTCCCGCATTCACCAGGCTCTTCCACCTGGCAGAGCCGGCCTTCTCTGTCTTGAACCCCCTTCCTCCTCTTCTTGCACCTGGTGGCTCTGACTCATCCTTCAGCTGTTGGCTTCAAAGTCTCATCTCCAGAAAGCCTTCCCTTACTTCCCCGGCCGGGTCAAAGGCAAACCCCTCGGTACCCGCGACCCTCGGGGCGCTGGGCGCCCCTTCTTCAACCCCGAGACACAGCTGCCATTTTACATCTGCTCGTGGAGACGGTCTGATTAGCATCCATCTCTGGCAGGGTCAGCTCCATCGGGGTGAGGACCCGTTGTGCTTGGGCCCACTGTTCCCGTCTCTGTGTCAGGAGAACACACTCGATACACTCCTGCTACCTTCCTGACCACGGACGGGCGTCCGGGCTCAGGTGCACAGAGATGCGGCTGAGACCAGGGGCTGGGCTGAAGAGAGCGCTGATGGAACTGCCAGGCGCTGCTCCATGGGGAGCTGTCAGACTGGGAGACGGATGGGGCTGGATGTCAAGACGCCAAAGTGCCTCTCCCACCCGCCCAGCAGGCCGGCTGCAGCACTGAGAACGGGGCGCTGGACTGGATCAGGGAGGGGGAGAGACAAGGGCAGTGGGGGGCGGGGGCGATGGAGCCCGCTGGGTCTCGCCTCCATCAGCCTCCGGCCTGGAGCCCACAGAGCCAGGCCAGGCTGGAAGGTGCTGAAGTAGCTCTGTGCTCACCTGGACCAATAGACCATTCAGCGGCAACGAACCACAGCCGTGCACACACAGGCAAACGTGGAGCCTTAAGAACCAACTTTAAGCCAGGCACTGGAGATGCCGACGGAGAGCACATGCAAACATCCTATCTCGTGAAACCCCAGTGTGGGAACAGAACTTCATTTAAAGCCATTTAATCTCATCCCAAAGCTTGAATCCCTCCTCTCATGTCTCCGCGAGGAGATTGCATGTGCAGCCTCGTCTACACACCACATGAATGAAACCCACTGGTTCTCAGCACACGTGTGGAGCTGCTAAAAATTTCCTTCATCCACGGCCACCCGTCTTTCCACGCACTACTCCTGCCTGGCAGGCCAGCAGGTCCACTCCCGCAGCCCCAGCCCACACGCACACGGGTCTCCTTTGACCTCCCGGCACAAACTCCGGACGGTCATCGGTGGCTTTCTGTCTCCCACACACAGACCCGTTGTCTCAAGGAACAGCACGAGGCTAGAGACCCGCATGCCAGGAAAAAAGAAACAGACCTCCGAGGTTTCTGTCCTGCTTTCCTGATTTGAACGTCTACTAGAAGGACAGAACCTGTGTTTCCCCCTGGCCATTGTCTGTTTCATGAACCTTTGTGTGTACTTTGTATGTACACATGTATACGTGTGTGTACGTGTGTGCATTGTGCATCTGCAAGAGGTGGGGGCCAAGAGCGGGTGTTCGGACTTCCCTGGCTCCTAAGTAACTCCCAGAATGGATTCTGGGGCATGAAGTCAGGCGGACGGCATTGATGCTCTCTGACAAAGGGGAGTATTTCTGGTCCTTGAGGGGGGCAGTCCCCTATGTCATCCTCAGGAAAGCCTCCTTTCTCTGCAGTATATCTTCCCTGGAAGGGTGTTTGCACTCGTTTCTGCCTGCCGCCCGTCCCCCCACAGGTGCAGGGTCCCCCACTCTAACGCCCTCCCTCCCCGTCCTGTGCTCAGAGAACGAGGGCTCCCCTTCGACATTCTCACAGCATCTTGCCCAGCCCGCCCCTTCTCTGCGCCCTCTCCGCCATCCACCTGGTCAACCTGTCGCGGACTCCCTTGTCTCATCGCCTTCCCCTCCCTTCCCCTGGCTCCCTCATCTTTCTGAGACCCCTGAAGAGTTGATTGAAGGCAATGGGAAGATGTGTGTGTGTGTGTGTGGGGGTCTGTTCTCTGGCTGGGGCTGGGGCTGGGGGAGAGGAGAGAGGGAAGGGGAGATGGTGGAAGGGCAAGAGCGCCCCTCCTCGGGGTGATGGCCACGGTCCAACTTGGGAGGGTTTAGTGGGAAAAGAACTCCCCGAGGATGACAGTGGAGGACAGTGCCTGGGACAGGTCCCCACAGATGAGGCTGCTGCCCCCCAAAGGGGAGACACTTAGGCAGCTGGGCAGCAACACTGAGGGGAGGCAGGGGAGGATGGGACCCGGGAGCGGCCCTCGGGGTCACTAGGATCTCAGGTTTCTAGGTCCTGGGGGCCAGAGACTCACCCCACGAAGTAGGAGATGATGAGAAGCTGAACCGCTCGGTTGATGATCCCAATGGTCCAGCTCTTCACGACCACCGACTTGGTGGTCTCGTAGGTGAAGAAATCTGAGATGCAGTTCATGCTGAGAGAATGACCCCTCAGGAGAGACCCGATGGTGGACTCAGGAGGGAGGGGTCATCCAGATGGAGGCTGGGAGGGGGGGCGGCTTAGAGGGGGCTTGAGGAGCCTGTTCCTTTAAGTCAGGCAACCCTAGCTCGGGGCTCAGCTTCTCTCTGCTCTCCACCCTGTGGGCTGCAAAGAGTCCAAGGCCAGGGTGGGGGACCCCCTTTTTGTTGGTCTCCACCCCACTCCCCTATGATGTCACGGCAGGGGTGGGGTCTCCAATCCCAGGCTCCTGATTGCCTGGGATGCAGCTGGCCGGGGCCCTCTGGGACTTATGCTTTATCTGCACTCTGTCTACCGCTTCGGTTCTGTTCTCTTGTGCTGCGTCTCCATCCCAGCTCACCAGCTGCTCCACGCTCTCCTGAAAGCCCCTTGCAATACCCCACCCCACCCACCTAGCAGCCTGCTTGAGCTGAGTTTATTCCTGTCTTCCTATAGCGCTCAATTCTACAGACACTCCGCTCTTTTCAAGAGCTGCTATCGGGACAGCGTGGGTGGGGGGAGGGGTGGTCTCCTGAACCTTTCTCCTGGTCTCAGGGGAGAGGGTAACTAAAGAGTCACTTAGTTTCTATTTCCTATTCATCCTGGCAGTGGCTGAAGTTCTACTTCCAGCACTGCATTATAACACTGGGTGTTTTTTGGGGGGAGGGTTGTTTTTCTGTCAGTGTATTTATCTGAATCATCTGTTTGATTACATGCTCCTGGAAGCTTGGAGCTGTTTCCATCTTGCTTGCTAGTTTCCTCAAATCCTACCACTGTGTCGGAGCTCAATGCATATTTATTGAATCTAGTTGAATTTATGTTGCTAGAGAGTGTGGGAACAGCCATCACCCAGAGGGTAAAGCCATGAGTTCTGGGAACAACGGTGCGTTTACTTTGTCTCTTGTCCCAGGATCAAAGCTACTGGTTAACCACAGGTCAGGCTGTCAGAGAAATGTTCAAGTTTCAACATTCTGCCCTAATGTCTCCATGCACGACACATATCGTCAGTCATTCTGAAATACAGAGTCACGGTGAGGATGACAGAGGAGAGCTAGACCGTGGTAGATCTGTCTTCAACTCTGTCGCCAACTGAGACCCCAGGGCTCCTCCCCTAAGGGCCTCAGCTTTCCCCATCTGCAAAATGAGGTTGGAGCGTAGAAACCCAGACATCTCTCCCAAGTCCGGCCGCCTCTGATTTTGCAAGATGCACCTCAGGACTCTAGAAGGTGGGGGTGTGGGGGTGGCTGGCTTCCGCAGTCCCAGGGTGATAGGCTTTCAAAGCAGTTGTGGCTCCGTGATTAACCTGACACCAGCGCTTGAACTTGGCATGGCCGCTGGCCAGCCCCTTCCAGGCAATTCACAACTTGTAGGGGCTGCTGGAAGTTTCGGGGGTGCAGCGAGCTCATTTGCAAAAGGACCCAGTCCTCTCTGGACAGGAGAGGGTGGTGCCGTCACAGCGACATCAACGCCTGCATTCTCCTGGAAGCCAGTGGGAGGGGGCACTTCTCTGCACAACTCTTCCAATCTTTTCCTTCTTGGGTCAGACTCCTTTCGGCTTTACAGAAACCACTATTGTACAGGAGATACACGCCCTCATTGCAAGAGCCACGCGCTTCGGGACCCAGTCTGATAAAAACACTACGCAAATTCTCTTCTAAAAAGCCTAGGCGTCTTTAGCGTTTAAGGGGCCCCCGATTTCCGGGCCCGAGGGTCGGGGGCAGCGCGGGCGGGCGGGCGGAGCCGGGGTCAGCGGCCGCGCGGGCGGGAGGGGCCGGGTACGCCCCGCGGGGCCTCCGGCGCTGCCGGCGCTCTAGCCGGGCGCCTCGCGGGCGGCGCCTCTCTAGCCGGCAGCCGTCTCTGTGGCCAGCGCTTCCGGTGGCGGGACGCGGGGCCGCGCACGCGGGAAGAGCCTGCTCAGCGCCCCTGCCCGGCCCCCGCCCGCGCCGTCCCCCCGCCCCGGCGCGCCTACCGCCCGGGCGCCGGCGGCCGCGAGGCTCCGGCACGAGGAGGTGGGTGGTCGCCGGCCGCGTGCAGGGCGCGGGCCCGGCTCCCCCGCGGGGTGCGCGCGGTGGGCCGGCCCGCGTTGGAGGCGGGCGGCCGCGGGCGAGTCCATTTTGGGGGGCGGGGGGAGCTGTGGCTCTGGGGGCGCTGGGGGGTCTGGGGGGGGCGCCCTGCGCGCTGAGTCGGCCGGGCCCGGGGGGCTGCGCTGTTCGGTGCCGCGGCGCCCGGTGCAGCGCCCAGGTCGGGTGTCGGGTTGTGGGTGGGGGGTTGTGTCAGCACTTCTTGGGGCAGGCCTGGCACCCCAGGAATGGGCCCGGCACCCCCCAGGAATGGGCCCGGCACCCCAGGACTGGGCCCGGGCCCCCGGGCGGAGGAGATAGGACGCATGCCCGGTGCAGCGGGCCCATCCGGGGGCACCGTGAGCGTCTGTCCTTCCTATCCACCTCTCTCTCTCTCTCTCGAATCCAGATCCCCAGCGCGCCCTCCGTCTGCGCGCCCACCCAGGAGTTTCGGGGGTACCAACAGGGCTAGGTCAGCATGGCAGAAACCCTGGAGTTCAACGACGTGTATCAGGAGGTGAAGGGCTCCATGGTGAGAAGGGCCCCGCGGAGGGAGGGGAGTGGACCTGCAGGGCCACTGATCATGCCCATGCTCTGCATGGGCATGCTGGTTTGGAAAAGGGCTCAGAGTACCCGTGTGTGCTTAGGGTTCCCCCCAACTGAGAAGCGGTGCCCAGGGAAAGGACCAGAATCAGGTCCGCTTGAGGGCCTCACAGCTGCTATACCCAGTCCCGGAGCCTGGAAAGTGAGACCCTGCAAGGGTTGTGGATGCCTGAGCCAGGATTAGAGCCCAAGGGTCCTAGCGGGCTTGTCTCCCTTTACCAGCCCTCAGGGCTCCTCACGGCTGCTGCTGCTCCAGTCTGTGGATGTCAGGCGGGCCCAGATGGGGCGCCAGGTGGGACTGACCCTGGTCTGCTGCTCTGTGGCGTCCCCACACATTTGGGCCTGTTTACCCCACAGAATGATGGTCGGCTGAGGCTGAGCCGCCAGGGCATCATCTTTAAGAACAGTAAGACGGGCAAGGTGGACAACATCCAGGCCGGGGAGCTGACCGAAGGCATCTGGCGCCGGGTGGCTCTGGGCCACGGGCTTAAACTGCTCACGAAGAACGGACATGTCTATAAGTATGACGGCTTCCGGGAATCGGTGAGACACCCTGTTGCCATCGCCCCCTCTTGACTGCCATCACCTCCTCTTGACTATGTATCTCCTTTAGTTTTAATCCTCTAGACAGACAGTTACCCCTTCTTCTGGTAACTGTGCGATCGCTGGTTTGGGCTCCTTACAGCAGCACCAGTGAAGCTGTTAAGCAATCAACGTTCAGTTTTGGGTCAGTCTCAGGAGTTTCTGGAGAAGGCAATGGCACCCCACTCCAGTACTCTTGCCTGGAAAATCCCATGGACGGAGGAGCCTGGTAGGCTGCAGTCCATGGGGTCTCTAAGAGTCGGACACGACTGAGCGACTTCACTTTCACTTTCATGCATTGGGGGAGGAAATGGCAGCCCACTCCAGTGTTCTTGCCTGGAGAATCCCAGGGATGGCGGGGCCTGGTGGGCTGCCGTCTATGGGGTCCCACAGAGTCGGACACGACTGAAACGACTTAGCAGCAGCAGGAGTTTCTTTGTGCCCTGACTCCAGAAGTTTTTCTACTGTTTTGATTTTGTTTTTTTTTGGTGTCTTCTGCTTGTTGTCTTTATCCAGGTTCTGGGTCTTACCTGATGCTTTAGTTTGGGTTTTGTTTTTCCATTGTGACCTGCGTGCATTCAAGACTTTACTTCATTTTCGTTTCCATTTTCGGTAAAGCAATACCTATACAAACTCAGAAAAAACATTGTGAGACCCCTGACTGGGAATGTCAGCCCCTTACTTTATTCCTCCCCCAGGCTGAGAAATAACCTTTTCCCAGTCTTTTAAACAGTTTTATAGCTGTGACTCTTAAGTCACCAAGGATTTCTGATACAAGGTATACTGGGACAGCTTCTCAGAAACAGATAATCCCAGAACATTCAAGTTTGTGTTCAGGCCATCAGGAGTTTACTGGGCTGGTTCTCTTTCCTCTCCCTACAGGAGTTTGAGAAACTCTCTGATTTCTTCAAAACTCACTATCGCCTGGAGCTAATGGAGAAGGACCTGTGTGTGAAGGGCTGGAACTGGGGAACCGTGAAGTTTGGTGGTGAGTCCTGCGGGAGATTGAGGTTTCGGGGGAGGAGGAAAGATGAAAGATTTCCCCCTTTAACTTGTCTTGCTCTCTCTCTGCTACTGCCTCTGATCTCTTGTCCATTTGTAAACGATCGTGTGTTTATCGAGGACCAACGGTGTATTAGGGGGTCTGGGATAAACAGACAGCCCCTGGGCCCTCTCCACAGGGAGCCTGCGGTCTGGTGGGAGCGCAGTTTATGCTGAGCCAGGGGAAGGGCCTGTGGATGGATCGTCCGCCTTTTCCCCACAGGGCAGCTGCTTTCCTTCGACATTGGCGACCAGCCGGTCTTCGAGATCCCTCTCAGCAATGTGTCCCAGTGCACCACCGGCAAGAACGAGGTGACGCTGGAATTCCACCAGAACGATGACGCAGAGGTCTCCCTCATGGAGGTGCGCTTCTACGTGCCGCCCACCCAGGAGGACGGCGTGGACCCCGTCGAGGTGAGGCTTTCCGCGGTGCTGAGCGGGCCCTGGATAGCCCCGCGGCTGGCTCCCAGCGGCTCGATGACCCGCGTGTGCTTCGTCAGGCCTTCGCCCAGAACGTGCTGTCAAAGGCGGACGTGATCCAGGCCACCGGAGACGCCATCTGCATCTTCCGGGAGCTGCAGTGTCTGACGCCCCGAGGCCGCTACGACATCCGCATCTACCCCACCTTCCTGCACCTGCACGGCAAGACCTTCGACTACAAGATCCCCTACACCACGGTGCTGCGGCTCTTCCTGCTGCCCCACAAGGACCAGCGCCAGATGTTCTTTGTGGTAAGCTGGAACCCCTGGGGCCCGCCAGGTCTTTGGGAGGAAGATGTCACCCGTGTCTGTCTAGTTCATCCGCTGGTCCTCCAAGCCCTGGCTGGCGCTGAACCCGGTCGGTCCTTCCCCCGCAGATCAGCCTGGACCCCCCCATCAAGCAGGGTCAGACTCGCTACCACTTCCTCATCCTGCTCTTCTCCAAGGACGAGGACATCTCCCTGACGCTCAACATGAACGAGTGAGTGAGGCTGTCCCTGGCCTGGGCAGGGGGCGGGTGGACGGGCGGAAGGCCGCAGCGCCCCCGCCCGCCTCTTGCTGTCCTCAGGGAGGAGGTGGAGAAGCGCTTTGAGGGGCGGCTCACCAAGAACATGTCGGGATCCCTCTATGAGATGGTCAGCCGGGTCATGAAAGCGCTGGTGAACCGCAAGATCACGGTCCCGGGCAACTTCCAAGGGTGAGCACACCGGCCTGGGCCGCTGCCTGCTGTGGGAGGCGGGGGGTGCACTAACCCCTGCTGGGAACGCCACCCCGCGGGGCCCTGGGTGGGCGGTCGCTGGAGGGGGCAGCCCCTTGAGGCTTACACACCGGGGGACCTGGGGCACGCCGTGTGCCTGCTGCCCAGGCGGCACTGACCGTGCCACCTCCCCAGGCACTCGGGGGCCCAGTGCATCACCTGCTCCTACAAGGCCAGCTCAGGGCTGCTGTACCCCCTGGAGCGGGGCTTCATCTACGTCCACAAGCCGCCCGTGCACATCCGCTTCGACGAGATCTCCTTTGTCAACTTCGCCCGCGGGACCACCACCACGCGTTCCTTTGACTTTGAAATTGAGACCAAGCAGGGCACCCAGTATACCTTCAGCAGCATTGAGAGGTGAGCGCCTCTGCCCAGCCCTCCTGGGCACCCTGGCCCTGACCCAGCCTCCTCCACTGGGCGGCCCGGCCTCTCCAGGCCGGTGACTCTTCTCTGACACGTCAAGCCTTGAGCAGAGTTTCTCTTCTGCTGCCTGGAATTTGGCCTTCTCCCTTGGGGTGCTTAGCCTTTGGCAGCCGCTGCATTGCTTGCTTTCTGTACTTAAAAAAATCCGAGTGCCGTGTGTGTTTGGTACTAGCCCTCCTCCTCTTCCCGCACAATGGAAATGCTATCTCCCTCTTTCCTTGAATGATCTCTGTGCCCGAGGACAGCAGCTGCTCACTGAATGCCGGCTGGGGGCTGCATGTTTCACAGACACGTTCACAGTCAACCTTCAGAGCAGCCTGAGAAGGCTGGGCTGCTGCTGTTGCTAAGTCACTTCAGTCGTGTCCGACTCTCATCGACCGCATGGACTGCAGCCCACCAGGCTTCTCTGCCCATAGGATTCTCCAGGCAAGAGTACTGGAGTGGGGTGCCATTGCCTTCTCCAGAAGGCTGGGTTACAGACTAGCAAAATGCCCAGCCCGCCTCCCCACTGCTTGAGCATGTTGGTGGACAGGCACACACTCCTTTCTGCCTTTTATTCCTCTGAAATCTGAAGATCCTGTAAGTTTTCTTCAAGACCAGCGCCTGACTCTTCTCTGCCTGTTGTTCGCCAGGGGTCTCTGAGATCCTGGGCGTGATCGAGCTGTCATGCGGCCCCTGGGGGGTGTCAGGACAGCCCGCAGCCCAGCCCGTGTTGGACCTGCCCATTGGGTAACGGGCCCCTTTCCTCTCAGGGAGGAGTACGGCAAGCTGTTCGACTTCGTCAACGCCAAGAAGCTCAACATCAAAAACCGAGGGCTGAAAGAGGTATCTGGGCGTGCTTGGGAGGAGCCTCGCCTGCTCTCTCTGTCGGGGAAGGGGCTGGGGTTGGTGCGGCTTCTTTTTCACTCTTTCTTCTCTTCTCGCCCTTGTAGAAAAAAGAGGTGCGTGAGACCCTCTCCCCTCCGGGTACAGGTTTCCTGGCATGACCTTAGAGCAGGCTCCGCAGCCCCCCAGGGGCCCCCCGGGGGCCGGGCGCGGGAGGGGCTTGGACTAACCGGGTCGCCAGGGAGTCGGGCAGACGCTCTGCGCCGAGCTGTGTGTGGACATGCGGTCCTGGGGCTCCAGGCGTGGTTGCTCCCAGCTGCTCACAGGCATGGGGACAGCTTCCGCGGGTGCGGGGTGGGGGGCTGGCCCTGAGCCCCATGCCCGCCCTGCAGGGCATGAACCCCAGCTACGACGAATACGCTGACTCGGACGAAGACCAGCACGACGCCTACCTGGAACGGATGAAGGAGGAGGGCAAGATCCGCGAGGAGAACGCCAACGACAGCAGCGATGAATCGGGAGAGGAGACCGGTGGGCTGGGCGGCCTGGCGGGGAGCGGGGTGGGGTCTTCTGGGGGCGGAGCTCACGCGGCCTGTGCTCTTTTTCAGATGAGTCCTTCAACCCGGGTGAAGAGGAGGAGGATGTGGCAGAGGAGTGAGTCGTGGGTCTACCCGGCGGGGTGAGGGTGGCCCGTAAGCTTCAGGAACCGGAATACCTCTGGGCGTTCCCAAGTCCCGGAGTTACCTACTGACCGAGGGTAGAAAAGTGACTGCTGCTGAAGTGATACAGGGACATGTTTTAAGGTTGTTAAGATGCTTTGTAAGTGCGAAGCGCCTCCTGAAACCAGAAAAGGACAGTGGAGAGAACGGTGGTAGGGGCAGAGCTTGCCTGCTTCCCAGCTGCGGTCCTCAGGTCAGGCGGTGCATGCATCTCTGTCTTCCCCTATGAGATGGTAGTGTCCATCACGACTTTTTAAAAAAAAATTATTTTTGGCTGGGCTGGGTGTTAGTTGCTGGTTGCAGGCTTTCTCTGGTTGCGGCGAGCAGGGGCTGCTCTCTGCTTTCGGGGTGCGGGCTTTTCACTGCAGTGGCCTGTCTTGTTTTGGAGCAGGGGCTCTAGGGTGCGAGGGGCTTCAGGAATTGTGACTCATGGGGCTTAGCTGCTCTGCAGTGTGTTGGAATCTTCCCAGAGCAGGGATCAAACCCGTGTCCCACCGGGAAGTTCTCTATGGAGACTTCTTGATTGCCGATGTCAGAAATATGACTCAAACTGACTTTCGCGTAAGAGTGAGTTTTATTAGGTCATGGAACCAGAGAGCCTGGTGATAGGATTGGGCTCAGGCACCTGAATCCAGAGGCTTCCCTGGTGGCTCAGACAGTGAAGAATCCGCCTGCAATGCGGGAGATACGGGCTCCATCCCTGGGTGGGGACGATTTCCTGGAGAAGGGGATGGCAACCCACTCCAGTATCCTTGCCTGGAAAAATCCCATGGACAGAGGAGCCACAACTTAGCGACTAAACCACCACCACCACGACTGAATCCAGGTGCTCAAAAGTTGAGCGGAATATTAATTGTTACTTCTGATTTCCTTTTTTTTTAGATAGGTGCATGCATTGCTAAATGACCCTGAGCAGCATGGGGTAGGCTCAGTCCTACAATTTAACACTCAGAAGCGCTGCTTTTTTCAGAGCAGTGGTGAATAGTGTGGTTGCCTCCCCTTCCTGAGTCTGCGTTCTGAGATGTGCTCTGATGGGCCGGAATTAAGCCATGGACCCCCCCCCCCCACCCCGCTTAGAGCCTGTGGTTGGGGTGCGCTCCCCCTGAATGGGGCTGGGTGGTTCCCAACAGGAAATTGGAGTTCTCTTGTTCCAAAAGAATTAAAGGTTGGGCAGCAAAAAGAAAAAAAGGAAACTCTGCTGGAGTGCACTAGCTCTGCTTGCTGCACACTTGGGAGGGTCGGTGAGCAGTCGCTTGCGACAGTGCCTTGGAAAGGGCTCCTCACCGTGGTGCGGGCGTAAGGGCTCCACCTTCTGAGGGGCTGGGCGCGTGGATGGAGGGGACTGCTTAGGGGTACCGGGTTGGACTGAAGGTGGTCCCCCCACTTTTTACATGGTAGCTGATTATCTCTTCAACAGAGAAGACTGCAGGGTTAAAACAGTTAGCTCAGAGGAAGCGGTGAAGTGGACCTGGGGCATTTTCTGGGCAAGATGAGACCGTGGCTTCGTCTCCAGGGGCGTGGGGTCTAGGTTAGGCCGTGACCCAAGAAAGCCGCAGAGGCCCCCCCTGCGTCATTTGCGTCTTGCTGATGGATTTGACGAGGAAGCCGCTGCCACGGCTGGGTGGGGACCGGGTGGTTGAAGGCACGTCAGCAAGAGGAGGATGCGCGCCGCAGCCCTGCTCCGTCTCTGCTCCCTGGGCGGGGGTCTTGGGGCTCGCTGTCCTCCCGTCCTAAGCTGGTGGGTGGCTCTCCCCTCTCTCTGAGCCCTGCTGTCCTCGACAGGTTTGACAGCAACGCCTCCGCTAGCTCCTCCAGTAACGAGGGTGACAGCGACCGGGAAGAGAAGAAACGGAAGCAGCTTAAAAAGGCCAAGATGGCCAAGGACCGCAAGAGCCGCAAGAAGCCCCTGGAGGTGCAGACTGTGCTGGGCGGTGGGGGGTGGCCGTCCTCTTTCAGTCTTTCTGCAGTTCCCCCCACCCCGGTAAGGCCTGCGGACTGGTGCTGGCCTTGAGGAGGAGCCTGGAGAATTTTCAGTCTGGCCCTTGAGACAGTTAGCTTCTGGGAGATCCAAATTGGGAGTAGGCTTCTGTCCTGGAGCCCAAGGAGAGGGTTCCATGTGAGCTTAGGCTGGGGTGCAGAGCGGTGGAGGTCATGGTCTCCATCCCTGGGGGCTCTCCGTCTAGCCTGATGCTGCGCAGTCTTTTCTCCATTGTGTCCCTCTAAGAAGGAGCTCCAGGTCATCTCTTGGGGAGAATGTGGAGCTTTGTGGGCAGTAGGTGGCTGACGGCCTCTGGGTTCCTACACAGGTAAAGAAGGGCAAGGACCCCAACGCCCCCAAGAGGCCCATGTCTGCCTACATGCTGTGGCTGAACGCCAGCCGGGAGAAGATCAAGTCGGACCATCCAGGCATCAGCGTCACGGACCTCTCCAAGAAGGCGGGTGAGATCTGGAAGGGAATGTCCAAGGAGAAGAAGGAGGTAAGGAGCTGCGGATAGTCGGGACCCTGGGACCTGATGGAGGTGGGTGGGCCCAGGGCTATGGTTCTGTGCTGCTTTTGCCTGCATCGGGGCAGGGGTCTAATATATATATATATTTTCCTGTTTTTTTCATTCCCTGTGTGTGCGTGATTCAGGAGTGGGATCGCAAGGCTGAGGATGCCAGGAGGGAATATGAAAAAGCCATGAAGGAATATGAAGGCGGCCGTGGAGAGTCCTCCAAGAGGTGAGAGTTGGGAACAAAATGACCCAGGAGCTGCTTTTCTGGCAGGTATTTTTGCAGTTCCAGGTTGAGAATTGGGGTGTTAACAGACACGTTTCTGACTGCAGTAGGGCAGTGCTGCTCAGATCGGGGTAGGCAGTTGCCCAGGTACGGGGAATGGGCTAGAGGATTTCTGAAAGTAACTTGGATAAATACGGCTCATTTTCCTAAGAGCCATATTTTCCTTCAATTTTATTTCAAGGGGTGGGGGGGATTAAAAATGATTATTATTACGGAGCGTAATTCACATGAAATTTTAAAGGTAAAGTAACAGACGTTAGGAAGATCCCTTAGAGAAGGAAAGGGCAACGCACTCCAGTATTCTTGCCCGGGAAATGCCATGGACAGAGGAGCCTGGCAGGCTAGTCAGCGGTCTCTCAAAAGAGTGGGACACGACTTAGTGACTCACCAATAACAGACGTTAAGCAAGTTTTGCATATGGGGCTGCTTCAGGCTGTAGCCCCTGATCCTTCCTGTGATTCAGTTATGATGAGCTCCCCTGGGGCACTCAGGGCTGACACGCCTGGTTGTGTACGTTTAGTGTGAGCTGGGCAATGTGGCTGGGATTGGGAAAGGCCCTGTGAAAGCCAGGAGAGGTTCGGCCCTGATGATGCGGGGAACCCGAGGGCCCAGCACCCCCTTCCCTCTTGCTCACCTAGGGACAAGTCCAAGAAGAAGAAGAAAGTCAAAGTGAAGATGGAGAAGAAATCCACACCCTCCCGGGGCTCATCATCAAAGTCTTCTTCAAGGCAGCTGAGCGAGAGCTTCAAAAGCAAAGAGTTTGTGTCCAGTGACGAGAGCTCTTCCGGAGAAAATAAGGGCAAAAAGAAGAGAAGGCGGAGTGAGGTGTGGCGGGGCTTGGGGGGCCGTGGGGCATGGAAGGGTGGGGGCCGCTGGGCTGGTGGCGGGACAGACAGACGCTCCTGGACGGAGGGGTAATGAAGGGGAGCGGGTGGGTGGAATCTGTGCTTCTGAAGGCTAACACTGGGGTGCAGGGAGCGGGTAGCCAAGTGGGGGTCCTTCTCTGAAAAGTGGCTGGGGGGGAGGGTGGCCTGGACTCTGTACCTCTCCCCTGTAAGAGACCTTTGGCTTTCAGGACTCCGAAGAAGAGGAACTAGCCAGTACTCCCCCCAGCTCAGAAGACTCAGCATCAGGATCTGATGAATAGAGAAGAAGATTGTGTCTCCTGGGGCTTGCCCCGTCCCAGCCCGTCTCCCCACCCGTGTTTTGGTACCTGTTTTCTCCTATGAAATGCAGTCCTTGGGTTCTGTGCCATCTGAACAAGCTTTCCCGCTAGTCTGCACTTCCCTGGGGCCGCAGGGGAGGCGTCTCACCCTGCGGCTTCAGAAGATGGCTGTTTATAATCCGGGGAGACATCTGGTGGGGGCCAGGGCAGGGCTGGATCCCACCGCACGCCCTGCCTTCCCGCCCTTTGGGGTATAGCTGCTGCTTGTCCTGTACAAGTTGCCGCAGGCAGGGGTCCTGTGAGGGCAGGTCTGTAGCTCCTAACCGGGGCCTATTTCTACTTTTATTTTGTATTTCTGGTCTGTGAAAAATGAACATTTAATAAAGGGAACTGACTTTGGAAATCACGTCCTTAGGCCTTCTCTCTCACCCCGCTGTATGGCTCTCACTCTTTCTGGTGTTTACTGCACTCATCTGACCCTTCAGCTGGGAAGCGAGTCTCCAGGTACAGCCTGTTCTGTTCCCGGCTGGACAAGCATTGGTTTTCAGTCTCTTCTGGTGGGATGGGCCACCTGAGAGTCTAGAAATGACAGCTGATCTGATTAGGCCGTCTCTCTCACAGCGGCACTCCATTAGCGAAGCTGAGAGGGCGGCTCCGGCTCCAGCCTTCATCACCTGCGAGTCCAGGGTCTTGGAAGTCTTTCGATAATGGAATCAGGATTGACCAATCTTCCCCGCAAATGGGGGGGAATGGAAACCTGAGCCCGCAGAATTGGGGGGGAAGAGTGCTGTGTGTTGGGGTGGGGGTGGGGGTGTAGCCTGATAGGGGTTCGGGAAAGGGGTGGAGTATGTGTGAAGCCTTTCTTGTGGAGTATGCGGCATTGTTAGGCTGGGAGGAATTTATGTTGGGCGGGGCAGGCATGCCTGCTAAGCCGCTGCAGTCGAGTCCGACCCTCTGCGACCCTGTGTGGACTGCAGCCCGCCAGGCTCCTCTGTCCATGGGACTCTCCAGGCAGAGAGTGCCCCGCTCCAGGGGCCCTCCCTGACCAGGGATGTGCCACCTGGGAAGGGCGGGGGCAGGCGCCACAGGAGACGCGCGAGGGTGAGCGGTCATCCCCGCGGGCTGCAGACTGAGCCGGCGCGCGCGGAGAGCCCAGGGGCCGGCCCCTGGCTCTGGCCGGGGGAAACCTCTCCCGCGCGGGCCCCGCAGGGCGGCAGCCCGCCCACCGCCCGGGCCCGGGCCGCCTCCTCTCTAGGCCGCCGTCTCGGTGGCCTTCCGCCTCAGCGCCGAGTTGCGTCAGCTTCGCGGGGGTCCGAACCGGGGCGGGCCCTCGTGGGCCGGGGGCGGCTTTATTTGCATGCGCCCAGGCGAACTAGGCGGCGCGCGGTCACTGGCGAGGCGCCCCAACACTCGCCAGGCGCCCGGGGGCGGGGCCCGGTGGGATGTGGGCGGGCAGGGGCGGGGCCCGGCGGGCCCGGGGCGGGGCATGGGCGGGGCCAAGCGCCCCTGGGCGGGGATAGAGGCGGGGCTAAGGGCAGGGCCCGCCGGGCTGTGGGCGGGGCCGTGGGCGGGCCCAGGGCGGCCCCGCCCGGACTCCGCCAGGCTCGGTCCCGCGGCGGCGGCGGCGGCGGCGGCGGCTGAGACTCACGACGGGGTGCGGAGCGCGGGCCTGGCGGAGCTGGACCTCGGAGGAGAGCGTGAGTGCGCGGGGGCGGGTCCAGGGCGGGGGCGAGGTACGGGGGCGGTGGGCGCTCTTGCGTCGAGACCGCAGCCGAGATTGGGGGCGGGGGCCGGTCACGAGGAAAGTTTGCACGGCCCGGGGGCCCGGGGGCCGGGGCGTGCGCGCGGGGGCGCAGGGCCTGAAGCGCGTGCCGACCGAGCCCTGGAAGGGGGGCCGAGGCTGCAGGCGGAGCCCGCGGCGGGCGGAGCCGGCGGAGGGACCCTAGCCCACTTCTCCCCGACTGGGCCCCCGCCCCCGGCACGCCCCCGGCCGCCCCAGCCCGCCCCCGCCCGGCGCGCGTCCCCGGGCCCCCGTCCGTCCGTCCGCCGGCGGCGCCCCATCCCGCGCGCGGGGCCTTCGCCGCCCCCTCCTCCAGCCTGCCGTCCCCTCCCCCCGGCAGCCGCGGCCCCCTGTGCCCAGAGCTCCCCGCCGGGCCCCTCCAGACGGCCCCTCGCCCCGGGCTCTCTCGTCTCGCAGTTGGCCCTCCCTCCTGCGGCAGTGTCCTCTCCGGCCCCGGACCCGGCTGGCGGGAGATCTCAGGGTCGGCGGAGGCGGCCCTGCCTGCGGCGAGGCTTCTTTGGGCCTCCGCCCCGGGGCAGGAGCCGCCTGGTGTCTCCCCTGTGCCCTCAGGGTCCAGCCGGTCTCTGGACTCTTAACGCATGGGGGATGCTCAGAGCCGCTGAGATTTTCACAGCTCTGCTCTCCGGCCCTGGTCACCCGGGTTTCCCGCTGGGCGTCTGAGCTGCTGAGACCCCGTCCTCAGTTGGCGGGGGAGGACGAGCTCTCCCTCCTGTGTGCTACAGCTCCTCGCCCGGCTGAGCCTCCAGGTGAAAGGGTTTTTCGGTTCTGGACCAGCTGGTCTCCATTTCTAACCACCCACACCACGTATCCCTGGTAATAACGTTCAAGGACAAGGAAACAGTCTTGCGTTTTTTTTTTAAATTTTATGTTTTCTGCCGCGTGCCCCTCCTCCACGCACACTCGGGCCGGCTGTGAATGTTACTCACCCACCCACAGTGCGCCTGCTGCACCGGACTTGGCTGACCGGACTTGCACGGGCCTGGATGTCTCTTTCCCTCCTGCCTAGTCCCTCCTATCCTGGGAACAAGCTGGGGCAGGGTCAGAAGTGAGAGGTTTTCCCGGAAGTTGGGCACCTGAGGTCCCTTCTTTGGATCTGGTGCTGTCTTGCCAGACCAGCTGGAGTAGGTGACTCTGGGCAAGGCAGGGCCCCTTGCAGGTTGGAGAGGGTTGGGTTGCCCTCAGGGACCCCATGCATGCCAGGCAATAGGAAACATCGCTTTTCCTTTGGAACAGAGGGCTGCGGGGTCTATCAAGGAGGCAGGGCAGTGGTCATTCCTGGGGGCTCTTGAGGGTGGGATGGTGCTTCAGGATCCAGGATAGGACCTGAGGAGGTGGTGAAGTGTCTGAAGAACAGGTGACAAGACTGGGTTCTTCAGGTGACAAGGCTTGGTCTGCGGTAGCCTGTGGTTGGAGGAGAGGACGAGATGGTTTCCAGGGGAAGCCTCCTAATAGGAGCTACCGTTTAATGGCCACTTACTGGGTGCTGGGCACTGAGGTCAGCAGCTGCATGGATCATCTCATGTGAGCCTCTTTTTTTTTTTTTTAGTTTTGGCCACACCTCCCAGCATGTGGGACCTCAGTTCCCTGACCAGGGATCGAACTGGGGCCGCCTGCAGTGTGCTGTGGAAGCACGGAGCCTTAACCGCTGTGTTAAGTCTCATTGTGTTCTTCATACAGGGAAACAGGTTTAGACCAGTGAGGAAAGTGCCTAAGGTCACAGAGCTGGAAGGCAGGAGATCCACCCAGCATTTGAATCCTGGTGGAGCAGACCTGGAGCTCCAGTTACAGGCCGAGAGGAGGGGCACCCATTTGCTCTCGGCCATAGGCTTCTGTCACCTGGGTTAAAATCTCTTCTGCAACCTCCCTCGAAAGCCCTCGGGTCAGGCCCAGGCTGGTGAGTGATGCCCAGGTAGCTGCTTCTGGTGGGCTGTGGACCCTCCCATGGTGACGGGCCCAGGAGGGGAGCCCTAGGGAGTTTCCCCCCCAAGCCACCCCGCCCCCCGGATGTTCTCTAGCCTGGTCTCATTCTCCCAGCCCCGGGCCTGGGCCGGCTCCTCCTTCCTCTTGGCGAGGCTCTGGAAATCCAGTGGGAGGCCATTGCTATGGCAACAGGACTAGGCCCTGACTTTACCTCATCAAATTCCGAGCCGAAGCCAAAGCGATTGAGAAATTAAAGGAAAAAAAAATGTATTCCAGATGTTTACTTTTTATTCCTTATTTTTCCGTGTTTGGATGAGACGGCTCTGGAGGAGGCGGGAGTCGGGGCAGGGACGTGGAGGGAGGAGGAGGACTCGGGGTGGGGGTGGGGGGGCCGGGAGGGAACCACTCCCAGCGGCAGGCCGGGGAGCGGGAAGGGGAGGCCCGCGGGCTAGGCGGGCGGCGGGGCGGGGCCCAGGTTGGGGAGGAGCGGGTTTTTCCCGTCTCCCGCGAGGTGATTCACCAGGAGACTTCAGGCTTGGCAGCCCTCTTTCCCCGGCCCTGGGTCGATCCCGCGAGCGGGGGCCCCCTGACCCAAGGAGTGTCTGTGTGTGGGGGGGTGCCTTAGGAGTGGTAAGTGGGGTGCCCTGGACAGCTGGCTGGAGGAGGGAGCAGGGGGCGGCTCCTCGGACCTGTGGGACTTTAGGGTTAGGAGACGGACTTGGAGAGCCGACGCGGGTGGGGGGGGGGGGGGCGGGCAGCAGAGGGGAGGACGTGGCCGCCGGGGACCTCCCGTGATCTCCCCCAGCCCCCCTCCTGAAGCGCCCGCTTCCTGTCCCGCACCGGCCGCCAGAAGTCGGAGACTCCCTCTCCAAGCGCGCTGCCAGCGCCCAGCCCTCTGGTCCTCTCTCTGTTCTCCCTCTTTTCCTGGGTCTTCTGCCGCCCCCAGCTCACCCCTCTGCCCCCCACTCCCAGGCCTGCCGCATGTGATGCAAGTGTCTGCTCCCAGGGAAGGCGCAGCCATGGCCTCCCTAGCGCCCCGCGAGCCGGAAGAGGAGCTGGTATCCGCTGGGTCCGAGCGAGGTACCTGTGGGTGCGAGGTGGAGCGGGCTGGCTGGAAAGGGGGCTGGAGGCCCGAACCCCCGTTCGGTGTTGGGGGTGGGTGGGTGAAGGCTGACCCTGTTGGGGACAGAGGGAGGAGTCTGAGGACAAGCGGGATGAGCCTGAGAGGTCCTGCGCTCTGGTGGAGACCCTTCAGAACTGTCTGAGATCACAGCTCTCCAGCAGAGAACACGCTAACCTTGGAGAGGATGTAGATCAAACCACTTGTTTGACAGAGGAGGAAACTGAGGCCTGGGGGTGGGGGATGGGGAAGGGCATGCACCTATGGGCTTGAACCCAGGCCTCCTGGCTCCCTGTCTAGACGCCTTTCTTGCACTGAGTGGAATGAGTGGGTGATAAAATATCCTATTAGCAGGGCTGTGGCCATGAGTAATTCAAGGTCTTTTATTTGGCATTGAAATGCCTTATATAGAAGGTATGTTTCTGGTCTTTTTTTTCCCTTCTGTAGCAGATTTCCTTCTGTTTGGCTTAGGTCAATAGTGAGTTTGTGTTCCTGGTCACACAGCGGATGGTGGCAGGGAGGTGGCCTGGGTGTGCCCCAGAGGAGGGGGGCAGCAGGGTGGCAGGGTAGGGAATCTGAGCTGGGAGAACGAGTTTGCTGTGGATGTAGTTTAGCAGAGTGGCATGCTCGAGGGAAGGACCAGACTGGGGGAGATGGTGGACTGACTGCCTGGTGTGGGCAGGCAGGTGTTCATTTATTAGCTCGTTTGCTCATCTGGTCATTCACTTGGTAAGAATGTGTATTAGGTGTAAAGTGGGTACAGTGAGAAATAGCTGCCAGCTAGGCCCTTAAATGGCTTTTCACTTGTTAGGGTGACTGGCTAGACATTTCGGGAATTTGGAGATGAGGGAAAATGTTTCTGGGATGTGTGTGGAAAATCCAGGAAGCCTTCATGGAAGTGGTGACATTTGACTTGTACCTGGAAGGGTGTAGGAACATTCTGAGTCCATAGGGTGGGAGGTGAAGCTCTGCCTCCTGTTCTTCTGACATCGGCTCAACCAGCCCTTTCCTTTTGGTAGGTGACCCTCGGGCCAAACCCCCTGTCAAGCCCAAACCCCGAGCCCTGCCTGCCAAGCCAGCCCTGCCTGCCAAGCCCAGCCTGCTGGTGCCCATTGGGCCTCGGCCTCCCCGGGGTCCTCTGGCCGAATTGCCTTCTGCCCGGAAGATGAACATGCTGGCAGGACCCCAGCCCTATGGCGGCAACAAGCGGCCCCTTCCGTTTGCGCCAAGGTCTGCGGCCGAGGCCCTGGCTGGGGGAGAAGCCACTCGGGAGCCTGGGAGAGAGGAGCCTGGGAAAGAAGAGACGCCCCCCTTGACCCCTCCGGCCCGGTGCGCTGCCCCCGGGGGCGTGCGCAAGGCACCCCTTCCCTTCCGCCCAGCCTCGGAGCGCTTCGCTGCGCCCACTGTGGAGGAGATCCTGGCCAAGATGGACCAGCCCAGGAAGGAGGGCCCGGCTAGCCCCGACCGCCTCTGGGGCTCCCGCCTCACCTTCAACCACGACGGCAGCTCCAGATACGGTCCCAGGAGCTACGGCGTGGCCCCAGGCCCCAGGGAAGACGCTGGGACCCTCTCCAAGGAATGGTCCCAGGAGGGGCCCGCGGGGTCTCCTGCCGACTGCCCCGAGGAGCCCAGCAAGACCCCCGAGCAGAGGTGAGGGGTGGGGGGCTATGTGTCTGGTTGCAGCCAGCCTGGAGGACAGGGTGGGTAGTCTCCTGTGAGATGGTGATCTTCCCTTGGAGGTTAGCTGTGTTGCGTGCGTGCGGGCCAACCCTGGACAGAGTCACGGACCATTCCCCCCCTGCAGACCAAGTTAGTGTGTGCTTTATTCTGTTGTCGTCTGTACAGAGTCCATGTGTTTGTAGGAGAACTCAGATATATAGTTTGGAAGTTTATTTTCAGTGCTTTTTTCATACTGAGAGCCAAACGCTGCCTCACTTAATCCACAGCCATCCTGTGTAGTGAAGGGAATATTAGGCCCATTTTAGAGATGAGGAAACTGAGGCTCAAAAGTGACTTCCCCTGGTCCCTTAGCAAGTGACAGACAGAGCTGGGGTTAGAATTAGGGCCTCTCTGATTCCAGTGTGTGCTCTTAACTGCTGGCCCATCCTGTGGGTGCAGCGGTGTGCCAGGTGCTGGGGGGTGTGTGGGTGTGTGTGTATGTGTGTGGCACAGCCTGGCCGTGAAGAGAAGTCTAACGGGAGAGGAAAGCAGTGAACGCCCCTTGACGCCAGGCCAGTGGGTGTGAGCGCACAGGCTGCACAGCTGGGTTGGAGATCGTTGCGTGTGGCATCCCTTTTCCCAGAGCCGGTGCCAGCGTGTCCTGGGGGCTCCTGACCTGGACGTGTCCCTGGGCCCCGGGGAGGAGGCATGAGGGTCCCAGCTGCCTGGAATACCCTCAGGGCAGGGAGCGCCAGCTTGGGCCGGTTGCCCCCCAGGCCCGCAGCTCTCTGGCCCCACTGACACCGCTCCTGCTGCAGAGAAGGCCCTGCTACGGTCTGAGCCGAGCTGGAGGCCCAGAGCCTCGCTTGCGTTGCCTGCCAGCCTCTCCTGGGAGTGTGGGCGTCTGAGGCCTCCTATCCCCCCTGGGCTCTCAGGGAGCCCGCCCTGTCCAGGCTGGGTTCCGCTCTCCTTCTCTTTTGCTCCCAGCCTGGCTTGAAAGGAGCAACCTCGACCTTGCAAAATCCCTCTGGTTGTCTTCCTCCCCGTGCAGTTCTCCAGAAGCGTTGGCTGGGGAGGGGCCAGCTGCCCTGGCCCAGAGAACCTTAACCCCTCAAGGGCTCTGGGGCTTAGTGGTCTTACTAGGAGCCCCGAGGGCTCTGGGGCCCCGCAGGCTCTTCCCAGAGGGGTTGGGGGGGCTTACCCCCTGACATGCAGGTGGGACACACCCGCTGCCTCTGGGGTGCTCTCTCTGGGAGCCACCAGGGTCTTTGTCCCCCAGGAGGACGTGCCCCGGCGGGGTGCATGTCGGGTTCTGTTCCGGTCGTCGGTCAGACCCCTGATTACCTTCCTTCTCCACCAGCCTCAGGCTTCTCTGATCTGTGCCTCCGTCTCCCTTCTTTCTCCCTCACAGGAAGTCCCCCTCAGACCTGACCTTCAATGGGGACCTAGCCCAGCCGGCCGTCTCTGAGCCCACGACCGACGTGAGTTCCCCACCCGACGACGCAGTCTCTGAGCTGGAAGGGTCTCGTTTGTGCCTCTCCCGCCTCCCTTAGTTTAGCTGGGGAAACAGAGGCTGTGGAGGAGGTTTACGTGATTTGCCCCAGGACTTATATTTCTCAACTTCCAGGCCACCCTGGCTAAGTGTGGCTGAGGGCCTGAGGCTCCTACAGTGTCCAGGATGACTGCCCTGGACGGCCTATTGTCTGCTGGGTAACCTCGGGGGGGCGGGGGGATTGACGGACGTAACCCCGGTCATAACTCTGGCCCAGTAGGCCCCTCAGGTCCCACACAAGAGGTGCGCACACCAGGGCTTGAGGTGCCAAATAACTTGCCCAGGGGCTAAAGGCAGGATTTGAGTCCAGCACGGTCCCTGGCCAGGTCTGCTCTCTCGCAGAAGAGGTGAAGCGACGTTTCACAGGGGTCTCCTGTTACAGCCCCTCTGCCCACGGTGTGCTCGGGGCGGACAGTCTGCGTTCCTGAGTAAATGACGCGAAGGGTGGTCTCTCTTGTTCCAAGAGCCCTTGCTAGCTGGAGGCTGTCCCGTCCAGCAGGGAGAGAGACATGAGTGTGTGCATTTGTCCAAACGTATTTATCGAGCATCCATTGTGATCCCGGTGCTGGGGAGACAGCCACATGCAAAGTATCCACAGTCCCCCTGCTTCCAGGGAAGCGTGTGTCTGTTGCTCAGTCGTGTCGGACTCTTTGCGACCCCGTGGACTATAGCCCGCCAGGCTCTTCTGTCCACGGAGTTCTCTGGGCAGGCATATCGGAGCGGGTAGCCGTTCCCGTCTCTCAGGGAGCTTCCTGACCCAGGAATCGAACCCAGGTCTTCTGCCTTGTAGGCAGATTCTTTACTGTCTGAGCCAGGAGGGAAGCCCTTGCTCCCGCGGAACATGCCTTCTAATGCAGGGAGGCAGACTCCAACACCGGGAGCCCTGTGAACTGGCAGACAGGTAGAGCATCAGACAGGCCCCCGGGACACCTACCTGCACGGGTCCCGGGGCAAGGGTGACGGGAATTCCTTGCCAGGAAACGGGGGATGGGGTGAGCTCTTGGATGTTTGGGGAACAGCCTTTTTGGCAGAGGGAGCTGCAGTTACAAAGGACGTGGACTCCACCCAGCGAGGAAACTGGGGTGTCTGGGTCACAGAGACAGCAGAACTGAGTGGCGATGGGCCACTCGGGGGAGCGCTGGCTCGCAGGAGGGAAAGAGGCTATTGAGGGGCTGGAGGAGAGGCATGACCTTGCTCCATTTGCAAGGAGTCTCCCTGCCCAAGATCTCGGCCAGGGGCCAAGGGCAGCGGCAGGGGCCAGTCAGGGGGCTCTTGGGGTCACCCCGGTGAGAGACGACAGTGCTGTGGATCCTGGAGGCAGTCCCTGGGGGAGACGGTGGGCGGGGGGCCTCTGGTGTGAAGGTGGAGGGGACGGGACTTGCAGGCAGGCTGATCTGCTGGGAGTGAGTGGAGAGTGAAGGGTGCCACTGGGGGTCTGTGGCCCAAGTGGTCGGGAGGTTACCCTTTACAGAGAAAGGGACCAGAGGAGCTTGCTTCTGGATCTGTTGAGTTGGAGACACCTCGTCCAGCAGGGTCCGAGGGGGTCAGTGGGGTGTTTGAGTCCGGAGCTGCAGGGACTTGTCGGTGTGTAGATGGCCGTGGAGATGGCCGTGGAGTCGGCTGAGGTCCCTGAGGTCCCTCGAGGGCATGGGTGAGGCGTGGGAGGGAGACGGAGGCCTGGCAGAGGAGCCCAGGAGATGCAGGAAGGAGCGGAGGTGAGGGAGGGAACCCTGCTGGCGTGGAGCACAGGAGCTGCCCGGGCTGGGGGAGGCACTGGGGCGGGTGGTCAAGGGGCGCCCCTGAGAATCGGGGGTTGCAAGGGGGTTCTTGGCTGCACTTGGCTAGAGTGGCAGGGTGGCAAAGTGAAGAAGGGAGCCCGTTTGGAGGGGGCTCAGCGGAGGCCGGGCCCAAGGCGTTGAGGTAAGAGGTGCTGAACACAGAGCCCGGGTTTAAGGAAAGGGGTGTAGCTGGAGGGATGGGAGGGGTGGACAGCAGCATGTGTGTGTTTTTTTTAAGCCAGAAGAAATGAGAGCAGTTTGTGTGCTGATGGAAACGGTCCAGTAGAGAAGGAAAAAAATCTGTGATGCTGGACACAGAAAGGAGGGCTTGGCCTGAGCTCTGAGCAGGGACGGCTCTCGTGCTGGCGGCGGGGAGTGGGGTGCCTGGGTGGGGGTCTCTGAGTCCTCGGGGAGGGACAGCAAGGCCCTCAGCCTGGAGAGCCTGGGCGGAGGCGGGGAGGTTTGAGGATGGACTGGACCGGATCGGAAAGCTGGGAGGTGGGGGTGTGTGGAAGGGGGATGTCGTGGGATTGCTAGGTGTTCGGGGCCCAGCTGAGCCCAGGGTGGCTGCAGCTGCAGGGAACCCACCATCCCAGCACCCACCATCTCAGCGGTGGGCTCGTCTCCAGCTGCCCTGGTGCAGCCTGGAGCTGGGGCAGAGCTGTATTGTATTAGGTTAAACTGGGGTGAGGGAGGGAATACAGGGAGCTGTGTGAACACAGCGGTGGAGGAGAGAGGGGAGTCGGGACAGGGAGAAGGGAGGAGACTGAGTGACCGCGCTTCTCAGATGGGCGGAGGGGAGGGAGAGAGGGCACTGGATGGACGGGGGTGGACATGGGTGAGCAGGTCACCTAGATGTGACGCTCTGGGAGGGGCTCTGGCTGAGGACCAGGTCTAGGGTGGACCCTCAGAGAGGTGGGTTCCGGGGAAGTGGAGGAGAGGAGGTCAGGGAGCGGAGCCAGGACGCTGGATGGGTCAGTTGTGGGGCTTCGGGAACTGCTGTGAGCTCTTTACCAGGGGCAGTGCTCGGGAGAGTGGTTGTGGTCCTGGAGCTCTGCTCTGGGGGCAGAGGGGTCTTAAGGGGTCTGTCCTGGGCTCTTGGAGGAGGGTTCCTGGGGGGCGTGGTTTAAGGGCACAGGCTCTAAATTAACCTGATTTGCAGAGACTGTGCAGGCTGGAAGGATCGGAGGGTGGCCTTGATGCGGAAACAGGATGCCCCCCTGCCCAGGCCCAGGGGTCAGGTGGTGATGGGGCAGACGACTCCCCATGAGAGAAGGCGGGGGGCGTGACCTCTGGGGAGGGCAGAGGTCAGATAGAGCAAGACTCAGGTCACGGCCTGGGGCAGGCCGGTGCAGGGGTGAAGGGGGGCCAAATGCTGGGGGTCCCAGGGCCCCAGAGTGTTCTTCCCCTGTGCTGTTCACAGCGGCCGGGTGTGCAGATCTTGCTCAGTCTTCTCCTGACCACGAGGTGGACGTTGTTGACCTGGCCCTGGGGTGCAGGTGGGGATGCCGGGGGTCGGGGAGACCCTGCGTGGGAAGAGCTGACGGGGGAGGTGCCAGTGTCTCAGACCAGTGCTTTCATGGCCCCCGGGGCTTCTGGCTTGAATCCCGGATCCTGCTGCTCCTCAGGCGGAGCTGGGACCGTGGATGCTCAGAGCAGGGGGTGTGAGTTGCTCCCGGAAACTGGTCTGAAGCTGCCCTGGGCCTGGTGGAGTCCCACCCTGAGGCTGTGCACCCAGACAGCCAGACTCTCTAGTTTTCCTTTTGCCTTTCCTTTACAAAGCCAGTTTTAAAAACATATATTTTATTTGTTTATGTATTCGGTTGCACTGGGTCACACGGGATCTTTGATCTTTATTGTAGCTCACGTGATCTCCAGTTGTGGCATGCAAACTTTTAGTTTCCACACTTGGGATATAGTTCCCTGGCCAGGGATCGAACCCGGGACCCCCCCGCATTGGGAGCGTGGAATCTTAGCCCCTAGACCACCAGGGAATCGCACAAAGCCAGTGTTCTTGACTCGTGAACCTTGGACCCTTAGTAACTCCTCACATGAGCTTTGGGCTTGGGGGATGCGGGTGGGCATGGTCTGAGTGATCCCCTGGGAATAGAGCGCTGTGCATTTTATGGGGGGAGGGCCACGCGGGAGGGGTCTGGGGCCCTAGCGGTCTCGGATGCCTGAGGTCATTCTGGAGCTTCTATCTGTTGTCCTGGGGGGCTGTCCCCCCGAGCCCCGGTTCCCCCCGTGGAGTGAGCGTGTCGGGCAGCCCGCCGCTGAGCTGGGGTCTCTTGGGGGTAGGCAGGGGCCTCCCCAAGCCGGCAGAGCAGTGACAGCTACTGACTTTGTCTTGCAGGTTCTCAAGGTTCCCTGGGTGCCCCCCAGTCCAGGCCCCACCTTGGAGAATGGAGGCGCCCCTGGCCCGGGTCTCCCCGCCGAAGCCTTGGGTTCGGGCCCCGAGTCTCCTCGCCTTGACTCCCTCGAGCGGGGCTCTCCCCCCCAACCCCACCGTCCAGAGGCCCAGAGCCCTGCTGCTCCTGGGCCTCCCTCCCTGCCCCCCGAGACTCTGGGCTCCCCAGCTGCGGGCCCCCCCGAGGAAGGCTCCCACCACCCACCCGCGAGCCCAGGGGTCCCAGCTGTGGCGGCCTCGGAGGCCCCCAGACCCGGCAGCTCCCCGGTGGGGGAGCTCGTGAGGCACCCCAGCCCCGAGGGGTCCCCAGCCACAGCGCCCCAGCCCCTGACGGCAGCGGGTGAGCTGCCAGACCTGCCTCGGACGTTTGCATCCGGGGACGGGGCGGCCCCGGGGGATGAGGACTGCCCTGCCGGCGGTCTGGCCCAGCGGCGATTTTCTGAAGGCGTGCTGCGGCCTCCCGGCCCAGACCGAGAGCAGCTGGGGGGCTCGCTGGCCACCCTGCCCCAGGCCCCGGGGGGCCTGTCCGCCCTGGACCACCCCTTGGGGAGCGGGACCGAGTCCAGCTGGAGCTTGTCTCAGTCCTTTGAATGGACCTTCCCCACGCGGCCTGCAGGCCTTGGGGTGTGGCGGCTGGACTCCCCGCCACCCTCCCCCATCACCGAGGCCGCGGAGGCAGCAGAGGCCGCAGAGGCTGGAAACGGGGCCGTGTCCGCCTGTGAGGAGGCCGGAAACTGGGCCGCGTCCACCTGCGAGGAGGCCGGAGGTGAGGCTGCAGAGGCCAGAGATGGGGCCGCGTCCACCCGGGAGGAGCCTGGAGGCGGGGCTGCATTCACCCGGGAGGAGGCCGGAGGCTGGGCCACGTCCACCAGGGAGGAGCCCGGAGACGGGGCCACGTACGCCCGCGAGGAGGCCGGAGGAGGGGCCGCGTTCACCCGCGAGGACCCCGGAGACTGGGCTGCATCCGCCTGTGAGGAGGCCGGAAGTGGGGCTGTGGAGGCTGCGGAGGCCAGAGACAGGGCCGCGTCCACCAGGGAGGAGGCCGGAGGCGGGGCCACGTCCATCCACGAGGAGGCTGGGGACTGGCCCTCGTCCACCCGGGAGGAAGGCGCGTCCCAGCCAAGGTCAGGGGCCCCGTCGGCTGCAGAGGGACCAGGAAGACCTGCTTCTCGGGGGCCGGGGGACGACCCGAGCTCCTCCCCGAGCCCGACGGGCAGTGGGGCGGACTATCCTCTGGAGTCCTCACCAACAGCAGGGCACCCACCTGCACCAGCCTTGCCGCAGGTGGAGACACACGGGGAACGGGAGCCCCCTCCGCCCACCCGGGAGGCCGCCCTGCGCGTCCTGGAGCCGGTCCTGGGACAGGAGCAGCCAGCGCCCCCGGACCAGCCCTGCGTCCTGTTTGTTGACGCCCCCGAGCCTGGGCAGGCGCTGTCTGCCGAGGAGGACCCCGTGGCCCTGGCCCTGGCCGAGACCACCCGATCCAGGACAGCTGTTCAAGATCCCTGCCGGGCATCCCCCGAGCCTGCGGGGCCCGAGAGTGGCTCCCAGTGGCTGGATGACCTGCTGGCCTCGCCCCCGCCCAGCACACGGCGCGGCGCCTCGTCTGAGCTGAAGGGCGCTCCGCCCCCCAGCGCCTGCTCCGAGGTGAGGGGGGCCCTGGGCGGGGTTTGGAACGGAAGTCAAGGGCTTTTGGGGGCCTCTTGTTTCAACGCGGATGCCCTGTGTTGAGAGTTTGGGATCCAGCCGTGAGCAGGCACCTCTGCCCCTGCCCCTGCCCAGGAGGTCCGTACAGTCTGCTCAGCTGGCGGAGCAGAGGGTGTGGGCTGCTGCTTAGACTCTAGTCTTGAGTCTGCATCTGACCCCGGCTTCCACCAGCTGAGTGGTCTCGGGAACGTACCCAGACCTCCAAGCTTCAGAGCCCTTTCACAACGATGACATTTGCCTCATAGACTTAGGGGCTTCCCAGGTGGCACTGCTAGTTAAAAATCTGCCTGCCAGTGTGGGAGACACAGGTTCAGTCCCTGGGTCGGGAAGCTCCCCTGGAGGAGGGCATGGCAACCGACTCCAGTACTCTTGTCTGGAAAATTCTATGGACGGAGGAGCCTGGTAGGCTGCAGTCCGTGCGGCCGCAGAGTCGGACACGACTGAGCGACCGAGGACACTTAGGCTTGTGTTGTGGGCAAGACAGAAGTGGAAAGCGCTGGGTGCAGGGCTTGGCACCCTTGAGCATTCGGTCCGTGAGGACTGGTGGTTTCATGAAGGGCACCAACAGAGCCAGTTAGACGTGCGTCCTGGACCCAGACGGCCGAGTTGCTGTCTTGGCCCTGTTCCTGGCCCACGTGTGAGCTTGAACACGTGACTTTCCTGCCCGCACCTCAGTTTCTGCGTCTGTAAAATGGGGAGAATGGTGCTGGGCTCTACCTCGCAGGGTGATGGTTGCAGTGCCTGTGAAGTACTCAGACGAGCGCCCATCACAAGTGCTTGGGAGCGTTGCATCTTGCGAGTGTTCTTACTGTGAAGTTCAGACTTGCTTTCGTAGAGGCCCAGAGGAGGCGGAGCCTTGTGCAAAGGTTACCCAGTAAGCTGGCAGCCAGGCTAGGGCCAGAGCACCGATTCCAGGGCCAGTGCCCTTTCTCCTACCGGGCTGCCCAGTAGTCTCAGGGATGGGCTCCAGGTGGCCATAGAAACGTACTTTTAGGGGCGGGGCTGGGAGGAGGGAGGAGCCGGGGGCCTCTGGGCGGGGCCTGGGGGACGAGCAGGAAGGAGTTAAGGCCGCTGGGCTCGTGCGGTAGGTGTGTCCGTCCGTGGTAGGTGTGTCCGTCCCGGGATGCGGTGACTCAACTGGCTCCCGGGCGGGGCCGCTGAGAGCTGCAGCTGCTCTCAGGGAGGGGGGCCAGGGCAGTTGGACAGGTCCGGGCGGGCGAGGGGAGCGGCCCACCCCGTCCTGGCACTCGCCGCGCCCAGTGGGCCCCGGGGCGGGCGGGGACCGGAGGCCGGGACCATGGCCGGGCCTGGGGACCGGGAGCCCAGCATGTCGGTCCTGGAGAGGCTGCTGGCCAACGCCGCGCTGCGGGACGAGGCCGGCCGGCTCCGCAGCCCCGAGCCCAGGGCTCCCCCGGCCGCACGAGTGAGTCAGGGAGTTCCGGACGGGGTGGGGAGCCCGGAGCCCTGGTTGGGTCTTCTCCCTGAACCGGAGGAGGCCGTTCCTTTGGGGCGGGCGGTGAGGACCCAGAGAGCTTCGCAGGGCGGCCGCTGGCAGGAGGGAGCTTCCCTTGGGGTCAGGGCTGGGGGTTCACGTGGGCTGGAAGGGTGAAGGGTGCCCTGGGGAGCTTGCCTTGGAAAGGGGCAGCTGTGGAGGGGTGCAGGGTCTTCACCGCTCCTCGCTGAGGGCATGCCTGCCCCCACGGCCCTGGGAAGACCCCTCTGCCAGGCAGCCCTGCTCCTGGCGTTTCGCCAGGTGTTGCCCAAGGGCAGTAAACAGGACTTCGGGATTTGCCGCCGAGGCCCCACGGGGTGCTGGGACCTCTGCTGAGCCCTCGGCTTCAGTGATTCCATTTAACCCTCTCGTCCTACCCCCTGCCGTAGTAGCTGACCTCACTGAACGATGGGGACCCCGGGGACCCAGAGTGCTTAAGTGATTTGCCCAAGGTCACACAGCCCGCATCCAAACCCAGGCTCTCCGAAGCCAGAGTTGGGCACTAGGCAGCACTGATTCTCGCTCCGGACCGATTGCCACCCTGACTAATTGTAAGCCCCGTTTGTGTCTCTCTCTCATTCCCAGGGACTCCTCGGCTGGGCCCAGAAAGACCTGCAGAGTGAATTTGGAATTGCAGGAGGCCCACATCCTGGTGGTTTCCGGCCTTCCACCTGGTCCCAGGATGCTTCTCGGGACTACGGCCTGGGAGTTGCAAGCCCTCGAGGGGACCCAGGCCTCCGAGAGAGGGAGTGGGCCAGCGAGTGTGGGCATGGAGTCGGGGAGGGGGGCTCTGGGGAATGGGCTGGCAGGCGTGCCCTCGACTGCGAGGAGGGCGAGGTCGGCGGCCAAGACGGGCGTGGAGCGGGGGCCACAGGGAGCCTCGGCACCCAGGACCGGGCGATTGGGAAGCCTAGCGCTCCGCAAAGCCACGAGGTGGACCTTCAGCACTGGGAGTTCGGGAAGAGGGATTCCCAGGGCACCTACTCCAGCCGGGACGCAGAGCTCCAGGACCAGGAGTTTGGGAAGAGGGATTCCCAGGGCACCTATTTCAGCCGGGATGCAGAGCTCCAGGACCAGGAGTTCGGGAAGAGGGATTCTCTGGGGACCTACAGTGGTCGGGACGCAAGCCTTCAGGACTGGGACTTTGGGAAGAGAGATGCCTTGGGCGCCTACGCGAGCCGGGATGAAGAGGGGCAGGGTCCGGAATCAGGGCAGAAGGACCCGCTCGGTAGGTACAGCAGCAGCCAGGATGCAGGGCAGCAGGACCCGGGGTTCAGGAGGAGCGACTTCGGCAGGAGCGCCTGGGTGCCGGACTACAGCGGCGGCCTCACCCGGGACTTCGGAGCCAGAGCCCTGAGCGCTGGGTTCAGCCTCGAGGAGGCCCAGCGGCAGGACACGGAGTTTGAGAAGAAGACCCCGGGCCGAGTGAGCCCCGGGGTGGCTGGCAGGGACGCGGGCTGGCCCGAGACCGCCGAGGCGGGGGGTGTGTTCCCTGCCAGCGGCCCCCAGCTGCAGGATGGGGATCCGGGGCAGAGGGACCCAGGCGGCTGGCAAGGGGGCGCTGACTCCCGGGAGGTTGGGGGCCCGCAGGCGGGGGGCTCCCGGAGCCCAGGGGAAGCTGACAGGGAGGGGGCGGAGCGGGGCTGGGCCGGAGACTTCGGCCTCAGTGTGGGCGCCCAGCCAGAGGCAGCCTTCGGCCCGGGGCGGCGGGGTTGGGGCAGTGGCTTCTGTGCGGAGGCCGCGGAGCAGAGCCCCCAGTTTGGGATAATCGGCGACGACAGGGCAAGTGGGGCCGGCCTGAGCCCTTGTGGCCAGCTGGGAGGCGGCCCCTTCCTGCCCCCCGAGGGGGCTGTGGGCTGGACTGACCAGCTGGGCCTCTGGAACCTGGAGGTGTCCAGCTGTGTGCGCGCCGGCAGCTCCGGCGAAGCCAGGGAGGATGGCGTGGGACAGACGGGCTGGGCAGACCACGCGGGTGTGACTGATGCAGGGCTAGTCCGCCGTTCGCAGAGTGGAGGGGCGGAGGCCCCCGGGGGGCTTGGAGTCGGGGACCAGGACTGGACTTCTGAGGTTGGAGGCCCCAGCCAGGCCAGAGAGGGTGGCGTGGGGCAGACTGACTGGTCGGGCGCGGAGGCGGGAGAGTTCCTTAAATCGAGGGAGCGTGGAGTGGGTCAGGTAGACTGGACGCCCGAGCTGAGAGACCAAGAGCTCGGGCCTGGCGGGGTGGACTGGGGCGACAGTCTAGGCCTGAGGCATCTGGAGGTGCCCTGTGAGCTAGACTCGGAGAGTTCTCAGGGGCCGCGGGGTCGCGGGCTGGACCAGGTGGACTGGGCTCAGGACTCGGAGCTCCGGAACGTGGAGCTCCCGGCTGAAGCCAGGGAGTGTGGCGTGGGGGACATCAGCCAGCCCCTGGAACCAGGTGTGGGGAATGATGACCTCTCAGCCCCCGGCTTGGAGGCCCGAGGCCCCTCGGAGGCCAGGGAGCTCGGGGTCGGCGAGATGAGTGGGCCGGACGCCGAGGACGGAGACCCCTTCCTGCCGCTCGTGGTCATCTGCCGGGAGGAGGACGGATACGGGCTTCAGGAGTCCCCGGCCTTCGGACCCAGGTAAGGGAGCTACACCCCAGGGTGGGAGGGTGTGACAGCGCCCTGGAAACGGCCCCCTTTCTACCTGGGGTGGAAGCTGCTCTTCCACCAAAATGTCTAGTATTCAGAGAACTGGGATGGTTCGGAGTGTGAATTTTTCTTTATTTACTTCTTAAATTGAGCACCGACACACACACACAGGTGAGTTTCTTTTTCTGAAGCGATGACTGTGGAGGTTGAGGTGTGATTTCTGCAGCGTGATTGTGTGGGTGCTGGAGGAACCGTCCTGTGCGGGATGGTTTCTGGCAGGCTTCGGATGCTCCCGGCCTGGGGGGCGAGGCCTGGCATGATCCTGGCCTGGGCAGGTCCAGCGTGGAGCGGGCAGTGGCGCTCATCTCTGCCAGAGGGGAGGACCTCCGTGCTTCTTGCCTGCCCTGTCTTAAGGCCCCCAGGGGCAAGGCTTCCCTGGTGGCCCTGTGTTTAGGACTCTGCGCTTTGACTGCTTGTGGGCCCGAGTTCAGTCCCTGGTCAGTCAGGGGACTGAGATCCTGCACATGGACCGTGCAGTGCAGCCAATAAATAAATAAAAAACAGCCACACCAGCAGAGAATAAACCCTGGTTCAAAAGGGAATCTGAAGGACATTGGGACCTGGTATCTGGCCCGGTGACCTTTTGGCCTCCACACCCAGGGTGGCTGAAAAAGAACTTTCCAAAAAAAAACAGTTTTATGAGTCAACCGTAGTCTGACTCTGAAATTTTTCTGTTGTAAAACCAACTGGGGCGATGTCTCACCCCTCTTAAGGGTGCTTAAAAGGCATATGTTTATTTTGCCATCACTTCTGTTGAGATCGGGTTTAATTCTCTTTACTTGAGTTGCAGGTCTGACCTTTGCCACATCTGGGTGGAGGGGGGTGCGTCTCACGTGTTGTGAAGGGGAGACAGGAGGGGGTGCTGGGTGGAAGCTGTGTTCGCAGTGGAGGAGGGGGTGCTGGTGGCTGGGGGGCTGGAGGTGCCAGGAAGGCTCTAGAGGGGACTGGGGTGTCGGAGGTGTCGGGAGGCATGGGGGCTGAGGACAGGGCGGGGGAGGGCAAGGGGAGGTGGGCAGAGCCTGGGGCCAGGGCAAGGCCCCGGGGAGTTCCGGGCTAGGCTGCTGTGGGGAGCTGGAGGGGCACTGGCTGCGCAAAGCCTGCAGGGAAGCGCGAGTGACCGGACCTCTGTAAGCTGTCCCTTCCGGGTGCGGGGAGAGCGTAGGCCGCCCGAGGTTGCCCCCGAGTCCTCTTCCCAGGATGCTCACAACTCCACCATCCCGCACACCTCCCCTCCGTGATCTTCACACCTGCCCTGTGAAGCAGGAGAGGTTTTTTTATCACCTCCGATTTGCAGGTCGAGTGGTTTTTTTATCACCTCCGATTTGCAGGTCGAGTGGTTTTTTTATCACCTCCGATTTGTAGGTCGAGTGGCTTTTTCATCACCTCCGATTTGCAGGTCGAGTGGTATGAGCCGCTTAAGGCCACCCAGTCAGCAGTACCACTTTCCGACTTCTGGGTCTTAAATGCCTTCACGGCTTTTGGACTTGCAGGCAGTGGGACCCACTGCCCTCCATGAGTTTCTGAAGGTGGGGAGTGAGGACAGAGTCTCCCCTGTTGTTAAGGATGGAGAGAGAACTTTCCAAAAGTTCTGCCTGGGGGACTGAGTTGGGGAAGGGGCAGGGTTCTGGCAGAGAAGCTCAGCTGTGTGATCTCTGGCCTCTGTCACACCTTGAAAACGCCCAGCTTTTTGGGCCGTGTTGTACATCTGGCGAACACCGTGTACTCGGTGGACGTACGGCAGACGGCTCTTGGCGCCGAAAATACAGCAGTAATGGAGACCTGTTTACCGTTCTCCAGCGCGGTGTTTCTCGAGCTTATTTGATTAATATCCACAGGACTGGTGTTCTAAGCTTCTGACTTGGGGAAATTCTACACTCGGGAAAGTTGCTCTCTGGAGGAAGCTTTGCAGGTTCTCCCGGTAACGAGAAGTCCTTGAGGACAGCTCAGAGCCCCTGGCTTTGGGCCCGTCTGCCAGGTTTGGGGCCTGGTTCTGCCACCACCTCCATGAGGCTGGGCAGGGCCCGTCTCTGCTCTGGCTTCCCGCCTGTGACGAGTGGGCATCACTGACTCCCAACGCCTCTTGGGGCCTTTGGGCTGGGGGTCCATGTGCGGGGAGTGGCAGAGCTGCAGACACGTGGTCAGCCCTGGCCAGGTGCTCACTGCCAGTGTTGACACCTGCTTGGCAGACGTAGACAGTTGTGGGGCCCTGGGGGACGTTTCTGGTCGTCGTTCTGCGTGGGATGGAGGCCCCCCGGCTGGTGGCCATTGGCTGGACTGCTGTCCGAACAGTTGGGACGAGAGCGGCGTGGGCGCTCGGCGTGTCCCTCCCGTGTCTTGGGCTCCTTGTCCTGAGGGGAGAAGCACTCCTGGGCCCCCCGAGAGCTGCTGCACTGCCCCCTCTCCTGCCCCAGCCCCCAGGCCCTGGGATACAGCAGCCTCCCAGCCACCTGGGGGGGTCTTCGTGGGCTGGGAGGGGACCCTCATGGGTTTCTGAGGGCTGGCCCCCTTGTTCTGTGAGCAGGGGAAGCAGCCCCAGAGAGGCAGCTTGGCTTTCTCAAGGGCCCACAGCTTGTGAATGCTGCTCCTTGGCATCCCCTCGGGCCCCTGCATGTGGTTGGCATTCTCTTCCTGTCTCTCTGGGGTCAAGGTCAGCTGCTGCTCGTATACACACATCATTCCAGCTTCAGTCCTGACCGCTCTCATTTTGGGTCTTGGAGCCTTGAGCACAAGGAAACGAGTCTGTTACACGTGGACTCCCGTGTTTGTCCCTGGAATGGTCCTGGGGATGGTGTTGGATCAAGTCCTGGCCCTCGGGATCCTCAGAGTCCTGACGGGCAAGGGGCAGAGCTGGTGTCAGTTGAGACGGGCCTTCACTCCGGGCATCTGGTACAGATAGTGGGGTGGGATGTGTGCTCCCCCCCACCCCTCTGCAGGGCCTCCCCCAAGGCCCATGGGGCTGCGGGTGCGCCGGGTCCCCTCTGGTGTGGACGTCTCCGCCCACCCATCTGCGGGTCCACAGCCCCTTGGCCCCGGCCTACCCCAAGCGTCCCCTCTAGCCCCAGCCTCCCCTCTGCCCCCAGCCTCCCCTCTACCTCACCTGGAAAGGCTGGTGGGCGCAGCTGCCCGGGGAGGCTACCCCTCCCTCCCTCCAGGGGCCTCCTGTGTCCTCCTGGGGAAGGACAGACTGACACATGCTCCCCTGCTCTCCCCGCTTCTGGCCTGGCACTGACTCACCTGCTTCATGCTCTTCCCCTCCAGCCCGGGATCTGGGGCTCGTGGCCTAGCTTCCAGGCACTGCCCGCCTTTCCCACGCCCGTGTGCATGGGGTGTGTGTGAGAGAGATGTGTGTGTCTGAGGTGTGGCTCTGTGGTGCTTCTCTGCCTCTTCCATGCCCGTGTGCAGTGTGTGTGTATACACTGTGTACAGGGTGTGTGTGTGTGTCTTGGGTGTGGCTCTGCGGTGCTTGTGTGTGTGTGTGTGTGTCTCGGGTGTGGCTCTGCGGTGCTTGTGTGTGTGTGTGCGTACAGTGTGTGTGCGTGTCTGTGTGTTGGCTGTGGCTCTGTGGTGCTTGTGCCGGTGTGTGGAAGGAGTGACCGGTGAACGGTGCCCACCTCCCCGCAGGAGACGGGCTGTGAGTGTGTGCAGGTGTGTCTGTCTCAGGGGCAGGCAGGCAGCTGGGCCACACACAGGCTCCCCGGTGCAGAGCGTGAGCTGCTGAGCACGCCGTGCGTGCCGGATGGTACGGGTCGTGTCTCGAGGGCGCAGTGGGCAGAAGACGCGGTTCAGGGGCACGGTGGCATCCCCCCTCCCCCCTCCCCGGTAGATGTCAGCTCTGTCCCAGGCCCTGGCCCGCGCGGGGACGCAGGTAGCTGTGTCCCCGAGTTGCTTGCCGATGGGCCATGGGCACAGAGCACCTGGATTTGCGGTGGGGCTGGCACCTTGCGCCCAGGGTGTGCAGGGCGGGGGAGCGGGCCCGGGGGCCCCCCAGGGGGAATCCAAGCTGACTGAGAGCGCAGGGGTGCCTGCCGGGCAGAAGCAGCTTGTCTAGGCGCGCCATCGGGTACACGTCGGGTACGCGGCCGTCCACAAGGGCCGTGTGCAGAGGCATGCGCAGAGAGGGCTGAGCTGGAGGGCCGGGGCTGAGAGGCCAGCTCGGCAGGTGGACCGCGTCCCGGGAGGATCCACAGCTTTGGCAGCGGTAGGATCGCGTTGGTGGGCACGCCCCCCGCGCTGCTCTGTGCGAGGTGTTCAGTCTCACTCCGCGCCTGCAGAGACTCTGTACTTAGAAGACCCTAAGGCTCTTGGGGTCCCCCGCGTGCGGCTCTGTGCAAGGTGTTCAGAGTCTCACTCTGTGCCCCCGATGACCCTGCAGTTAGCAGACCCCCTGGGGGTGAAGGGACTCCCCCATCGTCTCAGGAAGCGGGGAGCCTGGCATTTGAACACGCCGGGCTGGCCCAGCTCGCTCCCTGCGTGCAGTCTAGGGGGAGGCGTGGACGGGCCGCAGGGAAACAGGCCGAGAAAGGCGCTCTGCGGGCGGGGGTGGGGTGGAGGGGGTGAGGGAGTGGGCTTTGGGGGCGGTGGGGTGGGGTTTGGGGGGGTGGGGTTTGGGTGGGCCCCGCATGACCTCAGCCTCTGTTCTGTCCCCGCAGCCCTGGTGATCACCCTGCCCGCTCCCCACGCATGGGCTCCCAAGGCCAGCCGGGTGAGAGGCTGGCTGCCCACAGCCCCGAGGCCACGGCCCCGCAGGAGTCGGCATCTCTGGGGTCCAGGGCCCTGTCAGAGGAGGAAGGGGCCGCAGCAGGTGCGGACCGAGTGGAGCCCCGGGAGTCCGGCCAGGACCCCCTGCCTTCCTGGAGGCCGCAGCCGGACGGGGAGGCCAGCTGGACAGACGCGGTCAACAGCACCCGGGATGCCACAGGGGCCAGTCAGGGCGAGCAGACCCCCCAGGGGCCGCCGACCAGCACCCCCAGCCAGGATTTCTCCTTCATCGAGGTCAGTGGGTGGGCTCTTGTCGGGGTGGGGTTGGAAGGGGTGTGTAGGTGCTGTAGCTCAGGTCTCACCCCGGGACCTCCCTCTTGGCGGGGCGGTCTCAGCCCGAGGGGTGGGAAGCTGGGATGGGGCGGCTCTGTGAAGGTCATGGCAGTGGTCTGTACCCCCATGCCCCACAGGACACCGAGATCCTCGACAGCGCCATGTACCGGAGCCGTGCCAACCTGGGGCGCAAGCGTGGGCACCGCGCCCCGGCCATCCGGCCCGGGGGCACGCTGGGCCTGTCGGAGGCTGCAGCGTCGGACGCGAGGCTGTTCCAAGACTCCACGGGTAGGGCCGGGCTGTCCTGGCGACCTCCATGTCGCTGTCCTTTGGGCGGTGGGCGGGGGGTCTGGGGTTGCCGCCCTGTGCTGAGCCCCTGCCCGGGCCCTTGCAGAGCCACGGGCTTCACAGACACCGTCCTCGGATGAGGAGGTGGTCGAGGAGCCTCAGAACCGCCGGACACGGGTAACCAAGGGCCTGAAAGTCAGCCTGTTCCCCGGCCTGAGCCCGTCGGCCCTGAAGGTACCCTCTGGCCGTGCCACCCCCTGGCGTCCAGCCTGCCCTCCGTCCGTTTGTCTGTCCCTCTAAGCCCCGAAACCCTGTCCGTCCTCTGTGCCTGCTGTGCCCGTGGTGGGCGCGAGGCAGGATGGAGGGAAGAACACAGAGGGTCTGGGTCCCAAAACCCCACGGGCTGGCGGGGCGACAGCGGTGTGGCGGGTGGAGGTTCAGGTGTCCCTGGGGGTAGGGCAGGGCTGAGCCGCGCAGGGGGAGGCAGGAGGCTGGCTGCGGGGCTCGGGGAGGCCTCCGGTCACAGCTTCGAGGCTCTAGCAGGCGTGTAGTGTGTGCGGTGGGGAGATGTTGCAGGCAGAGGGCGCAGGGCATGCAGACCCTGGGGGCGTCCCCGCTGGCCCCGCCCAGCCCTCTCGGGCTGGATTTAGGTCAGCACTGTCTCCCCGAGGGCCTGTGGGGTGGCAGGCATAGCCTGCCCTCGGGGAAGGTCGTTGCTAAGCGACTTCCCCTCCCCGGGGTAAGAGGGCTGTGGAGGGCGTCCAGGCCTGGGCCGGGGACGCCGCGCCCTGGGGAGAAGTCCTGGCCCTCCCTGCCCACACCGGCCCCACTGACGTCCATCTGTGCCCCGGCTTCCTCTCAGGCCAAGCTGCGCTCGCGGAACCGCTCGGCTGACGAGGGGGAGCCCTCAGAGGGCAAAGCGGGCCAGAAGGAGTCGATGCAGCGCTCCAAGTCCTGCAAGGTCCCCGGGCTGGGCAAGCCCCACGCGCTCCCGCCCAAGCCAGACAAGTCCTCAGGGTAGGTGATCTGCGTGCCAGGAACTACCCATCTCGGCCTTAAGAGGAAAACCCTGCTTTACAGGGAGACAGAGGCTTGGAGAGGGTATCATGCTGCGGGTCGGCACTCTTCAGTTGGTGCCAGGGTGCTGGTCTCTGCAGCCAAGCCCAACGCCACCCCTCTTGGCCAGGGGCAGGGGGTGCTTCTGACTCCTTCCGACTTCTGCCCCCTGCCCTGTAGGTCAGAAGGATCATCGCCCAACTGGCTGCAAGCCCTGAAGTTGAAGAAGAAGAAGGTCTAAGAAGTCGTTGAGGTGCGGGCAGGGGCTGGACTTGGCCTGTCTGGGGTTGGGGGCTGGTTCAGGGCTGCTGGGGCCCCTGCCCCGAGGCCTCCGGAGGCCCCAGACCTGGCTTTTATGGCCCTCGTCTGCGAGGCTGGAGGAGGGATAGGCTACCCACTCCAGTATTCTTAGGCTTCCCTGGTGGCTCAGCTGATAAAGAATTGCATGCAATTGGGAGACCTGGGTTCCATCCCTGGGTTGGGAAGACCCCCTGGAAGGAAATGGCTACCCACTCCAGTATTCTTGCCTGGAGAATCCCGTGGACAGAGGAGCCTGGCGGGCTGCAGTCCATAGGATCGCAAAGAGTCGGATACGACTGAGCCACGAACACTCCGAGGCTGGGAGCAGACGGCTAAGGCCAAGCTCCAGAGTCCTGGGTCCCTCGGCTTGGGGACGTCCACCCCACCTTTCTCCTAGGGCTCAAGGATGGTGGCCTGCCCTTCTGGTCTGGCACCCCTGGGGGGCACTCACTAGGCTGGAGGTCCCCAGCAGGGCCTTCCTCATGCTGGGCCTCGCAGAGGGGCGCCTGGGCAGGGAGGTGAAATGTCCCCTCTGCCCCCGTGTCCCCATCCAACCTCTTCTCTTCTCTCTGTTGCAGGTTCTTCCCGTCTGGCAGTCTCAGGCAGTGCCCATCCCTGTGGGGTCCCCGGCAGGGAGACGGCTGAGCCTCCCCGGCCACAGCCTCTGCCCGTCCGCCTCTGGGGGCGTTGGGGGAGGCCCCGATATGCACTTTGTATCAGCGTCCCAGCTCCCTTGCACTGCCCCTCCCCACCGGTCTTCCACGGTGTTGGTCCCTCGTCCCGCCTCCCTCTCTGCTTCCTCCTGCAGCCCCCCTTGGGTTTTCTTTTGATACCAGTTTATAGCCTTTTTTATAAAAGCCTTTGATTTTTGTAACGGGTGGAGCCCAGCCCCACCCCACGTCTCCCTCCGCCCTGCCAGGGGCCCCACAGAAACCAATAACGTTTTGCCACTTGAAACAATAAAGTTTTTTGGGAATTGGTGCTGCCCCGGTTGTGGTGTGTGGTTGTGGTGTGTCCCTGTCGGAGGCCGAACCCAGGAGGTGCCGGCTCTCGCCCTGCCCAGCCTGGAGCTTGCGCTGACGCCCAGCCTGTCTCTTCCCTAGCACTCCCTGGGCTCGGGGACCCGGAGGAGGATGTCTTGGTTACACTAGGCTGGTTCCTGATTTGGACAAAACCCAAATCTACATAGCTTAACACACAAAGATTTCTTTTCCGATCATAGTCCCATCTGGGGTGGGTTAACTGTCAAGTTACATTAATAGCCCTCACACTCCCTAAAGATTAAAAAAAAACCCAAAAGGCTTAAGAAGCTCCGGTGGATGGGATGATTTCCCAGTTCAGCTTTGGTTCAAGTGATTCTGTATGGCCTCCATCCTCCCTGGAGGCTCAGACAGTAAAGAATCCGCCTGCAATGCAGGAGGCCTGGGTTCCATCCCTGGGTCGGGAAGATCCCCTGGAGGAGGGCTGTGAACCTCACAGTCATGCAGAACCCAGGCCCCTTCACTGTTGTGGCTCAGCCATGGTCAGGGGCCCCAGAGTCTCTGTAGCATCCAGTGGAGACAGGGGTCGATCCTTTGGGAGACCCATGGTCCACTGGCCAAAATTCAAGTCACGCCCCCTGCTACCTGCGAGGGAGACTGGGAAATGTAGTCTAAATGTTTGTAGGGAGAGAGAGAGAGAACCAGATACTGGTAAAAATTCATCCTCATGGGAGGAGGGTGTTGGTTCCTGTGATCCCGAAGGGTCCTTTGAACCCATATGTTCAAGAATGTCTCCCCGGCCCTGGTCTTTCCCACTTTAACCCCTGACCATTGGCATCCAGCTGTCCCTCAGCCTATTTCTCTGCCTTCTCTGTCATCTGAGAGGTGCCAGCCTGTTTCCGGCCTGGGATCGTCTCTCCCTGAGCTTTGGGGAAAGGAGAGACTTGGGTGGACTCCCCTTGAAAGTGCAGGTATTAGTCACTCGGTCGTGTCTGGCTCTTTGCAACCCCACAGACTGTAGCCCACCAGGCTCCTCTGTCCACGGGATTCTCCAGGCAAGGATACTGGAGTGGGTTGCCATGCTCTCCTCCAGGGGTCTTCCCGACCCAGGGATCGAACCCAGGTCTCCTGTATTGCAGGCGGATTCTTGACCAGCTGAGCCACCAGGGAAGACAGAGACCAAACAGAATCACTTGAACTGTAGATAAAGCTGAACTTAGAAATCCTCCCACCCACCGGAGCTTCTTAGCCTTTTGGTTTATATTTTTTTATTTTTAGGGAGCATGGGGGGTCTTAATGTAACTCGAGAGTCTTGACCAACACTGTGGACTCTAGAGAAATGCACAAACCAGCCTGGAATTCCCATCCCTGGCGTCCTAGAGCCGTGGTCCTTAGCCTCCTAGCGTGCTCACTAAACACGCGCATCCCAGGATTGCGATCTAGTAGGTGTGCCCGGGAATCGGCGTTTGGGGAAGCCCCCTGAAGCGGAGGGGAGAGACAGGGGCCCTTCCTTGGGTGCCTGGCCGTGCCCGGGGTGCGTCTGTGCCGCGCGGCCCCGTGCCAGCTCTCCTGGGAGCCGGCGGAGCCGGGTTGGCACGAGCTCTGTCCTCCCTCTCTCTCACCTCTCGTCCCGCCTCCTCGCAGGAGTAGAACTGGCAGGGGCCCAGGGCAAACACTTAGGACTCATTAGTGGGAGTACGGAGCCTGGCGGTCCCAGCGCCCGGCCCTGCTTCCGGAGAAGGCGGAGCCACGGCTGGGGGGCGGGGCGGCCCAGCCTCCCTCCGCCCGAGGACCGCCCGTTCCAGGCCCAGAGAGGAGAGCAGCGTACCCAACCTCTGAGCTGAACGGCAAGTGTCTGAGGACAGTCAGAAAACTGTTCCTACGCCCTGCAAGGGTTCCTGGGAGGGGCCTCGGAGGGGCAGGTCTGTGGAACCTGGCTTTGAGTTTTGGAAACTGAGAGTCACTTGGTTGCCTGGATTGGGGAATTCCTTGGGCAGTCAGGCAGGCTGATCGATTTTGGTTAAAGGTGACCCTGAAGGCAATTTCTGAAGAGTTGAGTGAACTTTAGAAGAGTCATTAGAATAAAGATGGCATCACTTTTGAGGGCATCACTTTTTTTTTTTAATTGCTAGTCCTCTGATATCTTAAAATATTAATATTTCTTTATCTGGCTGCTCCAGGCATGCGGGGTTTCCCTTGTAGCTCAGTCGGTAAAGAACCTGCCTGCCAATGCAGGAGCCATAAGAGACGCTGGTTCGATCCCTGGGTGGGGAAGGTCCCCTGGAGAAGGGAATGACAACCCACTCCAGTACTCTTGCCTGGAGAATCCCATGGACGGAGGAGCCTGGCGGACTACAGTCCATCGTGTTGCAAGAGCCGGACACGACTGAGCGACTAAATCACCAGCACCGGGCATGCGGGATCTGAGATCTTCCTTAGAGCCTGCGAGGTCTTTTAGCTGCGGCAGGCAAGATCTAGTTGCTCTACCTGGGATCAAATCCAGGGCCCCTGCACTGGGAGCCCTGAGTCTGAGCCACTCGACCTCCAGGGAAAGTCCCGAGGGCTCCCCTTTAAAGGCAACAAGTCAATGTGTTTCTAAAGGAATCAAACCCTTTCCTACACGTTCGAAAGTGGAGCTGTCCCGTCCTGGGATTTTTGTTGATAGCCCCAGAGAATCGGGTCCCAGTCTCGTTATGATTAGAAATGTCTCAGCGCTCTCTCCCCCGATTCCTTGCTTCCACGGCCCTCACCGAGAGCCTGGGCCACATGCGAGCTGGATCCTAGAGGATGGAGGAAGAAGCCTTCGGGAACTGAACGCGGTGGCGCGTAGGGGACTGTCCCGCGTTCCCTGCAGCCCGAGGTTGAGGTTCGTGCTGGGCTGAGTCTGAGAACAAGTTGACGGCTGCCTGTGGTGCCCTTGGTACTTGGGTGGTGGTGATGGGTGTTGTGGGACGTCTGTCCACTAGTGATGCCTGCTGTCCTTCCACCTGCATCCTTACCCCCCCGCCCCACACACACACCCCAAAGTGGTCCAGCCATCTGCCGGGGACACAGCCCATCCCTGAGACGCTTAGAGATGGGCAGTCCCAGTGGCGGAGTGAAGCAGGTCAGACTTTATCTGTTTGACCCTCAGGCACCCTTCCTGAGTCTCAGTTTTACTATATGTGGCTCAGATGGTAAAGTGTCTGCCTGCAATGCGGGAGACCTGGGTTCAATCCCTGGGTCAGGAAGATCCCCTGGAGAAGGAAATGGGAACCCACTCCAGTATCCTTGCCTGGAAAATTCCATGGATGGAGGAGCCTGGTGGGCTACAGTCCATGGGGTCGCAAAGAGTGACTTCACTTTCACTTTCAAATTAAATGTATTTAAAGTAACTTCGAGCCTCAGCTTTGTAAAATAGAGGATCTGCTCTACAGAGCTGTTCAAGGTCTAAATAGTGGCAAATGAATGTCCCTGAGACAGAGAACGTGGTCCTGGCTGCTTTTGTCTTCTTCCTTTTGTTTATTTAGGCGAGGGGAACAGAGGAGCTTTTTTGGATCCATCTCGATTCAGATGCCTGGAGCAGGCTGGCCCGGGCCTGGAAGCTGGTGGGGGACAGGGTTTCCCAAGGGCTGGTTTGCCTTTGGGGCCTCGCCGAGCCAGACGTGTGGGGTCATCTGTGACAAGCCTTTGGCCCCTGAGCAGCTGCCCTGCCTCCCCGCCCCTCCCCTGCCAGAAGGGGCCTGTCTCGGACAGCACTCCACCCCGGGGAGAGGGCCAGGCCCTCGAGACTGCAGCCTCCCGCGTGCAGAATGATTAAGCGGGTTTTAAGCGCTGCCCAAAGACTGACTCTAATTTTACTTTCATTTATATGGCACTCTGTCTCCAAAGAGCCAAACACCCATTCATTCATTTTTTTTTTTTTTTTGAAGACTTAAGTTTTTTGATTTTTCTGACGAGAAAAAGCAAAACAGATTCATGGTAGACCACTTAGAAAACACAGAGAAGTATCCATACAATGAAGAAGAAATTGCCCGTCCCTTTACCACCCAGCTATACCATTTTTAAAAAAGACTCCTTTTTATTTTAGAGTAGATTAAAATTGCGCAAGGAGTACAGAGTTCCTCTCAAGCCACACCCAGTTTTCCTTGATGTTAATATCCGGTATTAGCGTGGTGCTTGGATTACAACCAATGAATCTTAGTCTTTGCCCGAGACGTCTTTTCTGTTCCAGGAACGCGCTCAGGACCCCACATTACATTTTGCTGTCATTTCTTGAGGCTCTGTTTGGCTGTGACCGATTCTGAGAGCTGCCTGATTTTGGATGACCTGGCAGTTTTGAGGAGTGCTTGTAGAATGTCCTTTAAACTTGAGTTAGTGTGATGTTTTTCTCCTGATCAGACAGCAGTTACAGGTTTTTAGGAGGTAGAAGTAAAGTGCCAGGGGACTTCCCTGGTGGTCCAATGAGCTCCCAATGCATGGGGCCCAAGTTCGATCCCTGGTTGGAGAACTAGACCCCCACATGCTGCAACCAAGGCCTGGTGCAGCCAGATAAATAAACATTAAAAAAGAAAAAAGAAGTAAAGCACCATGCCTATGATATCATATCAAAGATACATGCTACCCAGCGCAGTCAAAAATAAATAATGAAAATTAAAAAAAAGAAGGTGCCTGCTATCCATATGAGTTATCACTCTTTATTCACCCGATCATCTAGCTGAGGCAGTGTTAATCACATTTCTACAGTATGAAAGTGAAAGTCAGTTGCTCAACAGAGTCCGACTCTGTGACCCTAGGGACTGTAGCCCGCCAGGCTCCCCTGTCCATGGGATTCTCCTGGCAAGAATACTGGAGTGGGTTGCCACCCCCTTCTCCAGGGGATCTTCCTAACCCAGGGATTGAACCCACGTCTCCCACATTGCAGGTGGATTCTTTACTTTCAGAGCCATCAGGGAAGACTTCTCTGCTGTCAAGTGTCTTCTTGGCTCATGACAGTCATGACAGAATCCTCAAACCATTGTTCATACACAACCTCAAAATTGCAGTACTTCCTGGACCCACCTCCAGATCTTGTTTAATGCATTAACAAATAAACACATATATTACCATGGCACAAATCTGTTTTTCAGTCTTTTGATAACTGCTATGTCCTAGTGAGAGTCCTAGGTCCTCCAGTTTCTACTGTGGTTTGACGTCTGTGTTCACTGCAGAAAGAAACGCTGCACTTTGGCTGGCATTACTAAATGCTTAGTGAACATTTTTTCCCCTCACTCCAAGTTCACAGATGGCTGAGTTCCTAACAAGGACCCCAGCTTAAGAAGGAGCTGGTGGATGCCGGGGAGATCCAGCTCTTCCAACATGTGATTGGAGTCTGTCCCCAGGAGGTCGACGGGGTGGAGAGAGAGGAGGAGCCCTGTGTTCCGCGGGTATCGACCCCAGCCCAGGCGCACCATGGGGCCTTGGGAGCCTCAACCTGGCTTTCCCGATCGCGCTGTTCTAGAGGTTTCAGAGAAGCCGCTGGCAGCTCCCTGCGGAGACTTTGCCCTCACTGATGAATGGCTGCTGCAGCGCGTCTATTGACCGGGCCCTTTGTTTTCGAGAAGCAACCTGCCTTTCTTCTGTTAACCCCTGCTGGCCTGGCTCTGAACAGGATGCCTTCTGTGCTCCGGACCCGGCACCAGGGCAAGAGAGGTCAGGAGAAGGGGAAGATCGGAGATGCACCCGCCCAAGGCCAGGCGCTCTGCGGGCCGTCTCATCCAAGTGTCGGCTCCTTTCATCTCCTGGCAGGGTAGGAGCAAGACTTCAGACCCCGGGTCTGCCCGAACTTCAAATGCTGTGCTCTCTCTGGGGTTCCAGAAGCTTTTAGCCATGCTTCGCCACGCGGGTGAGTCTGGGGTCTTCATAACTTCAAGATACACACATAGCCACCCCTTCCTGTCTCTGTCTAACACAGACACACAGACACACACGCTTCCTCAGGTTCACAGCCAGTTTGGGAATGATTGTACCCAGCAGGGGGAAGAGTCATTGACTCGAGCTCTGGGGTTCTAGGAAGATGAGAAAGCAGCCTCCGCCCCCAAGTCTGCTGTTTCCAGCCGCTGGCAGCCAGGATTGTCGCTAGCAATCTGTATCTTTGAGTCAAGCACTGTCCTCCCTGGGGCTCCTGGTTTAGAACATGCACTCTGTATGATCCTGTGTGCATGCTAGTCACTTCAGTTGTGTCTGACTCTATGCAACCCCATGGGCTGTAGACTGCCAGGCTCCTCTGTCCACGGTTTTCTCCAGGCAAGGATACTGGAGTGGGTTGCCACGCCCTCCTCCAGGGAATCTTCCCGACCCAGGGATCGAACCCACGTCTCTTACATCTCCTGCACTGGCCGTTGGGTTCTTTACCACTAGTGTCTCCCGGGAAGCCCCTCAGGCACTGTAATTCCTCTGACTTTAAAGTCTTCCATGAGTGTTTGTGCAGGGGGCAGGGCAGAGGCACAGAATGGGAAGTCATGAGCTCCGAGGGCCCGGGACCCAGCCAGGGCTATGCTGAGACCCTCCACAGATTCTCCATGCAGTGCAATCCCACAGACGTTTATCGGGCCATCTGTTACTCATGCTGGGGATGTGGAGATGAGTCAGGAATAGCCCGCATCTCAGTCAAGAGAGATGACTACAGGAGATAAACTGAAATCCGGTGTCTTAGAGATAGCAGTAGTGACTAGGTACAGTGCAAGACAGGGCAGAGTGCTGTGCTGACCTGGGGGAGCTTGAAGGGAAACATCGTTAACCACTTAGCAAAGCGCGCAAGGTGGAGCTTGTCCGGGGCAGGTGGTGGGTGGGAGAAGAGCGAAGGAACAGCACCCCAGGTGGGTGGATCGAGGGTGGTCAGACTGGGCAAAGTCAGGGTGAAAACATGTGACGCTGACGATGGGAGCTGTCTTAGTCTGCCCCGGCTGCTATAACAAAACACCACGGCCAGGCAGCGTAAGCAGCAGGCCTCTGTCCATGGCTCGTAGATGGCCACCATCTCCTGTGTCTTCCACATGGGCTTCCTTCTGCGTGTGTCTCTGTCCTAAAATCTTCTTCTTCTTTTTATAAATATGTATTTATTTATTTGGTGGCACCAAGTCTTGTGGCATTCGGGATCTAGTTCCCTGACTGGGGATTGAACCTGGGCCTCCTGCAGTTGGGAGTGCGGAGTCTTAGCCACAGGACCACCGGGGAAGTTCTTCCTCTTCTTATAAGGACACTAATCATATTGGCTTGGGGCCCCACCCACACACCCTCGTTTTCATAGAAGCCCTCTCTAAGGATGGTGTCTGTAAACATGGTCCCAATCCCAGGTGTTTTTACATGTGACTTCGGGGCGGAGGGCACAGTTCAGGCTGTGGGAACAGGAGTTGTTTGTGGAACTCGGAGGACCGCTGGGGGTGGGCGTGGACAGACCTGGGTCAGCAGAGGCCTTGGCTGTCAGTGTTAAGCTTTATCTTACAGGACTTGGTGGTGCCCGCGCTTGGTCCGAAGCTGGAAAGTGAAAGTAGCTCATCTGTTCCTGTTCCCAGCGCCCTGGAAATTCTGGGCGGGGTGCGACCTCACAGGCCTACTGCTCCCCGCAGGACTGGTCATCGGGGCCCCGCCCCAAGGAGGGGCCAGCCCCCCATCCACCCTGGTCCTGGGCGTGTGGGAGCCCCGCCCCGCTCTGCCCCGCCCCGCCCGCTGTGGGAGTCCCAGATGCCTGTCTTGTAGGAAATCTTCCTGCTGTCCAGGAAGTCCCATCTGGATGGGCAGGGTTGTACGAAGACCTCTCCAAGCAGAGCCCGGTGGACAATGAGCGCTCAGGCCTGCTCGCCAACCACAGGAAGCTGGGCGGAGCTCTGCCTGGAGGGCGTGGGCCATCCCGGGGCGTGGGCCCCGAGGAGGTGTGAAGTCCCACGTTCAGATCCCTCCACTGTTCTCTTTACTGCTTCCTCCTCCTTAACAAGAGGGCCCGGCCCTTCCTCCACGAGCTTTAGGATTCCAAACCGAGAAGGAAATGGGGGCAGAAGGGCCAAATGAGGGCGTGGAGCAGGTACCCGCCTCTAGTAAGAGCCTTTCTGCGCCTCCGCCCACCCAGGACTGGGGAGGCACCGGAAGCTGGCTGGCGGGGGATGGAGGGTGAGGTGAATACTTCTGCTGGGTGATTAAAGGAAAAAAAAACCAGTTTGTTGACCTAGTGTGTCCGATTGATGAATTTTAAGCACAGAGCCTTGATGAATGTTTGCATACGAATAAGTTTGTGTAACCACCACTCAGATCCAGATATAGAAGGTACAGAGCCCAGAAGACTCTCTCCCTGGTAGCCTTTGCACCCCACCCGCGGGACACCACTATTCTGACTGTAGATTAGTTTCCTCCTTGAAGGTCCATCAGTGGGCTTTCTGGATGGCTCAGTGGTAAAGAATTCACCTGCCAATGCAGGAGATGCAGGTTTGAGCTCTGGGTCAGGAAAAGGGCATGACGACCCACTCCAGCGTTCTTGCCTGAAAATTCCTTAGGCAGAGGGGCCTAGTGGACATGGAGCCCCAAAGAGTCAGCCATGACTGACCACGCACACACATCACATAAAGGGAATCATAGGGGACATACACTTTTACCTCTGGCTTCTTTCGACACTTGTTGTTACATCTGAGAGATTCTCCCACTGGATTCTGCAGGAAACAGGGCAAACCCTCCTCAGTCTCTTCCTTATATGCCCCTGAACTTGGCCCCAAAATTCATTGGCATTTCTCCTGTCAATGTGTCCCTGCCCTTGAATCTGGGTGACTTGTGACCGCTTTGACCAAGAGTGTGGAGAGTGATGCTGGATTTCCGAGGTGAGGCATAAGAGGTGAGGCAGCTTCTGCCCGATTTGCTGGAACGCTGCTGGTTGGAGTGCTGGCTCCCCAAGGAAGAAGTCTCACCACCTCCATGCTGTGAGGAAGCAAGCCGCAGGGGAGACCACGTGGGTGCTCCGTCCGTCTCGGAGTCTGTGCAGCCCAGGCGTCCGGCAGGTGGGTCAGCGGGTCCCTGAGGGTTGCAGCCCCCAGGTGTCCGTCATCCTCAGCCTTTTCTGCCCGGTTGAGCCCCTGGATGTCATGGAACAAAGACGAGTCGCCGCCCTGATTGACCTGTGTTCCAGATCCCTGACTCATGGAATGCATAATTAAACGGCTGTTTTAAGTTGCCAGGTTTGGGAGTCGTTGGTTACCCCAATAAAAACTGGAATATGGGGTGAGAAGTGGCTGGATTTGGGAAGGCTGAATTTAGTCTTCTCCCTGGGTGGAAAATGGCAAGAAAATCTGCTTTCTGGAGCCTACCAGCTGCTTCAGAGCCCTCCTGTGGTCTCATCTTGTGGCCCGCTCTTCAGACCTAGTCTTACTGGTTTTAGGCCAGTTGTCCACTGATCCTCTGCTTTCCTCACCCCAGAAGCCAAAGCCTTCTCCTAGTAAGGATGTGGTTCCTCCCTATCAGAAACTCCTGAAAAGGGGTATGTGTGGAATATTGGGGGAGTACAGACAATCTCTGAGGTGTGCAGAGAACACAGAACACAGCTCCAGGCACAGAGTGCTCACAAGAGGAGGGTGTTTGTCGCTCAGTCGTGTTTGACTCTTTGACTCCATGGACGGTAGCCTGCCAGGCTCCTCTGTCCATGGGATTCTCCAGGCAAGGATACTGGAGTGGGTTGCCATTTCCGTCTCCAGGCAGTGCTCAAGAGACCTGTGTATCAAAAGCACCATCATCCCCACCCCGCCACCTCCAGGGGTCCTCTTGGTGGCCGCTGGGTGGAGACCCTGCTCCAGGAGCGGGACTTCGGTATCCTGGCTCTTGGAACTGTTTTCTGAGAGTGCAGCTCTGGGTCATGCTCATTACCTACACTGTGAATATCATCCTTGCTGGGGGATGGAGTGTAGGATGGCACTTAAAGAGACAGACAGAGGTGGCACAATGGCTCTCCCTCCTATTGGCTGTGTGACAACCGAGAAGCTGTCTGACCTCTCTGAGCCTCCAGTCCCCGATTTTGTAAAAAGGGCATAGTAAAAAATAGCCCTGGCTTTGTCCAGGACTGCAGGGAAGACTAAATGAGGTAATAGTGCGTGGACAGCATCAGCTTGGTGCAGAGTAAGCCTTCCATAAATGCCAGCCCAGCCAAACAAAAGGAAAAGGAGTGGGGAGGAGGGGAGTGTATATGATAGGAATTATTATTGAATTTTTTCAGACGAAGAAAAACCCTAAGGTCGCGGAACTAATAAAGGGAAGCGGTGTGGTGCCAAGTCGGATCTGACCGTTGGCGGATGCCCACGCTCCTTTCACTCTGTAATTCTGTCGTCAGAGCAGGTCTGGAGCCCATGCGTGACCTTGCAGGGCTTCCTGACAGGCCTAGGCTCACAGCCATGTCCAAGGTCAGTAGAGCCGGCTTGCTGTCTTTGCAGTGTGGTGGGCAGCCCACTGCAGTGTGTCCTCCAGCCCCAGTGAGCCAGGCCCTGCCGGGCTGCAGCCACCGAGGAGCCCTCTGGGTCTAGAAGGTTGTACTGCAGTACAACTGTCCTGCCTTCCAGAAGGCTCTTGATTTTTTTTTTTCCGTAACCTAGACTGAATGCAGGTGCTTAGAAGTTGTGCTTGCTTCAAGCAGGTGTACCAGGAACAGTCTGACTGATATTATTATTTCTAACAGCTTTATTGAGATATAATTTACATATACAAATCACCCATTTAAAGTGTGCAGTTCAATGGCATTTAGGATATTCACAGAGTGGCACACACTCCATCAGTTCAGAACATTTGTGTCACGTCATGAAGACACATCGCACCCCTTGGGCATAATTGTCTGCCCTCCCCAACCCCCGACCCCAGGCAACCATGAGACTACTTTCTGCCTCTATAGATATGTCTCTTGTAGACATTTCATATAAACGGAATCATGCATGTGCTTTTGTGTCTGCTTCTTTTACCTTGCCTGTTTTGAAGGTTCATCCATGTGTGGCAGGCACCTTTCCTTTTTTATTGCCAAGTAATATTCCGTGTAGGACTACACTCCATTCTCTTTGATAAGCTTGGGTTGTTTTCACTCTTTGGTTGTTCTGAAGAGTGGTTTTATACATATTGGTGAAACAGGAGGGAAAGGGGCCAGGGCACACCCTCTGAAAGGGTGACCTAGCCCGAGGCCATGACACAAACTGATTAGAACCAAACAGGTCCACGATGGGGATGAACTGACTTCCACTAGACAGTGAGCCTCAGTATCTGCTCACTGTAACACATCAGCAAGCTAAATGACACACCCACAGCTGCCATGACAGTCGCCAGTCTGACAATAAAGGCCAAAAAGTGCACAGTAGCCCAATTCCTGGAAACCCCTACCCTTGCCCCGAAATAGCTGGAATACTTCTCCCACTCATTAGTCTATGAGATTACCCACTCCTATAAAACTGACAGCCTCATCCCCTGCTGCCTCTCTCACCTTCTGAGATGGTCCAGGCTTTGTGGAGTGTGTTTTTCTTTAAATAAATCCACTTCTTACCCATCGGTTTGTTTCCCACTGAATTCTTTCTGCGATGAGACATCAGGAAACTGAGCTTCATTAAGTCCTGAGACCAGGTGTGTGTGTGACCTCAGTTAGAAGACTGTGTGTTCAAGACCCCACCTGAGTTTCAGTTTCATTTGTGCACATATTTCTGTGTGGACATATGTTTTCATTTCTGTTGGGTACATACCCGGGAGTGGAATGCCTGGTTACACGGTAACTCAATGTTTAATCTTTAGGGAAAGTGCCAGGCTGTTTTCCAAGCACTTGCACCCTTTTACATTCCCACCAGCCATGCAGGAAGGTTCTGATTTCTCCACCTCCTCACCAACAGCTTTTTTTTTTATTCCAGCCGTCCTCACGTGTGTGAAGTGGTGTATGTTTGTAGTTCTGCTTTGCATTTCCTTGATGGGTACTGATGATGGCCACCTTCCATTTGCGTATTGACCTTTTGTATATATTTTTTTGGTGCAATGTCTCTTCAGGCCCTTTTCCGATTTGTCTTTCTGTTACTGGGTTGTAAGAGTTCTCTACATATTCTCCATATGAGTTCCTTATCCCGGTTGATTTGGAAGAGTCTTTAAGAAAGGCCATTTCATAACTTCTCCGATCCTGTGTTTACTGGCTGGAGAATTGCATCAGAAACAAAACATTGCTTCATTCCTGGGGCAGAGCTGATACCTCTTGGAAGCAATATACATTCCTGGTGCTGGTGAAAACAGATGAGATCGTCCTGCTTCTCATTTCTCGAGCTTCACTTAAATCAGTGAGTCTCATATGGTATAGAGGGGAGGTACATGTCAGAAGCACCTGTCGGACTCTTTCCTTTTTTTTTAGAGAGAGTTAAAAAACTTGCTTTATTTATTTGGTTGTGCCAGCTCTCAGCTGCAGCATGTGGGATCTCGTTCCCTGACCAAGGATCCAACACAGGCCCCTGGACTGAGAGTGCAGAGTCCTAACCACTGGACCACCAGGGAAGTCTCTGTGGGACTCTCTCAATCCTCAAAAGCCTCAGCTTCCTCCAAAAGTTAGATATGCTTTCATCTTTCCTCCGGTCCCCTTTATCTTTTTGAGAACCACTGTCCTAAAAGGAATGCTTTGAGATTAACACTGGCATGGCATGAAATGGCCCCTATGTTTGTTGCTGTTCACGCGCTCATTCGTGTGCAACTTTGTGACTCCATGAACGGCAGCATGCCAGGATTCCCCGTCCTTCACCATCTCCCAGAATTTGCTCAAACTCTTGTCCATTGAATCAGTGACACCATTCAACCATCTCATCCTCTGTCATCCCCTTCTTCTCCGCCTTCAATCTTTCCCAGCATCAGGATCTTTTCCAATGAGTCAGCTGTTTGCATCAGGTGGCTGAAGTATTGGAATTTCACCTTTAGCATCAGTCCTTTCAATGAATATTCAGGATTGATTTCCTTTAGGATTGACTGGTTGGATCTCCTTGCAGTCCAAGGGACTTTCAAAAATCTTCTCCAACACCACAGTTCAAAAGCATCAATTCTTTGGCGCTCAGCTTTCTTTATGGTCCAACTCTCACATCCATACATGACCACTGGAAAAAACCATAACTTTGACTGTATGGACCTTTGTCGGCAAATTGATGTCTTTGCTTCTTAATACGCTGTCTAAGTTTGTCATAACTTTCCTTCCAAGAAGCAGGTGTCTTTTACTTTCATGGCTGCAGGCACTGTCCATGGTGATTTTGGAGCCCCCCCAAAATTAAATCTGTCACTGCTTCCACATTTCCCCCATCTGCTTGCCATAAGTGATGGGGCTGGGTGCCATAATCCTAGTTTTTTGAGTTAAAAAAAAAAGTATGTATTTATTAGTCTGTGTCAGGTCTTAGTTGTGGCACTTGGTATCTTCATTGCATTACGTGAAACCTTTCATTGAGATACATGGACTCTCTAATTGCTCCAAGGCATGTGGGATCTTAGGTCCCCAACCAGGGATCAAACCAGTGTCCCCTGCATTACAAGGCAGATTCTTAACCCCCGGACCCCTCAGAAATCCTGAATGTTGAGTTTTAAGCCAGGCTTTTCACTCTCCTCCCATCACCCTCATGAAGAGGCGCTTTAGTTCCTCTTCACTTTCTGCCATTAGAGTGGTATCATCTGCATATCTGAGGTTGTTGATCTTTCTCCCAGCAATCTTGATTCCATCTTGTGATTCATCCAGCCCAGCATTTCGCATGATGTACTCTGCATAGAAGTTAAATAAGCAGGGTGACAATATACAGCCTTGACGTGCTCCTTTCCCAATTTTGAACTGGTCTGTTGTCCCATATCCGGTTCTAACTTTTGCTTCTTGTCCTGCATACAGGTTTCTTAGGAGACAGCTAAGGTGGCCTGGTATTCCCATCTCTTTTTCCACAGTTTGTTGTGGTCCACACAGTTAAAGACTTTAGCGTAGTCAATGAGGCAGAAGTAGATTTTTTTTCTGAAATTCCCTTGCTTTTTTGATGATCCAACAGATATTGGCTCCGGTTCCTCTGCCTTTTTTTTTTTTTTTTAAATTTTATTTTATTTTTAAACTTTACAATATTGTATTAGTTTTGCCAAATATCGAAATGAATCCGTCACAGGTATACATGTGTTCCCCATCCTGAACCCTTCACCCTCCTCCCTCCCCGTACCATCCCTCTGGGTCGTCCCAGTGCACCAGCCCCAAGCATCCAGTATCATGCATCGAACCTGGACTGGCGACTCGTTTCATATATGATATTATACATATTTCAATACCATTCTCCCAAATCATCCCACCCTCTCCCTCTCCCACAGAGTCCATAAGACTGTTCTATACATCAGTGTCTCTTTTGCTGTCTCGTACACAGGGTTATTGTTACCATCTTTCTAAATTCCATATATATGCGTTAGTATACTGTATTGGTGTTTTTCTTTCTGGCTTACTTCACTCTGTATAATAGGCTCCAGTTTCATCCTCTGCCTTTTAAAAATCCAGCTTGTACACCTACAAATTCACAGTTCACCTACTGCTGAAGTCTAGCTTGAGGATTTTGAGCTTATCTTGCTAACATGTGAATGAAATAAGCACAAATGTTTGAACATTCTTTGGCATTGCCTTTCCTGGGGATTGGAATGAAAAGTGACCTTTTTGGAGAAGGAAATGGCAACCCACTCCAGTATTCTTGCCTGGGAAATCCCATGGACAGAGGAACCTGGTGGGTTACAATCCATGGGGTCAAAAAGAGTCGGACACGACTGAGTGACTTCACTTTCACTTTCAAGAAATAAATAAATGTATTTATATTGCAAAAAAAAAAAATTAAAAACAAAAAGAAAACTGACCTTTTCCAGTCCTGTGGCCACTGCTGAGTTTTCCAAATTTTCTGGCATATTGAGTGTAGCACTTTCACAACATCATCTTTTAGGATTTGAAACAGCTCAACTAGAATTCCATCACCTCCACTAGCTTCATTTGTAGTGATGCTTCCGAAGGCCCACTTGGCTTCACATTCCAGGATGTCTGGCTCTAGGTGAGTGATCACACCATCGTGGTTATATGGGTCATGAAGATCCTTTTTTGTATAGTCCTTCTATGTATTCCTGTCACCTCTTCTTAATCCCTTCTGCTTCTGTTAGATCCTTGCTGTTTCTGTCCTTTATCGAGCCCATCTTTGCATGAAATGTTCCCTTGTTATCTCTGATTTTCTTGAAGAGATCTCTAGTCTTTCCCATTCTATTGTTTTCCTTTATTTCTTTGCACTGTTCACTTAAAAAGGCCTTCTTATCTCTTCTTGCTATTCTCTGGAACTCTGCATCCAGTTAGGGATATCTTTCCCTTTTGCTTCTCTTCCTTTCTCAGCTATCTGTAAGGCCTCCTCAGACAGTCACTTTGTCTCCTTGCATTTCTTTTTCCTGGGGATGGTTTTGGTCACTGCCTCCTGTACAATGTCATGAACCTCTGTCCATAATTCTTCAGGCACTCTGTCTATCAGATCTAATCCCTTGAATCTATGAATCTAGTTCTCACCTCCACTGTATAATCATAAGGGGATTGATTGAGGTCATACCTGAATGGTCTAGTGGTTTTCTCCACTTTCTTCAATTTAAGTCTGATTTTGGCAATAAGGAGTTCATCATCCAAGCCATAGTCAGCTCCCAGTCTTGTTTTTGCTGACTGTATAGAGCTTCTCCATCTTTGGCAGCAAAGAATGTAATCAATCTGATTTTGGTGTTGACCATCTGGTGATGTCCATGTGTAGAGTCTTCTCTTGTGTTGTTGGAAGAGGGTGTTTGCTATGACCAGTGCGTTCTCTTGGCAGAACTCTGTTAGCCTTTGCCCTGCTTGATTCTGTACTCCACGGCCAAACTTGCCTGTTCCTACAGGTATGTCTGAGTGGCAGCAAAACTGAGATGAAGACCCTGGGATTGGCAGCTACGGCCAGTGCTGATCCTGAGACAAAGAGAAGAGTATGGAGTTTCCTCCAAAAATTAAAAATAGAGCTGTTCTATTTGGAGTTGGTGATGGACAGGGAGGCCTGGCATGCTGCAATTCATGGGGTCGCAAAGAGTCGGACATGACTGAGCGATTGATCTGATTTTTCAGATCAGACCCACTTCTGGGTATATAGACAAAGGAATTGAAATCAGGACATAGAAGAGATACCCACACCCTATGGTCACTGCAGCGTGTTCACAATAGCCAAGACATAAAACATGCATCTGCTATTGTTCAGTTGCTCAGCCATGTGTGACACTTTGCGACCCCATGGGACTGCAGATGCCAGACTTCCCCATCCTTCACCAACGGAATATTATTCAGCTGTTAAAAAGAAGGAACTCCTTCCACTTGCAACAACATGGACATTTATGCTCAGTGAAATAAGCCAGTCACAGAAGAAAAATACTACATGCCAACACTTACATAAATAGTGTAAAATAGTAAAACTCATAGCAGCAGAGAGTAGACTGGTGGTTGACAGGAGTTGGTGAAGAAATGAGGAGATGTTAATCAAGAGGTACAAAGTTTAGGTTATGCAAGATTAGTAAGGACTACTGGATGGCCTTGTGTCTATAGTTAATAATACTGTGTCGTATACTTAAAAATTTGCTAGAGGGTAGATCTGTTATTAAGTGTTCTTATCACACACACAATGATGAGGATAGGAGGAAACTTTTGGAGGCAATGGATAGACATATCGATGGCACAGTATAGATGATGGTAATGGTCTCATGGGCATACAGTTCAGTTCAGTTCAGTCTCTCAGTCGTGTCTGACTCATTGTGACCCCATGAATCGCAGAACGCCAGGCCTCCCTGTCCATCACCAACTCCTGGAGTTCACCCAAACTCACGTCCATCGAGTCAGAGATGCCATCCAGCCATCTCATCCTCTGTCGTCCCCTTCTCCTTCTGCCCCCAATCTCTCCCAGAATCAGGGTCTTTTCCAATGAGTCAACTCTTCGCATGAGGTGGCCAAAGTATTGGAGTTTCAGCTTCAGCATCAGTCCTTCCAATGAACACCTAGGACTGATCTCCTTTAGGATGCCGTGGTTGGATCTTCTTGCAGTCCAAGGGACTCTCAAGAGTCTTCCCAACACCACAGTTCAAAACCATCAATTCTTCGGCACTCAGCTTTCTTCACAGTCCAACTCTCACATCCATACATGACCACTGGAAAAACCATAGCCTTGACTAGACGGACCTTTGTTGGCAAAGTAATGTCTCTGCTTTTGAACATGCTATCTAGGTTGGTCATAACTTTCCTTGCAAGGAGTAAGCGTCTTTTAATTTCATGGCTGCAATCACCATCTGCAGTGATTTTGGAGCCCCCAAAAATAAAATCTGACACTGTTTCCAGTGTTTCCCCATCTATTTCCCATGAAGTGGTGGGACCGGATGCCATGATCTTAGTTTTCTGAATGTTGAGCTTTAAGCCAACTTTTTCACTCTCCACTTTCACTTTCATCAAGAGGCTTTTGAGTTCCTCTTCACTTTCTGCCATAAGGGTGGTGTCATCTGCATATCTGAGGTTATTGATATTTCTCCCAGCAATCTTGATTCCAGCCTGTGATTCTTCCAGCCCAACGTTTCTCATGATGTCCTGTGTATATAAGTTAAATAAGCAGGGTGACAATATACAGCCTTGACGTACTCCTTTTCCTATTTGGAACCAGTCTGTTGTTCCATGTCCAGTTCTAACTGTTGCTTCCTGACCTGCATACAGGTTTCTCAAGAGGCAGGTCAGGTGGTCTGGTATTCCCATCTCTTTCAGAATTTCCCACAGTTTGTTGTGATCCACACAGTCAAAGGCTTTGGCATAGTCAATAAAGCAGAAATAGATGTTTTTCTGGAACTCTCTTGCTTTTTCGATGATCCAGCGGATGTTGGCAATTTGATCTCTGGTTCCTCTGCCTTTTCTAAAACCAGCTTGAACATCAGGAAGTTCACGGTTCACGTATTGCTGAAGCCTGGCTTTCTTTGTAGTCCAACTCTCACATCCATACATGACTGCTGGAAAAACCATAGCTTTGACAAGACAGACATTGTACTAAGCATTTTATGTTTGTTATCTCCTTAAGTCCCCACCATGGCCTTGCGGATTAGGCACAGTTTTGTCATTGTTTTCCAAATGAGGGAAGTGAGCCTGGACGGGTGGACTCACCAACTCTCACCCAGACCGCAGGTGGCAGAGCTGGGATTCAAACGCAGGCTGTCTGCCTTCAACTCTTGCAGGCTGAAACTCTTCCTTCTCAAATTCAAGAGTGACCAGGCTCTTGAATCCAAACCCTGCTGATGTTCATTTTCACATTGTCAATTTCCATAGAAGTTTGCCTGGGAGGCGGCTGAGCTGTAGAAGGACCCCTGAGCACGGGTTCAGGAAACTGGCCCTGAGAACTACCCTTGCATGCTCAGGTTTTGTGTGATTTTGGTCCATGACATCATCTCCCTACAAATTTCCTTACCTTACAATGGAGATAACACATCTACGTCATAGGGTTATTGTGAGGGTCAGATGAGATTATGGCTGTGAGAACGCTTTGTAAATGCTAAAGTCTGAAAAGTCAGGAATTGTTATCCTTATTGCATTGTTCCCTTAGTTCAGGTCAAATCCTGTAATTAGCAGCCTCAAATCTAGATAACAAGAGTTCCGAGTCTTAGCCAAGAAGTTCAGCATTGGCTCACTCATTTCAGAGCAATATTCAAGACAATAGCAACGGGGCCCCGCCCAAACACTGGAGTTTGGGGCTTGCCGTACTCGGTCAAGCCTTGACTCGGGCCCATCGCTGCCTACTTCCCATCCACCTTCTTGAATCTTGGTCCTTTTGCCTTCATCCCCTTCCTCCCATCTGCACTGGTGGGCTGAGCTGATTGTCTTGGCCTTTTATCCTTCACCCTTGGCAGGAGCTGTGTGGTTCTTTGTGGCAAAGACAGAATGTGTTTATCAAATGTCCACACGCTAATTGGTCAGGGCCAGTGAAATGTAAGCAGAAAGGACACGTGTTCCTTCCAGATCAAGGCAGTAAAGTTCCTGTGTTCCCCTTCCATCTCTTTTTCCCTCTGCTGGAAGCCATCTCTAATAAATACATTTTGTTGTGATGAACCACATTTGGTAAGCAATGTAGCCTAGCATGGCCCCGACAAATGTATTTTCTGCTATCAGTATACCTAGAAGAGGGGAGGGAAAATCCTGCTCCAGGCAGAGCAGCGACAGTAAGATATGCCTTGTTAAAAGAAGAATGAAAACAATGGTGTGGATGGAGCTGAGGTTTCCTCACACACAGGGCCGTACAGCACAGTTCACGTCATGTGCATGGAGTCCTGGCTGTGCGTCTCGGACAAATTACTGCTAAATCTTGGTTTCCTTAAAACCATAAATGTAAGACAATAGCAGAGACAGTAACAGCTCCCTGATCGGCCCATGGAGATGGGTGAAGATTCTGAGAGCGCCTTATTCAGTGTCTGGTAATAATTAGCCATGGTAAATATCAGTCATTGTTACAAGGGAGGAATGTGCGATCTCAGGACAAAGGAAAGGGTGCTCTAGTCTTACAGGAATCTGGAGCCTAAGATGGTAAGTAGGAAAAGACGTGGAGATAGAGTGTCCTGAAGGCACCTAGAACTGATTCATCCAGCCTGCGTTGCATCCATCTATCCACACATCTGTCCATCCATCCATCCATGCAATGATATCAACAAAATATTAAAACATCACTCTCTGGATTTTGCAAGGGTGTCTCTAACCAACAGGGAGTTAAAGCCTGAAATTACTGGGGTTATTGGAGAAACTCTCTTATGGTTCTGCTGTCTCCTTAGTAGGAGCTAGAAAAACAGAAATATCTGGAAGGGAGCCAAGGTCAATGACGTCTTGGTGGAAAGGGCAGTAACAGGAAGCCAGCATCAAGGCTAAGCGCCTCTCCTGGGGGTGAGTTCTCCCATGCGAAGAGTTGCATGGGGAGGGGTGGGAGACGGTCCACCTCGGGGCTCCACAGTTGAGGGTCTCTGGCTTGCAGTCCACCAGTTTCTGGGCTGGTGGAACGAGAGCAGGATGGTGGGAAGCCGGGAGGTGCTTCACTGAAGTTACATCTCAGAGGCAAGGAGAAGGGGAAGTACCACCATCTGCAGCTGCACGGCTCGCAGCCTCATAGGAGGGTCAGGAGCTGTGACTCCCAAGGGAAGAGTGGAAACAATTGGTGTGGATAGAGCTCAGTTGTAAACATTAGTCAGAATGAACATAGTGGGTCTTTTCTGCCCTGTCTCCTGGTTACCGAGCTGCTCTAAACCCATAGGCTCAGCGCAGCTGGCTCCAGCTCCAGAGCTGGGCAAGTGACCTGAACCTGACCGATTCCAGCATCACTTCTTTTGGGCCATTGTGGTTGGTTCAGGGGTGACTCAATTGGTCAGATGGGATTTGGTTTCTGATCTTTTGTTTGAACTGTGGGGCAATAGAATCTTTCTTTTCACTGGACTCATGGCTGGGAGAATATGAGCCTGGAACTTCTGGAAGCTTTTAAGTACAGGGAGAAACTCTCCCCAAGGCTAACCCAGCAAAATGTAGTGTTGAGAGAAGGACAGAGGTCACATCCTGAGGCTATTGTGTGTAAACTCCTGGATCAAACCGTACCTGAAGGCTGAATGAATTTTTCAGTGATTTAAGAGTCCTGATTGATACACTGGTTCTCCAAAATACATACATGGCTCTCTGAACAGTAGTGATGGGGGATATCTCTCCACCAGAATGCATTTTCACTCTCCTCACTTCCTCTCCATTCACAATGGGTTGCTTACTCTGCAGCAGCTCATGGTCTGGGCTCCTGGCATAAAAAAGGAATATGACCTGGGTTTTATCGTCAGAGTCATGATCTAGAAAGAGGGACAAAGATAACTAGAGTAGCTTGTTGTAAGTTGTGCTGAGATAAAAATTAACTGTCATAGGGACTAACTGGAGAAAGGAAGCCTGGATCTCAGAGGGGCAGGGGTGTTAATTAAGGCTGTGGCGAGGACGTAATACTCATTCATTTCAATGGCTTGTTTATTTATTTAGCTGCACCAAGTCTTAGCTGTGCCATGCGGGGTCTAGTTCCCTGACCTGCATTGGGAAAATGGCATCTTGGGCACTGACCCACCAGGGAAGTCCCTGAATAGGTATCGACTGAGCATCTGCTACGTGCTATATATGTGTGTGTTATATATACATGTGCTCAGTGCTGGGAATACACAAGCAGGTATTTATAAACAGATACGGTCCCTGACCTCGAGGAGCTGATAGTGTAGTGGAAACAGGGTGACTCGACTTCCCAGAATAAGGTATGAGGGTAGGAGGATCATGGAGCTATGAGAACAAAAAACCAAAGAACTTTGGGATTTAGGGGAGGCTTCTCCACAGAGGAAACACTTGAGCGTGTAGTCAAAGGAGGAGCAGGAATGAACTAAGATCCAGTGGAATGGATCCTTGGTAGAAGGGAAGACATCCTCGCAGCTTCCGTGGTGGAAAGGAGTGAAATAACCAAACACACAGACAAAGCATTTGGCTGTTTCACTGAGAAGTTAGGACCCATGATTCTTAACTCCATGGCTTTCTCACTCACAATTTATTTTTTCTCCTAGTCACCTTGAGTATCATTTTCTTCATCTATAAAATGGGATAACAATACTCAATTGCAGGGACTTCCCTGGTGGTCCAATGGCTAAGACTCTGCGTCCCCAACACAGGGCATCTGGGTTCGATCCCTGGTCAGAGAACGAGATCTTACATGCTGCAACTGAAAAAAAAAAGATCCTGCATGGCACAGCTAAGGCCTAGCACAGCCAAAACAAAACAACCCAAAAAACCCCACTCTGCAGGCTCGCTCAGGGGGGGACCTGGCACAGAGAAGGTGGGCAGCAAGTACCGTCTCCAGCCCGTGGGTCCCGTCCCCTCATCCTTGGCGAGCTGTGACTGGAGCTGTCCCTTTGTTCCCAGAACGTTCGCTTTCCTTCTGGGCCCCACACACCGTGCCCCGCACCCCCCCCCCCAATTCACCCGCTCCCCACACCCCTGCTCCCGTTGGCTCCTCCAAGTCAGGCAGTGAGTGCAGAGACGCGCAAGTTCTGGGCGGAACTGGCTCTTAAATTCCCGTGTTAGAGTCCTAACCCCTGGGCCTCAGAATGTGATGGTGTTTTGAGATCGGGGTCTTTAAGGAGGTCATTAAAGTGAAAATGAGGTCGGGTGGACGTGTGTGCAAGCATGCTGAGTCGCTTCAGTCGTGTCTGAGCCTGTGCGACCCCATGGACTGCGGCCCGCCAGTCTCCTCTGTCCATGGGATTCTCCGGGCAAGGATACTGGAGTAGGTTGCCAGGCCTTCCTGCAGGGGATCTTCCCGACCCAGGGATCTAACATTTTCTCCTATGTCTCCTGCCTTGGCGGGTAGAGTTCTTTACCATGAGCGCCCCCTGGGAAGCCCATTAGAGTGGACACTAACCTAATATGTCTCTCATGAGAAGAGGAAATTAGGATTTTGAAACCTGCAGAGGGAAGGCCCTGTGCAGACACGGATGGGCATCTGTGAGCCAAGGAGAGAGGCCTGAAATAAGCTCTTCTCTCCCAGCGCTGAGGAGGCGCTAACCCTGTGGACAGCTTGATCTTGGATTTTGAGGTTCCCAGACTGAGAAATGTATATCTGCATAGTTCAAGCCACCCAGTCAGTAGACCTGGTGGCCCGAGCAGACTAATAGAGGGTGACGGTGAGCAGGCGGGGAGAACACCGGGGCTGCAGGTCACTGCCCTGCCCTCGAGGCCAGGAGAGCCGCCTGCACTCTCCTCTCCTTGGACACAGACGACAGAGAAAGACAGAGGCCCCGGGGACAGAGGGGCTTTGTCCTCCAGCTGTACGGGGGGTGGGTGAGTGGAGCCTAAGATCTCTAACCAGGCTGCAGTCAGGCTGCTTCTGTTTTCACGTCCTGACCCCTGGCTGTGTGACTTTGCAAAAGTTACTTACCCTCTCTGGGCTTCACCTCCCTTACTACTCCTCAGTGTGCCTACTTGCAGGGGGTTGTTGTGGAGACGAGATTCGCATTTAGGACGGTGCCTGCCCCAGAGGCAACGCTGCATGCGTGCCAGGGAGCGTCAGGACGGCTTCCCTCTTACAGCCTCACTCTTAAAGTGGCAGGAATGTTCTTGACTTCCCGGGATCAGGCTGAGGCTGAAACCTGACATTTCAGGCTGTTTCAGGCCATCAGGCAGGAAAGAATCCATAGACGTTAGCAGCTGGATTATTAACCCAGCGCAGGTCCCAGTTCTGCCAGCCGTTTGAGAGGTTGGGTAACCTCCGGGCCTCCATGTGCCTGTCTGTAAAATGGCTCAGCTGGCTCTTCATGCCCCGTGCCTGCCTCACAGAGCCGTTGTGAAACGCAAATGAGGGAACGATTGTGAAATCGCTTTGTAAAATGAAAGACTCACGTCAGTGGGAATATACGCCCCCACAGACATAATAAGAGCTAACACTTAAATGCTCACCATTAGCTGGCATTCTTCTAAGTGTGTCCCATTTATTTCTCATTTGGTCTTTACCAGAACTGTATGAGCCGGGTGCTGTGAACCCCTGTTTTGTAGGGAGAAAGATTACCAGTAACGGGTGGCGCTGCAGTTTGCATTCACGAGTCAAACGCGGTGCTCATACCTTTCATCAGAGGGCAGAGCTGTCCAGTAGAACGTCCTGTGATGGTGGAGATGTCTCAGAGCTGCCCGTTCACTACAGCAGTCCTCCGGAATGCTTACATGTAGCTAAGCCTGACGGAGAAACTGAAATTTGAATCTAATTTTTTTTTTTTAGGCTTTTGGGATCTTAGTTCCCCAACCAGGGATGGAACCCACACCTGGTGCAGGGGAAGCGAGGACTCTTAGCCACTGGCCCGCCAGGGAAGTCCCTAATTTAATTTTAATTAATTAAAATGAAACTAGCTCTTATAATCCGTGTGGGCACATGGGTACTGTGCCATGTGGGCACAGCAACTAGGCTGTAGTGCCTCCTAACTGATGCGCTAAAGCTGAATTTCAGACAGCCTGCCGATGAGAGAAAGGAGATTCTGCGGCTTCTCACGGCTACTAAGCCTGGTTGCTGAGGCTGTGACTCACTGCTCCTGGCTTTCACCCCAAGCTTCAAGCCAGTCCGGACTCTTCCTTGCTGGACCCACAGGGGCAGGCTGTCCGCTCCCTAGAGAGGACAAAGGTCCATTTTCCGCGGGAGGGACCAGACCTCCTATTTCTCCCTGATGGCAGGTGCTGGGGGAGGCTGGGTGCCCCTGTCTGGTCCCCCGCACCCCTGGTCCTTACAAATCACCAGCTATGGCTGCTTCCCAACCCCCCAGCTCTCCATCTCCACCCCAACCCCTCACCCCCCAAGAGAAGAGCTGGAGACAAGCTCCTGCACTCCCTCTCTGAGTTGGAAGCCGAGCTGGCTGGCGCTCAAGGCTTAATTAGCTGAAATAACTGTGAATAATCATCTTTAAAATGAGAGTGGTTAACGCTCAGGCCTCGCTGCTTCTGATTATTCAGCGGCCCCGCGGGAGCATCACGTTGCCGGCTCAGTTGTGCCAAGTCCGCCAGGCTGCGCGGGATGACCGGGGTGCCCCACGGAAGCACTTCTTTGCCTGCCCTGCCCTGATGTGAGAGGCGAGGCTCAAAGTCTTGCGGGAGGCCCTGGCTCTGTGCCGGCGTGATGGAGCCTGCACCCAAGCAAGGCGGTACTGAGGGGTCGGCGAGATGGTGACAACGGAAGATTCTCTCGGAGAACACTCATTAGTTGGGCTGCATGGATGTCACGGACAAGGGCACACTAGTGCTTGCTGCTGAGTGACCGTGAACTTGGCTCTTTCTGTCTCTGAGCCTGTTTTCTTTTCTGGAAACCCGGGGCTCTCACTTTTAAAGGTGGGCCTGGAGGAGTGAATGTGCATGCATCCACACAATACCTGCACCCCGCAGATGGTCAGCAAAAACCGACTTGCCTTCCTTTTTGGTTTTCCCTTTCTTTTTGCTGCGAGATAAGAGGGCAGGGCTTGGTCAAGAGCTTGAAAGAAGCTGAAGTTCCAGTAGTGTGCTCTCCCCTAACACCCGCCGACACCCTCTGAGGCAGGTGGATGTCACGGCAAGCTGGGACTTCCAGGTTTCAGACCAGAGCAGAAGAGGCAGTGAGTGGCACCCTGGTGTGGACAGGTTGTGTATGCTCTGCTCCAGAGCCAGCCCTCCAGAGCCAACAGATCCTGTTTCAGACTAGATCAGGTCAAACCACAGGAGACTGCCATGTTTCTAGGTCAAAAGTTGGTTGAACTTAAGTCTCGTAAGATAACTAAGGCTTGACTTTGAGTCTTTAGCAAGCAATGTGATGTTTCTGTGTGCCTATTTAAGGACAAGACAAAATACACAAATCTTTTAATAATGAGACTTAGCTAGCTCTGCAAAACACAACGGAGACAGACCACCAGGCAGGGTATAGCTAACTGCCAAGTTATTTGTGAGAACGTGACTGGTGCAGGAATTGAGAGGAGGGGCAGCGTGCTCTGGAGTAGGTGGGGTAAGGGGCAGCTTAGCAGAAGGAAGTAGGGTCTGAGTTGTGTCTGGAAGGATGGTTAGTTGCTGAAATAAGCAGTAGGGGGTGGAAATGATGCTTTGGGCAGAGAGAAGTGGTGTGACCAAAGTCTGGGACTCTGAGAACCACCAGGGCAGGGAGACCAGGACTGGTGAACATTTCTGCACCTGCGTAATCCCCAGGAAAGAGTGGGTACCACTGTAAAAGAATGAATGCACAAAAAATGAAAAGCATGTGGAGATGAGCGAGCAAATTTAGCTGTTCTGGGGGTAGTGGGAGATAAAGCTGTAAAGATTGATTGTGGAGGGTTCTGAATCCAGACAGAGGAGTCTGGGTATTATGCTGAGGAAACAGGATTCTCCAACTATGAATTCAGCAAATACATATGTGTTTACTCAGGTTCTAGAGGTCAGAGAAAAGCTATCTAGGATCTCAAGATTTGCTGATTTTAAGTTGATGTGGTCCTGGAAAACAGAGGCTATTCTGTGTTAGTCTGGGTACATTGATTATGTTACAGTAACAAATAAGCTTAGAATTCCAGTGGCCTAGAGCAACAGAGATTTATCTCTTAGTAATTTCACAGTTTCAGCCACCATAGCAGTGTGTGTGTGTGTGTGCACGCACGTGCTGTCGTGTCTGATTCTTTGCAACCCCATAGACTGTAGCCCACCAGACTCTTCTGTCCATGGGATTCTCCAGGCAAGAATACTGGAGAGGGTTGCCATTCTCTCCTCCAGGGGATCGTCCTGAACCAGGGATCGGACCCAGGTCTCCTGCATTGTCAAGCAGGTTCTTTACCACTAATGCCACCTGTGAAGACCACTATAGCATCGTGTGTTAAGTCGCTTCAGTTGTGTCCAACTTTGCGTGACACAGTGGACTGTAGCCCGCCAGGCTCCTCTGTCCATGGGATTCTCCAGGCAAGAATACTGGAGTGGGTGGCCATGCCCTGCTCCAGAGGATCTCCCTGACCCGGGGATTAAACCCACGCCTCTTACATCTCCTGCATTGACAGGCTGGTTCTTTACCACTAATGCCACCTGGGAAGCCCACTGTAGCATTGCCTTATGGTTCTTCACTCCCAAATCAGCTGACGGGGCAGCCCTATGTTAGGGACATTACTACTCTTATAATAGAAGAAAAGTAATACACGGTAAACCACATTCTGGGTCTAACAGCTTCTGCCTAGAAGTGACACATTTCCTTGACGAAAGCAAGCCTTGTGACCCAGCCAGATGCCAGTGGGGTGGGAGGGCACAATTCTCCCCTCCCAGAAAGCCAGCAGTAAATGTTTCTGAACAGCAACATTACCCCATGTCTTCCTTGAAATTTTGTGTAAAGTAAGGGTAAGTAGGCTAGGGAGATAAGTAGATGCATAGATAGTAGGGAGATAGGTGGTCTGATCAGAGGATTCTTTCTTGAGTTAACCTAAGTCTAAGCTTTATAATCTTTCCCTCTAAGCTATACAGAAGTCATTTTTTAGGCTAGGGTAGCCGTTCTGGGCCCAGATCTGGATGGATGAGTTTTCTTTAGGGGGTAGGATAATTTGGGGGCCCATTGCAAAATGACCAACCTAGACAGCATATTAAAAAGCAGAGACATTACTTTGCCAACAAAGGTCTGTCTACTCAAGGCTATGGTTTTTCCAGTAGTCATGTATGGATGTGAGAGTTGGACTGTGAAGAAAGCTGAGTGCTGGTGAATTGATGCCTTTGAACTGTGGTGTTGGAGAAGACTCTTGAGAGTCCCTTGGCCTGCATGGAGATCCAACCAGTCCATCCTAAAGGAGATCAGCCCTGAATATTCACTGGAGGAACTGATACTGAAGCTGAAGCTCCAGTACTTTGGCCACCTGATGTGAAGAACTGACTCATCAGAAAAGACCCCGATGCTGGGAAAGATTGAAGTCAGGAGGAGAAGGGGATGACAGAGGATGAGATGGTTGGATGGCATCACCTACTTGATGGACATGAGTTTGGGTGGACTCCGGGAGTTGGTGATCAACAGGGAGGCCTGGCGTGCTGCAGTCCATGGGGTCGCAAAGAGTCCCAAACGACTGAGTGACTGAACTGAACGGAACAGATTCCAAAATGAAGATGTGGAGCCCGTGTTCAAAAGTTATTAAGAATTTCAAGACAGGGACAGTAAAGCAGCCGGCCAAGCATGGAGCTCCTCTTAGTGGGGGTGCTGTGCAGCTGGACAGGGCGGCTGCCCAGGATGCTGTCCTGTGTGTGGGTGCCCGCTGGTTCAGAATATTCCAGGTGGCTAGCACTTCCCTCTCCTCTTCTACTTTTTAAAAATGCTTCATTAATTTACTTTTTGGCTTCAGCACACTGCATGTGGGAGCCTAGTTTCCTGATCAGGGATCGAACCCTCACCCCTTGCCCTGGAAGTGCAGAGTCTTCATTTTTGAACTGTTTATTCTGTACTGGGGTGGAGCCGATTAACAATGTTGTGATGGTTTCAGGAGCCCAGTGAAGGGATTCAGCCACACGTGTATACATGTATCCGCTCTCCCCTAAGAAGTGCAGCGTCTTGGTTGTTGGACCATCGAGGGGGGGCGGTCCCTGCTCTGCTTTCCACTCTGAATTCCTCCTCCCATCGGGACCCTCCCCATTCGCTGCTTACCAGATCTGAGTAAGCTGTCCATTGCTTGCTGGCCGGATCCCCACTTCCCTCCACCCCCTAAGAAGCGCCTGTGCTCGAGAAGCCCTTGAATTGTGTGAGGACCGCAGCAAGCCGTAGGGAAGGGGAGTCAGCCTTCCCAGCAGTCCTCGTCTCAGGTCCACACGGTGCTTCTGACCCTCACCGTTCTCCTCAGGCCTCTGTCTTCCCGTTCACCGCAGATGAGAGCAGCCATCTTCTCAGACCTCTGACCTCCCGACTGCTCACGACAGACAAGAGCGGCCACCTTCTCGAAGCTCTGGCTTCCACTCCAACCCTCTGAGGAACCAGGGTCCAGCCTCCTGCCTCAGCCTTGGACCTCCCCACCCCTCCCCCCGACTAATTATCTTTTAGGCCTTTTTGCTTTCATCTGTTTTACATTCTTTCAACGGGATCCTCCCCGTTGACTTTTATTTTTAAAATAACACCTTTAGAAAAAATAAAAATATTTTAAAAATAGAATTCATACACTATGCTGCTGCTGCGTCGCTTCAGTCATGTCCGACTCTGTGCGACCCCATAGACGGCAGCCCACCAGGCTCCCCCGTCCCTGGGATTCTCCAGGCAAGAACACTGGAGTGGGTTGCCATTTCCTTCTCCAATGCATGCAAGTGGAAAGTGAAAGCGAAGTTGCTCAGTCGTGTCCGACTCTTAGCGACCCCATGGACTGCAGCCTACCAGGCTCCTCCGTCCATGGGATTTTCCAGGCAAGAGTACTGGAGTGGGGTGCCATTGCCTTCTCCTTCATACACTATACAATTTACCTATTTAAGTGTACTCAATAATCCTTAGTGTATTCAGTTATGCAATCATCATTACAGTTTTTTTTTTAAAGAGACTTAAAAATACTTTTTTTCCTTCCAGTTTTACTGAGATATAATTGACATACAGCATTATATAAATGTAAGGTATTCCGTGGTGGCTCAGTTGGTAAAGAATCTGCCTGCAAAGCAGGAGACCCCAGTTTGATTCCTGGGTTCGCAAGATCCCCTGGAGGAGGGCATGACAACCCACTCCAGTGTTCTTGCCTGGATAATCCCATGGACAGAAGAGCCTGGCAGGCTACAGTCCACGGGTGTCACAAAGAGTCAGACATGACTGATCGACTAAGCACAGCAGATATGGCATAAGAACTTAGTGAATATCCATCTTATATAGGTATTGATACAACATTAAAGAAATAGAAAAAAAGTAGTCTGATTTCTTTTTCTATGAGTTCTTTTGTTCGTTTATTTGTCTCATTGATTGCTTTTGAAATATGATCGACCTACAGCAGTGTATTCCTTCCTGTTATACAACACAGTAATCGGCTTTCCTTTATTTACTTAATTTTTATTTTTTCTGATTTTGTGGATGAAATTTATTTTACAGAAGAGACTATTTGGAATGAGAACAAATCACAACAGATTAGTCCAGAAAAGTAACACTGCAACCAATTGTAGAACATTTCATCACCTTGAAAAACTCTCATACCCATTAGCAATTTTTTCCCTTTTTACCTCTCCTGCCCCACAGCCCTCAGTTCAGTTCAGTTCAGTTGCTCAGTCGTGTCCGACTCTTTGTGACCCCATGAATCGCAGCATGCCAGGCCTCCCTGTCCATCACCAACTCCCAGAGTTCACTCAGACTCATGTCCATCGAGTCAGTGATGCCATCCAGCCATCTCATCCTCTGTCGTCCCCTTCTCCTGCCCCCAATCCCTCCCAGCATCAGAGTCTTTTCCAATGAGTCAACTCTTCGCATGAGGTGGCCAAAGTACTGGAGTTTCAGCTTCAGCATCAGTCCTTCCAAAGAAGTCCCAGGGCTGATCTCCTTCAGAATGGACTGGTTGGATCTCCTTGCAGTCCAAGGGACTTTCAAGAGTCTTCTCCAACACCACAGTTCAAAAGCATCAATTCTTCGGCGCTCAGCTTTCTTCACAGTCCAACTCTCACATCCATAAATGACCACAGGAAAAACCATAGCCTTGACTAGACGGACCTTTGTTGGCAAAGTAATGTCCTTGCTTTTCAATATGCTATCTAGGTAACCACTAATATACTTTGTTTCTATAGATTCGCCTATTCTGGACATTTTAAGTAAATGGACTCATACACCTTGTGATTCTTTGTTACTGACTTCTTTCCAGTAGTAAAAAGCAGCTTTCATTCTCAATGCTTTGAACAGTCAGCATGTTGTACCACGCATCGCTGTGCTTAGTTGCTCGGTCGAGTCTGACTTTTTGCAAGTGCATGGCCTGTAGCCTGTCAGGCTCCTCTGTCCATGAAGATTCTCCAGGCAAGAATACTGGAGTGGGTTGCCATGCCCTCCTCTAGGGTCTTCCTAACCCAGGGATCGAATGCAGGTCTCCCACATTGCAGGTGGATTCTTTACCATCTGTGCTACAAGGGAAGCCCAAGAATACTGGAGTGGGTAGCCTATGCCTTCTCAAGGGGATCTTCCTGACCCGGGAATCAAGCCGGGGTCTCCTGCATTGCAGGTAGATTCTTTACCAGTTGAGCTACCAGGGAAGCCACATGTTAATACTTTATTATGAAAAAATTGCCAAATAATATTCCCTTGTATGGCTATACCACATTTCACTTGATGGGTATGTGGGTTGTTTCCCCTTTTTGGTCGTTATGAATAATGCCTGTATGAACATTTATGTACGTGTTTTTGTGTGGAAAATATAGTTTCATTTCTGCTGGGTGCATGCTGAGGAGTGGAATTGCTGGGTCATATGGTAACTCTAGGCCTTCTCCAGTCACTCAGCCATAAGGAATCCATCTGCAATGCAGGAGACACAGGTTCAGTCCCTGGGTTGGGAAGATCCCCTGGAGAAGGGAATGGTAACCCACTCTGGTATTCTTGCCCGGAGAATCCCAGAGGAGCCTGGTGGGCCACAGTCCACAGAGTCACAAAGTCAGACACAACTGAAGTGACTCTGCACGCATGCACATGGTAACTCTATGGCTAACACTGTGAGGATCTGCCAGAGAGCTTTCCAAAGTGGCTGCATTATTTCACACTCCCACCAGCAGCGCGTGAGGTTTCAATTTCTCCACATCCTTGCCAACACTTGCTGTCATTTCCCTTTTGATTACAGCCCTCCTTGTGAGTGTGAAATGGTATCTCATTGCGGTTTTGCTTTGCATTTTCTTGATGGATCATGAGGTTGATTATCTTTTCCCGTGCTTATTGGCCATTTCTATATCTTCTTTGGAAAAATGCCTGTGAAGATCTTTTGCCAGTTTTTAATTGGGTCATTTGTCTTTCCATTATTGAGTTGTAAGAGTTCTTCATTATATTCTAGATACAAGCTCTTTATCAGAAATATGACTGTAAACATTTTATCCTGTTCTAGGGGTTGTCTTTCCGCTTTCTTGATGGTGTCTTTTTTTTTTTTTTTTGGCATGGATAAAAACATGCAAGGAAGTTTTTAATTTTGCATGAAGCCTGATTTATCCATTTTTGGGCTTTGTTGATGTTGCAGTTTGTTCTCTGGTGTCATATTAAGAAGCTGTTGCCTAATCCAAGGTCATGAGATTTACTCCTATGCTTTCTAAACAACGTTACAGGTTTAGCTCTTAGATTTAGATATCGGCCCATTATGAGTTGGCTTCCCAGGCGGCTCAGTGGTAAAGACTCCTGATGCCAATATAGCAGATGCAGGAGGTGGGAGTTTGATCCCTAGGTTGGGAAGATCCCCTGGAGGAGGAAATGGCAAATCCATTCCAGTATTCTTGCCTGGAGAATCCCATGGACTGAAGAGCCTGGTGGGCTACATCCCTGGGGTCACAGAGAGTTGGACACGACTGAAGGAACTGAGCATGTATGCACACACACCGCTGTGAGTTAATTTTTCTATGTGAGTTAATTTTTCTATATGGTGTCAGATAAGGAGTCAACATCATTCCCTCGTACCATTCTCTAGCACTATTTGTTGAAAAGATTTTTCTTTCTCCACTGAATTGTCTTGGCATGCTTGCCAACAATCAATGGACTGTAAATGTGAGGGTTTATTTGTGGAGGCTGTATTCTACCCACTGAAATGCATGTCAGTGCTGTCTGTCTTTGTGGAGCTCTCCATTTCTTACTGTCTTTCCTCTGGGGTGAAATCTCAGAAGCCCTTCTCCAGAGCTGGGGGCAGGGACTGTGGTCCACTCTTTCAGCGGACACTCCTGATTTATGAGCAGGGTGCTGAGCAAAGAGGGTGGTCTTGCATCTTCTCAACTCGCCTTTCTTTTGTTCATGTAACTTTTTTGGCTGTGCTGGGTCTTTGATGCTGCTGTTGCTGCTTCTGTAGTAGTGGGGAGTGGGGAGCAGTCTCCAGTTGCTGTGTACAGGCTTCTCTTGTTGCAGAGCACGGGATCTAGGGCACTCAGGGTTCAGGCATTTCGGTTTGTGGGCTCTGTGGTTGTGGCTCGGAGGCTCTAGAACGCAGGCTCGGTAGTTGTGGTACACAGGCTTAGTGGCTCCGTGGAACGTGGAATGTTCCCGGACCAGCGATTGAACCTATGTCCCCTGCACTGGCAGGTGGATTCTTATCCACTCCACCACCAGGGAAGTCCTCAGCTTGCCTCTCTTGACATGAACTTGGGTGAGGGCAGTCAGGGTCCCTATCTTCTTGGCTGGCAGTGCCTGGCGTGGAGCCTCTCTCTGATCATGATGAAGACTTGGTGGGGGTAAGTGTGCCCTGATATTTTGGTTGCCTTTTCAAGAGTGGCTCAGTGGGAAAGACTCTGCCTGAAATGCAGGAGTCACAGGAAATGCCTGGGTCATCCCTGGGTCATGCATCTCCTGGAGAAGGAAATGGCAACCCACTCCAGTATTCTTGCCTGGAGAATCCATGGACAGAGGAGCCTGGCGGGCTACAGTCCATGGGGTCGCAGAGTTGGACACGACTGAAGTGATTTAGCACAATTGCATAGGACAGGAGTTTAGCTTCTGCAACTTGGAGTTTGGGGAAATGAGAAATGACAGTGGTTTGCCTTTCACAGTGAAACAGTTTACCCCTTGACTGGGAACTTAGAGGGTAGGAAGGCTCATTTTTTAAGCACAGCTGTTCAGATTGGAGCTGCCGTTGTTTTGTTGAGACGTGGCGAGAGGGAATGTGTTATAGTTCAAGTTTCACAGATGCTTACTGTTCTCCATGAGGTTTAGTTCTTGAATAACTGTTTCTTCATTTGCTGTCCTCCCATAGGACACCTCCTAGCAACTTGAAGTGGCTGAGTTTAGTAACTCATTAGTTAAGCTTGTTTCCTGGGGGGCAGGTGGAACCCCTCATCCTGTAATCTGGGAAGTCCCCACTGGCTTTTAAACTCAAGTTTTTGCCACTAGAGAAAAAAAAAATTCTATCTGGCTCCAATCGCTGCTCTGTTTCTCTTTGCTTTCACTGCCAAAGTTCTAGTAAAAGTTCTGGACCTTTCCAACTTTCTCCTCAGTGACCTCAAACAGGTTTTCCACGCCCATTTGTCCTGAAAGAACAGCTTATTTCTAAGGTCAGCGGTGATTTCCATGTCTTGATGTCCTTCAAGTGTTTTTCTCTTATCTTATTTCAGCTGTCAGCAGCATCCCACCATCATCGACTGTTGCCTCCTCCTTGAACTGTCCTCTGCTCCTGGACGAGGTGACTGGACACCCACCTGGACCACCTCCTTTCCCTCCTCTGCAGGTTCACTCCTCTCTGCCAGCCACTGCAAGAGAGGGGTCCTCAAGACCCTGGCCTGGACTCTGCCTTAATTTTCAGTTGCTGAGAAACAAAGGAACCTCAAATGTAGCAGCTTGGAAAGCAAGCTTTCATTATCTGTTTCTCTGGGTCAGGGGCCTGGCTCTTGCACAGCTAGGTGTCTCCCGGTAGGAGTCTCACAAAGCTGCCGTGAAGACCTTGCTTGGAGCTGAGTCATCACCTGAAAGCTCCACCAAGACCGTAGAGGCTGCTTTCAGTCTCCTCCACGTGGTTACTGGCAGGAGTCGTTTTCTCTCAGGATGTTGGACGGAGGGTGTCAGGCTCCCATTGGCTGTTGGTCAGAGGTCTCCTTGGGTCCTTGCCACGTGCGTCTATCTATAAGGCAGCTTGCACCATGGTAGGCATCCCTCAGAGTAAGTGACTTGGGGAAAGGACAGCCAAGGTGGAAGCCAGTCTTTGTAATCTAATCTTGGCAATGACAACCCATCACTTTTACTATACTCCGTTTTTTAGAAGCAAGTCAGTATGTTCCAGCCCACATTTAAGAGATATTGTTTGCGTGCTAAGTCACTTCAGTCATGTCTTTGCGACTCTATGGACTGTAGCCCACCAGGCTCCTCTGTCCATGAGATTCTCCAGGCAAGGATACTGGAGTGGGTTGCCATGCCCTCCTCCAGGGGATCTTCCTGACCCAGGGATTAAACCCGTGTCTCTTATGTCTCTGGCATTGACAGGTTCTTTACTGGGAGGTGGAGATTATACTGGGGCTATCTTGGCAGTTGCCTGCCACAGGCTCCCTTCTCTTCTCACTACACCTTGGATACCTTTAAACTTTAATTACCAGCCACACAGGAGAGCGAGATGACTTACAAATTTATATTTGCAGTCCAGACCTCCCCTCTGAGTTCCAGACTCATGTCTGACTGATCAGTTGCCATTTCACTTGGATTTCTCAAAGGCTACTCAAATAGAGACTGTCTGAAGCTGGACTCGTGGGCTTCCCCCAGACCTGGCCTTCCTCCTCTCTGCCCTACTTGTGGGTTCTGGTGCAGGCGGAGCTGTGAGAGGGAGAGGCAGGTGGGCGGCTCAGCTCTCCTCCAGGAGGGGCCCTGCTGCTCTCCACTCCCGCAGATGTTGTCTTCCTTCACCTGGTCAAAGCTGACTCACCTGGGCCATCATGTTCCAGACCAAGGGCCGGGGGAGGGGGGAAGAAAGAAAGTGAAGAGTTAGCAATTTCCTTTTTAAAAGATGCGGAAATAGAGACAGACATAGAGAAAAAACATGTGGACACCAAAGGCAGAAGAGGGGTGGGATGAGTTAGGAGACCGGGACTGACATATACACACCGTGACGTCGCTCAGTCGTCCGACTCTTTGTGACCCCATGGACTGTAGCCTACCAGGTTCCTCCATCCATGGATTCTTTCAGGCAAGAATACTGGAGCGGGTTGCCATTTCCTTCTCCAGGAAGGCATTGAACCTTCTTCCCGACCCAGGGATTGAACCCGGGTCTCCCGCACTGCAGGCAGAATCTTTACCGTCTGAGCACCAGGAAGTCCACATGTACACTACTATACATAAAACATGACTGATGAGAGCCTGCCCTATAGCAGGGGCCCCCCCAACTCAGCGCTCTGTGGGGGCCTAAAAGGGAGGGCAATCAAGAACCAGGGATATGTGCTTACGTCCGGCTCATTGACTTTCCTGCACCACAGAAAATAAAACTACTTTGTAAAGCACCTATACACCAATAAAAATTTAAAAAAAAAAAAAAAAAAAAAGATGTGACCCAGAAAAAGCATATCACGTCTACTTCTGTCCTGCGGACCCCTCCGGAGGCTGCAGTTAGGCAGCGGACTGTAGTGGAGAGGCTGGGCGCTCCACCTTTAGTCTTGCAGCCGTGTCCCCAGTTACAGTTTCCGGGGTTATATTACCGCCTAGACCGGGGTCCCCTAGGAGAAAGATCTGAGGCAGGGGAATTCTGCGCTCATATTTTATTAGGGAATAAAATCCCAGATAGAAGTACGTAATAAGACAGAAGTAAGTAGAAGTAAGGAATAAATACGTTATAGAAGATCACTTATTCTATTACATTCTAATAAGGGGTAGGAGTAAGTAATAAGAAGCGTGAGGCAGGAAGAAGGGAATGTTAAGAAGACGATGCATATTATGAATTGGCCCACGTGTAGGAAGACTACTCTGAGTTATATAAACTTCCTGCGCGGACCAGCCCTCTGGGAGAGAATGCCGGAAGAATTTTTCCACTGGCTTCTGTCTCCCAGCGGTCAACAGTCTGTCCCTTGGGGTGCTCACCCTTTTGTTTTTCTGGCTCTGAATTCGAGGACGCCAGGCAGCGGCCGTATCAACAGGAAGCCCCAGCGTGGGCGGGGAGAGGCGTGGTCTGCACCGGCGGTCTGGCGCCCTCCGCCCGCCCGCCTGCCCCAAATATCTCCGCAATCTACTCGCTTCTCTCTCCATTTGAACCCCCTTAATCAAGGCTCCTCTCATCTTCTCTGGGGACAAGCTTCTCTTAATTGAACTCCTTCGTATCCATTTCCCGCATACAACCCAAGCAGCTTTTCTGTAACACCCACTGGATCTTGTCACACGCCCTGCTAACTTCAGCCCTTTGACAGCGTTCCACGGCTTGGAGGACAAAGATGAAGCGCCTCCAGGTGGCCCACAAAAGCGCGTGTGGCCCGGCTCCTGGCCGCCTCGTGGGACACGCGCCCCACTGTCTTCTGTTCCGGTCTCACCCGCTGACTTCTGGCTTCAGCTGGCTGAAGTGCCAGGCTGCCACAGGACCTTTGCACGTGCTCTGCCCAGTGCTGGCCAGCCTTCTCTCCTATCTGCCTTCTCATCTTGATGCTCCCAGAGACGTTACTCTTTTCTCAGGGAAGTCTTTCTTAATTCCTATATATATATATATATATCCAGGCCTGGATTCCCCAAGAGGCAGACTGAGTATATATTTTGTATTTCAGGTGTTAGTGAAACACGGTCACTCCTAATTTTTCGAAAGATGCTAATTTCAGAGAAGTCATCTTTGTGAAATGTCACTATCCTTATCTGGTTTTTGTTTGTTTGTTTTGACTGTGCTGCAGACTTGCAGGATCTTAGTTCCTCAACCAGGGGCTGAACACGCACCCTCAGCAGTGAAAGCATGGACTCTTAACCCCTGGACCACCAAGGAATTCCCCTATACTTATCTTTTGATTCTGTTTGTTTTCATTCTACATTGTTTATGGGGACTTCCCTGGCACTTCAGTGGTTAGGACCTCATCTTCCAGTGCAAGGGGTGCGGGCTCACTTCCTGGTTGAGGAGCTAAGATCTCACATGCCTCTCGGCCATAAAACCAAACATAAAACAGAAGCAATACTGTGTGTGCGTGCCCAACCGTGTCCAACTCTTTGCAACCCCACGGACTATGGAAGCAAGTCAGTATGTCCAGTCCATGTTTAAGAGGTGTTGTGTGCGTGCTAAGTCACTTCAGTCATGTCTGACTATTTGCGACCCCATGGCCTGTAGCCCACCAGGCTCCTCCATCCATGGAATTTTGCAGGCAAGAGTACTGGACTGGGTTGCCATTTCCTACTCCAGGGGACATTCCTGACCCAAGGATTGAACCCACATCTCTTGCGTCTCCTGCATTGGCAGGTGGATTCTTTACTACTGTGACATCTGGGAAGCCCAAGTAACAAATTCAATAAAGACTTTAAAAATGGTCCACGTCAAAATATCTTTAAAGAAATGATTGTGGAGAAGGTCATAATCTTTTCAGTACTTAAAGCCTCTAGGAGTCAGGATCTAAAACTCGGGCTATGGAAATAATAGCCAGATTTGCTTCCACATTTGGAGGTTTGCTTTTTTACATCATTAGTTAGTAGCAGTCTGTCTCCCCCACAAGGCTCTTGGTCTTTTTTCCTTCCTTCCTTTCTTTCTCTTTTCATCCCTCCATTTTCCTTCCTTCATTTCTTTCTTTCCTTCTTTCTTTCTGTCTTTTCCGAAAGCTCGGCCTCTCTGTACATTGATGCCATATCAAATCCTGGGGACAGAGCTTTGGGTGAAGTGCAAAGGGATACCTTTATAGCTTTGCCAGGTAAACAGAGACACCAGGCTCCCACTTCCAAAGACTATGTGTCCCCAGGCTCCCAGTCTTCTGAAGGTAGAGGATGTGACAGTGTTCTGACTCACAGGTAAACTTAGCGTAGCATCTCCCACGGAGGAGAAACCCAGGAAACCTTTGCTGAGTGAGTCATGAGAGCCCAGCACTGCAGCCTATCTTGGCCACGAAGTAGCTTTGTCTCACACCTATCTGTGCTGGAGATCACTTCTTATCTAAGTGGCTGGGGCCTGAGAAACAGTGAAAGGTATTTCTAGAGAGAGAAAGAGGAAAAGAGAAAAGGCATGCATGCCTGTTGAGATGTCATTAATTAAATCTCTATGTGGCTAAGACTGGAATAGCTAAGAGGAATTATGAAAAGTGAAGTGAAAGTCGCTCAGTTGTGTCCGACTCTTTGTGAACCCACAGACTATACAGTCCATGGAATTCTCCAGGCCAGAATACTGGAGTGGGTAGCCTTTCCCTTCTCCAGGGGATCTTCGCAACCCAGGGATCGAACCGGGGTCTCCTGCATTGCAGGCGGATTCTTTACCAGCTGAGCCATAAGAGAAGCCCAAGAATACTGGAGTGAGTAGCCTATCCCGTCTGCAGAGGATCTTCCCGATCCAGAAATTGAACCGGGGTCTCCTACATTGCAGGCGGATTCTTTACCAGGTAAGCTAAAGGGGTTATGGGTAAAGAATATTTTTAGATTCACACTTCTTGCTTGGGCACTCGATTGTGTTTCTGCCTGTTTTTTCATGCTGCAAATTAGTGGGTAATAGGAGAGGTTTCAGTACAAATTTGATGAAAATAAAAGATCCTGATCAGTTCTCAGTTATATATTCTCCTAAACTATGGATGATGGATAAGGAAATGGCAACCCACTCCAGTGTTCTTGCCTGGAGAATCCTAGGGACAGGAGAGCCTGGTGGGCTGCCGTCTCTGGGGTCGCACAGAGTCGGACACGACTGAAGCGACTTAGTAGCAGCAGCAGCAAAGGGTGGATGATGGGTCATGTAGGCAGAGTGGATGCTGGGCTTGCTGTTCTGTGAGGAGCCACAAGGTGGCGCTGGGTGCCCAGCCATGAGACTCTTGCCTCAGGACTAAACCTTCAACCTTTCAAGAGTCAGTTTATTTAAACCAAGATTCCTTAGTTTCTTTCTAGTCCATAATTTTCTTTAACGAAACAGAGTTATGCTTTTCCTCTTCATGTGTATCTTTAGAGAAAGACATGCTTGTTGAAGAGTCATGAATAATACCGAGGATGATTCAATGTCTCTGGGTTTTATGCAGGCATCTTCCAGAGAGAAAATGATAACATTTCCTTTCCTATATGGGGGTCATAAAATGATACTGGATAATCGCAATGCAATATAACCACATTTCAGGAGAGAATGCATAGCTCAAAACTCTGAGCTGCGTGTCGGGGCCTAGCACTTGACTCTCCAGGAGACTGGAGGCCTGAGCTGAGCTCTAAGACACGGTCAACCCCAGAATCATCAGCTGGTTCGACTGTGAGTTCTCTTTGCTGGGCTTTCCAGGTGGCACAGGGGTAAAGTACCCGCCTGCCAAGGCAGGAGACACAGGAGATGTGGGTTCGACCCCTGGGTCAGGAAGATCCCCCGGAGGAGGAACTGGCAAGCCGCTCCAGTGATCTTGCCTGGAGAATCCCATGGACAGAGGAGTCTGGCGGGCTACAGTCGGCGGGGTTGCAAAGAGTCCGATAGGACTTAGCCACTGAGCCTGCATGCACCTCTTTGCTAAGGATTCTTAGTACAGCCCCAGAGCTGGAAGATTCTGGCGTTGGCAATTCCAAGATGCCTTGGGAGCCTAGAGGAAGGACAGGTCTGCCTTGCTTGAGCCCTCTTAGGGGCTCAGCTGGTGGAGTCTTTGCCCAGCAGCAAGGCCAGAAGGCAGTGGGGCTCAGAGAAGGTGGAGACTGAGTTCCAGCTCGTGTCCACCAGGGGGCAGCATGGCACAGCCATCGGGGGCATTGCCGCGGCCTGCCAGGCCCGGGCTATCAATACCCCAAGAGGTTGCTCTGCACTTCTGTGCAGCTCTGCATGGTCTCCAGTGCTCGCTTCCATCTCCCAACCACCCCTGGTCCCCTGCAGTCACAAAGGTGGGAGGCGCTGGAGCACCTGCCTCGTGCCTTCCTGGCAAAGATCGCAGCCCTTGGATACCCGTGGTGTCCCTGGAGCTGATGGGAAAGTCATCAGCGGAGCCCTGTGGCATCCAGGACCCGTCTGTGCTCACACCCAGCAGCTGACTATCCCACTGGCCACTCCCGAAGCCATGGGCAGGCAGATCAGCTACGTCTCCTGGCTCGAGAAACTAAGAAAGTGTCATTGAAAAAGAACAAGGAAAAAACAATATGACTTTATAGATTGTTCCAAAAAGCAGAACTTCACAGACTCTATCAGTTCGGTTCAGTTCAGTTCAGTCGCCCAGTCGTGTCTGGCTCTTTGCTGCCCCATGGCCTGCAGCATGCCAGGACTCCCTGTCCATCACCAACTCCTGGAGCTTACTCAAACTCATGACCATTGAGTCAGTGATGCCATCCAACCATCTCACCCTCTGTCATCCCCTTCTCCTCCTGCCTTCAATCTTTCCCAGCATCAGGGTCTTTCCCAAGAGTCAGCTCTTCGCATCAAGTGGCCAAGGTATTGGAGTTTCAGCTTCAGCATCAGTCCTTGCAATGAATATTCAGGGTTGATTTCCTTTTGGATTGACTGGTTTGATCTTCCTGCTGTCTAAGGGATTCTCAAGAGTCTTTTCCAGCACCACATCTCAAAAGCATCAATTCTTCAGTCTTTCTTTTTTAATGAATTTTAAAAAACTTTGTGAAATTACATGGGGAAGAGCATTTACACGTTTGTTTTAGTGCCCAACAAACTTTACCTAATAGCTTTGGTGTGATAAGTTTTACTTACTACTAGTGGTTATATTTATGTGGAGCTTAAGGAGAAGAGAAGTTGCTTCCCTCTCGAATCTACCTGTGGCCAGAAAATCCCTGAGTCCTCTCTGTAGGCCAGGCCTCATACAACCGCCTCTGTTTCCTAACAAGCATCTCTATTCCGACACCCCTCAAAGATGCCTTCATCTTTTTAAAATTATGTATTTTTATTCATTTGTGATTATTTTTGGCTGTGCTGTGTGGCTTGTGGGATCTTAGTTCCCCGAGCAGGTATCAAACCCAGGACTCCTGCACTGGGGTGAAGACTTAACCCCTGGACCACCCGGAAAGTCCCCAGAGTGAACATTCTAAAGCTTGGATCTGATCCTTTTAGCTCAGCGCCACCCCATGGGAATATAATAGGAACGACATGTGTACTTTTACTTTTTCCAGTAGTTACACTAAAAAAGTGAAGGAAACAAGTTAAATTCATTTTAATGCATACTTATTTGCCTCAGTGTATCTGAAACATCAGTTGATGTGCAATCAGTATGAAAGCCTCCTAATGTGATATCTTGCATTGCGTTTTTATTTATTCATCAGCAGCACTACTTGGCATTTGGGACCTTTGTTCCCTGGCTGGGGACTGAACCTGCGTCCCCTGCGATGGAAGGGCAGAGCCTTAGCCACTGGACCACAGGGAAGTCCCTCTTACGTTGTATTTTATCCTGCAACTTATCCCCATTCACCCTGGCCACCCTTCAAGGGCTTGACCGAGACTGTGGCCAGTGGGTATCGCACCGGACGCTGCAGGTCCAGCTCTTCAGCGTCTCTTTTTTATTTTACTTTATATGGCCATGCCCCTTGACTTTTGGGATCTTAGTTCCCCGAGCAGGGACTGAACCCAGGCCCCGGGCAGTGAGCGCACTGAGAGTCCTATCCACTGGACTCCCAGGGGATTCCTCGATGTCTCCATAATGGCAGCACATGGTGGCTGGCTTTCCCAGCCTTGTCCTTGTCCTGTCTTTGGCCCCAGGACATTTGCTGCTCTTTCTTTCCTATCTCTGTACTTCTGCCCACATCTTTCCGCCTCCCTGGCACTGTCTCCAAGTACCTGATCGCTACTCTCTTGCTGAACCTCATACCAACCCTGTAAGGTAGATACTACAACAACTCCCATTGTACAGACGGGAAAACAGAGGCTTGAAATGACTGGGCGGCTCACCAGTGCGATACGACTGGTGAGTGGCAGCTCTGGGCTCTGAACCACTCTGCTCTATTGAAGGAACCCTGTGGATGGAGCAGGGATGCTCCAGATGGGACTGGAATGGCCTTCCAGGGCAGGAGTGAGTGTCTGGTCAGCAGAGGTATTCAAGAAGCTGCTGAATGATGGCCCTTGGACTGGGGTGCCGTGGAGAAAGTTTCTGCACATTACCTACTCACTGCAGTCGCTATCAGGCACGCCAAAGGTGGCCAGGGCGAATGAGGTTGAGCTGCAGGTATAAAGTACAACATGAGGAGGATTGCTCTCCCTCGTGTGAGGAGTGTGTGGCTTCTGTGTAACAGATGGAGGGTGTGAAACCTCAGCTTAGACTGCAGGACTGGGGCAGGGTGGCGGGCTGACTGCGCGCTGAGCAGGTCTGAGACTCCAGGATGCCTTCCCACCCTGGGGCGGGGGGATGGACTGCAGTCAGCCTGTACGGGCAGGGCTAGCTCGGGCCGTGGCCCGGGTGGGGGAAGCCTTGACTTCCTCGTTAGTGGCGCGAGGCTCCCGTCTCTGCGTTGGTCTCTCCCCTGGACGGCCGGGCCACACATCCTCCCATTGTCAGCGCCAGTCCAGCACCTCTGTTAGTTTAGACTCGCTGTAAATATTTTTGGCAACACCGGGTGGCTCTCCTGCAGGCTGGTGCCGCGGGGCGTGAGTGGAGGTCTGGCCCGGCCGCCCCTTCCTGTCTTCTTTGCCGGCTCTGCTGTTTCCTGCCCTGCTCTCTCCTGCTCGAGGCCCCCTCCCCTCCCAGCCTCACAGGGATGGGAGGGGGAGGCCGAGCGGTGCAGGGGACAGGGGTGCCCCGTGGGGATGCCTGGAGGTGTTCCCTTTCCCTCCTCCGGGCTCCTCACTTTCCTCCTGGGCAAAGTCAAGTGTGCACAGCAGGTTAGCGGCTGCAAGCTCCTCGCCCGCAAAGGCCACTCTGCCCGCTCTCCTCATCTCCCCTCGCTGACTTTGGAGGAGTCTGTTTATCCAGCCCACTCCATTTGTTAAATAATGACGGATGCGTCTTCCCACCTTTTGTTCACCAGGGCATCCTGAGCCGCATGGAGTCACCAGAGCCAGCACGTCGGTCGAGGTGTGAAATCCAAGCCCAGCAGGCAGAGAGGGTGACCTCCTTCAGGGGGCGGAGGGGTTTTATGAAACGCTGATGCTGGGCCCGGAGACTTCCTCTCCCCCTTTACTGGCCTCGCAGGGCCCCTGACCTCAGCTTGGGAATCAAAGGCCTCAGTGCCTTTTAGGAGTCTTTTCTCTTCGAAGTAATGGGAAACTTGCCCCCCATCCAGGTGGTCTTAAGGAAAGCCCTGAGTGCCTCTGAAGGTATAGAGATGGTGCTCCTTCTGGCTGCAGCCCAATCATCCCTGCGTATTTATTAGTGATCCGTTAAGTCTAGGGTGGACTGCAAGAAGATCCAACCAGTCCGTCCTAAAGGAAATCAGTCCTGAATATTCACTGGAAGGACTGAGGCTGAAGCTGAACTTCCAATACTTTAGCCACCTGATGCGAAGAGCTGACTCACTGGAAAAGACCCTGAGGCTGGGTCTTTTCAGGAAATTAGGGAAAGATTGAGGGCAGGAGGGAAAGGGGGCGATAGAGGCTGAGATGGTTGGATGGCATCACCGGCTCAATGGACATGAATTTGAGCAAACTCAGGGAGACAGTGAAGGACAGGGAAGCCTGGAGTGCTGTAGTCCATGGGGTCACAAAGAGTCAGACATGACTTAGTGAGTGAACAAGTGTAGGGTTCTGTGCTTAGTAATGGGGGGAAGTGGGTAGTGATGGGTAAGGAGCTGAGAGAGGCGGGTGTGGAGATAAGGAGAGGCTTCCACATTCCTCTTACTCACAGTCTAACAAACAGCCCATTAGATGGAGTTTGGTTCCATGACAGGGAAGACGACACTGCCCGTCCGTGACTTCTGCATCCAGAGAGCCAGTGTGCTTTTGTCTTTTGACTTTTTTTTTTTAAACAGGAAATCCACTTCTCCAATCCCCTCTGGGAGTCACTGCCACAATCCCCAGAGTTGCAGAAAGCTAGCTCCTGCTGGCTCAGCATCCTCATGGGCTGACAGGGAAGCTGAGGCTCAGAGAGGGGAAGAGCCTTGTCCAGGGGCACACAGCAAGCCAGTCATTCAGGCTTCAGCTCGAACGTTGGCGACTCCTAGGAGGGCCCCAGGTTTCAGTGGTCTGCCTTGTCAAAAACCGGCCCCTTTCCTTGTGTTTCCTCTGTTATCGTCCATAACTTCCTGAGTTCGTTGCATTTACTGACGGCTTATTTATTTTGCCTGTTTCCTGCCTCTAGAAGGTATGTTCAGGGGATCGGGGATTCGGTCTGAATTGTTCCCACTATAGTAGCTGCTCAATAAATATTTGCTTATTGAGTGAATGAATCTGTGATCAAGATGAAATTGGTCATCTTAGAATATGAAGGGGCTCATGTTTGTCGGCCCCCGGGCCAGTGGGTTTTCCCGCATTTGCTATCCGGAGATCCCAGGCCATCCAAGAGTCCTGGCATCCGGCCTGGGGCTTTGAAGGAACACCAAATGGCCAGGGGGGCAGATGGGGCCCCTGAGGGTGGGGGTCTGCTTTAGTGACCAGAGGCAGCTGGCCATTTGCTGTGGTCAGATAAGCTGAGATGGGCACCCCGCCCGCTCCCCCGCCCCGCCCGCCCCTGCTCAGAGGCTGCGTCCAGCTGTGAGGGGTGCAGCTTGTGCCCGAGGGAAGGGGGCAAAGGGCCCCATGGCCCCGGGTGGCTCCTGACGCTGTGCCCGAGGGAAGGGGGCAAAGGGCCTCATGGCCCCAGGTGGGTCCTGACGCTGGAGTGCAAAGCGGAGCTGTGGTGCCAGGGGGCTGCTGCGGGCGGCAGGGAGGAGCTAGAGCCCACGGGGCAGGGAGGCAGGCGTCCACCCTGAGGTCCTGGCCTGGGGCTGGGCCGGGCGAGGCTCCGTTTTGCCCTCGTCCCAGCTCTCAGAGAGAGGTGCCCCTTCCTGTCCTCACAGAGCCCTCAGCCCAACACACATGCGTACCCCAGGCACACCCAGCTCCCGTCTGCTCACAGCCGCCCCGTGTGAGCCTGCCCGCTGGCGAGTGTACATGGCCACACACGGCCACACACAACCACACAGGGACACACATGGCCACACACAACCGCACACAACCACACACGACCACACACGGCCACACACAAACACACACGGCCACACACAACCACACATGGCCACACATGGACACACACAGCCACACATAATCACACATGGACACACACAGCCACACATAATCACACATGGACACACACAACCACACACAATCACACACGGCCACACACAGCCACACACAGCCTGAGCCGAGCCAGTCTCTGCTTTCTGGGCCTGGGACCACAACCCAGGGTGGGGAGGGTGAGGGCAGTGGACTCCCTGACTCAGAAACCCCCCACCCCCAGCGGTCTGGGCGCTCCTCAAAGGAACCCGCAGCGGGTCCTGGGCGCCGGGCTGCCAGGCTCATCACAATACCCTGAAGAAATCACCCAGGAGAGGGAGAAGGCCCCCGGGAAACCCGCCTGGCCTCTCCAGGGCCGGCCAGCCCAGGGGGACACGGGCCAAGGCTCGGCCTTGCTGCTGGTCTGCCAGATGGCTCAGGGTGGATGCTTCTGGTCGACTCAGCAAAAAGGTCCCCTCATTAGTTCAGCAGAGCCGCCCTGAGGTGACGGCCCCATCTTTCCCTGAGCACATGTTCCCTCGACTCTAACTCAGCAGACACACCAGTGCCAAGCTGAAGGGGACAGAAACGAAAAGCAGGTTCTGCCCAGGCACGCTCTGCCTGGGGAGGGCTGGCTTCTTTTTCTTTCTTTTTTTTTTTAAAGCACTTTTTATTATATTAAAAAAAATCTTTTATTTTGTATTAGGGTATAACTGATTAACTCTGTTATGATAGTTTCAGGGGGATGGGGAAGGGGCTCATCCATGCATATACACATATCCACTCTCCCCCAAACCCTCCTCCCATCCAGGCTGCCACATGACATGGAGCAGAGTTCCCTGTGCTGTACAGCAGGTCTGGTTGATTATCCATTCTAAACACAGTGGAGTGTACATGTTATCCCAAACTCCCTAGCTATTCCTTCCCCTGTGGCAACCATAAGTTCGTTCTGGAGAGGGCTGACTTCTGAGCCCTTGGTGCGCATAAGGTCAGTCTCCCATGACTGGTCCCGTTGACCCAACGTTCATCCTCTGCACTGGGTGGCCAGGCGCCTTGGGTGTCAGCCTCGGAGAGGAGTCGGGCTGGCTGCTCCATGCAGGCTGCCATCTTGGGGGCGCTCAGACCATCTGGTTCCAGCTGGTTCTTGGCCGGGGCGGGGGTGGGGAATGGGGGGCAGATCTTATCAGCATTCCACCCTTTCTGGCCCCAGTCGATAGCCCCCTCCCGGGGGCTAGCTCCCTAGTGCCTCCCATTTCACCGAGTCTGGTTCCTCTGGTAAGATTAACTGTTTCTCTGAGTCAGAGAGCCTGGAAGCCAAAGGATTAAAGAGATGGATGAGTATCCTCTCCCGCAGGGTCTCAAGCTCCTGTCTGCTTTGGGATTCAAGTGGGAGCAGCCATGAACAGCTGGCTGATTTGGGGACACTCCGAGCTCACTCGCTCCCCTCTTGTGTTCCTAACTGCAAAGAGCACATCTTTCTGAGAGAAACAGAGAAGCTCTGGATTCACTGGGAGTCTTGATTTTGGCTTTTATCCTGGAAGGTCCTGGGTAGTCATTTTTATTCATAACAGGGCCATCTCTTGTGACCTGACCTGAACTGGTCCCTACAGAGCCCTTAGGTCCCTTTTGACAGGTCAAGGTCATCATTGATGAAGTCTTTTGTTCAGTCGCTCAGTCGTGTCCCACTCTTTGTGACCCCATGGACTGCAGCACGCCAGGCCTCCCTGTCCATCACCAACTCCTGGAGTTTACTCAAACTCATGTCCATTGAGTCGGTGATGCCATCCAACTATCTCATCCTCTGTCGTCCCCTTCTCCTCCCGCCTTCAGGCTTTCCCAGCATCAGGGTCTTTTCAAATAACGTGGCTGAAAGTTAACCATTTTCATCCAAGCTTGCAGTCAGGTTATAATGACAGCCGTTATGCCACTTGTACATTCTTCTTCTTCTTTTAAATGGCTTTCTTCTTATTAGTTTTTGCTCATTCAGTCCCTGTAACTTTATTTATTTATTACTCTCCATTATCTTTTTGTCATCTTTTTTTCCTGGTTGGTAAACAGCAAAGGAACTCAGCCATACATATACCTGTATCCCTTCTCTCCCAGATTCCCCTCCCATCCAGACTGCCACATAACACTGAGCAGAGTTCCCTGTGCTGTAGGGTAAGACCTTGTTGATTATTTAAATATCGCAGTGAAATGAGGTGTGCCTGTCCTTTTCTTTTGGCTGAGCCGCACAGCATGTGGGATCTTAGTTCTCTGACTGGGGATCAAACCCCTACCCCCTGTGTTGGCAACTCGGGGTCTTAACCACTGGGCCACCAGGGAAGTCCTCCTGTACCGTCTTCGTTAGACAAATGTGCCGGAGCAAGCAGACCCCAGGCAATTCCTATTCTGTGTCTTGTGAGATCAGGGAAGCCCCAGATGGATCCTCTTGGATGCCCGGACCTCCACGTTGCAGATGGCAACCCTTCCAGAGGCTGGTCTTGCTAACTTTCCACCTGGCGTCTGACAAGGGGGATCCTCTTTGGGGAAGGCAGGTGGCAGGGCAGTTTTACATGCACTGTCTGTTGCCTGGCAGGGGTCTCATACCCAGTTCAATCAAGGGTTGGGAGGATCTCCAAGCTATTTGTCAATCTATTTTTAATTTCACCAAAGAGAGGTTGTTTTGAAGTCAATCTCGGATACCCTGGTACCGTCCTATCTTTTTATGATGCTCAGCAGAGGACAGCTGCCTCAATAGAAAGAGCTGGAGGGACTTCCCTGCTGGGCCAGTGGTTAAGACTCTGCACTCCCAGTGCAGGGAACTTGGGTTCGATCCCTAATTGGGGAACTAAGATCCTGCATGCTGCCTGGCGTGGCCAGAAAGTATTTGATTAAAAAACAAACAAACAAACAAAAAGTTGGAGTTTTTCCTCTGGGAATGTAGTGGTTTAGTTCATGGACTTGGTTCAAAATCTGATTTGACCTTGGTCAAATCACATCACATCCCTGTACCTCAGGGTCCTTATCTGTAAACTGAAATGAATAAAGGTATCTACTTTCGAGAGGGATTCTGCCAATTGAAAGAGATAAGGAAGACATAAAATAGGAAATGCTTCAAGGAATGCCTAGCACGTGGTAAGTAAGTGCTTCATGAGAAAGACCAACAGGCTCTCCTTGGCGTGTTGCCTTTAGGGAAAGGCCGTCCAAGATCGCCAGGGCCTTCCTTATCTCTCCTTTCCTGCCTCTCCCCACGGCACCCTGAGGCTCTGACCATGCCTGTTTTCATTTCCCTGTCTTTGCATTTTATGTTTCTTCTTCCTGACCTGTCCTTCCTGTTTTTCTGCTTCCTTCTATTCCGGGTAAGTTCCCACTCGAAGGGCACCGCGTGGGGGCCTGGGAACATGTTTTAGTTATCCTGCCGAATCATTTTTATAGGTGGAGTCCCCCAAATTTACAAACATGAGAATTTCCCATTACATTTAGAATCTGGAATTAGGTTGAAAAAAACAGATGTCAAGCTAGTTCCCCATTTCTGGGTGGTAACCAGACACTGGGCGTTGGAGAGGCCTCTTTTCGATGGAGTGGTGGAGTGGATTTTCGTTTTTCATTCTCACCTTTCTTGTTTTATTGACACATTTTATTTGGCGTTGGGGTATAGCCGATTAACGATGCTGTGACCGTTTCAGGCGCACAGCCAACTGACTCAGTCACCCATATACATGTATCCATTCTGCCCCAAACTCCTCTCCTACCCAGACTGCCACATAACGTTGAGCAGAGTTCCCTGGGCTCTACGGCAGGTCTTTGCCGGTTATCCAGTTTAAAAAATATTTATTTATTTGGCTGCATCTCAGTTGCTACACGCAGGTTTCTCTCTAGCTGTGGCTCGCAGGCTCCAGAGCGTGCAGATTCAGTGGTTCTAACACATGGGCTTAGGCGCCCTGTGGCCTGTGGGATCTCAGCTACCTGGCCAGGGATTGAACCTAAGTCTCCTGCTTTGGAAGGTGGATTCTTAACCACTGGACCACCAGGGAAATCCCTGGTTATCCATTTAAGATATAGCAGCATGTGTATGTCAATCTCCAACTCCCCAACTATTTCTTACCCCTACTCTTTCCCCCTGGAAACCTTCGGTTCCTTCTCCTAAGTCTGTGAGTCTGTTTCTTTTCTGTAAATAAGTTCACTTCTGTGATGGAGTGTGCTTGCTCCAGTCTGCCACAGTGTCTACCCTCCCTATTGTCTCAAACTGATTGTTTTCCCCATACACATTTTTAGCCTGGCCCTTGTGAGTATGTGAGTTTGAGGGTCCCTTGTTGAAGACCTCTAGAGAAGATTTTCGGACCAACTCTTGCTTGAGATGACGGATTCTAACTTTGTAAGCCTTGTGCTTTGACTGTGGCCAAGACTCTTCTGATTTTGCTCCCTCTCACGCTTGCCCAACGTAGATGGCAATTTTTAACCCTATCTTGTTCATGGCTCCCTCCTTCCTGCCCAGAGGTCCTGGAGAGGCAAATGGACAGGGCAAGGTCATTTTCTATGGGATGCTGCCCATGGCATGGACTGCCTCTTTTTCCATCTCCTCCTTCAGTTTTAACTTCCTGATCCCCACAAGGTCTTATAGAAACTTCCTGGTCCATGCAGAGCAGGAAGAACTCAAGGACCAAAATGTATCTGTGTTCTCACTGCATAGTAATTCAAACAGCCACTCTTCCATATATGGACTCCCCTTTTCCTTCATCCATCTGCTTACTCATTCACTCAACCACCATTTAGTGACCACCTACTACATGCCAGGCACTGCTTTATGCTAGGAGCAGAGGAAAAGCAAAGGAACAAAACCAAGAGAAAATTTATCCTGTGTCTTTGGGCAAGACCTTTACCTTGTTCAGCCTCCGTTTCCCCATAGACCTGATGGCTGGATTAGACATCCTTCAGCCTAGGGTTTCTTTCTGCTGTGACCCTGCCCCCGCATCCTCTGACGCTTCCCGCGCTCTCTGAAAACTGCAGTCCGCTCACAGCTGATGGATCCTACAGATATGTCTCTGTCACTGGGTCTGTGGAGCACAAACACCCTCCTGGAGAGGCTCAAGGCTGAGGTGTTAAAGAGGATGACGGGCAGGGGAGGGTAGGGGAAATCTGGTCTGGGTGGGGGCTGGGAGGGCAGGAGGGGAGCGGGGGAAGATGGACCTGAGGGGCTAGACTGGCCTGCCAGGTGGGCCTGCCAGATGCTCGGACCATTCTGCGAAATCTCACACCCTCCTGCCCCCTACCCTCCCAGCTCCAGCTCAGGCTGGCTTTCAACCTGCATAATTTGCCCCATTTAGAGGGGCTGGGAGGGGGTGAGAACGGGGAAGGGGGGGTTGGAAGCAGAGGCCTGATGAGAGGTTCTGCAAAAACCCGGAGGAATCCAGAGAGAGAGTGAGAGAGAGAGAGACAGAGGCTGGGTCAGGCGCAGAGCAGGCTGCAAACCACAGATAACATCCTGCCCAGCACGGCAGGGGTCAATTTGGTCCACTTGCCCAGTGACAAGAAAAGAAAAAAAAAAAAAAGTGGGCTGTAACTTCAGGATCCTAAGACTCACAAGTGAGGGGCTGGTCTGGAGGTGGGAGGAGGGAGGAACAGCCAAGGAGGAGACAGAGGCTCAGGAGGGCGCGAGGAAGTGTCTGAGAAGAGGCTGGGGCCGCTGGAGGGACGCCTGCAGGAGCCAGGCCTCCTCCTCCTGGGTCCTGGGAGCCGCTGCCGCCGTTGGACACCTCCAGCCCTGCCTGCTTGCCTCCCCGAGGCTGCCAGCCAGAGCTCAGGGTGCTTGGCTGAGCCCCATACCCCAGGGGGGACCCCCAGCTGACCTCTGCGTGCCCCAGCATGGAAGAAGGTGGCGAGTACGACGGATACTATGGGGCGGACAACCAGTCTGAGTGTGAGTATGAGGACTGGCAGTCCTCCGGCGCCCTCATCCCCGCCATCTACATGGTGGTCTTTGTCCTGGGCACGGCGGGCAACGGGCTGGTGCTCTGGACCATCTTCCGTAGCGGCCGTGACCGGCGGCGGGCGGCCGACGTCTTCATCGCCAGCCTGGCGGTGGCTGACCTCACCTTCGTGGTGACCCTGCCGCTCTGGGCCACCTACACCTATCGGGACTACGACTGGCCCTTCGGGGCCTTCGCCTGCAAGCTCAGCAGCTATCTCATCTTCGTCAACATGTACGCCAGCGTCTTCTGCCTCACCGGCCTCAGCCTGGACCGCTACCTGGCCATCGTGAGGCCGGTGGCCAACGCCCGGCTGCGGCCGCGGGTCGGCGGCGCCGTGGCCACGGCCGGCCTGTGGGCGCTGGCCGGCCTGCTCGCCCTGCCCGTGCTGGTCTTCCGCGCCACCAGCACCGTGCTGCAGGCGGAGAATACCACCAGGGTGCAGTGCTACATGGACTACTCGCTGGTGGCCGGCCCCGACGCTGAGTGGGCCTGGGAGGTGGGCCTGGGCGTCTCGTCCACCGCGCTGGGCTTCGCGGGGCCCTTCGCGGTCATGCTGACCTGCTACTTCTGCATCGGCCGCACGGTGGCCGGCCACTTCGGCAAGGAGCGCGCGCGGGGCCTGCGCAAGCGCCGGCGGCTGCTGGCCATCATCGCCGTGCTGGTGCTGACCTTCGCGCTCTGCTGGCTGCCCTACCACCTGGTCAAGACCCTCTACGTGCTGGGCAGCCTGATGCGCTGGCCCTGCGCCTTCGACCTCTTCCTCATGAACGTCTTCCCCTACTGCACGTGCATCAGCTACGTCAACAGCTGCCTCAACCCCTTCCTCTACGCCTTCTTCGACCCCCGCTTCCGCCAGGCCTGCGCCTCGGTGCTCTGTTGGGGCCGCCGGGGCTGCGGAGGAGCCTGGCGCGCGAGCGGCGGCGGCGGCGGCGGCCGGGGCGGCGGCGGCGGGGACAAGTCAGCCAGCTCCTCCTCCTCGGCGTCGTCGGGGCAGAGCCAGGGCCCCGGGCCCGGCGGCGCGGGGAAGGGCGGGGAGCCGACGCCGGAGAAGTCCATCCCCTACAGCCAGGAGACCCTCCTGGTGGACTAGGGCCGGGGTCGCCCGCCCGGGGCCCCTTGCTCTCTAAAGGGCGGGGAGCTGGCGAGGGGGCGGGGGCCCCCTTCTCTGGTGCACTTGACTCCTCTCCCTGCTCCCCGCATCGGTCTTGTCCTCCTTCCCCCCTGGGAAGTGCTTCTTCAGAGGTTTGTGGGTCTGGAGGGTAAGAGAGGGAAGCCCGCAGCCCCCGAACTCCGCTGCTCAGTCTCTGTGAGACTGACCTTGCATGTCTCTGAAATGCTCCCAGCCTCAGTGTCTCTCCGTGCGGATAAGACGGAGGAACTGAACTGATGTGCGTCCAGGCTCCATCAACGTTCATTTCCCCCCAGCCCTTTTCCTGGATCTCCAGCTCCCCTTACCGGTTCCTTTTAGTTTTTACCCCTTTTTCCTCCTTCTGTTCCCCTCCTTGCCCCCACCAAGTGCAATTTCTCCTCTGAATCCTTACCTCTTGGCTCCCACATCCTCCCCCATGGCTCATCCTCCTACTCCCTCAGTCTCTCTCTCTTTTTACTTCCTTGTTCTGAAGGGCCCCTAAGGGTTAAGGCGTCTGAAGCTCGCAGACACTGCCCGGTTCAAGCTCTTTGTCCCTGAGGCCCCGGGGAGGGGAGGGAATGGACCTAGCTGAGATGGGCTGGGTGTCAGCAAAGTTGCAGCTCCTGGCTCTGCAGCTGTGAGCTCCAGAGCTTCACTCCAACTTGGATCGGTTCGCAGGCGTTTCAGGCCCTGCAGGTCGAGCGATGCGTGAAGGGGGGGTCCCTTCTTGCAGCCCACCAGCTAGACACGCTTTCTACACATGTCCTTAGCCCCTTTCCTCCATCCTCTCTTTTCTGCAGGAACTGGAAGGCAGTGGGGTTGGTGTAGCAACAGCCTCCTTGGTTTCATGATATGAGCGGGGAGTTGGGAAAGGAAAAGTAGAAAGAGGGGGCGTCTGCGTTTGGTCTAAGGGCTGCTCGGGCCCCCTCCCCAAATCCTCATCTCTCCAACTTCCTCCAGACCTGCAAGCGGCCGACCTTTCCCTGTCTCTCCATCTGACATCCCCAGGACATTCTTCTTGGGCGCTGGCCTGAGTGGGTGCCAAGGATCCCTTTGATGGGGGGCGGGGGCCACCTGCTTTGTGTGTGTGCATGTGTGTAGACAAGGATGGGTGAAACCTGAAGCCTGGGCGCCTGGGTCACTTGGATGAACACCCCCTGCTCTGCACATCTCTGCTCTTCACACAATATCCTTGAGGGAAGAAGGGACATAGGAGGCAATTTAGAATGAGTCCACCCCCACTGGTTTGGGGGGCTCTGACGGCTGGTCCGCATGTTAAGAGAGAAGTGTGAGCGTGTACTCAGGCTCCCTGTAGGGAATCCCTCCTCAAGGCAGCTGGAGTGCAATGCTCAAAGAAGTCCTGGACTCTGGGTCCCTCTGCTGCAGTCCCTGGTTCTAAGAGGGAGATGAGAGAGAGAGCTTCAGAGGTTCCCTTGACTCCTTTCCCATGCCTGCCAACCTGTTTTGAATTTATAAGCATTTTCTTCATCACCCTTTGTTTTTTCAGGGTCAGTGGCCCTCTTCTTGGTGGGGGTTGGGGGCGGTGCCTGGGGTGGAAAGCACTGGGTGGGTTTTTCCTGACCTCCCCATCAGGATGGGAGCCCCGTGGCTTCTCCTGCTGGGCTGGGGGGCTAGGAACGGGCACTGGGGCAGACATGACCGCTGCACCGCCAGAGGATGGAGATGCTGCTGGGGCTTTGTGCACCCAGGGCGCGGCCTGTGTATTCCGGGTTTTGTTCTTAGAGGACACGGAACGTGAAGGACAAGACAGGAGCCGCGGGGGCAGGAAGAAGCCAGCCTGATGTCAGTGCACGTGCTGACCTTGGCTGGGATGGAGCCAGCTCCAGAGGCAGAGCGCGGGCTGGACAGAAGGGTCTCGGCTCACTCCTTCCATCTCAAGCCAGGGTCTTCACAGACTCACGTTCTCAGCCCAGGGCTGTCCCCAGAGCATCCAGGCAAGGCTGGAGGAAGCTTCGAGAAGGGAGGAGGGGGCTCCTCTGAGGCCCCATCGGTGGTCTTGGACAGACGGTGGAGGAGGCAGCCGCTGCTCCGCTTGCCCCTTCTTTGGAATGTCTGTGCTATTTTTTGACCCTGTTAGTCACTGTGGTTCATGAAAAATAAATTTTTCCGTGTGTGTGTGTGTGTGTGTGTGTGTGTAGCTACTGTGTCTGAAGCTTTTTCTCACACGGCTGCCTTGGAATGAGGAAAGGACCCCCAGGTTGCAACTGTTATGCTGGGAGGTGGGCTGAGTAGGCTGAGGGGAGCTGTGGGAGGAAAGGGGGCACAAAGGGGTCGAATGGGAAACTGGGGGCATGGGGTGAGGTCAGGGAAGACCAAGAAAACAGAGAGGTGGGCAGCAGCTGAGCTTCTGGGCCTGGGAAGCGTGGAGCATGTGGGTACATGTGCTGGAGTCCAGAGCACAGGCCTGGGGGACATGCCAACCCTCCTTTCCGCAGGGTGGACTGCAGTCCATCCATTCAGCTGTCCCCTGTGTTCATTTACTGTCGCTACTGACTTGCTTGTTCATCCATAGTCACATGAGCATTCATTCAGTCTGGACCAGAAGTTCAAAGGCCTGTCCTCCATGCAGAGTCAACCTGTCCAGTTCTGTAAATACCCGTTCCAGAGGGTCACCCCAGACCGACGGAGTCAGAAGCTCCTGGAATCATCCCAGGTGGTCACGGTGATGAAAAGCCCTTCAGATGGTTTCCGAGGGTGGTCAGGTTTGGGAAATTGTCCATCCGGACAGATTCTGCCACACTAGAGGACACAAAGCTAGAGAGAGCCAGGGGGAAGCGGGCTCTGGGCGGCCACTGATCTGAGAGGAAGGAGCAGAAGTGATCCCCGGGGGACGTATCTCACCCAGAGGGGGTCACCGCCTTGCACAAAGACCTCTGGTACTAATACTGTCAGCGATGACCCTTAAGCACGCACCATAGCAGCCCGAGAGGAGCGCTTCCCCTCCGCTCCCTCCTGGGGCCCTGTGGCCCTCTGCCAGCCGCCTCCCTTTGCTGATGACAGAGTGAAGACGCCCAAAGTCAAATGAGGCAGGGCCAGGGGGCTGGGGTGGACGTGAGATCCCATCCTAAGGCATCTGAGAGTCCTGGGGAGCCCTCGATGAAGGGGGCTGGGGCTGGGAGGGGAATGGAGGGAAATGCATGAGAGACAGAGAGAGGGAGACAGAGAGAGAGAGAGGGAGAAACAGAGAGAGAGGGAAGCAGAGACAGAGACAGAGAGACAGAGAGATACAGAGAGACAGAGACAGAGAGAGACAGAGAGATACAGAGAGACAGAGACAGAGAGAGAGACAGAGAGAGAGAGAGGGAGAGACAGAGAGAGACAGAGAGAGAGGGAGGGAGAGACAGAGAGACAGAGAGATAGAGAGAGAGGGAGGCAGAGACAGATACAGAGAGACAGAGAGATACAGACAGACAGAGAGAGAGAGAGGGAAAGACAGGGAGAGAGAGACAGAGAGATACAGAGAGACAGAGACAGAGAGAAAGGGAGAGAGAGAGATACAGAGAGATACAGAGAGACAGAGACAGAGACAGAGAGAGAGAGAGGGAGAGACAGACAGAGAGATAGAGAGAGAGACAGAGAGAGAGGGAGACACAGAGATAGAGAGATACAGAGAGACAGAGAGAGAGGGAGGCAGAGACAGATACAGAGAGACAGAGAGATACAGACAGACAGAGAGAGAGACAGGGAGAGAGAGACAGAGAGAGAAATACAGAGAGACAGAGAGATACAGAGAGACAGAGACAGAGAGAAAGGGAGAGAGAGAGATACAGAGAGATACAGAGAGACAGAGACAGAGACAGAGAGAGAGAGAGGGAGAGACAGACAGAGAGATAGAGAGAGAGACAGAGAGAGAGGGAGACACAGAGATAGAGAGATACAGAGAGACAGAGAGAGAGGGAGGCAGAGACAGATACAGAGAGACAGAGAGATACAGACAGACAGAGAGAGAGACAGGGAGAGAGAGACAGAGAGAGAAATACAGAGAGACAGAGAGATACAGAGAGACAGAGACAGAGAGAAAGGGAGAGAGAGAGATACAGAGAGACAGAGAGAGACAGAGAGACAGAGAGAGACACACAGAGAGAGACAGAGACAGAGACACAGAGAGAGGGAGAGAAAGAGATACAGAGAGAGAGACAGAGAGAGAGATACAGAGAGGCAGAGACAAAGAGAGGGAGACAGAAAGGGAGAGACAGGGAGAGAGACAGAGAGAGAGAGACAAAGAGAGTACAGAGAGGCAGAGAGAGATAGAGACAGAGAGAAGGGGAGAGCGATACAGAGAGACAGAGATAGAGAGATACAGAGAGAGAGACAGAGACAGAGAGAAAGGGAGAGAGAGAGATACAGAGAGAGACAGAGAGAGATACAGAGAGAGATAGACAGAGAGAGGGAGACAGAGCGGGGGGAGATACAGAGAGACAGAGAGAGAGACAGAGTTGAAGAGAGACAGAGGGAGAGAGATGAGACAGAGGGAGACAGAGGGAGAGACAGAGGGAGAGACAGAGAGAGAGACAGAGAGTGAGTGGGGAAAGAGCAGAGCCGGAGGGAGGGGCAGCCGGGAGCAGAGCTGGGGGCCGGGAGGGGGCTGGAGGGGGGGTCTGTGCGCGTCTGCCCGCTTCTGAAACTCACCAGGGGAACCCACAGGGCGCTGGCGGTGTTTACTTATTATTCTGCAGATGCTGTCACAGAACCTTACCCTCTCTCGGGGAGACTGGAGATGAGCTTTCCAGAGTGACAAGGTGGTAGAGCTCGTGGTGGTTTTGTGTGTTCACACGTTTCTTCGTCCGTTCGCTCAGGCATCTGCTTACCCCACGAGCCCTTATTTATTACTGATGCCCAGGCAGCGGGCTGGGCACAGGGTCAGATGGAGAACAGGCCGTCGGGGCTCCCGGCGGTGCAGACACACCGCTAGATGAGCAGTTAGAGCGGAGTTCTGAGAGGGGGAGTGTGCAAAGTGTTCTGCGGGGCTGGCGGGGACAGTGAGTGACAGACTGGAGACAGACTCCATGCCAGGAGCTTGCTCTCTGAAGGGCAGAGGCTGGGTGGTGAGCGGGGAGCCTTCTCTATGCAGAGGAAAACTCAGAATTAAGAGATAGGAGAGAGTGCAGCCCACGTCCCCAGCAACCAGAAAGGTGCCCACCCCCACCCCAGCTCTGGCAGGGGAGCCGGAGACAGAGAAAAACTTGCCCAGATCTCTGCGTGTGTCTGAGGAGCAGACTGGGGGCTGGGACTATGACCCAGGTCTCTAGACCACTTTGCACGATCAGAGATTTCTCTGCTTTTGGTGACTGCTCGCTTCTCCCCTCCCTGGGCCTGAGCTGCCTTCTTCTGAGAGGTCTGCTGGGGTCTCCTACACAGGGGCTGTGAGAGCTGGGCCCTCCATCTCTGGGCTTGTTGGAGACAGAGGCTGAGAAGGGATTGCTGGATCCCTTGGAAAGGCCAGCCCTAGAAGCTGGGTGATGGGGCGCGACACACTTTGGATGCAATGTCCCCACCATCCCAGCTGGTACCGCTGTGTCTGAGCTCCAGGGAGTTCAAAGCCTGAGGGTCCCGACCTCTTTCAGTTGCTGCTCAAATGTTTATAAAGTGACAATTAGCAATTGTAGAAAGACACAAAGGGAGTTTAAAGTCAAGTCCAAAAGGAAACAGATTTGGAGATGTTGGGCTGACTTTAGAAGTTTGCATTAATAGAATATCAAGCAATGTTTATTGAGTTATTTTTTCAGCAAACTTTTATTCAGTGTCTGCCGTGTGCCTGGGGCTGTCTTAGAAGCTGGGGATACTGAGGTGAATGAGAAACCATCCTTGTCATCACGGAGAAACTTGAAAGACCTTTCTAGTCTTACCCATTGAATAGATGGGTAAACTAAGGCCCGCGGAAGGCAAAGGGTTTACACAAAGTCATGCGGTGGGACGATGGCAAAGGAACCCAGGCTTCTCACTGCCAGGCGAAGGGCATGTGCCACGGCTCCAGGCTTAGCAAAGAGAGGTCTTTTTTGGAGATGGTGATAGCAAGTGGAGAGGGTCAGAACAGTGAAGAACGGCTACTGGGCAGGGTGGGGGCACAAAGGTACTTGAGGATCATTATCCATATTTTTGTTAACTTTTTATTTTAGAAGAGTTTTAGATTTACAGAAAAGTTGCTCAGCTAGTACAGACAGTTCCCATAGATTCCACATCCAATTTCCTGTATTATTGGCAACTTGCATTAATGCCACACACTGGTCACAATTCATGAAGCAATATTAGCACAATAATGATTAATTAGGTCCACACCTTATTCAGACTTCCTCACCTTTTACCTACTGTCCTAGGACACCATCCAGGATACCTCATTGCGTTTTACAAATTTTTAATTTGGAGGATAATTGCTTTGCAATGTGGTGTTGGTTTTTGCTGTGCGACAAAATGAATCAACTATATGAGTACACATGTCCCCTCCCTCTTGGACCCGCCCCACCCCCGCCGCACCCGTCCGGGTGATCACAGAGCCCCGAGCTGAGCCCCGTGTTGCGCGGCAGCTCCCCACCAGCTCTGCTTTGCACATGGTGGTGTACGTACCAGCGCTGCCCTCTCAGTTTACCCCATGGTCTCCTTCCCACTGTACCCACCTGTCCACTCTCTGTGTCTGTGCCTCTCTTCCAAGGAGGTTCATCGGCATTATTTTTCTAGATTGCACACATGTGCGTTAATATATGATACTTGCTTTTCTCTTCCTGACTTACATCACTCTGTATGACAGACTCTAGGTTCATTCACCTCACTACGACGGACTCAATTCCATTCCCTTTTTTATGGCCGAGTAATATTCCACTGTATCGATCCACCACAATTCTTTATCCATTCATCTGTTGATGGACACCCGGGGTTTCTTCCATGTCTTGGCTACCGTAAATAGTGCTACTCCTCGCTGTGTTCTGTCTTCATGTCTTTTGAAGCTCCTCTTGGCTGTGACGGCTTTGTGTTCGAGGACCCTGAGAGTTTTGAGGAGTACGGGTCTGGTGCTTTCTTCCATGTGCTTTTTAAAACAAATCTATTTTTATTTCCGTATACCAGGCACATGCTGGAAGATAAGGCTAGAGCACTAAAAAGCAGACAAGTGATTCCAGCTCTTTTGGAGCTTAGCAGTGAGTAAGAAAGTGTGGTGAGTGTCATTGCAGGGCAGGCACAGGATGCCACTTGGGCAAATGCCCATCCTCCGGGGTGCTCACAGAGTGATCACAGAAACGGCTCTTTCTCTGGCTCAAAGAGCATGTCCACCTCCAGCACCACCGGGTCTCCGTGTCTGCCATTCCATCCCACCTCCAAGCTCATCCAGGACTCCTTTTCTTATTCAGCTGGAAACCCGGGGACATCAGCCAAAGGCGTATTTGTGTCCAGCGGGCATCTTACCCCGTGTTGCTCTGTACTTTCTTATTTAGCTATGTGGCACGTCTCTTGCCTCCCTGAGGCTGCTTCCTTGGTGGACAGAGGATAATCAGAAGTGGCTCCCCCAAATCTGCTCGAGCCACCTTCTCAGCCAGCCCTCTGTTCCGCCACTGAATGCCTGCTGAGCACTGGAGACCTGCTTCTCGGAGAGCCCCGATCTGGCTGTGGTCTGACAGCTCTTTGTACTTATCTGTCTCCTCTGTTGGGAGGGCACCTCCCCCGTCACAGGGGTTGTGTTTACATGTCTTTGTGTTCCCAGAACTTGCAACGTGGTGAGTGCTCAAAGGGTGTTCAATGTGGTGAGTGCTCAAAGGGTGTTTGCTTAAATGATTAAACAGCTGGATAAAGAAACTGCAGGAGGAAACTGAGGAAAATGGATTTTTTTTGTTTAAAGCAAATGCATCGCTTGCCTTTCAAAGAGCCCAGAAAGATGAAGCGAAGGCCGGTGCCAGAGGAGATGCCCAGGGACTGATGAGAAGTGAGATCACTAACTAGTGACTCAGTTAAACCAACTGGGTCCTCTTCAAGCCGCTGCTTAGGAACCACAGAGCCGGAATACAGGGCTGAGTGGGCCAGGTCCCGGGGGCCACTTCAAGCCGCTGCTTAGGAACCACAGTGCTGGAATACAGGGCTGAGTGGGCCAGGTCCCGGGGGCCACTTCTGATAACCTTGTCAGGAGAGTTGCTGAGATTAGAGCTTTGCAAGGACCCATGTCAGTGTTTGTGCTGGAAGTCGTGCCTTTGAGTCGCCTTGGCCGGTGGTGCTGTGGAAGCCTGGTTGGCTTCCGGGGGAAGTTATCGGTGAGCCAGCTGAAGCCGGCACTGAGTCAAACAGTGCTGGGAATCCGTGTGAGCACATCCACTCTCCTGATGGTGGGGGGCTGTACCAACTGAATAGAAAAAAAAAATCTCGGACTTCCCCCTTTATAAAAAGACTCAGGGAAAACTTTTCTTCCAGGCCCTGAGAAAATCTGGGCCAGGCTTAAGGTCATCCAAGATGATTTGGCAATCTTTTTCTGTGTTTGGAATATGTCCATAAATTCAAAAGGTCTTCCTGTATGATGTGGATGAAATGGCCTCTGATGACAACAGAGAGAGACCCGGGCTTCACTGTTAGTGGGTTGGGTCTGTTCTCTTTGGCAGAGAAATGACTTTGGCAGCAGGGACCACGGTGACCCAGGGTTTGGGGGCTGTCATCCCAAGGTGCCAGGATTGAAGAGCATGGAGGCAACCCTTGCCTTCAGACAAAAGACACGCCACCCAACATTTAGAGAAGTATTAACACCAATCCTTCTCAAACTATTCCAAAAATTTGCAGAGGAAGGAGTACTTCTGAATTCATTCTATGAGGCCAGCATCACTCTGATACCCAAACCAGACAAAGATATCATACAAAAAGAAAATTATAAGCCAATATCATGGAGGAACATGGATGCAAAAATCCTTAACAGAATATTAGCAAACTGAATCTGACAATACAGTAAAAGGATCCTGCGCACACACACACACACACACACACACAATTTTACACTATAATCAACTAGGATTTATCCCAGGGATGCAAATATTTTTCAGTATCCGCAAATCAGTCAATGCGATGCATCATTAACACACTTAAGAATAAAAAGCATATGATCATCTCAATAGATGCAGGACAAACTTTTGATAAAATTAAACATCTATTTATTATAAAATCTTCCCAGGAAATGGGCATAGAGGGAATATATGTCAATAAAATAAAGGGCATATATGTAAACCCCACTGTTAACATCATTCTCAATGGTGGCAAGCTGAAAGAATTGCCTTTAAGGTAGGGAACAAGACAAAGATGCCCACTCTGACTACTTGTATTCAATGTAGTTTTGGAAGCCCTAGCTACAGCAATAAGAGAAGAAAAAGACATAAAAGGAATGCAGATTGGAAAGGAAGAAGTAAATCTGTCACTGTCTGAAGATGGCATACATAGAAAATCCTAAAGATGCCACCAGAAAGCTACTAGTTCATCAAAGAATTCAGTAAAAAGTTGCAGGATATAAAATTAATATACAGAAATCTGTTGTATTTCTATACACTAACGATGAACTATCAGAAAGAGAAACAAAGGAAGCAATCCTATTTATTACAACATCAAAAAGAATAAAGTACTTAACAGTACTCAAAAAGAATAAACCTACGGCAGGAAGCAGAAGACCTGTGCTCTGAAAACCACAAGACGCCGATAGAAGGCACTGAAAATGGCACAGGCAGGTGGAGAGGGACACTGCGTTCTTGGGCTGGAAAAGGTAATGTTGTTAAAAAGAGCATGCTGCCCAAGGCAGCCTACAGGTTCAGTGCAATCCCTACCAAGTTACCAGTGCCATTTTTCACTGAACTAGCACAAATAATTTAAAAGTTTATGTGGAAACACAAAAGATGCCAAATAGCCAAAACAATCTTGAGAAAGAACATAGCTGGAGGAATCTTGCTCCCAGACTTCAGGCTATACTGCAGAGACACAGTAATCAAGAGTGTGGTATTGGCACAAAAACAGATGTGTAGATTGATGGAACAGGATAGAACACTCAGAAATAAACCCCCACCCTTCTGGTCAATTCATCTATGACAAGAGAGCCAAGAATACACAATGGAGAAAAGACAGTCCTTTCGATAAGTTGTGCTGGGAAAACCAATAACTACATGCAAAAAATGAAATTGGAATATTCTCTAACACCTTATATAAAAATAAACTCAAAATGGATTAAAGATCTAAATGTAAGACTGAATACTACAAAACTTCCAGAGGAAAACATAGGCAGGACGCTCTTTGACATAAATCAGAGGAATATTTTTTTGAACCTGGCTCCTAAAGTAGAGGAAACAAAAGTAAAAATAAACAAATGGAGCCTAATTAAACTTAAAAGCTTTTTCACAACAGAGGAAACCACTGACAAAACGAAAAGACAATCCACTGAATGAGAGATGTTTGAGAATGACGTGACCGATAAGGAGTTAATATCCAACATTTATAAACAGCTCATACAACTCAACGTCAAAAAAAGAAAAAAAGACAACATTATTAAAAAATAGGCAGAAGAACTCAACAGATATTTCTCCAAAGAGGAAACGCAGGTGGCCTACAGGCATATGAAAAGATGTGCAATTTCATTAATCATCTAATCATCAGGGAAATTAAAATCAAAACCACAGTGAGATACCACCTCACACCTGTCAGAATGGCCATTATCAAAAAGAACACAAATGACCAACGTTGGTGAGAGTGTGGAGAAAAGGGAGCCCCCACGCAGCACTGGGCGTCCCTGTGGCTCAGCTGGTAAGGAATCCGCCTGCAATGTGGGAGACCTGGGTTCAATGTCTGGGTTGGGAAGATCCCCTGGAGGAGGGAAAGGCTACCCACTCCAGTATTCTGGCCTGGAGAATTCCATGGACTGCATAGTCCACGGGGTCACAAAAGTCAGACACGACCGAGCGACTTTCACTTTTATACAGTATTTGGTGGGAATGTAATTTGGTACCACGACTATGGAAAACAGTATGGAGTTTTCTCAAAAAATTAAAAGTAGAACTACCCCATGACCCAGCAATTCCACTCCTGGGTATAGATGCGAAAAAACCCCGAAACATTAATTCAAAAAGATACATGCATCTGAATGTTGATAGCAGCATTATCTCCAATAGCCAAGATATGAAAGCGACCTAAGGACACATCAACAGATGAGTGTCAAAGCAGACAGGCGTTCAAATGTTGAGTCGACATGTCCAACTGTGTCGCTGAGGACTTAATCTGCTTTCTTCAAACCCACGATGCTTGTGTCTCTGCGGTCCATTCTTGTTTTTTTTTTGCATTAGCAAGCCCAGACTGCAGCTCCCCACCGCCCCCCACCCCCAGCTCAGTCCAGCCGAGGTGGACAGTGAGTCACAGTCTTATGTGGGGTAAGAAGAGGTACCAGTTGTTCTACTTAAAAAATGTGTACCAGCTGTCCATGCTGTTCTGAGCACAGGCAGGTCTCCCCTGGATCCTAATTTTTCTCTTGTTTGTGTCATCAAGACCAGTGTTTCTTAAGATGTAGTGTGCAGAAGAATCACTGGGGTATGTTGTTAAAATACAGACTCTGATTCAGTAGGTCTTGGGTGTGACTTGAGAATCTTGTTTCTAAAAGACCTCTGGCAATGGTGCCTGCTGTTAGTCCAAGCGATACACTCAGAGGAGCAAAGATCTGGGGTGCAATACTTACCAATGGACTGTTTTCCCATCTGTAAAATGGGATAATAAAGCAATTACTCCATGGGACTGCTTCAAAGGTTCTATTAGGAAATGTCTGCAAGAGCTTTGCACAGTCTCTGGCATGTAAGAGGTAATTAATAGTGTTTTAGTCCATTAGGGTTAGTGTAACAAAAATATCATAATCTGGGTGACTTATAAACAACAAACATTGATTTCTCACAGTTCTGGAGGTTGGGAAGTCCAAAATCACAGCCCTGGAAGACTCAGGGTCTGGTAAGGACCCACTTCCTCACTAACAGCTGTCTTCTCTCTGTTACCTCCTATGGTGGAAGGTCAAGTGAGTTCTTTGTGGTCTCTTTTATAAGGGAACAAATCCCATGGTTAGTTGAATCCAAGCCAGGCTTTAACAGTACATGAACCATGAACTTCCAGATGTTCAAGCTGGATTTAGAAAAGGCAGAGGAACCACAGATCAAATTGCCAACATCCGTTGGATCATCAAAAAAGCAAGAGAGTTCCAGAAAAACATCTACTTCTGCTTTATTGACTATGCCAAAGCCTTTGACTGTGTGGATCACAATAAAATGTAAAAAATTCTTAAAGAGATGGGAATACCAGACCACCTGACTTGCCTCCTGAGAAATCCGTATGCAGATCAGGAAGCAACAGTTAGAACAAAGAACAACAGACTGGTTCCAAATAGGGAAAGGAGTCCGTCAAGGCTGTACATTGTCACCCTGCTTATTTAACTTACATGCAGAGTAAGTGCATCATGAGAAATGCTGGGCTGGATGAAGCACAAGCTGGAATCAAGATTGCTGGGAGAAATATCAATAACCTCAGATATGCAGATGATATCACACTTATGGCATAAAGTGAAGAAGAACTAAAGAACCTCTTGATGAAAGTAAAAGAGGAGAAAAAGTTGGCTTAAAGCTCAACATTCAGAAAACTAAGATCATGACTTCCAGTCCCATCACTTAATGGCAAATAGATGGGGAAACAGTGGCAGACTTTATTTTTGGGGGTTCCAAAATCACTGCAGATGGTGATTGCGGCCATGAAATTAAGAGACCCTTACTCCTTGGAAGAAAAGTTATGACCAACCTAGACAGCACTTTAAAAAGCATAGAGACATTACTTTGCCAACAAAGATCCATCTAGTCAAAGCTATGGTTTTTCCAGTGGTCATGTATGGATGTGAGAGTTGGACTATAAAGAAAGCTGAGTGCCAAAGAATTGATGCTTTTGAACTGTGGTGTTGGAGAAGACTCTTGAGAGTCCCTTGGACTGCAAGGAGATCCAACCAGTCCATTCTGAAGGAGATCAGCCCTGGGATTTCTTTGGAAGGAATGATGCTAAAGCTGAAATTCCAGTACTTGGGCCACCTCATGTGAAGAGTTGACTCATTGGAAAAGACTCTGATGCTGGAAGGGACTGGGGGCAGGAGGAGAAGGGGACGACAGAGGATGAGATGGCTGGATGGCATCACTGACTCAATGGACGTGAGTTTGAGTGAACTCCGGGAGTTGGTGATGGACAGGGAGGCCTGGTGTGCTGCGATTCATGGGGTCGCAAAGAGTCGGACACGACTGAGCTACTGATCTGATCTGAAGTGACATTTCAGCTAGAAAATATTAATAATGTTGAAGACAATTTCAGAAAAGGTGGTCAGGGAAGGTCTTATTGGAAGATGACCTTTCACTTGGTACCTAACATCTGAGAATGCGCCGACCGTGCCAAGGGCTGGCTGAGAGGTCTGGGTGCAGGGAAGAGCAAATGCAGAGGCCTCAAAGCAGGAAAGATCTTGGTGGGCTCAGAGCCACTGTCAGGGCATCTGGAAGGTTGGGGAGCAGGAAGCCAGGGAGAGTGTGGCATGAGACACAGCCAGAGAGACAAACACGGTCCAGGTTCATGTAGGACCTAGAAGGCCACAGCAAGGAGTGTGACTATTCCAAGTGCAATGAGAAGACATCAAAAAACTGATATGATCCAATTTGCATTTGGAATTATCCCTCAGGCTGCTTCCCTCATAGCTTCCTTCATAGTTCAGTTGGTAAAGAATCTGCCTGCAATGCAGGAGACCCCGGTTTGATTCCTGGGTGGGGAAGGTCCCCTGCAGAAGGGATAAGTTACCCACTCCAGTATTCTTGGACTTCTCTTGTGGCTCAGCTGGCAAAGAATCCACCTGCAATGCAAGAGACCTGGGTTTAATCCCTGGATTGGGAAGATTCCCTGGAGAAGGGAAAGGCTACCCACTCCAGTAGTCTGGCCTGGAGAATTCCATGGACTGTCTAGTCCATGGGGTGGCAAAGAGTCGGACACGACTGAGCGACTTTCACTTCACTCACTCATGCTGCTTTGTTGAGAATAAATTGAAGGGAAGCAGGAGAAAAAGAAAGACCAGTTACCAGGTGACTCCAAAGGCCGAGATGGGAGTAGACGGCAGGTTGCTAACGGCAGCATCCATAGAGAATGAGAAGTGAGGCAAGGTTTGGATATAGAGTAAATACGACTTCTGACGGCTTGATAGAGTAAATACGACTTCTGACGGCTTGATGGAGGAGGAGGTGGATGAAGGCATGGCGGGGGTGGGGGCACAGAGAGAGACGGAGGGAGAAAGAGTTCTGTTTTCACTATTTCATGCCTGAAAGTGAAAGTGAAGTCACTCGACCCCATGGACTGTAGCCCACCAGGCTCCTCCATCCATGGGATTCTCCAGGCAAGAGTACTGGAGTGGGGTGCCATTTCCTTCTCCAGGGGATCTTCCCGACTCAGGGATTGAACCCCGGTCTCCCGCATTGCAGGCAGACGCTTTACCCTCTGAGCCACCAGGGAAGCCCCATTTCATGCCTGAGACATCAATAAGATATGCAAGTGAAGATGTCAGTGGTGAAGGATTTTCCTGCCAATGCAGGAGATACAGGTTCAATCCCTGGTCTGGGAAGATCCCACATGCCTCGGAGCGACTAAACCCATGTACCACAGCTACTGAGCCTGAGCTCGAGAGCCCGAGAACTGCAACTCCTGAGCCCAGGTGCTGAAACTACCTAAGCCCCAGTGCCCTAGCGTCCATGATCCAAAACTAAAGAAGTCATCACAGTGAGAAGCCCGCCTGCTGCAACTAGAGTGACCCTGCTTGCCTTCCATCATTGCCATGCTCAGATAAAACACCGCAAAGAAGGCTCCCGAGAAATCAGGGAAGAGACCTGGGAATTGTCCCCTGGATTTGGTGACCCGGACCAGTCAGAGTGGACTGTGTTGGGAGAAGACAGAGAGTTGAAGGGTGGATGGGAGGCAGGGAGTGGGAGAATGCCCACAGAAGCAACTCTTTTCAAAAGCTGTGTTGGGAAAGTGAGCAGAGAAGTGGGCAATCACTAGAGAAGGATGTGGGATGGAGAGCACGCCTTCCAACAATCAGCGATTCAACAGCTTGTTTGTGTCTGAGCAAACCCAAGACTATGAGTCAATAATGCTTCCAAAGAGAGGAGATGGTTGGAGGAGAACAGTCTTCGAGAAGTTGAGAGAGGATTCTAGCTGGAACACGTGGGGAGGGACCAGCTTGATAAGAAGAGAGAACAGGGCTCAGCACATTGGGAAGGAAGGAGGAGAGGAGGAGATTCGGAGCCAGCAGCTTGCTAACTTTAGTGGTGGGAAGATGAGGGTGTCCTGGTTTTCTGACCCTTCTTTTTCTTTAAATTTATTTATTTTTAATTGAAGGATAATTGCGTTACAATATTGTATTGATTTCTTCCAGACATCAACATGAATCAGGCATAGGAATATGTTCCTCTCTCCCTCTTGAACCTCCCTCCCCATCCAACCCCTCTAGGTTGCCACAGAACACCGGTTTGAACTCCCTGGTGACTCTAAGTTTCTAAGTGAATTATAAGATGACGGCATCAGCTGAGCAAAGGGCGCATATCAAGTTTTGAAGGCCTGAACCAATATCTTGGACAAGGAGAAAGCAAATTTCCCAGGGAAGCATACGGCGCTGATTCCCCGCTTTGAGATCTTGGTGAATTTAAAGTGAAGTCACTTTGCAGGTTGCATGATTTTTCTCTGGCAGCCTTTAGCCACTGTGGCTGTTGGGTGCCAAGAAGGTGCCCAGTAGGTGCTGAAGTTTTGCCAGGTGGCTGTGACAGATGAGAGGCACGCGAGGGTGTCAGGGCTGTCTGCAGGAGCGTCATTACAGAGAAGGACCGCGCTGATAATTTATGTAAGGAAGGAAGCAAAGACTGGAGGTGGCTGCAGGCTGGCGAACTTGTGGTTGGATCAGTGGGTTAGTGGTCAGGATTAGAGACCAGGAATGTGGCAGTGGGGGTGGTTTATGGCAGCAAGTGTGTTGAAAGGATGGGGAGTGGAGGTCGGAGAGCAGGATTTCAAAACAGAGACTTCTGGGAATGGTCTATGATGTGACAGCTGAGTGGGTGGCTGAGGAGAGAGGAGAAAAAGACTGTTGTGCTGCTGGACATTAAAGAACAGAGAGGCCACGCTACTGGATCAGTTACATGTGTGGATGCTGAAGCTCTGAGGATTATTGTGCGGGAGGGCTGTGCATAGGACTGCAACCAGGAGCTAAGTCTGCAGCGAGGCAGGGTGGTGACCAAGAGGAGGGCATGATGACCCCAGTGAGTAGGGCATGGAGGTGAAATAACCCCATGTTCACGCTCAGCCGCTCAGTCGCATTTGACTCTTTGTGGCCCCGTGGATGGTAGCCCGCCAGGCTCCTCTGTCCATGGAATTTTCCAGGCAAGAATGCTGGAGCGGGTTGCCACTTGCAACCCACTCCAGGAGATCTTCCCGACCTGAAGATCGAGCCCTGTCTCTTGGGTCTTGGCAGGAGGATTCTGGACCACCAGCACCATCTAGGAAGTCTGAAATAACCAGAAGTGGAGCCCGTAGGATGTGCAAATCAGGGAAAAATGTCCCTTTTCCGGAGAAAGCAGCCTTGCTCAGGAACACACAGCTTGGGGAGTGGGGTTGCGTCTCACTCACCCCTCAGGTGGGCGTCCTTGGCAGGGCACGTGCTACCTGCCCAAGCTGGACAGCTGTGCTCTGTCGCCCTGCTTCAATAGGTTTTGCACCAAAAGAACTGGCATTTTGCAGAATCAGTGTCCCGAAAGGGACAATGGGGAGCAAAGAGCAACCATCCAACTTCATAGACAGGGGAACTGAGGCCCAGGGAAGGCGAATAAACACAGAGGCAGTTTGTGGCCGAATTGGAAAGAAACTCCATTCTGATTCTCTGCACTTTCTGCCACACCCCATGATGGAGGTGAGAGTTGGAGCAAACGCTTCAAAATTGCAAATTCAGAAATGCGTTGTCCCTCAAAGCCGCTTCCGTGGGAGGTGACAGACTTCTTTCTAGTGATGCTGCCATTGTTCCAACCGTTTCTGGAGATTCCGTCAGAACGGGGATATTCAGAGCCAGCCTCGGTCACAAGCACAGCCCACTGCGCTGGAGAATCTTACTTAATACGCCGGGTGGGACTCGTCCTTTTCCTTCTCTGGTGTTGGATCTGAGAGATAGAGGCAGACTGGAAACATGGCTTCTCTACGTTTTGCTCCAACGCATGTTTATTTCACATGTTTCAAGCCTGTGCGCGCCCCGTGGAGGTGATGGCCTCAGTTGATGTTCCGTCTGAGCAGGTTTTGATTTGCACGGTAGTAGGTGGGTGTGAGGTTTGCATCCTTCTAGCATCTTAGGTGCAAAACGCAGAATGTTCCTCACCTATTTATGCAGTCATACAGAGTGGAATAAGTCAGAAAGAGAAAAACAAGTATCGTATATTAATGTGTATATATGGAATCTAGAAAAATGGTGCAGACGAACGGATTTCCAGGGCAGGAATAGAGACACAGAGGTAGAAAAAAGACACATGGACCCAGAGCGGGAAGGAGAGGGTGGGACGAATTGAGGAGGTAACACTGACACGTATACACTGCCTTGCATGAAGCAGATAACTGGTGGGAAGCTGCTGCGTGACACAGCGAGCTCAGCTCGGTGCTCTATAATGACCGAGGGTGGACGGGGCTTCCCTGATAGCTCAGTTGGTAAGGAATCTGCCTGCAATGCAGGAGACACTGGTTCGATTCCTGGGTCAGGAAGATTCGCTGGAGAGGGGATAGGCTACCCACTCCAATACTCTTGGGCTTCCCTTGTGGCTCAGCTGGTAAAGAATCCACCTGCAGACGGCGGAGCCTGGTGGGCTGCCGTCTATGGGGTCGCATAGAGTCGGACACAACTGAAGCGACTTAGCAGCAACAGCAGCAGCAGCAGTGCAGGAGACCTGAGTTCGATCCCTGGGTTGGGAAGATCCCCTGGAGAAGGGGAAGGCTACCCACTCCAGTATTCTGGCCTGGACTGTATAGTCCATGGGGTCACAAAGAGTTGGATACATTGAGCAACTTTCACTTTCACTTTTCAGAGCGATGGGATGGGAAGCGGGGAAGGGAGCGAGGTCCAAGAGGGAGGGGATGTATGTATACATATAGCTGATTCACTTCATTGCACAGCAGAAACTAATACAACATTGTACAGCAATTATACTCCAATTAAAAAAAAAACAGTAAAAAACATGAGGCGTTTCACAGAATCTCTGGGAATTCTGCTTTGGGAAGGAGCCATGTTCGAATTATCTGATTCTAGTAGGAACCTTACTGCTTCTACCATGAAGCTCTGCTGGGGTCTAGACCACCACTGACTCTGAGACCTTGATGATTTTCTGCTGCTCCTCCTCCTCAGGTAGAAAACAGACTCCGTGTGGCTCCTGGAGGGCTGCAAAAGAGCTAAGGGAAAGTGGGTTCCAGCTTCTAACTCAGGAGATGGTACTCAGATGGCGGGAAGATCCCCAAACACGGGGAGTTTGTTCCAGAAAATGGTGAGTGCCATGGATGTGGTAAAGGTTGCCTCCCAGGCTGTAGGTTTCTTTGACCTTTCTGCCTGGAATTTGGGAAAGCTGCCCACTTGGTGTACGGTGGTGACAAGGCCATTGTCCTTCCTGGTCCAGTGGCCCAGACTGTGATCACGAGCTTGGAGATCACAGCACTGCTGGATATTTTGCACTAAAATTTGGAATTTCCATTAAAAAGAATGTCATTAATGGAGAAATGGGAAGTTATTTTTTTCTAGCCCCTGCAAATGGGTGGTTGCCAAGGTCAACCGCTTCTGCTGGCCGACCCACGTCCATGCAAAGAGCTGGGATGTTCTATGTGGAAATGCCGTTCATCAGTGAGTCTCGTCTCTCAAGTATCTGTAATAAACAGAAAGATAACCCGCAGCTCCCTGTGCTTGCTGAGAAGGGTTTTTATGAGAAGCGTTTATTGAGGGCTTACTGGGTGCCAGAAACTGGGGCTTAAGCCTGAGCTGAGGGGACTGGGAGGTCTCAGAGATGAATAAGACACAGATTGTTTAGAGGAACTGCAGTCCAGGGTCAGAGACAGATCTCCGCTTTACTGTGTGGCCCTGGGCTGCGGGGAGTCAAGGAAAAGGACCTAGGGGTCTTTCAAACCTGGGACTATAAGAACTAGTTTTCTCATCTGCAAAGTGGGGCTAATAAGACTTAGCTCCGATGATGACCTGAAGGAGTGAGTAGTAAAAGTAGGTAGAGTAGCCAATGCCTGGAGCACGGACAGCACTCAGCAAGCCTAGCTTCCTCCAACCCTCCCTCGCTTCTCTTTTTCTCCTTTTAGAAGGTGGTGGTTAGTTCTGCCTGATGTATATGCAAGTATCTTACCTCCTTTATCCATTTTTCTGTCACTGGACATCTAGGTGGCTTCCACGTCCTGGCTATTGTAAATAGTGCTGCAATTAACACTGGGGTGCATGTGTACAACGGAATGTTACCCAGCCATAAATTCACAAAATAATTTGCAGTGACATGGATGAACCTAGAGACTGTCATACTGAGGGAAGCAAGTCGGATAGAGAAAGGCAAATATGTGATACTGCTTCCATGTGGAATCTAAAAAAATGGTGCAAATTAACTCATTTACAAAACAGAAATAGAGTCACAGATGGAGAAAGCAAACTTATGGCTACCAAGGGGGCCAGGGGAGGGGAGGAATAAACTGAGAGGTTGGAAGTGACAAATGCACATGACTATATATAAAACAGGTAACTAGTAAGAGCCTGCTGTGTTGCACACGGAACTCTACTCAGTCCTCTCTAATGACCTGTATGGGAATGGCATCTAACAAAAAGTGGATATATGTACACGTATAACCGATTCACTTAACTACACTCCAATAAAAGTTAAATAAAAAAATTCTGCTTGATGGATTCTGGCTGGGCGTCTCATGATGAGAAGGGGTTCTTTAGGAGGAGGACAAGGGAGAAGCTTCGGTGAGCAGCATGATAAGAGCCCTGGGGTACTGTGTTTGGGGAATGGTGGGCTGACGGTCTGGTTGGAGGTATGTGAGTGGGAGAGGGGGCTGGAGGTGAGGTTGCGGGGGCAGTGGAGGGCTCTGTGAGTCATGCTGGGAGTCTGAACGTTCTCCCGTAAGTGTGGGTGGTCCATGAAGGGCTTTGAGGCAGAGGGCTGTTCCTGAAAGCCCGGCACAGCAGCTCTTTAGGCTGGTGAAAACACTCGGTCTTGTATATAGAGTTGCCTGGGACTTTGGAATCTCCATATCTCTGCTTCGAGAGATAAGGATGGAAGGATTGGACTGTGTCTTGGCCTGCATTCAGCCTGGGGGTCTCTACCGCTGGAAGTCTTGAAGAGATGCTTCACACCATCACTGTTTCAAATAGCACTATGAAGAATAGTACTGTCCATTGACCCTCTACCAACCTCCACGCAATGCTGGAATTTTTTTTTTTTCCCACCAACAATCCCAGGTCCTTTTAATAACTCCATAGAGACAGATATTTATCTTCTCCATTTTGTAGAAGACATAGCTGAAGTGCAGAAACGTTCGGCAATGTCCTCGAGGTCACATAACCTCGAGGTCAGGATATGGCCACGCAGGATTCAGAGCCGGGCTTGCCTAACTGTGAAATCCAAGCGGGTCTCACCGGGCCCTCTCTCGGGTCCGGTTGGATTGTTTCTAACTGACGTGAAGACTTGCGATGTGAGACTCTCTGTCTGTCTGTAGGTCTTTATCTTGCTCTGCTTATGTTTACAACCATCTCTAGCCACCTGTCTATCTAACGGAATGGCGGATATTTACCAGTATCTCAAAGTCTCTCGCCTTTCATTTCCCAAATCTCTAGGAATTCAGGTGCGTTGGCCTTTCTGGAAGGGGAGGCTGAAACCTGGCTGACTTGTCATCAGGGTGTCCTAGAGTGAGGGCGCCCTGCCTGCCTCCTTGATCCTGGACAGGCCCGGGCCTGGTCCCAGGAGGAGGAAGTTTTGAGAGCACTTACAGAGTGTGATAGGTTCCTCAAACGCTGGCACCTCCCTGTGGACTCTGTCAGTCTCTCAGTAATGCCAGGAACCCTTGCTTTTCAGTCCACTCTGCTGTGGTGACGACTCACAGAGCCGGGACTCACAGGACGAGCTCTGTCCTCACCGGCAGGGCCTCCGGCAAGTTCCAGATGGCTCCTGAGCCCCAGTCAGGATGCTTATCGAACCTACTCACAACCGTTGTGAGGATAAACCAAAATTCTGGGCGCACAGAGGCTCAGCAGTTCCCTTCTTCAAGCTTGTCTTTCCTGGAGTGGAAATATATTAAAGCCACACATTCATTAATTAAGTTACACGTTCATTAATTAAGTTACACGTTCATTTTGCCTGCCAATGCAGGAGGCACGAAAGCTGTGGGTTCCATCCCTGGGTTGGGAGGATCCCCTGGAGGAGGGCATGGCGACCCACTCCAGTATTCTTGCCTGGAGAATCCCCATAGACAGAGGAGCCTGGTGGGCTCCCATCCATGAGGTTGCAAAGAGCTGGACATGACTGAAGCAATTGAGCAGCAGCAGCAGCAGATGGTCATTTTGAAAACCGTTTATTGAACTACAGTTGGTTTATAATGTGTTAGTTTCAGGTCTATAGCAAAGTGATTCAGTTATATGTATATGTTTACATATATGTATATAAATTAGATGCTTATTTTGAATAATTACCCTCAGTCTTTGAAAAGACAGATGGGATTAGATCATAAGGCTGCTTGGCCATGCAAGAGAAAACTCCGGGGGAGGGGGCGGGGGAGTGATCAGGATCTAGAAAGAGGGAAGAAAGGAGACAGAGGGATTATCAGAGGCAGTGTTGAGTGACTTGGTAATTATTCAGGATCCAGGCCAGGTCTGCCCTTGAAAGCAGTAGCAGATGGGCCTGGGTGGACCTCTTTGATGCTTACTGTATCCGTAAAAGGTTGGATGAGATCTTCAGAAAGCTGTAAATATGTTCTGGGCTCCAAACACAACCTTCCCTTAAAGGGCAAAATGCTCTCGGGTGGGGAGGTGACTTTATTTGGGTTTCCCTGGGGTGGACAGCCGCTCACAGAAGTCTCCTGGCAGGAAACGGCCCAGTGGCTCCTGGCCAGGCCGGTGGGGACCTCTGACCTTGTCTCTGGCCCTCAGGAACTTCTGCTTCCCCAGAAGGAGGAAGGTGGTGGGGCGGAGGGGAAGGCACCGGGAGAAACAAGGGGATTAAAAAAAAGAACTTTCCAGAAAAAGGAATTGGCTGCCAGGGAACTGAGATGAGTGGGTGGACCCCAATGAAACTGCTAGCCTTAAGGGGCTCCTTGGGGCTCTTTTGTTTGCTTGTGACCTTGAGTACCTCTTGAAGTCATTGAGTAAAAAGGCATCCACGGGTCTCATCTCTCCATGTGGCTTTAAGTAACAAAGACTCCAAAGGGAAGGGAAATCCCAGGGGAAGGGAATTCCCAGGGCCAACTGGACTCTTTCTACCTCCCCTCACCTATCTTCTGTGCTATTTGTGATTTAATTATTTCAGAATTGGATGGGTTGATAGTAATAATAATAAATAGCAATAGCCTCAGCTACTGCTGCTGCTGTTTGGTTGCCAGGTCTTACTCTTTGTGACCCCGTGGACTGTAGCCCACCAGGCTCCTCTGTCCATGGGGTTTCCCAGGCAAGAATACTGGAGTGGGGTGCTCTTTCCTCCTCCAGGGGATCTTCCCAACCCAGGGACCGAACCCACGTCTCCTGCACTGGGAGGCGGATTCTTTGCCACTGAGCCCCCTAGGAAGCCCAGTAAGCCTCAGCAGCTAAAGGTAACTGATTACTTCCTAAGCAAGACATTTCCTGAGCTGGAGCATTTCATGGGCTTTACCATGTGGACTCCTGGGAGACACAGGTGCTATTGTGATCAGCCCCATTCTCCAGATGAGAAAGCTGGGTTCAGAAGGAGGAAATCACCTGCCAAGCATGAGATGAAAGCCAGTAAGACGTACTTGGGATTTCAGCCTGGGCAGCTGGAGTCCAGGGCTCCACCACAATTTGCTACAGCTGGTTGGCAGACACTGCTTTACTCATGCTCTTGTCTTCTGCAAGGCTTGGCACATGGAGGTCAAATTGTTCAGTACATTATTTTTACCTAAGTGATGATGAATTTTTTTCCCCTCTATTTACATCTTTGCTGGGGTCTTGAGGCAGAGATCACACATTAGGCACTCAAAATGGATTAGTTCAAAAGCTTCACGAGTAAAGAGGATCTGGCATTAATGTGCCTTAAGGTCTATCAGGCTTCCGTGGTGCCTCAGTGGTAAAGAGTCCATCTGCCAATGCAGGAGATGGGGGGTTGATCCCTGGGTCAAGGAGATCCCCTGGAGGAGGAAATGGCAACACACTCCGGTGAACTTGCCTGGAGAATCTCGTGGACAGAGGAGCCTGGCGGGCTACATCCCATGGGGTTGCAGAGTCAGATGTGACTTAGCAACTAAAACAACAACATATGATCTATCATCTCCTGGAGGTTAAAAAAGATGGCGAGAGAGACCAGGTAATATTTTCCATACATATCCAGCACGTCGAAAAGCAGTCATGTGTATTGAAGCCTCTTGTGCCAGGCATTTCAGCATCTGTTATCTCGTCATCATTGCAACCGTCTTGGGGGAGGATGCTGCATGATTATGCCCATTTTTCGGATAAAGTGCAGAGTTAACCCTTCCAGAACAACCGAGTGAACCAGAGAGTCAGGTTAGGAACCTGGAAGCTTTGGAACCCTCTCCTAGGACCCGTGATGCCAAAGTTACCCTCCGCGTGTTGGACAGATAATTTAGATAGAGGGAGGACCCGATTTGCCCTCCACTCCGTGTACCTAGGCAGAGGAAAAGAGGGCTCTCTAGTTTTTTCCCCTCTGGAGGGTGGCGAACGAATACAAGCTAGAGGTAAGGAGTGAACTCAGAGAGACTCTGATGCTCATGCTGAGTCGCGTCCGGCTCTTTGTGACCCCAGGGACTGTAGCCCGCCAGGCTCCTCTGTCCATGGGATTCTCCAGGCAAGAATACTGGAGTGGGCTGCCATTTCCTTCTCCAGGGGATCTTCCCGACCCAGGGATCGAATCCGCGTCTCCTGAATCGAACCTGCATTGCAGACGGATTCTTTACCACTGAGCAACTGGGGAAGAGGTTTGGGCATTTATCCATCAACAACCCGCTTGTGCTCAGAAATATTTGGACTCCCAAGCAGAGTTCCCACTGTGCTGAGTGGGAACTGACCGCTAGATTACCTCATTTACCAAAAGTTAATCTGAAACAGCCAAACTGCCTACCAAATTCTGGACTGCCTCGTAAGGACCCATGAGTACCCTTCAGGCTGTTGTAATTCCATTCCAGAAGGCGGGGCTGCAGGCTTCCATTCTCCATCCTTCCGTTCTCGAGGACTCCTCTCCAGCCCGAGCGTGCTCCCAGGGTCTGAATCTAAGGCGGGGACCGAGCAAAGTGGGAAGCAGCGTGTTTGGCCTCTGTCCTCATTTATCTCTTGCGCTGTCCTTCGTCCTCGGGGCAGAATCGACGGCTCCTGCGGGGCCTGCGGGAAAGCCCGCGCAGTGCCGTCTCCCCACCTGCGGTGTCTGCAGCGCCGCTGCCAGAGGCCTGCAGAAGGGCCCAGAAGCAGCTTTCCAACCCGTGAGTCCTCAGGCCGGGGGCTTGAGGGCTGAGGCGCTGGGGCCTGGGGCCTCCTGGGAGCCCAGCAGCTCTGGGCGTCGCCAGAGGGTTTTTCCTGCTGGGAGTGGACTGTTGTTCTAAGGGCAGGATCATCGTCCCGGAGGCTTATTTTCTTAGTGGACTCAGCCCACCTGCCTTGGGAAGGTGGGCTCATGAGCGTGTGTGTGACTATTCAGTATTTGTATAGGTGTTAACGTATTAGTGTGTATGTGAGTACATGTATTGTTGTATGTGTGTGTGAGTATAAGTACTGTGTGTATGTGAGTATATGTATTGTGTGTGTATAAGTGTATGCATTGTGTTTGTATGTGTGTGCAAGTGTATGTATTGTGTGTGTGCATGTGTATGTGAATATAGGTATCGTATGTGTGTGTATGTGAGTATATGTATTGTGTGTGAGTATATGCATTGTGTGTGTGTGTGCATGAGTATATGTACTGTGTGTGTATACGAGTGTATGTGTTGTGTATGTGCATGTGAGTATGTGTATTGTGTGTCTGTATATGTGAGTATAAGTATTGTGCATGTGTATGTGAATATATGTGTTGTGCGTGTGTATGTGAGTATATGTACTGTGTGTGTATATGAGTGTATGTATTGTGTATGTGAGTATATGTATTGTGTATGTCCATGTGTATGTGAGCATATGTACTGTGTGTGTATATGAGTGTATGTAGTGTGTGTGTGTATGTGCGGGTGTCCCTTCTGGGCTGTCAGGCCGGGGCTGGGCTTAGCCCAGCACAGCGCCTTTGAAGTTGAAATCAGAAAGCGCAGTTTCTGCTTCCTCCCAAGCTGGAGCCCCGGCCGGCTGCAGATGGGAAGGCTGTTTGCAAGCTCGTTCTCACTTTCACACCATCTCCTCCTTCCCAAATGGTGGCAGAAACCGCACTTTTGCGGGAGGGACCTCTGGCTGCTTTGGTGTCCATGGCAACGAAGGGATTTGGAGGGGGAGGGTCAGGGGAGGGGGCCCCTGGGGGTGGGAGGCGTCCCCTCCAGACAAAGGGGAGGGAGAAGGGCGGGGGAGGGGAGGCTGTCGGAGGGACGATTTATTGTCTTTGTCTGTGGCTTCCAGAAACCCTGAGGCCTGGGGAGAAAGTGGAAAGGGCCTGAGTGCATGCAGCTCAGAGACTGGGGGAGAGGGTGAGGGGGCACCTCCCTCCCAGCTGTCCACGAGGTCAACCCCAAATTCCTGGGCCACCATTCACGTCTGAAGTTGGCAATAAGGAGTGCATGATCCCAGCCACAGTCAGCTCCTGGTCTTGTTTTTGCTGACTGTATAGAGCTTCTCCATCCTTGGCTGCAAATATAATCAGTCTGGTTCTAGTCCTGACCATCTGGTGACATCCACGTGTAGAGGCTTCTCTTGTGTGCTTGGAAGACAATGTCTGCTATGACCAGTGTGTTCTCTTGGTAGAATTCTGTTAGCCTTTGCCCTGCTTCTGAACTGAAATGAACTGAACTGAACCATTCAAGGCTCTTTCCCCATCTGACTATGTGACAGCCTTCAGCTTTCCTCGATTTCCCTGCACAGGCCCGGAGAGCAAGTGCTGGCCCTGTGCCTGTACCTGCCTCCAGGGCTGCCATCTTTTCTTACTGATTTCTGCACCTCCTAGAAAATCCCATGGACGGAGGAGCCTGGTAGGCTGCAATCCACGGGGTCGCTAGAGTCAGGCACGACTGAGCGACTTCACTTTCACGCATTGGAGAAGGAAATAGCAACCCACTCCAGTGTTCTTGCCTGGAGAATCCCAGGGACGGGGGAGCCTGGTGGGCTGCCGTCTATGGGGTCGCACAGAGTCGGACACGACTGAAGCGACGCAGCAGCAGGGCCTGGCACCTGAGATGAACTTCCAACTGACAAAATGTGCACGCTTATTCTGGAGCCTTTGTGCGGATGGAGTTCCCCTCCTAGAAAGCCCTGATTCTCCCCTCTCCCCACGCAAGACCAACCCTTTCTTCCTGCTCAACTCAAGTCCTGCCTTCTCTATGAAGCTTCCACAGCCCGCGTCCTTACCAAGGTATTCAAACTCAAGTAGAATTTCTTGACTTACAAGTGCATGTTAATATCTGGTTTCTCTGGACACTGGAACCAGACTGATTATATTTGCAGCCAAGGATGGAGAAACTCTATACAGTCAGCAAGAACAAGACCAGGAGCTGACTGTGGCTCGGATCATGCGCTCCTTATTGCCAACTTCAGACGTGAATGGTGGCCCGGGAATTTTGGGTTGACCCCATGGACAGTGGGGTGGGAGGTGCCCCCTCACCCTCTCCCCCAGTCTCTGAGCTTAATCACAGCCTATTTGTTTTTAAAACCCAGCTCTTGCCCTGGTGCTGGAAAGGCATGGCCTTCAGATAACAGTAATACTAAGCAATGGGCTTCCCATGTGGCTCAGTGGTAAAGAACTCACCTGCAATGCAGGAGGCTCAAGAGACACGGGTTCGACCTCTGGGTGGAGAAGATCCCCTGGAGTAGGAAATGGCAAGCCCCTACAGTATTTTTGCCTGGAAAATTTTATAGACTGAGGAGTCTGGTGGGCTGCAGTCCATGGGGCCCAAAGAGTCAGACTTGACTGAACACGCAATGCCAATCATTATTTCAGTTCTTGCTGTGAGTGCTCAACATGCAAAATACTATTTGAAGTAAAAACCAATTTGAGTTTGAGGGTTGGCTCTGCAGCTACTATCTGGGAACTTGAGTAAGACATTTCAACTCTCTGCACCTCAGTTTCCTCATCTGGAATACATTTTTTCCCCAGAGGGTTGTCTTGAAGCTCGTAAGAACTACTGGTCAAGACATGGCTTGGAGGAGCCTTGGAGACGTGTGTCTTGCTAATTTTGGGGCTGACGTCCCACCCTGTTCTGTGCACAGATGCTCAGCCACCATCGTGGGGAAACCCAGCAAGTGTTCGTTAAGCTGAGCTAAACATTTGAAGAGGAACTGGTGCTGGGAGGGTTGGCTGAGCCCTGGCGGGGAGTCTGACCATGTGTGGCCCACTGGGACTTGGGTCTTGTCAGGGTATTTGGGGAATTTTCTTAGGATAAAAAATCTGCGGGGTTTAGAAGTCACAGCCTAGGGCACTGCAATTATTAAGAGGAAATTTAGGGAAAGGGTAGTGAAAGTCGCTTAGTCATGTCTGACTCTTTGCGACCCCATGGATTATACAGTCCCTGGAATTCTCCAGGCCAGAATAATGGAGTGGGTAGCCTTTCCCTTCTCCAGGGGATCTTCCTAACCCAGGGGTTGAACCCAGGTCTCCCCCATGCAGGCAGATTCTTTACTAGCTGAGCCACAAGGGAAGCCCAAGAATACCGGAGTGGGTAGCCTATACCTTCTCCAGTGGATCATTCCAACCCAGGAATTGAACCCGGGGTCTCCCTCTCTAACAGGAAAGGGTAGGGTGAAGATAAAGAAATCCTGGGAATTCCATGGTGGTCCAGTGGTTAGGACTCAGAGCTTTCACAGCCGGGGCCCAGGTTCAATCCCTTGTCAGGGAACTAAGATCCTGGAAGCCTTGTGGCATGGCCAAAAAAAAGAAAAAGTAAAAGAAATCCTAAGGAATAGGGCTTAGGGATTGTTGTTTAGTCACTGAGTCATGTCTGACTCTTTTAAAACCCCATGGACTGTAGCCTGCCAGGCTCCTCTGTACATGGCATTTTCCAGGCCAGAATGCTGGAGTAGGTTGCCATTTCCTTCTCCAGGGAATCTTCTTGGACCAGGGATTGAACCCGCATCTCCTGCATTGGCAGGTGGGTTCTTTATCGCTGAGCCACCTGGGAAGCCCTAGGGGTTAGGGAAGCTCCCACTAAAAATACTTGGGTACCTGCTCTCTGCTGGTCATTTTTAACTACAAATCATCTCCTGGCTTTGTTTTTCCAGTCATTTGGGGAAGTGGATAGTAATATCTCCATTTTAAAGGTGAACTGCCTTGTAGGGCAATTATACACCAATTAAAAATAATAATAAAAAAAAGCAGTCCAGACTTTAATGTAGATTCTGCGTCTTCTCACACCATTTTTATGCTGGCTTACTAATAACTAAACAAATAAGATGACACAGCTCTTAAAAAAAAAAATACAGGTGGACTGTCCAGACCCAGCTTCTTCCTCCACTGTCCCACATCTAACCTCCCTGACCCCAGACTGAGGTCTGGAGGTCCCATCCTCCTGATGGAGCCGAGTAAGCTGACCCCTGGCAGGACCCGCTGACTGCTCCCAGGAGAGAGACAAACCGATAGGTCTGGAGACTGTAAGAAAACATTTGGAAATCACAGCTCGTCATCCAGGAGTGAGCTCATCACGGGCGAGAAAGAAACCCCACGGAGCTTCCTGTGTTGTTGCTCGGGGGGTTCGCGTTGCCTATCCGTCTGGGTGTCCATTGAGCTCACACACATCCACCAGCGCAGGGTGCGGGGAAGGGGGTGTGGAGGGAGGGGGCTGGAAGGTCATCTGGTGATCGCTGACAGCTGGACACCCCTCACCCCCTCCTTCCACCCCCAGGAGCTGGGGGGAGTGTGATTAAGAGCCGGCTGTCAGGACGTGCCCACCAGCTGCCAGGTGACCTCAGAGGCCGTTTCACGTTCAGCAACACAATGTCAGTCGTAGCCTTTGCCCCATCCTCGCCGCTGGAGGATGAAGCTAACTCCAGAGAGGAAGAGGTTCTTTAAAATAGAAGCTAACCTCCTCGGCCCAGCCCCTGGCTCTTCCTGCAACTTCAAGGGCTCTCCTTAGAAGCCTGGAGGCGGCTCTTTTCCTCCCGCAGGGGAGCCAAGCTAGGGGCTGAGGTGGGAAAGTTACCCGGTGGGACAGATCCCTAGGACTGTCTTGGATCCCACAAGAAGCATTTTGACTTCCCAAGCGATGTCTTGGGGAGGACCCCTGCCTCCTTTTCGGAAGCGGAGAGGCCCCTTCTTATTTTCATCTTGCAGTCCTTCCTTGTCACCCAGAGGTCAGTGGGCCCGCCCAGGTCTAGAGCCGCAAGCCCAGCCAGGCAGCCACTATCTACACGCAGCGATTCAAATTTAAACGGACATCATTGAAAATGAAATAAAATTAATATTTTGGCTGTTTAGCCACACCAGCCATATTTCAAGTTCCTAACGGTCACACATGGCGAAGCCCTATAAGGTTGGACAATGCAGAGACAAGACACTTTCAACATTCCAGAAAGTTCTTGGGATGGCATTGGCCCAGAGCTAGGGTTCCCCACTCTGGCTGCCCCTTAGAATTGCCTGGGAACTTACGAATATCCTGATGCCTGACTGAGGCTCACCCGCAAGACTCAGAGTCAGTGGTCTAGAGTCGGGCTTGACATCGAGATTGTTTTCAAAAGTTCTGCAAGGGATTCTCGTGGGTAGACAGCCCTGGTCCTCTGACCTCCAAATGTACCTCGTTATAAGAATCATGTGGATTTGCTTTTCTTTCAAACAATCCCCTTACCAATTTTTATACCATGACATTGACTTTTAAAATTTATCTATTTTTACTTAAAAATATATTTTTTTTTTTGAGGGGGGCTCTACTGCAGTGTTTGCAGGATCTTAGTTCCCCGACCAGGGATTGACCCTGGACCCTCGTTAGTGAAAGCGTGGAGTTCTAACCACTAGACCGCCAGGGAATGACTTTTTTTTTTTTTTTTAGAACAGAGTTCTAGGAAACTTCCTTGGGATTTAGACTCACAGGTCTCAGGGGTCTGTGTGAAAAAGCACAGCATGTCAGGTGAATCTTATGGTCGAGCTGGTTTGGGAGAAACCGATGTAGACGAGAGATAGGAAGAACGTCACTCAGCCACTGAATGGTGGTTCCTAGACTCCCCTCTGAGAGTTAAAGCAAGTGGGCTTGGCAGTCATTTGGCGGTTTGAATCCTGCCATTGGCTACGTGACCTTGGACAAGTCACTGAACCTCTCAATTTCCGGCTTTGCAGACTGGGAATCATGGCAGTCCCTACCTCCCAGCGTGTGTGCATGCCCCAGTGCAGGACAACACCCTGGATGGTGCCACATCAGATTAGCATCCCATAGGCTCTGCTCTGTTGACGAACAGGAGGGCCGTTCAGGCCAACTTGCTCTTTCCACCATGTCTTCATTCCACGTGGATCTGCTGTGCTCCTCTCGCTCTCTCTCTGTCCGTCTCTGTGTCTGTCTGCTTCTGTCCCTTCATGTTCTGTGGCTCTGTGTGGCTGGCTGTGGGGACTCAGCAAGTCTCCTTGCTGTTGACAGGGAGGACCCAGCCACCTCCTTTTCCTCCGGCCACTGTGTTGCTAGACTGTGACTTCAGCAGAATAATAGAAGCAGTAGCAGAAATCATCATCATCATTCTTCATAAGATAGCAGCTGCCATTTACCGAGAGCTTGAGCTCAGGCACCGTGCTCAGCGTTTAGATGTCCGTGTGTCGAATCTTCCCTACAAATCTACGAGGCTGGTGTTACTGTTCTTTTTTTTTTCTGCCGAAAAATAGTGGCTTCGGGACTACCCTGGTGGTCCAATGGTTAAGATGTTGCCTTCCAATGCAGGGGGTGTGGGTTTGATCCCTGGTGAGGGCGCCAAGATCCCACACGTCCGTGGCCGAAAACCCAAAACAGTGTTGTAACAAACTCAATAAAGACTTTAAAAATGGTCCACATCAAAAAATAAGAGGGAGTGGACAGAGGTGTAGAGTCCTTAAAACACTCATCTCTGGTCATAAAACTCAAAACCAGCAGGACTGAGATTTGAATCCAGTTTCGGGCCCCAGAGTTGTTACTCTGGGTTGTCACCCAGACGGAAAAAAGAAGGAAAAAATATCCACTTAATAGAAACAGAGCTCTGTGTTTCAGTTTACAAGGTACTTTTATGCCCATGGAATCCCTGTATTTTTATGACACCCTGGGTGGTAGGGGGCTGTTTTCGTTCAGTCCCTCAGTCCTGGCCAACTCTTTACGACCCCATGGACTGTGGCCCACCAGGCTCCTTTGTTCATGGGATTTTCCAGGCAGGAATACTGGAGTGGGTTGCCAGTGGGGAGAGTTATGCTACTTCCCAGGTCAGGAAAATGAGGCCCTGGAAGGTGCAGGACCCTGGGATCACTCAGTTCATAGCAGAATCAGCAAGACACAGACCAAGCCACGGTCTGTCCCAGCTGCCACATTGCTGCTCTTTCCAGAAAGCATCACCCAAGAGAGACCACGGTCACCGTTGAGAGTTTCTGACTGCCTTCACCCTCTTCTGCCTTGTCCACGGAGGTGAGGGGCCCTCTCCTCCGGGGCAAAGTGGAAGTCCTTGAATTTGGCTAACAAGATGGGAGCTGTCTCCTTACCCCGAGTGAGCTCTAGTTCCTTCTCAGAGATGAGGGGAGATGCTGTGACCCCTGCACTCCCTCGAGAGAAATGCTGGCCCCGGGGAGGCCTCTGCCCTCCGCTTCCTGCCGCTCATCACTCACACGGGATGAAAACCTGCTCGTGGGCTGGATGGCAGCCAAGGGGGTGTGGGAGGCTGAGAACCAGAGTCAGGCAGCCCTGGGTTTGGGTCCCTGCCCCATCTCCTTCTTGCGTGCCTTGGAGAGCATCGGTTAACCTCTCGGAGGCCCAGGTCAGCCGGCTGTAAAACCGAGGGTAGTAGTGACATCTGTCTTCCGGGATTATCTTGAGGGTTGAACGAGACAGTGGTTGTCGGTGCCAAGCATTGCCTGGTGCCCAGAGCCGCTGGGATGGGGCCCGCTTCCCTTAGGGATCGTGGTCTTCAGCCTCAGTCCACAGGGAGCTGCCCCAGGGCCCCTTTCCCTCTCTGCTCCCAGGGGCCACAGGAAAAGGGGGGCTGGCCCCGAGAAAGGAGCGCGGTCCCTTAACGAGCTCAGGAAAGCCCATCTCCTGACAATCACGGCGCAGGCCTCTGCAATAACATCCTGCCGGGAGAGGCAGGATGTGTGTCTGGGGGTGGCAGCGTGTGGCAGCACCACTGCCCGCGTCTGCCCGTCGCTCCCCGAGCCTGAAGTAAGCTCAGGAAGCAGCCACCGGGGGTCAGAGGGAGAGGAGCACTTCCCCTTCCGCACGCATCCTGGACGGACGCGAGTGGAGGCGGGAAGAGCAGCGCTCCTGGAGGGGCGCTCCCCTGGGGCGGGAAGAGCAGCGCTCCCGGAGGGGCGCTCCCCTGGGGCGGGAAGAGCAGCGCTCCCGGAGGGGCGCTCCCCTGGGGTGCCCCCACCACTCCGGGTGAGACTCTGAGCACTTTCCCTGGGAGCCCTTCCCGCCCCGCCAGTGCCTCGACCTCAGCAGCCGCAGCCCTGAGGGTCCGCGACCACTAGCCAGGGAGCCTGCTTGGCGGAGGGGAGGGGTCCCCACCTGCCAGTCAAAGCACCGATATTCAGGGCAGCCTTGTGAGTGCTGAGGACAAAGCCTGCCTATGGAGACAGCAATACCGGGAGGATGGAGACAGATACCCTCCCGGCACCTGGGGGTCGGATGGAGTGTTGAGATGATGAGCACGGGTAGTGATCACAATGGAGCTCAGGGCGCCTGGGGGTGGCCTGGGGGTGTGAGAACTCCAGGGAAGGCTTTGGGGTGGAGGAGGACTGGACGGGGCTGAAGGACCCGCAGGGGCTGGTTGGCCAAGGAGGTGGGAGCCGCCCTGAGCTTGTGAGAACCGCGGAGGAGGGCTCAGCCAGGACTGACCGGCGCTCAGCAAACTGTGGTCTGCGGCGCGAGAGAAAGCAGGGGCCTGGGGCTTCGAGGGCGGCCACAGCGAGAAGGAGGGACGTGTCCGCAGGGAGGCAGGAAACCACCAAAGCCTTTTAAGCAGGGAAAGTGACGTGATGGGGTTTGCGGTGTGAGTCTTGGCGGGTCCCCTCCCGTCAATGAACAAACTCTGCGGCTCAGCTGGTGGTAAAGCATCTGTCTGCAATGCAGGAGACCCCGGTTGGATTCCTGGGTCGGGAAGACCCCCTGGAGAAGGGATAGGTTACCCACTCCAGGAGTGTTGCCTGGAGAATTCCATGGATGGAGGAGCCTGGCAGGCGGAAGTTCGTGGGGTCGCAAAGAGTTGGACACAACTGAGCGATTTTCACTTCATTTTCACACTTCACAGGGAATTTGGATCCCACTTCTCAGATGTATATGTAAACAGATGGAGCCAGGTGAATCTGAGAGGCCTTTGCAGATAATGTATTCTGTGATCCAAAGGTAGCATAGGTGTCCCCACCCTCAGGAAGCTTAAGATCTGGGGGTGCCTGATGGAGTGAGACAGCAGGCTTGGTAAATTCTGACTGGTTCTTAGAAAGCATCTGCTCGAGGACAGGGGCTGGAGGGAGGACCACAGACCCTGTGTCCTGGAGGACGGCGTTTCTGCTTGCAGAAGAGGGATGGTTTGCCACCACGTGCCCATGGCTTTGCTGGATCTGAGGCTGGATTCTCCGCAAATCTCAGTCCTGAGTGGGGACTGTCTCCCCTGGGGACACCCCAGGGATCCTGCCTTCAGGATGCTCTCCTCCTGAGTCTTTGGAGTGTCCTTGGTTCCCAGAGTCATGAACACTGACCATTCGCATGAAGACAGGGAGGCAGCGGGGAAAGAGGGTGACAGCTTGTAGTTGGAGACCTGGGTTGTGTGATGGCTTGTGTTTAGAGAGCTGGGTTGTATGCTTGGCTCTGCTGGTGAGTGACATGTCATGTGGCCTTGGGGACACGTCACTCTTCCTCTCAGGGACACATTTTCCTCATTGATACAATGACCGTTTTTCTAAGTGGTCGCTGGGTTCTGGGCATGGGGTCTGGTGATGTCACTGCTTCAGGCAGCCTTCAGCTGGGTGGGGAGACACTTACTTTCCGTGTAGTGTTCTGAGTACCATGCCAGAAGGATGCCGGGGCTGGGGTGGGGGGAACACAGGTGCAGACATGGGGTCATTGGTTCAGCCAAGGAAGGCTTCCTGGAGGAGGAGGGGACATTCACATTTGAAAGATCCATGCAAGTCAGTTGGTAGAAGGAGGTGGGGAGGGGGGAAGGGACTGAAGACATTTCCAGAGCCAGGAATCCACCGGGCATCTGGGCCTTACAACACCAGCTCCAGCTCCCTCCCAGATGCTGAAGCTCAGAGGAGGCCCACCGCCCGGAGCGCTGCCAGCCGCCGAGGTCTATGGCGGGGACACCTTTGCACCCTCTGCTGGCACAAACTCTTTGCCTAGCCCACAGCTGACTTGATGTCGTGAGCTAGCCTTGGGGAGAGTTTTCCAGCAGTCAGCAGGATGTCTTTCTGGGATCCCCAGAGATTTAGATCAGAGCTGACAGAGCCTGGTCTCTGCCAGGGGTTGCTGGAAGGGATGGCAACCCTCTGCCTCCCACCCCAGGGGCTGCCTAAGGGTAGAACTCTCAGCTCTGTCTGCCCCAATGAGAATCCTTATTGAGTGTAGACTGCAGGGCAGTGGGAGAAGACAGATAGTCTCATCACCGAGACTGTGCAGGGAAGGGTGTGGTCTCATGGGGGAGTCTGAGCAGACCCTCTGAGCGAGCCTGGCACGTTCCTGGGTGGACTCCTGAGTGGGGGTGCATGGAGGTGAGACCTAAAGGAAGAGAAAGAATGTGCTCATTGAAGGATGGGGTGAGTTAGAGCGGGCCCACATCGGATTCTAGACAAAGGCCTGGCAGGAACAAAGCCTCCAGGGTTAGGGAGCTTTGTCCAATAGGGAGCAGAAAGGAGGCCAGGTGGCTGGTGCCTGCAGGGGAGAATGGGAGGCTGAGTGACAGGATGCTGAAGGGCTGGCCGGGGTTTTGTTCTTTATCCTAAGAGCAGCGGGGAGGCTTATCAGTGGGATGCTAATAGGAGTGGGTTTGTGTTTTGAAAAGAAACATCACCCGCCCTCTCTCTTTTTTTCTTGCTGCATCATGCAGCTTGTGGAGTCTTAGGTCTCCAACCAGGGATTGAACCCAGACCCTCAGCACTAAGAGCGTGGTGTCCTAAGACCCCTGAGAGCCAGGGAGTTCCATAGCGACATTGCCCTGGAGGCCTGGAGGAGAACGGGCGGGTGGAGGAGGCGCCTGTTGTGGCTGGACCCCTCTGCTCAGAGGTTATTGCAGCAGATCAGGGAGGCCTGATTGGTGGAGGTGGTGGTGAGCAGGTGTCAGGTCTGGAATTTTCTGGAATGCATGCAGGCCGTGAGGGAGAGGGCATGTCAACTTGAGGACCCCCAGGCTCAGAGGCGGGTGGGGGTTGCCCAGGCCCGTGGAGTGCAGCCAGCGCGGTCTCTCCTGCTTTTTCAAGGTAGATCCTGGCATCAGAAAGCGCCAGAGCAAGAAGCAGCCTTGGAAATCAACTCATCCATTTACAAAGCAGAGAAAGAGACACAGGCATAGAGAACGAGCGTGTGGATCCCCAGGGGGAAAGGGGGCAGTGAGATGAATTGGGAGACTGGGATCTACACACTACTGATGCTTGTGTAAAACAGGCCACTAGCGAGAGCCTTCTGTGCAGCACCGAGAACCCTACTCCGTGTTCCGTGTTGCCCTAAATGGGAAGGAAATCCAAGACAGTGGGGAGATATGTATACCTGTGGTTGCTTCACTTTGCTGTTCAGCAGAGACTAACGTAACAGTGTAAATCAACTCTGCTCCAGTAATAATTAAAAGCAAAAAAAAAAAAATCAACTCATCCAATTCTTAGATTTTATAGATAAGGAAACCCAAGCCCCAAGGGGTGAAGGCTTTAGGGGCCAGAGACTACCTGGGGAGTTAATTAATTAACGGACTGGTCTAGGCATACATAAACACAGCTCTGCTGACCCCTAGAGAGTGGGACAAGTGTTTGTTCAGGAGGTCGACGGCTTGGCAGAAGTCCCTCCAGCTGCTTTCCCAGCCCCCTTGCCTGGTTGGCTCCCCTCTCAGCCTGGGGTTAGAGGATCCAGATGTCCAGGGCCACCGAGACCGGCTAGATTTCCCCATGTCATGGGTTCCCAGTGTTGGGACTAGTAGGTCAGCAGGCACGCGGGAGGGGGCAGGTGGCAGGGAGGGAGAGCCACCCTGTTCTTTAGGTGAGTTTTCCAGCATCTGAGCTTAGGGAGAAGCCTGAATCCCCAGGTACCGCAGAGTGCGCCTCCAGTGGGGCGGAGCCTGGCAGGGGAAACCAGAAAGTGCCTGAATATAAGGACCTTGGTGTTTATTTATTTTTTTGTTATTTTTAATTATTTTTGGTTTTTTCCTTTTAACTTTTTTATTTTGTATTTGAGGCTAGCCGATTGATGGGCTTCCCAGGTGGCGCTAGTGGTAAAGAACCCACCTGCCAATGCAGGAGACTTAAGAGATGCAGGTTCCATCTCTGGGTTGGGAAGATTCCCTGGAGGAGGGCATGGCAACCCACTCCAGTACTCTTGTCTGGAGAATCCCGCAGGCAGAGGAGCCTGGTGGGTTGCAGTCTATGGGGTCACAAAAAGTTGGACACGACTGAACTGACTTACCAAGCACAGCATGTGCAGCTGATTGATAATGCTGTGGCCGTTTCAGGGGGACAGCAAAGGGACTCAGCCAGACATATGCATGTATCCATTCTCCCCCAGACTCCCCTCCCATCCAGGCTGCCACACGACACTGAGCAGAGCTGAACCGTGGTGTTTAGAATTGAATGTTGTGACAAGGTATGTCATATATTATCCAACGCTGTGCTGAGTCCAGATGTAAGAGACCATTCTGAAGACGTGTTGGTTTGGGGGCCAAAATGTTGGAATTTTCACTTTTTTTTTTTTTTTTTGGAGAAAAGTAGGCTATTTGAAATTGGGCTTGCATTAGGAAATTCCTGAACACGTTTTTGGGCAGCTGCCTGAGTAGTGTGTGGTCAGAGTCATCTGACTTTGAGTCTGAGGACTCCTCGGGGTCCCAGAAGGACCCGGGGTCTCTGTTCTCTGCAGCTGCCTCCTTGATCTGCAGGAGCGTTCAGGCCAGGGGGACGATGGCTCTTGCTCTGGGGAAGCTTGGAGAGGCTCTGGAATCATGCAACCCTGGGCTGGGGTATGCGGGGGGCACAGCCATGTCCTTGCTTCACTGACTACCTGCGTGACATCCGTGCTCACCTCTCTGAACCCCAGGTTCCGGTTTTGCTAAGTGGGGCTGGGAATCCCCATTTCACAGTGTCATCATGAGTATGGAATGAGATCATGGGTGGAAAGTGTTTAATAGATGGTTCAGGGTTGAAAAGGAGTGCTCAGTCAATTTAAATTCTGCTGTGATTTCTCATTCTGGGACCCTGACATCAACCAAAATCGAGGCAGATTGAATCAGGAACAGAAACTTCTTCTTCAGCTCTGGCCAGTCCTGGCTGTCTCTGGGGGTTACTGTCATGGCAACGGGTCGGTGGAGCGGGGAGGATGCCCACAGGGCAGCTGAGCGGCCTGCTGGCGCCTGGAGCGGGCGCGGAGGCATCCTGATTAACGGCTGCCTGAGCCACTGGCCTCGTCTCAGGCCACCCTCAGGGATGGGTGGGGGGTGCGGAGAATTTCTTGCCCAGGGCTGGGGAGAGCGGCCCTCTCTGGGACGTGCCGGGGCCCTGAGGCTGGGCATAGTGACAGGAGCCGCAGAGTCTCCGAACTGCCGGGGCGGAGTGTGAGGCCCTGGCAATCAGCGCCTCTCTGCGCAACCCAAGACACAACAAACCGGTAATAAATGCCTGCAGCGTGGCCGGCAACGGGGCATTCCTTCCCCGAAGGTTCGTTTCCACAACAATCCTGGGCGATAAGTATAATCTCCCCCAGCAGGGAGGTGGACGCCAAGGCTCAGAGACCTTGCTTATCGTTCATGCTTAACGCACAGCTAGGGTTTGCGGCGGCGATGATTCTGATTTCAGTCCTGCGTTCTTCCTACCACCGCGTGTTATCTGTCGTCTGTCCAGCTCTCAGGGATGTGTCTGGTTTATCCCTCTGTGGCATTTCTAGTCCCTGGGAAGGTGCTTCACATATATTAAGTGAAACTGAAAGTCGCTCAGTACTGTCCGACTCTTTGTGACCCCATGGACTGTAGTCCATGGGATTCTCCAGGCCAGAATACTGGAGTGGGTAGCCTATCCCTTCTCCAGGGGATCTTCCTGACCCAGGAATAGAACTGGGGTCTCCTGCATTGCAGGCAGATTCTTTACCAACTGAGCTAGGGTGGCTCCACATATATTAAGGGTTCAGTTAAAAATTATTGGACCAATGAATTGCTGGGGATCATTGTGGTGCCATTTTTCAGAAGTTTGTCTTTAATGGGAGGATAATTGCTTTACAATTCTGCTATGGCAGAAGCAGTCATCACCATGATGTTCCCTCTGTCTGCGTCTCCATCGCTGCCCTGTAAATAGGTTCTTCTGAACCACCTTTCTGGATTCCATATATATGCGTTAATGCACAATATTTGTTTTTCTCTTTCTGGCTGATCTCACTCTGCCCAACAGGCTCTAGGATCACCCACCTCATTAGAAATGACTCAAGTGCATTCCTTTTTATGGCTAAGTAATATTCCACTGTACATATGTATGTAGTATCATTTTTTACAGGTAGAGTCCTAAAAGTTGGCCAGGTAACTGTGCATGTATGTGGGCTTCTCTCAGACCCTATGAGGGGAAAGAGAGACTTAGGCCTTAGTGACTTGGCTTTCAGCCTCTCTTTACCAGCCAGTTTTCCCGTGAACTCTAGTCACACTGGATTCCACCCTGAACGTGCATTAAAATCCCCCTCTGTGCCTTCTTTCGTAGTTTTCCCTGACTTGGAATATTCTCATTTCCGTCTTTTTCTTGAGGATTCCCATACCCACCTTCAAGTTTCAAATGCCCCCTTCGTGATGTTTCCCTTGATGCCTTTAAGGCAACACCTCTCACATTTCTTTAAATTTCAAGTGAACAGCAAAGGGACTCAGCCAGACATGTACATGTATCCATTCTCCCCCAGACTCCCCTCCCATCCAGGCTGCCATGTAACACCGAGCAGAATGGGACCTTGGTGTTTAAAATCAAATGTTGTGACCGGGCCTGACAGATGTTATCAAACACTTTGCTGAGTCCAGATGTAAGAGATCATTCCGGAAATGTTTGTGCATGGGCCAAAATGCTGGGATTCTCTCTCTCTCTCTCTTTTTTTTTTTTTGAGAAAAGGAGGCTGCATATTTGCAGTTGGGATTGCAGCTCTCTAAATCTCCATACCACCTGTGGGTCTCTTTGGCATGTCCTTGGTGACATTCTGCATTACAGTCTGTCTTCCGCGGATGCCTTCCTCCCCTTACAGACACGCACTCCTAGCAGGCCCTGACTCTCTTGATGCTGTGTCTTCTGGGGCGTCTGGCCCACTGGCACACCCAGCAGTTGTAATGAGTGTGGATTTGAGTGGTGCTGACTTGGAGCAGGGCTCCCCTTCCCGGGTCCCCTGTCACCCTGACACTCTGGCATGGGGCTGGGTTAGCAAGAAGTCAGGCTAGAACCCGGCAGGGCTGGGGTAGGGCCTCCAGCTGCCTTCGCTCCCCACGTGTGGGCTGAAAGCAGCCTCTCCAGGGACCTCCCTGACCTCTGCTGAACTTCACTGGGGCTGTTTTCTCATTCTCTTGGATCAGGCTGAGAAAAACAGGAAGAATCATTAAGAGATAGAGCCTTCCGAGCCAGCAAGATGATGCCTGATGCTTTTTACAGACCCTGAAAGCTTTGTTTGTGCGCTGCAACAAAAGAGTGGGCCTTTCCTGCCGGCTTCGGGGAGAAGCTTCCACTAACCTGGATCCAGCCCAGCACCACGCCCAGCTCACTTTGCTCCTCTTCCACTTCCTTCCACACTTAGAGTCTCTAGTGTTTTCCACACTTCAAAAGGGTAGAGTGGTAACCAGAGTCTCTCCCTGAGAGATCATCTCACTCCTTGCTACTCAAAGTGTGGTCCGTGGACCAATGGTGCAGGAGGCTTGCTAGAAAGGCAGCTCCTAGGTTCTGGCACGCCTGCTGATAGAGTCTGGGCCTTAGCAAGGTCCCCGGGGAATGGGTTTGCCCATTAAAGTTTGAGAAGTGTGGCTCTGAGTCACTGAAAAAAAAAAGAGGGGGGCGTCTGAAGCCTGAAGAGGGAAATTGATTAGCCCAAGATTAATGTGGTTCAACACACATCTGGTGGAGAGCTGCTAGTCGCCAGTCCTGTGCTAGGCATGGTGGGTGAAATCGAAAGCAGAGCTCCTGGTGTCTTCAGTCTTCAGTCATTCTTTCTTGTGGGGGCTTCCCAGGGGGCACTCGTGGTAAAGAATCTGCCTGTCAGAGCAGGAGGTGCCAGAGACAAGGGTTCCATCCCTGAGGCAAGAAGATCTCCAGGAGTAGGAAATGGCAACCAACTCCAATATTCTCGCCTGGAAAATTCCACGGCCAGGAGCTCAGGGGGCTACAGTCTAGGGCGAAAAGAGTTGGATGCGACTGAGCACCACGTGTATATCCTATCTTGCACTGAACACGGCCTTGCTTACCCCGGGGCCTCAGTAAGTGTTTGTTGAGTGAATAAGACTCTTGAATTCCAGCCCTGGGGTTTCTTCCACTTCACTACATCTGCCTTCTATAATTACCAGGCTTCTTGAGTAACCTGTAGCACTTTCAGACAGAAATAAACACGTTTCTTAAGGAGGGATTTAGAGAGCAGGCTGTATCCTTGGTTTTACCAACTCTGGGCTGCAGAATCCCAAGACTCTAGTCGTGAGAAAAGGTTCGGGTGATCCAGAAATCCATGTATCAAAAATGATGGAGGGAGTGGGTCTGTACCAAAGCAAGGTAAATGTCTCTGAGGGCTTCCCTGGTGGCTCAGTGGTAAAGAATCTGCCTGCCAAAGCAGGAAACCTGGGTTCGATCCCTGGGTCAGGAAGATCCCCTGGAGAAGGAAATGGCAACCCACTCCAGTGTTCTTGCCTGGAGAATCCCACGGACAGAGGAGCCTGGCAGGCTCCGGTCTGTGGGGTTGACAAGGAGTCTCACACGACTTAGTGACTAAACAATTAGAAATGTCTCTGATGAAGTGATGTAGGACGTCAAACAGGTTCAAGTATCAGTGCCCCGCTCCACCTCGCCAAAGGTCTGCTGATAGTCCTCACGTCTGTGCTGGTATTAAATTACTTTTGTTAAAAGATAAATAACAATTCTGGCTCTTTTCTTTTTGTCCCTTTCCGACATTCAAGATGTCAAAGTGAGGACTTAGTGGGTCCTCTTCTGTCCAGATGGATGTCTTCTGAGTGTTCCAAGTGGCTCTTGTCCCCTGAAGTCTGATCTCTTTTGGAATGTCTCGTTCTCTCTTTAGGGGCTTTTCCATTGATTTAACATTTGCTTTTAGGCTTCCCAGGTGGTGCTAGTGGTAAATAACTTGCCTGCCAGTGAGTGGGTTTGATTCGTGGGTCGGGAAGATCCCCTGGAGGCAGGCAAGGCCACCCACTCCAGTATTCTTGCCTGGAGAATTCAATTCCACAGAGGAGCCCGGGGGCCTACAGTCCATGGGGTCACAGAGTGTTGGACATGACTAAGCGACTTATCAAATCACTTTTCTTTCTTGTTTTTTTTTTTTTTTTCTTTATGTGTTTTCAGAGATGCTAGACTCAGTAATTGGATTTTAATTTAAAAAAATGTATTATTTTATTTTTTAATTGAATATAATTGCTTTATAGGGTCATGTTAGTTTCTGCTGTACAATGAAGTGAATTGGCTTTAGGTATACACATATCCCTTCCCTCGTGGACATCCCCACCCCCCAACCCCACCCATCTGGGTCCTCACAGAGCACTGAGGTGAGCTCCCTGGGCTATACAGAGGGAGACGCTGCCTTTATTTCTGAGAAGGACTTAGCTTCTCCCTTTTCTTGTTCATCAAAATAGTGACTGTGCAGTGCGCCCCACTCTGCATCTGTGGTTCCTCTGGTTGCTGTGTGTTTTCTGAAAGCTAAGTATTATTCTGTTCTGATGAAGGGGGATAGGTTTTAAACTTCTTTGCCTGGAAGCAGTCACATACCACCTTGTGTCCAAATTGTAAATTAATTTTCAGTTGGGGAAAAAAAAAACATGTTGCCATTGTAAGTTTCTCTAACAATCTTATTTTGCAGTAATAGCTTGGATGTCGACACCATTTGAGGCCACTGAGATGGGTGGTAAGCTTCTCTTCTTTATTTATTTTTGTTGTCCTTGTCAAACTCTTAAAATATTGTGTACTGGCGTTTGCCAAAGCACAATGATACAAAGTGGTGTTATTCTTGGGAAAGTTAGAGACAAGAACTGAGGAATCCATCTGTGCCTTGCGTTGGTCAATTTACTGGCATCTAGAATAATTGTGCTCTTTTTTTAAATAATAAAAAGAGCAGTTGCTAATTTTTTGTGGCTTTTCCTTAACTTTGTCAGACACTATTCTAGTGTCATTAATAGGGCTTATATCACTGACTCGCTGCTACCGCACTGTGAGATCCACGTACCGTACAGAGGAGGGAGCGAGTCGGGGCAGCACTGAGTAACTCGTGTAGTTGGTACTGCCAGCAGCAGGGCTTGAGCTTTGGTTGCTGAGACCCTGGACCGTGGGCCCTTGCCCTTTCCATGTCTTGCCTCTGGATGTGGTGGTCACTCTGGATCTCAACATTATGTTGCTGACATGTTTTTTTCCCCCCAGTAAGTCTTTTCCTCCTAGACTAGTGTTTCAGTTGTATATTATTGTATAACTCACTCACTGGCTCATTTTCTCAGTTGTGTCCAACTCTTTGTGACTCTTTGGACTGTGTCCTCCAAGTGCCTCTGTCCATGGGACTTTTCAGGCAAGAATGCTGGAGCGGGTTGCCATTAACTCCTCTGGGGGATCTTCCTGACCCAGGGATTGAACCTGCGTCTCCTACGTTTTCTGCATCACAGGCAGATTCTTTACCGCTGAGCCTTCGAGGAAGCCCATTACTGTATAACAAATAGTCCCAAACATCAGATCAGATCAGATCAGTCGCTCAGTCATGTCCGACTCTTCATGACCCCATGAATCGCAGCACGCCAGGCCTCCCTGTCCATCACCAACTCCCGGAATTCACTCAGACTCATGTCCATCGAGTTGGTGATGCCATCCAGCCATCTCATCCTCTGTCGTCCCCTTCTCCTCTTGCCCCCAATCCCTCCCAGCGTCAGAGTCTTTTCCAATGAGTCAACTCTTCACATGAGGTGGCCAAAGTACTGGAGTTTCAGCTTTAGCATCAGTCCTTCCAAAGAAATCCCAGGGCTGATCTCCTTCAGAATGGACTGGTTGGATCTCCTTGCACTTGTGTTAAAAGATAAACTGAGGCATATAAAAATTTCTGAATGTATTTGAGCAAAATATCCATTCTAATTGGGCAGTGCCACACTTCCTAGCCAGAAGTGGTTAGGAGTACTCCACCCACTGAAACTAGGGCCAAGACTTTTGTAGAGAGGATGCAGAAAGAAAGCAGGGAAATTATTTGATTGGTTAAGGCTTAAGCAGTTGCCATATTTGAGAAAACCTAGTTGGTTGTGATTGACGGTCCTTAGGTTTTGATTTCTTAACCTTGAGGCATTTCAGGGTTAAGTTCTGGTTTGCTGAGAGCGGCTACAAGGCATTAGAGCTGGCTCAGTCTAATGGGTCAGCTCCTTGTCCCAACATGGCTTCACTGGACAGTTCTCTTGTTGTGGATCAGACAATTCACAGGAGCTCAGGGCTCCCAGGAGCGTGAAAGCAGAAGCTGCCAGACCCTCTTAAGGATTCGGTTTGGAACTGGCATCACTTCTGCTACCTTCCTTCGGTTAAATTATGTCACAGGACAGGCACAGATTCCATGTTGGGGTGGACTGCTCCAAGGTGTGGTTCATTGGGTCTCCTGATTGCAGACAAGCTGTCACAGCTGGCCAGCGTGAATTGTCTGGTATAGGACAGTGCTTAAGCGCACTGAGTCTGGAGGCCAGATGCGGATTAAAACCCTGGCTTTGTCCCGTTTCTACTGTGTGATGTTAGATAAGTGACTTACACATCTCTCAGCATCCAGTTCTTTCCCTGTAAGAGTGGCGAGCTAGTAGTTTATCCCTTTCATGGACTTCAAGAATATCAAACCAGTCCATCCTAAAGGAAGTCAACCCTGATTATTCATTGGAAGGACTGTGGCTGAAGCTGCCACATTTTGGCCACCTGATGCGAAGAGCTGACCCACTAGAGAAGACCCTGATGCTGGGAAAGGTTGAAGGCAAAAGGAGAAGTGGGTAGCAGAGGATGAGATGGTGGGATGGCATCACCAACCCAGTGGACGTGAATCTGAGCCAACTCCAGGAGATAGGGGAGGACACAGGAGCCTGGCGTGCTGCGGTCCATGGGGTTGCAAAGAGTCGGAGACGACTTAGTGACTGAGCGGGAACCATAAAGTAGTTCACAGTCATGGTCACTGATCGAGTATCGCTCTGTGCCAGGCACTGTGCTAAGCACTGCACATTTCTGACCTCTCACCCTCTCAGGGACCCTGTGGAGTAGCTCCCATTGTCTTATAGATCAACAGGGACATTCAGACACAAGGAGAGGATGTCACTTGCCCCAGTTCACCCGGCTGGTAAGGGATGGCACTGGGATTTGAATCCAGGCTCCCAAGTCTGTGCTCTTCATCACGCTCTGCGTTTCTCGAGTGATTCTGTGAGACAGCGATGACACAGGCAGGTACGGCGCTTGGTGCGGCGTGTGGTACAGTGTAAACGTACCGAGTCGGCAGGGGTTATGAACGTCCACGGAGGCGCATCACCCTGAGGGGCCCAGCTTCGTCATCATCGTCTTTCACTCCTTGGCTAAAATGAGTACAAGCTGTTCGTCTCATTAAAAATCACATGGTCCCATGTAGCATTCCCATTTCAGACATATTTGGGCTCATCTCCCATGTAGTTTGTTTCCTGAATTTGCTTTTGTCTGCAGCAGGGGGAGTCTCAGGCTTTCCTTCTAGGAAATCATCCTGGATCGAAGCTCAGCCTCCAGCATGTCGCTGTGGATCAAAATCTATCTGTCCTCTGAAGATGCAGCTGATTATCTGGGCTTTAGTGCCTGAAGCTCCACGGCTCTGTTTAAGACCCACTGGGTTGCTCAGAGCGATACAGGGTATTTAAACCTGTAGGTTTGTAATATGTGTTCATATTCTTCTGCCCTTGTCTCTTGGTTTTCAGATTTGAGCCATTTCCTGACATTGTGAATCTGTTTGTATATCTGCTTCCTCTTTCTCTCTTCTAACATACGAACTGTTAGCTGTCTGCTGGGACTTTTTTTTTCTCTCATAGAATGAAGGCAGCCTTTCGGCTCCTTGGGTCTGGCTAAGTATTACTATAGGGCTTCCCAGGGGGCACTAGTGGTAAAGAACCTGCTGCCAATACAGAAGATGTAAGAGATGCAGGTTCGATCCCTGGGTGGGAAAGATACTCGGGAGGAGGGCGTGGCAACCCGTTCCAGTATCCTTGCCCGGAGAATCCCGTGGGCAGAGGAGCCTGCAGGCTATGGCTCATGGGGTTGCAAAGAGTCGGACACTACTGGAATGACAGCTCGGACGCAACATGGTTATGGCTGCAAAGGAAAAGCGTTATCCCCCCTTCCTCTTTGGTTCTCTTCCATTACATCTAACGCAGCAGCAAGTCCCACTGACTGTGCCTCCAGACCATAGCCTCAATTTGTCTCCTTACTCGCCATCAACTCTGGTGCCTCTTTCAAACATCTTCTGTCTGAACTACACAGAAGCCCCCCCCCACCCCCCGGGGTCCCAGCGTACACGCTTCCCCACCTTTGGAACACTTTCCATGCAGCGTTTGAGCTGATCTTTGAGAAGTGTCATCCAACTATGCCATCCCTTTGCTCAGAACCCTCCAGGAGCCTCCCACGGCATTTGCACTCAGTGAGGACCTGCCTGATCTGTGTGTACTTCTTCAGCCTTGGCCTCCGGCCTGCTTCGAGCTGGGTGTTCTTTGCAGCACTCCTCACTGTCTGGAACTATTTCCTGCTTGTTGTTTGATCTAACCTCCATCTCCCGTCCCCACCAATTCCCCCTCCTGCAGAGAAAGCAAGCGACCGGGGCAGAGACTTTCCTTCTCACTGTCCTGTACCCAGCATGTGAAACGTGCCTGTCACATGGAATTTTGCATGAGTGAAGGCAGAAGCTGCTCCTTTATAGGGAACTCTAACTTCTTATATGAACTGTTTCCATAGCTTTGGCTTGTTTTTTTGACTGAGCAGCGAGGCACGTGGTGTCTTAGCTTCCTGACCAGGGATCAAACCCGTGCCCCCTGCAGTGGAAGTGGACTGCCAGAAAGTCCCCATAGCTTTGGCTTTTCATTACAGGGATAGGAATCTCTTGAATCCTGGCTCAGCTACAGAAGAAGAATCTTCCATTTTATATAAAAAAAATCAGCTACCTTAGATTTTCTAGAGCTCCTGGTGATGTTCTCCCAAATCATTCCATGAATGATGTGTGAAGCTGGGGGGAGCGCGATAATATTCTCTGTCTCATAACCCTCTCACGGGCTGTCCTTCGCTGTCATCCTTGCCCTCCATGGTCAGTGGGTTGGAGGGAATGACCTGTGACACAATACAGCCAATATTTTCTCCTCAAATAGTCTCCCTTTTTTTTTTTTTAATACTGTTTATTTTTTAACAGAAGGATAATTGCTTTGCAATACTGAGTTGGTTTCCACCAAGCATCAACATGCATCAGCCGTAGGGTGACCCGTGTCCCCTCCCGCCTCCCCCCTCCCACCCCACTAGGCTGTTTCTGAGCCGGGTTTGAGTTCCCTGAGTCATACAGCAAATTCCCATTTGCTCCCAAATAGCCTCTTAATCGCCCTCCATCGGCAGTGACTCTTTCTCATCAATCTCTCTTACCCTTCTCCTGGCGAGCCGGTCCCTGTGTCGCTGGTTTGCAGTGGAGATCACTCTGGAACCTGAACGCCGTGCGCTGACCCTGTGGCTTGGTGCTGTGTGTCGCTGGTTTGCAGTGGAGATCATTCTGGAACCTGAACGCCGTGCGCTGACCCTATGGCTTGGGGCTGTGTCCTGTGTCTTCACGTTTCATCACAGTGATCCTTTTCCACGAGGAGGTTCATTTCCTTCACAAAGCTCGTGTTGCCTTACTGTTCACACTTTCCATCTCAGCCCCTATTGATCCTAATCCATTTTTCTAATGATTTAATTAATTTCAGAGCAGTTTGAAAGTAGCAATGAAAAGGAACAGAGAAGAAATAAAAATAATTGGAGCATTAAAACATTCGACTGTTTCTGGATCTACATCATAAGAGATAAAACCAGAAAGGGCCTTGAGCGACAAGGCCCGTTAAAAGTTTTCGGTGAAGATAACTTAGCCAAGTGGAAACAAATACAGAAAACGAATGTGACTTCTCATCTATTGTTTCAGATGATTGCAAGGTTGCCATTGAGAGAGGAGACACCTGGGAGAAGAAAGCAAGGAATAGGCTAGGCTTAAAAACACTTTTGAGGAAAGAACTTTGTGTGTGTGCTGAAACAGGAAGCTTTGTGGAAGTGTAATCGAAAGTGCGGTCCAGCTGCTCAAGAGCCAATAAAGAGGCCAGGTTGGTGAGAAGGAAAATTCGCTCTATTTTGGATGCCAGCAAACCTCGGGGAAGGGTGGACTCCCGTCCAAAGGCCGAGTCCCCCCCACTGACAATCAGGGGCAGGAGCTTCTGTGGGCTGACGGAGGGGCTGCACGCCGAAACAGCACAGTCAGCTCTGAGAGTCATCTTGAAACGGGTCATCGGCGGTCTGACCAGCGTCATCCTGATTCTTTTAAAAACTTTTATTTTTAGTTGGAGGATCACTGCTTTACCGTATTGTGTTAGTTCCTGCCATGGATTCTTTCAGGGGTCATTAAGCTTCAGTTCCAAGGTCAGTTTGTTTCCATTTCTTGAGGCCAGTTCCTGGCACTGTGGCAGCTCATGTCAAGACTACAGCCTGGTCATTTTGCAGTTTGCTTCTCCACCTGGTGGGAGTTTCCGTATCTGTGAGGCAGCTCGTGGGACACGGCTCAGAGCGCTGTACATAGCCCTTGAGCAGGAACCAGCGGGCCATGACTACGCTTAGCGACCGTGCGGGTTTTATTTGGTCTCCTTTGCCAGTGTCCCTTTGCCTGTGTGCTTTTCTCACTTCGCTGATTAAACCTATTCTTTGGCTACAGCTTTTCCACAGACAAAAGCCAGGCAGAGTATATGGCAGGGGCTCGGTGTGTGTCGGGGGGAAGGACTGTTCAGTTCAATTCAGTTCAGTCGTGTCCGACTCTTTGCGACCCCATGAACCACAACACGCCAGGCCTCCCTGTCCATCACCAACTCCCAGAGTCCACCCAAGCCCACGTCCATTGAGTCAGTGATGCCATCCAGCCATCCCATCCTCTGTTGTCCCCTTCTCCTCCTGCCCTCAGCATTTCCCAGCATCAGGGTCTTTTCAAATGAGTCAGCTCTTCCCATCAGTTGGCCAAAGTATTGGAGTTTCAGCTTCAGCATCAGTCCTTCCAATGAACATCCAGGACTGATCTCCTCTAGGATTGAATGGCTGGGACTGTAGTATCCTGCTCTTTTCAGAAGCATATAAACAAAAGTCTGTCAGCTTTTTCAGGAAGGTGAATTGCTAAGAAACCGTGAGCCTGGATTTAAAAAGCTGTTGCGTATTGAGACCTAAAGCAAGTTTCAGGCCAGCATCCTTGCAGCAGCAGGAGGCAGAAGATGGCAACCCCTAAAGCGTGCAGGCTCCCCAAAATCCACTTTAGGCACGGCCGGGATGGATAATGGAAAAGGGAGCCCCTCCAAGAGGGAACGGGCAGAGGCTGCAGAGAGCAGCCCAGAGAGGAGTTCCAACCAGAAAGCAGAATCAAGGTCGAATAAAGGAACGTGACCTGAGGCCCCCATAACGCTCTCCCCTCGGGAGTTCAGACCTGCTCTGGGCCACGGTTACTGTGTGTTTGTGTTTTTACCCTTTCTTGTCAAGGGCGTCCCTGGTGGCTCAGATGGTAAAGCAGCCACCTGCAGTGCAGGAGACCCAGGTTCGATTCCTGGGTCGGGAAGATCCCCCGAAGATGAGACTGTCTATCCACTCCTTGCCTGGAGAATTCCATGGACAGAGGCTACAGTCCATGGGGCCAGAAAAAGTGAGACACGACTGAGGGAATTTCTTTCCAGGCAAGGAATTTCAGTGCCGTTACTCTGTCCCTGTGCCACGGCTGTGTACTGGGCATGTGTGCTAAGCAGTGGGTGCTGAGTTTCCCTTTTAGCTCATAGATCACTGGACCACAAGGAGACCTCTCAGAGAATACTGCATCATTGGCATATTTTTTTCCCTCCTTTTTTGGCTGTGCCCCAAAGTTTGCAGCATCTCAGTCCCTGGCCCCAACTGGGGATTGAACCTGGGCCAAGGCAGTGAAAGCCTGGAATCCTAACCACTGGGCCACCAGGGAACTTGCACGCCACTGGCCATCTTGAGCTTTGGGCTGGACAGGTAAGTGTGAAGGGAAGACTGAAACTGGTATTTGCAGATGGGTGGAGCAGGCGGTGTTAGAGACTGGTGGTGTTTACCAAACCCTGCTTCTTTTGCTTTATGATTATTTACACAGTAAATAGTAGTCCCTTGAAGTTAAATGGAGCCAAGGCATTGCGTTCTGCCCGCCAGTGAAACAGGACTTGAATTTATGGACGGTGCCTCCAGTTTTTGCCCCCACAAGCCTTGAGGCCTCCACACTGCAGAGAAGTCAGTGGAGGGCTCTTTGGCCTCAAGGTCCTTGAACAACCACGTGGAGCAGAGCCTTTGACACGCATTGGTGTGTGACGTGAGCAGGATATAAGCCTTTACTATGTGAGAGAGCCCAGCAAGCACACCTTTATCTTACCGAGGTTTTGGGATCACCTGTGATCACAATGAGCCTACCTTGACCAATGAAGTAATCACATTTGTGCAGAATGAAACATACAGGATACGCATTGGTTTCACCACCTTCCAGTTTTTTTTGCACCGAGTATTTACAGAGGGTCTTTGTAACTAAAAGCTGACTTCTGAGTGAGGCTGGATTTTCTCAATGCCGCATATTGTTCTTGTCCCCTGAAGTCAGGGAGTCCCCAGGTATGAACATTATTGAGTGTCTAAACTGGGAACTGCTACTTACTCGCTGGGCCTCAGTTTCCTCATCAGGAAATGGGTATAATGAAGACCTGTCTCGGGTTGTGGTGAGAATTAAGCCCATTAATTCAAGTGTTGTGCTCAGCACAGGATCTGGTCATATACCATGCTCAATAAATGTTTCATCATTATCATCATCATCGTAAATTGCAAGGCGCTTTGGTGCTCTGCCGTCCATGGGGTCGCACAGAGTCGGACACGACTGAAGCGACTTAGCAGCAGCAGCAGGGATAGATACCACTGAGTGAGACAGACACCGTCTGGCCTTCTGAGATATCTGCTCATTTCACGGCCCTGAGTTTTGCTCTTGAACTTGTTCAATACAGTGTCTTTTAAGTCCTTTTTTTTCTTTGGCCATGCCACATGGCATGTGGTATCTTAGCTCCCCAGTCAGGGATCGAACCTGCACTCCGTGCATTGGAAGCACAGAGTCTTAACCACGGAACTGCCAGGGAAGTCCTTCAGTCCTTATTTTAAGAGAAAGACATTGCCCTTCTCCAGAAGACTCTTGAAAACATTGGTTGGGGTTGTGTCTGTTTTTTCCATCTGAGCGTTCTGACTCAGTGCGTCCCCTTCAGTGGCTTTATGCTGTGCGTGCAGCATTTGCCTATACTCTAGGGCAACTGGAATGGGAGGACTAGAGGGAGATCAGGATGTGCATTGGTGGAAAGAACCACTTCTGGCTTAGAGCCACGTCCTCCCTAGAGCACTGGGATAGCCACGGCTGCCTTCGTGCCTACAGAAGTCGATTTTGCTTCTTCTTTTCCTGTCTTTGTTCCCAAGCTACGCTGTCCAACCATCTCATTTCTAATGATGTGTAGGCAAGACTTGCAAGATGCAGCAGGTTTAAAAATCTCTCCTTTTTAAATTTTTAATGATTTATTTTGGCTGTGCTAGGTCTTCGTTGTGGCATGTGAGTTTAGTTGCCCTGAGGCATCTGGGATCTTAGTTCCTGGACCAGGGATTGAACCTGTGTCCCCTGCATTACAAGGCAGATTCTTAACCATTGGACCAAGCGGAAGTGTTAGTCGCTCAGTCATGTCTGACTCTTTGCGACCCCATGGACTGTAGCCCATCGGGCTCCTCTGTCCGTGGGATTCTCCAGGCAAGAATACTGGAGCGGGTTGCCATTCCCTTTTCCAGGGGATCTTCCTGACCCAGGGATCAAACCCAGGTCTCCTGCATTGCAGGCAGATTCTTTACCGTTTGAGCCACCAAGGAAGTCCCCAATCCCTTCCTTAAAAAGAAATACATTGACCTATGAGAACAGAGATTGACGCTGCGCCAGTGAGGGCCTCATCCACCAGCTATGCTGTGCCTGTCGATGCCTGGTTTACTCGTGTGTCTGAGCTGGTGCCCTCATGACCGTGTGGCTGGCATGGACCATCTCTCAAGCACACCCTCCTTAGTGATGTTAACTAGACAGGCTCACCCACTTGCCTTGGCATGCTTTGCAGATGACCCAAGCTGCAAACACCAACACTTAGAAGACATATGCTCTCTTCTTTGTATAATTCCAGGCACCAAAATATGCCTACATGTAGTGGGTGTGTGCATACAGACGCAAGTGTATTCTTTTCTGCCTGGTAGAAATATGCTTCTGTGAGGTTCCACCTACTCCCACGTGGAACCTCCCTGGCTGGCACCTCTCCTAATTATTCCGTCCACTCCCTCCCCATGGACCCTTGGTGTGGATATTTTGGCACATTTGCTGGATTCCTCCTCCTTTTTCTCTCCCTCTTTCTCTGCCTGCCTCCCGCCCCCTTCCTTCTCTCCACGACTCTTTAGAAAATTTGTTAAACTATACACTCTTTATTATTAATGTATGTGTATGAAAAATTCTTCCCAGTTACAAAAGTGCATGGTTATAAAATCATCTCCATACAAAGGTTGGCATCGTCCCACTCCCCGCCCCGCCCTAACCCTCCCACCCCTAGACCATAGCCCTCCGCCATGGAGAGAGCTCCCTGGGTCCAGAACTCTCCAGCCAGTGTGCTGCTGCACACTCGAGGGTGCTCGGCAAAGGACCTTGCAGCCTGCCTCTCCCCTCCCCTGCTGCCTCCTTCTGGAGCTGGGGAGAGCAGATGAGCTTCTCCAGCTTCGGGAAGATGTTCTTTGGAGGAATGGACAAGCGTGTCTCCGGGTACCCTTTCAGAGCTGGAACCAATGTCAGAGTGATACAAACAAAGACATCTCTAGGGAGACTGGGGCCCTAGGTCTCCCCTGAGGGAGAAGTAGCTGTCCTGATCTGTTCAAATTCCATATACCAAGTTGCTCAAAAGGATCCGGTAAACCATAGCAACTTGTGTGTGTGTTCAGTCACTCAGTTGTGTCCAACTCTTTGCGACTCCATGGACTGCAGCTCACCAGGCTCCTCTGTCTATGGGATTTCCCAGGCAAGGAGACTGGAGTGGGTTGCCATTTCATTCTTCAGGGGATCTTCCCCACCCAGGGATCAAACCCATGTCTCCTGAATCGGCAGGCAGATTCTTTACCACTGAGCCCCCCTGGAATGCCCCTTGCAGGTAGGGGACCTTCATTGACAAGGGTTTCCTGGGAATCCCTGTGGGGATGGAGACACAGGCGAGGGTCTGTCATCAGGTACGCACAGACATGGTGTCTCTTCTAAAGAACAATTTTCTTGGCCTGGACCTTGACCGTCGTAGCCCTGTTGGGTAGCTAAGCTTTGCTATCCTCGGGCTCGGCATGCCCTTATCTTCTGTGATAAGGACAGCTCTCTGAGGGGTAGGGAGGCAGGCAGGATGTCATTAGGCTGCCTCAGTTACATACTCATCTCTCCTGTATTTTCTGAGTGGCTATTCCTACCCCTAGCCTGAAAGGATTCCATCTTACTGTAGTAAGCCGTACAGTAAATAGGCTGCTGAGTAGACCATGTCAGAGAACTGAACTCAGGCTCCAGAGAGACTGGAGCCATATCAGGAGACACCAGCAACCACAGAGCCCCACGCACAGACACATGGACTCAGAGATACCCCAAGGCTCACACATTAACCAGCGTGGACAAAACTGAATGAAGCCTTGCAGAAGCCACCTCGTGGATCCTTGGTCAGTAGGGTTGTGGGAACGATACCAGCCAGGACTGCTAGATTATTTCCAGAAGCTTCCTCTAGAGGCTTACTTTGAAAGCCTGTTCAAGACGATGGTGGTGAGGGGCAAGGGAGAAGCAGGGAATTCCACGGCCAGAGGGAAGTTAACTGCATTCTACATTGTGATTTATTAACTGGGGACCTTTTAGTAGCTGGCGAAGCATCTATTCTTTAAAAGCCTGTATCCTATTCAGAAAGGTTTGCCGTCAGTGGGAACTAAAGAGTATTATTAGAGAGAACATTTGATCTCAAGGGTTGGCTTGTTTGGTCTGCTACTGCTGCTAAGTCACTTCAGTCGTGTCCGACTCTGTGCGACCCCATAGATGGCAGCCCACCAGGCTCCCCCGTCCCTGGGATTTTCCAGGCAAGAACACTGGAGTGGGTTGCCATTTCCTTCTCCAATGCATGAAAGTGAAAAGTGAAAGGGAAGTCGCTCAGTTGTGTCCGCCCTCAGCGACCCCATGGACTGCAGCCTTCCAGGCTCTTCCATCCATGGGATTTTCTAGGCAAGAGTACTGGAGTGGGGTGCCATTGCCTTCTCCGTTGTTTGGTCTAGTCCTATGGAAAAAAAAATCCTGTCTTAAAATATGTTAACTATATTTCAGCAAACCAGAGTCTCTAAGACATTATGATAAATGTATATGATGCCCCTCTGTGGGAGGTTTAACTGTGTTAGGACTGTTATTTCTAACAGTTCTTCCCCAAATACTCTTTTTGTTGTTGGCTGGACCCGCAGAGAACGAACCTGGTCTGCCGACCCCTGGACACAGTGGAAGAGGGTGGGTGCGGTCCTACTCCCATTGTCAGGGAGCAGAGTTCTGGCCCAGACGTTGTACGTGAGACGCAGAGGAGACAAGGTTCAGGCAGCCCAGTTCCAGCAAAGTGTCAGGCACTCTTGGTTGACGAGCTCAGGCAAGCAGGAGTCGGGGAAGACTTCTTGGAAGATGCTCTGTCATTCTTCTCCATTCATGGGTGAGGCATGTTTACTGGAGCCAAGGGCATGGTAGAAAGTCCCCGATTTAATCTCGTGTCTGCCCATCTTGCCAGCATATGTGACTGGGTCCTAGAGCGGACCCCTATCCTGCAGAGGCGACTGCTTCCTGTTGCCTTTGTATCTCTTGCAACACAGACAGAAAGGCTTAGGCAGGATGGGGAACACAGCTTTCTCTCCTGTTTCCCAGAGGTCTTATCTTCTGCACGACTGCCACCACGGCCACCAGCTCTGATGTGTCGTTGACACTTTGCAAGTCAGGTGTCTTCTATGATTTGCCCTGATGCGAGTACCTCTAACCTGCAGGATGTCACTGCCCTTTATTTAGCCTATCGACTGAGATCTTCACGGCTGGCTGTGAATTCAAGGGCCCCCCTGCCAAGTCCTCTCAGGAATTTTCTTCCTCAAGCATCCAGGAAAGCCCTGGAAAGCGGACCGAGATGGAGTTGAGTTGCCACCCTGCCATGCAGACGAGTTGTACCTGCTCCGGAGTCTACTTTTCCATCTGTAAAATAGGTGTAAGGGTGTTTGTGGTTTGCCTCCCACCCAGGTCATGAAAAGTCAAGGAGAATGATAACAAAGCCCTTCACAAACTGTCCCGCGCTGAACAAAGACGGGAAAGCTCATGATCACGACGATGAGACCAATGATGATGAAGATGAAGTTGCTAACTGTGCTTTGCACATGAAGTTCCTTGATTTTTGACTGACCGGTTAGACAGGGTGCCCTGAATGGAGCTGCCCAGCCCCTTCCTTCTAGAGTAACCTGGGGTAGGAGACTCAACCCGCTGCAATTGAACCATCTGTAAAATTGGAGTAATTACACTCACTAGGCAGTGTTCCTGGGAGAATTGAAATCAATGAGTTGACAGACTTACAAGCGCCCCAGGAGAGTGCCGGGTCCTTTCCGGGACCTTCATCCCATCGGAATTTGAACTCAGAGGAGGTTAGAGGACATTGTGATGTCCCCCAACTTGAATGGAGTTTTATTTTGCTTGTTAAGTAGCGTATGATTTAACCTGTCTGAGACTTGGTTTCTTCATCTGTAAAATGGGCACGATGATGCTTACCTCAGCAGACTGTTGTGTGGGTGAATGGGAATTGTCTCTGGAGAGAGCCCTTCACTGTGCCTGACTCCAGCAGGTGCTGGGCAGTGAACAGCTCTCACTCTCATGCTGAAACGGGCCTGTGTCTTCGAAGGAGGATCGAACCCTCCTGCGGTCACGACTGTGCTGGCCGACTCTGCCAGACCTCGGGATCACGCTGCAGGGCTGCGATGCGGGGTGCGCTGTCCTGAGGGACCCCTTGGTGTGGGCACAAGGAGAGTCACAGGATGGAGAGTCCCAGGGCGCCAGGACTCCTGCCTCCCTCTTTGGAAGCCCACGCTAGAGCGCCAGGCGGGGGAGGGGAAGGGTGCTGCAGGGGGTTCACTGCCTGGACCTGCTCCTCTGCGGCGACAGCTGGCCAAGTAGGATGGGGCAAGGGCGGTCGGCGGAGGGGGTCTCACCTGGCGGCTGCCGGGAGCAGGAGGCTTAGGGGGCCGGTGCGCAGGCGTTGTCACCCTGCAGAGGCAGGTGTGGGCGAGGCCCAGAGTTGACCGATCGAGCGTCGGGGGGGAGGTTCTGGTCCCGTCCTGCCCCGGCTCTGTACTCCAAAGTCACAGTGATCGCTGTCACTCTCCACACGCCACGCGTGTCATCGGCCAGTGTCTGCTCTCCTCTGTCTACGGACAAAGCAGACGTTCCTTCTGATGAGGCGCTTCACACATCGCCTCCGTTCTTGTAACGCTCTCGGATTTTCTCGACAGTAGACGACCTGTCCTCCGGGCCTCCATCACTCGACGCGCTGCCAAAACGCCTGGAAGGGAAGAGTTCCGGCTTCCCGCTCCTCTGCTGGAGCTCAGGGCCCTCGGGGCCAGGGTGGGGTCCGATCCAGCTGGCAGCCCCAGTTCCTAGCACAGTGCCTGGCCCCCCCCGAGACGCGCACACAGAGGTGGCTTCGTGACCCTGCCTGAGCCGTGACGGAGCTGACTGGGGCCCCGCAGAGCCGCAGCGGGCGGCCGGGGAAGGTGTTCGGGGGCCAGCCGGCCGTGGTGGTGGGCGGCGTGGAGGGCCGCCGGGCGCCTGCGTCAGATCTCCTCCTCCTCGCTGGCCTTGCTCCAGCGGTGGCAGCAGTTGGCGGTGATGCCCAGGAGGAAGTTGGTGGCCACGGACGCGATGGAGACCACGAAACCCACGAAGGCGATGAAGAGGTAATCGTCCAGGGTCAGGGTCAGGTGGCAGGCCTTGAAGCTCTCCTCCGTGAGCGAGAAGAGGGGGGCACCCTCGACTTCCGGGGGCCCTCGGCACTCAGCCAGCTGAGAGTCTGCAACACAGAGACGGGGGCGGGGCGGGGGCTTGAGGCCCTGGAAGGGAGGGCGGGAGGGGAGAGCCCCCACCCCGTCCAGGCGGAGCTGGGATTTTACTGAGTTAGTTCTGCGTGCCTCAAGTTTCACTCACCGTCTTTAGCGCCCTCAATAACCATCAGTGCAAGGATTTTTCGACCTACTGAATATTTCTATAGAGGTGGCGATGACTGCTTGGAGACGTTAGTAATTTGCCTCAAGTCCAGTAGTCCTTGCTAGAGGCAGATCTGAGGCTTTGGGGGGACTTCAACAGTATCTGCCTCTCACAATAACCTCCCAACCGGTCTCCAGGCTTCTGCCCTTCAACCATCTCCATGCTGAGATGGTCCTTTTAAACGAGAAGCCCTACCTAGAGACTGTCAACCCGAGGGAAGTCTAAGTTAAATAGAGAAAGAGAAATATTATAGGACATCGCAGATCCTAAAAAAAAAAAAGATGATGCAAATGAACTTACAAAACAGAAACAGACTCACAGACTTAGAGAATGAATTGAAGGTACCCTGGGGGGTGCATGGGGTGGGGAGGGACAGTTAGCGAGTTGGAGAAAGCGTCAGTCGCTCAGTCGTGTCTGACCCTTTGCAACCCCATGGACTGTAGCCCACCAGGTTTCTCTGCTCATGAGATTTTCACCCAGGGAAGAATACAGGCGTGGAGAAACCATTCCCTTCTCCAGGGGGATCTTCCCGGCCCAGGGATTGAACCCGGGTCTCCTAACTTGCATAATATTATAGGTCAACTGTACAGCAATATAAAGGAAATAAAAAAACAAGTGAAGCCTGCCAAGTCACTGTCTGCTTGAAACCCTCCCTGGCTTCTTCCTCTTCCCACAAGGACCTTCCCCGTCCCTTCTACTCTCCTCCTGGTTTGCTCTGCTCCATCCACTGTCACTTCTCAGTCTTTCTGCCTTCACCTGAGCTCGTCCCCTTTCAGGGTGAGGAGGGGGAGGCTTTGCATTCGCCCTAATCCTCTCGTCCCCTTGGGAGGGGGTTCTTCCTGCTCCGATCTCTGCATAGCTCTGTCCCTCACTTCCTCTGGGACTTTGCTCAAATATCAGCTTATCAGTGAGGGCTTCCTTTATGATTCTATATAAAGTAGCAACCCCACTTCACCTTTCTTTGAGCATCCTCTATCTTATCTGCTCTGCTTATTATTTTTTTCCAGTGTACTGATCACCATCTCCCAGTTTGTTATCTGTTTGCTCCCTTTGAATGTAAGTTCTCCCTGTAGTACCCTTACCATTAGAGCAGGGGCCTGTCCATATGAATGTGCAATTAACCTTTGTTCATTGAATCTGAGAATGAATGACTGTGCAGTCCAAAGCCGAGTATCTTTTTATGACCCTATGTGACTCTTCCAGATACACAAGAATGTAGGGTTGAGTATGGGCTCTAAAATTACCAGCCTGGATTCAAATCCCCTCTTTATCTCTCCTTGGGCTTCCTTAATGGTTCCATCCTTGGGTCAGGAAGATCCCCTGGAGAAGGAAATGGCAACCCACTCCAGTCTTCTTGCCTGGAGAATCCCATGGACAGAGGAGCCTGGAAGGCTATAGTCCCTGGGGTCATAAAAGAATCAGACACGACTTAGTGACTGAGCAACAACATCCATCACGCATTTGTACGTGGTTGTCAGTGGTTCCATCTTACTCTGCCTCAGAAGGGAGAGTGGCAGGTGGGTAGCAGTTCTGCCTTAAAGCCAGGTATTCCTTACTCAGGGGATAGATACCAATCAAATGCTCACCGGGGGCAAGTTTTTGCCTTTCTGGCTCTTATGAAGAGGGGCAAAATGTAAGAAGTGGATCACTGAAGCTCAATGTCTAAGAGAGTCAATGCGAAGGAGCTTTTAAAGCTATTCGGTACCTAAACGCTGTGTATTCATTCTGCAGTGTTTGAAGGAAAAGAAAAAAATGCTGGACTGAAATCGACTCCCTTGAGAAGTGGATGAACATGATTCTGAGAAATGGATTCTTAGAAACGGAAAGTCAGGTTCAGAAGGAGGGTGAACCTCCCCCCAGCCCCAGGGCTCAGGCGCCCCTGTAGGCTGTGTGCACAGTGGCCCAGACCCCGCGGAGGATAAGATGGTGCCTGGGGTTGACTATCAAGACATCATCTTCTTGGAACCGGAAGATGCTGAAGCCCAAAGTCTCTCGCAGGCATGAGTGGGGTTGTGGCAGTCATCCTGAGGCTGGGGGTGTGGGAACCCTGAGGGCAATTGGCAGAGCCCTCAGGAGGGCAGCACAGGAGCCTGCGGGCTGACAAAGCCCTCTGGTTAATTCAGGGACCAGCCTTGAACCTGATTAATATCCCAAGGGAGTCCTACGGCCCTGTGGGGATTTGTCCAAAATGGAGGGACAGTAATAGGAATCCCATCAAGAAAAGGGGAGGAGGAAGCAGAAAAAGACCAAGCGAAGAGGGTCACCTCGTCCTCCCTACATCGGCAAGTTCTTTGCCCCCAAGAGGAAATTATCCTAGAGATACGGGGAAAACCGTGTTCCGCGGAGGAACAGGGAGGGGGCGTTTCTGGCTGCGGCCCGCGGCCAGCCACGTGGCCTCCCTGGAGCGCGGTTCCCCTTTTGCATGGACACGAGGCTTCCCCGACGGGACCTGGGACCCCTCTCCCGCTCGCTGGGGCCCTGCGCTTCCCCAAAAGGCAGCGGGGACCTCGGGGGCCCCCAGGACAGAGGGCGCCCCTCCTTGCGGAGGAACCCAGCGGGACAGAGGCTGGGTTAGCAGAGGGCGGCTCCAGGCCGCAGGCCGCCTCCCCCCACCATCACCCTGCCCCGGGCCCCAGCTGGTCCCAGAGGACTTCCTCCTGCAGCTCCGCGGGAGCACGGGAACCCTGACCACAGCCCTCCCCCCACCCAAACTAGTTCGATCCTGGGCTCCCCACCCGGTCCTCCTCCCTTCCCCACCTCATTCAGCGTCGCTCTTTCTGAACACCCTCCACGTCCAGGCTCTGGGAGAGCCCCTAGGGGGGCCCCATCAACCCCGGGCTGGGGCTGCCATTCTGCTGGTGACAAGGATGGGGTGGTATCAGGGTTCCACCAGCCGACCGGTGTGGTTCAGGCTCCTGCAGGCCCCGGTCCACTCCCCATAGAGGCTGACTCGGAAACTGCCGCGGAACAGCATCTCATCCCAGACCTGAGCCCTCCACCCCAAGCCCAGACCTCACAGAATTCGCAGAGGCCCTTCGGCTGGCCCGGAACTCAAGTCCCGACCCCTCCTGTTAACCTAGAACCCGACTCATCAGGATAGATGGCCAGAAGGCCAGGGTTTGAATCCTGACTCCAACCCTTAACAGCTGTGGGACCTTGGGCAAGTTTCCGAACCTCTCTGAGCCTTGGTTCCTTTGTGTGTGTGTGTGTGTGTGTGTGTGTGTGTGTGTGTATGTGTCTCATCAGGGTTCTTGTGAGGATGTGATGAGCTGGGTATGAGGTGTTAGTTGCTCAGTCATGTCTGACTCTTTGCAGCCCCATGGATGGTAGTCCACCAGGCTCCTCTGTCTATGGGATTCTCCAGGCCAGAATATTGGAGCGGGTAACTATTCCCTTCTCCAGGGGCTCTTCCTGATCCAGGGATGGAACTTGAGTCTCCAGCATTGCAGGCGGATTCTTTACCGTCTGAGCCACCAGGGGATGAGTTTAAAACATAATATATTTAGAATAGGGCCTGGCGGATAGTAAGTACTAAAATAAATAGGGTGAGCCATTTCTGTTTCTTCTAGTATCCAGCATACTTAAAAAGCAGTCTGGTAGAGTAGCACAGAGCTTCGCAATCACATAAACTTGGGTTTTCTCCACGGCTCTGCCACTGTCTATGAAAGCGTCTCTGGCCAAGTCGTTTCATTGTTCGAAATCTCAGTTTCTTCACCTGTAAAATGGGGCTAACAAGAGTGGGGTCCCATGAGGTAACACCCGCCCAGTTGGAGGGTCATGGCGGTGCTCCATAAACACTGTTGGTTACTAATGAGCTGCTCTGATTTTCTCTCTGTCTGTCTGTCTCCCTAGGTCATCAGTACCACGGGGGTGGGTGAGGGTGGGGTCTGTTTTATTAAGCAGGGTCCCCGGCACCGGGCATGCACAGCAGAGACTTGGGTATCTTCGACAGTGCGGAGAAGACCAGCCCAGGTCCTGATCCTCCCTAGGCCGGGTCTCCAGCCCCTCCCTCTTCTCCCCCCTAGCCTTTGCTCTGGCCTTACCTGCGGTGCAACGCTGGATGCGGTTCCGCAGCCACTTGAGCAGGGGCTCCATGGTGCAGCCGCACACCCAGGGGTTGCCGCCGATCTGCAGGGTCACCAGCCCGGGCAGGCCTTCGAGGGCCTCGAGGCTGAGGAAGGCCAGGCCCCCGAAGCTGAGGTCGAGGTCCCGCAGCTGCGCCAGGCCCTGGAAGGCGCGCGGGTGCACCCGGTGCAGCCCCGGGTTGTGGCTGAGGTCGATGCGCATGAGGCTGTGCGCGGCCTGGAACATGCCGGCGGGCACGTGGCTGAGGTTGTTGTAGCTCAGGTCTAGGTGTGCCAGGCGCTTGGCATGGAGGAAGAGGCCCGCGGGCAGCTCCACCAGAGAGTTGTTGCGCAGGCTGAGCACACGGAGCTCCCGGTAGCACGTGAGGTAGCCGGGCGGCACGGCGGCGATGCGGTTGTGCGCCAGGCTGAGGTTGCGCGTGTCCACGGGCAGCTCCGGGGGGACAGAGAAGAGCCGCTGGCCGCTGCAGTCCACCGCCTGGTTATGGCACGTGCAGAGCACCGGGCAGCTGGCGCCGCCATCGGAGGGAATCACCCCGGCCGCCACCAGGAGGGGCACCAGCAGCAGGGCGGGCCGCGGGGGCCCAGGCCAGGGCCGGTGGGCCCAGGCATCGCCCATCTTCGGCTGCGGGCAGCAGTGGTGCTGAACGGAGCCCATCGGGACTGGAGCTCTGGTGGTGGAATCAAGAGTCAGCCGCTCAGAAGGGCAGCTGCTCCCTCGGGGGCCGGAGCCCTGGGAGGTGGGGCTTGGGATCACTGGGGGTCATGGCTTAAGCCTCTCCCAGGGGCCTCTGGCACCAGAGGGCTCCCTGGGTGAGCGCCACTGGAGGTCCCCTTTGGAGACTAGGGGGGCTCGCCACCCAGCCGAGGTCCCCCAGGGTTGGAACAGATGATTAGAGCTCGAGAAAGGGAGGACACAGGGATGTGGAGGGACCAGCTGCCCGCACGTCGGCGAAGGGCCCCTGGCCGCCTTTGGGGTCCTTGTCGCCCATGACTGTTGGGTGCCCCGCCCCCCACCGCCGTGGACCGTGTCTGAGAGCTGGGAGGGGCGTGGGGCACAGCAGGGGTGCCTTCAGAGGGGCCTGGCAGGTCCCGGGACGCGGAAGCCCAGTCCCAGGTCTGGGCGGACGAGGTGGCCAGGGCTGCTGCTGTGTCTCCTGCCCTCGGGGTCTCGGAGGCCGTTTCTCCCAGGGGCCCAGGGGGCTTGAGTCTGGGAGGGTCGCGGGGTGGCCGTCTCGGGGAGGGATCCCAGGGCGAAGGGGGTCTCCAGGGGCCTCTGGCCGCCTCAGTCCACGGGCTCAGTGTCTTCCGGGGACCCCGGGGAGGGGAAGTCCCCGGGGAGGGGAGGACCCAGGCTAGCCGCGCTGTGGGCTGCTGCGGCGGGAGGAGCCCCGCGTCCGGAGGCGCAGGACTAGCGGGGCTCAGGCGACGGTCCCCGACGGTCCCCGGCGGGCTCGGCGTTCAGCGAGCGGGGACAGACGCCCCTCTGCCGACAAGGAAAGCACTCAGGGGGCCGGCCGTGTCCCCGGTTCCCTCGTCCACTGTCCCGGCTTCCCGCCGCCTCCCCACCCCCGTCTCCTTGTTCTCTGCGTCCCGCCTTTGCGCGGTGGGCACCTTGCCCCACCGTCACATAGAGGTCCCTGCTGCCTTCCCACCTGGCCTGCGGCCCTCCCGCGGCCCCCTCCCCGCCCAGGGCTCTGGGCTGCGCGCAGCGCGTTTGCTGGTCTCCTGGCCCCGCCCCCACCAGCAGCAAACGCCCCACCTTTGAACAACTCTCTAAGAAAAATGCACACACTCTCTGTCTGTTTGCACCCCCTTTCCACACTCAGCACTCACATCTCTCTCTTTCACACACACACAGACACACTCACACACACAGACACACAGACACACACGCACACACAGACACACACAAACACAGACACACACACAGACACACAGAGACACAGACACAGTCACACACACACACTGACACACACACACAGTCACACACAAACACAGACACTCACACGCAGACATACACACAGACACACACACTCACACACACACTGACACACACACACAGTCACACACAAACACAGACACTCACACGCAGACATACACACAGACACACACACTCACACACACACAGACATACACACAGACACACACTCATACACAGACACACACTCATACACAGACACACACAGGCAGACAGACACACACACATACACCCACACACACATAGACACACACAGACACACAGTCACACTCACTCACACACACTAACACACACACAGACACACACTCATACACAGACACACACAGGCAGACAGACACACACACATACACCCACACACACATAGACACACACAGACACACAGTCACACTCACTCATACACTCACACACACACAGACACACTCATACACAGACACACACACATACACCCACACTCAGACACACACACACACACGCGCGCGTTCTTCTCCTGGGCCTCCCCCATGATTTGCCGTGGCCCGCGCTCACACCTCCTCAGTTTTCTCATCCTCCTGCACGCGCTCCTGCAGAGCCGCCACTATCTTGCACCCCGGTGCACCCCTAACCCAGCACCCTTTCCCACGGACTCCTCGCGCCGCCCTCGGCCCCCAGCGGGCGCCCACACCCGCACCGGGCAGGCGGGAGGCCGAGCGCGGACACGCCTGGCAGCCCTGCCCCGGACCCCAGACCCTGGCCCGGGCCGGGTCCTGCCCACCCGCCGTCCTCACGTGCCCTCCCCTCACCCTCCGCCCGGCGCAGCTCTCTTCTCACGCTTGCAGCCTGCATCCCACCCACTGGGGGATCACCCCGCTCCCCTTAACCAGACCGCTTCTTTCGGAGCCCCAGCTCCCCTACACCCCACACCCCGCGGGAGCCCACTTACTCGGGTCCGAGGACACAGCCATCCGCCTGCTGCAGACCCGGGCGCCGCTGCCTCATCCTGGCCTCCCCGCGCGCGGTTTCAGGAGGACAGACTGCCTCCCGGGCTGCTCCCCTCCCCCGGCGTCTCCTCCTCGGTGGCTCCGGGATCCTGGGGCGGCATCCTCCGGGGTTTCCAGCGCTGGGGTCCCCCTGCCGCTCCCCTTCCTTTACTCAAAGAGGAACCGAGAGAGGCGGGCGGCTTAGGAGAAAGTTCACGGAATCCGGGTGCTTCTCACCGAAACTCGGCGGTGCCGAGGCTGCTGGGGCTGGTGGCTGCCGCCAGGTCCTTCCCTCCCGCCTCCCTCTCTCTCTCTCTTCCCTCCCTGCTCCCTTTTTCGCTCCTTTTTTTTTTTTTTTCCTCGAGGGCCAGGTACTGACGTTTCACGGTCTCTTAGCAACAGCCTCCACATCTCTGAGCAACAGGAGAGCTGGCGATGGACCCCACCGAGGCGACAGAGCAGGGAAGGAGGCATCGCGGAATCCACACCCGCGGCTCCTAGTGATACGACGAAGGGGACAAAGGGTTCCGGGGGGCAGACACGCAGGCGGGGAGAAGAGAGGGTGAGAGGGCCCGGGGGAGAGCCTGGGGCAGGGGCAAAGGCGTGGTCTGCAATCCGAGGCCGAGGAAGGGAAGCTTAAGGGCATCAGACCTGAATGGGAAAGGAGTAAGGGCACGGAATAGAGAAAGGAGGAGAGTGAGGGGTGGGGGACAAACTGGGGGAGGCAATAAAGACAAGAATGAAGACGGAAAAAAGAGAGAAGTGTGCGAGACCGGCTTGCTCCCTTGATGGGCTGTATCTATTCAGTCCATACACAGCATCTGTTTCCCTGGGTCTGAAGGTATTTTGGTCACTAGGTACCAGGTGACTAGACTGGATCAGAGCTTGTCAGGGATAATTGTAGGCGGTGGGAACTTTTCTGGGTCCCTTAACTGTCCCTCATTCCTGACCTCACGAGGTTTGAGACCCTCTGAAATGCAAAGGGCTGACTCTCCTTTCCAGGTGCCGTGTACCTGGGGTTGTAGAGACAGATCTGTCTCTCGGGGAGTGAAAGTTGCCAGGAAAACCTTGTGGCTCTTGCTCTTTGTCCAGGCCCAGAGGCTCTGTTGTCCCGTTTGCATCTCTCCAAGCTTCCTGCTCACTCCCACCCCAGACCGACTTAAGGAGAGGGTCAAGACTTTGCAACACCTCTTTTCTTGTTGACCCATGGAGCAAGTCGCTAGCTGCCCTGAATTTAAAAAAAAAGTTTGGCTGTTGGTTTGGTCAAAGAGCTGCCTCATTTCTTCTTTTAATTATTAGTTATTGAGCACTCACTGTGTGCTGCTTCCCTGGTGGCTCAGCTGGTAAAGAATCTGCCTGCAATGCAGGAGAGCCAGGTTTGATCCCTTGGTCGGGAAGATCCCCTGGAGAAGGGAATGGCAACCCACTCCAGTATTCTTGGTTGGAAAATCCCATGGACAGAGGAGCCTGGTGGGCTACAGTTCACGGGGTCGCAAAGAGTCGGACACAACTGAATGACGAACAACAACCACTATCTGCTGGGCCCTTGATTACACAGTGGGAAGGAGCATGAAGAAGTGGCTTAGAGCTCAACATTCAGACAACAAAGATCATGGCATCCGGTCCCATCACTTCATGGGAAATAGATGGGGAAACAGTGGAAACAGTGTCAGACTTTATCTTTTTGGGCTCCAAAATCACTGCAGATGGTGGCTCCAGCCATGAAATTAAAAGACGCTTACTCCTTGGAAGGAAAGTTATGACCAACCTAGATAGCATATTGAAAAGCAGGGACATTACTTTGCCAACAGAGGTTCGTCTAGTCAAGGCTATGTTTTTTCCTGTGGTCATGTATGGATGTGAGAGTTGGACTGTGAAGAAGGCTGAGCACTAAAGAATTGATGGTTTTGAACTGTGGTGTTGGAGAAGACTCTTGAGAGTCCCTTGGACTGCAAGGAGATCCAACCAGTCCATTCTGAAGGAGATCAGCCCTGGGATTTCTTTGGAAGGAATGATGCTAAAGCTGAAACTCCAGTACTTTGGCCACCTCATGTGAAGAGTTGACTCATTGGAAAAGACTCTGATGCTGGGAGGGATTGGGGGCAGGAGGAGAAGGGGATGACAGAGGATGAGATGGCTGGATGGCATCACTGACTTGATGGACGTGAGTCTGAGTGAACTCCGGGAATTGGTGATGGACAGGGAGGCCTGGTGTGCTGCAATTCATGGGGTCGCAAAGAGTCGGACACGACTGAGCGACTGAACTGAACTGAACTGAAGATAAATGTAAGTTCTGCCCTTATAAGGGCTAACTCAAAAGTAAATAAATACAGAGCTATCGCCAGCCCTGTCTGTCAGCTCAGTTGATCTCAGGCTTCTTGTATTTCAATAAGTTCTTAGATCTTTAGGGGAAACTGAAATGGAATAGTAGAAAACAGGTATCAAGTTGTATAGATTTACAAAGTTCTCAAAATCACCATCTTTTCTAGCATGAGTCTTTTTTTCATTTGGAGGATAATTGCTGGTAAGGCAATTATTGTGTTGGTCTCTGCCGAACAACAGTGTGAATCAGTCATGATTATATAGGACTCCCGCCCTCTGAAGTCTCCTGCCCTCATTTCACCCTTCTCGGGCGCCACACTGTGCCAGGCTGGGCTCTCTGTGTTATGCAGCAGCTTCCTGCTAGTCATCAGTTTTACACATGATGGATGCCAATGCCACTTTCTCAATTAGGCCCCCCCTCTCCTTAGCCCCTGTGTCCACAAGTCCATTCTCTGTGTCTGCATCTCCGTTCCTTCTCTGTAAATAGGTCATCAGTTCTATTTTTCTATATTCCAAATATACGCATTAATATACCATATTTTGTTTTTCTCTTTCTGACTTACTTCACTCTGTATGACAGGCTCTAGGCTCACCCACCTCACTTCAACTGCCTCAAATCCATTCCTTTTTTATGGCTGAGTAATACTCCATTGCATGTATCGAACATGATTGTTTTTCCTATGTGGCCCTAGATGATCTCCTCCCCTTTTCACTGTCCTTTCTCATATTACGCTCGTCTGGAATCTTCCATGTTCTGCAGTGTCCACTGCAGAGCAGCAGGGTACCCACTGCATTGATGTTTACGCACTAAGTTGGCTGAGGAAAATACAATTTGCATCACCTTCCCTCCCTAAAGAAGGGAGTTTTCATTCAATTCACTTATTAACTTAGAAATTAAATGTTTACCTTATTGCACAAAACACAACAACGCGTGGAAACAAGTGGCCCAGTATAAACAAGTAAAGCAAAGGAGCAGAAAACCTTATTAACATTGAAAAATGGTAGAAAACATAACTGTCTCAATGGAAGCTAAGAAAGGTAATCGGTGTCTTTCAATATTTAATGTTGACTAAAGGCATATTAAGCGACTTAGCAGCAGCAGCAGCAAAGGCATATTAAAAACAAAAAAGGTTTTCTTTCTTTACATAAAGTGTTTATGTTTATAGTAGAACCAATAATATGACTGAAGGAAGATATTTGGGACAGTTTCCTTAGAAGATAAGATCTAGGCAAGAATGCTTGTCACCATTTGAAACTACAGCTTTCTGAGCTGTAAACAAGGAATAATTGGAATGGGACCTATTTCTTGAGGTTGGTTTAGGTTCCACGCATGGTTATTAGCAAAGCGCTCAGAGCAGCATACAGTAAGCATACAGATGTGTTTGTGTAATGAATAAATAAAGCAAAATAAAACAAACTGCAGAGTATAACATTGCTGAACTAGTTATGTGGCAAGGAAAACAAATGACACAGAAAGGGGAAGTGAAGAAAGGAGAAAAATCACATTTGCTGGTGATCTGAACGTATTCTTGTGCAAGGTAAGTCTCCAAACCTTTGGGAAAATCCCACTTAGAAACATCTTCGCCTATGTCTCCTGTAAAAGTGAAGTTTAAAGGGGATAATTATCTTTTAAATGATTTTTTTTAACCATAGTCATTCTCTAAGTATTAAACCACTGTTTCCCAAACCAGTGTCTCATGGTACACTGTGCACCATGAGAAAAATGCTTGTTCTCAGATAAGTTTGAGAAACATTGAATTAAACAAAATGAAGCAAATTTATTTATTTGTTAAGATTTCCCAGAGCTTTTAATGTGAAAACATTCATGGTGACTCAAAAAGGGAAAGAGGGGGAAAGCGAAAGATGTATGATATCCAGCTTTGCTCTTATGCTGGGTGGCTGGATACTCCCCTTAGCAGAATGAATTTGTCTACACAGCAGCCTTGCAGTGGGAGGGACTCAATTTTGAACCCCAGTAAAATGATAAATTATTACATATCATGGCCTTTCAGGGTCTCTTGCAATTTACTGAAACCATGACTGTTCCATCATGAATGTGGAAGATTTACTCTACTGGAAAAAACACAGAAATTAATCTGAGGTATAGATATAAGTGAACTGAACAATTATTTTTATTACTATTATGATTGCTTGACATCCATGTCAAATTCATTGTAATAATGATGGAAAACCTTCAAACCTTCAAACCTTTGTTCTCTTTGCTTGAGAACAAGTTTAATCTACCAAAGAAGAGTTTTGCTCAGGAAAAATTGTGAAACATTAATAGAATGACAATACAGGAAGAAATAGAAAGCTAATCTCTCCAGTTGCTGAGAAGGCGTAACGGTAAGAAAGGTGACTCTGCTTTCTGCATTATAATAATTTAATGAAATATTTAGGAGAATCCGATGAACATGGATTTCTCCCACATGGTCGTGAAAACCACGTGGGAGAAAAAGGGGCGGGAATGCACAGACGACGTTAGTGAAGACGATGATCTGGGAAATGCTTAAGAGTAATGGTGGTGGATTTACTTAACTGTAAAAAAAGTTAAAAAACATATTGTGAGCTGAAAATCACTCAGTGGTGTTACTCAGTACTTGTGCTTTGGGAAATGACCATGGGAATGACTATACTTTGAGTAAGTGCTTCTCACGGTTAGAATACAGAAAATAAAAATGTGAAACAAAACCACACTGTGGAAAGGAGGCCCAGAGTAGGAAATGTGATTGAGATTTTTCAGAGTCATATTTCACTTTTATACCCTGAAAACATTCCAAATGGTCCAGACTGCAACTGAGAGACAGTAAAAATACGCACAGGACGAGAGCCGAGCAGCACATTTCTCCCGGGTCTGGAGAGAAGGTATCTTTCTGTGAGTTGAGGAAATGGAGAATGTCAGTGGCAAGACGGCTTTTGTCAAATACACAATATTGAGAGATGACAAGGTTTCATTGAGAAAAAAAAATTCTTAAAAATCAGAGAGAAAGGAAAGAAACTCGGTGAAAAAGCAGACTTTAGATAAGTGATATGAAGTAATCCATGTGGGACTTCCCTGGTGGTCCAGTGGTTAAGACTCCACACTTCCAATGCAGGGACACAGGTTCAAGCCCTGATCAGGGAACTAAGATCCCACATGCTGTGCAGTGCGGCCAAAAATTAAAAAAAAAAATGGAAATAATCCATGCAATATATACATGTATATTTTTCATGCAAACTATATTAAGCAATGCTACAAATAGAAGTCTTACAAACTGATATCACACGTAGATCTCTAATGCAAATTCAGAAAAGAAAATGTTGTTTATATTAATTATATCTAAATAAAAACAAAACAACCCCTAAAGCACTGTGGTAGGCAAGACTGGAGGATGATCTTTGGGGTGAGTAGAATAACGACTCCCACAGAGAGTCTAATCTCTGACGCCTGTGAATACGCTACCTTAAATGGCAAAAGGGCTTTAGAGATGCAATTAAATTAATAATCTCGAGATGAGAAGATGAGCTTGGATTCCCCAGGGAGGTCCAGTGTTACTTAAGCAGGGTCAGAAAAGGAGACGTGATGATGGAAGCAGAGCTGGAAGATGGTACCTGCTGGCTCTGCAGGTGGAGGAAGGGGCAGTTAATCAAGGGGTGCAGGTAGACTCCAGAAGCTAGAAAAAGCAGGGGAACAGCTGTTCTCCCAGAGCCTCCAGATGGCGTGCAGCCCTGCTGACCCATTTCAGGCTTGTGACCTCCAGACCAGAAAGATATGAAACGTATGTTGTTTTAAGCCACTGCTGCTGCTGCTGCTAAGTCGCTTCAGTCGTGTCCGACTCTGTGTGACCCCATAGACGGCGGCCCACCAGGCTCCCCCGTCCCTGGGATTCTCCAGGCAAGAACACTGGAGTGGGTTGCCATTTCTTTCTCCAATGCATGAAAGTGAAAAGGGAAAGGGAAGTCGCTCAGTTGTGTCCGATTCTTAGCGATCCCATGGACTGCAGCCTACCAGGCTCCTCCATCCACTAAGTTTGTGGTAATTTGTTTCAGCAGCCAGAGGTAACTAATACAGCCCTGGAGATTCCTACACCCCCCACCCCCTCACCACCCATGGGTACTCAGGTCACCCCTGTCCCTTGAGTTTCAGCAGAATCTGTGACTATGATAAGATATAGTTCCTGTGATGACCCCAATTGTCAGTTGATTTTGTGTTAATTAAAAGGGAAATTATTTAAGATGGCGTTACCTAGCTAGGGGAACCCTTAAAAGGGCCTGGGCTCTTCCAGAATGGGTATTGGAGGAATATTTTCCCCTGCTAGCTCTAAGAATGGGGGAAAGGACCTAAGAGCTCTCTGGTTGCTGAGACTGATTCCTGGACAACTGCCAGCAAGAGAATGGGGACCTCGATTCTACAGCAGGAAGAACCTACATTCTGCCCATGAGTTTAGAAGATGACCCGCAGGTCTCGATGACAACGCAGCTGGCCAATGCCTACCCCCAACATCCTGACTTCAGCTCTGTGAAATACCCAGGCTAGAGGACCCAGGTGTGTTGTGCCAGGATTTTAATACATGCATGTGTACTTTTAAGCCACTCTGAGTGTGGAAATTTTTTATCAGCATAGAAGACTAATACAAACATCGTGTGGAAAAAGGAATTGTCTGACTAGCACTTAAATGGGTGAAAAACAATGCCCCTTTTGTGCTAATATGTTACATGAGTAACAATAAATACATCTGCAACATTCCGTGAGTTTACTATGGTGGGGGGGCAGGTACCTGGACTCTTACTGCAGGCCTTGGGCATTGGCTCAGATCTGCTTAGGAAATTGCTAGTCTCTTTGATCCAGCAATTAGGAAGAAATTACTTCATGCAAAAAATTCATAGCAGGGATATTTATGATAATGAAACATGGAGAAAATAGGAGTGCCCGGCAACAGGAGGTGCCAAGCAAACATCATATTAATAGGAAGGAAATGCCATGGAGAACAGGATTAATTGTGGTGCCCTGATGGGTAGTACTGCTGCCTGGAAAGGATGTAGAATTGTGCTAACTGAATAAAGCAGGGCAACAGTTAACTCGTAGCGACTCCACCGTTCATTGGCTGCATCTCCTTAGGCTGTTTGCTTATCCTCCTGGTGCTCCGTTTGCTTATCTCTAAAATGGGCTTGATTTTAGTTTGTATCCAACGCTTTGAAAGAGGCTACCAGGAGATTTGAGAGAGGTGGTATATGTGGAAACTGGCTTAGAAAACTGCTGGTCTCTCTGGTCTGGCAATTTTATTGTTTTCTGGGTCTTTCTAAGACCGCCATGTCTTAGCCATTACCACTACTATTGGTCACACTATATAAAACGGACTGAATGCCTTCTCTGCCTCACTCTTTAAAATCTCTTGATTCAACCTGGGGGCACTATTACCTTACATGTAATTAACGTTACACGGGGGGAGGCTGTGCAACACAGTGGTTACATCAAGGGCTGTGGAGCAATAATAGTCATAAACTGGGCCCAGAATTATTATAAGAATTAAATGACCTACATTAAATGGTTCATGGTGCCTGACACACAGTCAGCTTTCAACAAACCTGAATTATTACTACTAAGCTGGCTTAAAGCTCAACACTCAGAAAAATAAGATCATGGCATCTGGTCCCATCACTTCATGGCAAATAGATGGGGAAACAGTGGAAACAGTGCCTGACTTTATTTTTTGGGGCTCCAAAATCACTGTAGATGGTGACTGCAGCCATGAAATTAAAAGACGCTTACTCCTTGGAAGGAAAGTTATGACCAACCTAGAAAGCATACTAAAAAGCAGAGACATTACTTTGGCAACAAAGGTCCGTCCAGTCAAGGCTATGGTTTTTCCAGTAGTCATGTATGCATGTGAGAGTTGGACTATAAAGAAGGCTGAGTGCCGAAGAATTGATGCTTGTGAACTGTGGTGTTGGAGAAGAGTGTTTAGAGTCCCTTGGACTGCAAGGAGATCCAACCAGTCCATCCTAAAGGAGATCAGTCCTGGGTGTTCACTGGAGGGACTGATGTTGAAGCTGAAACTCCAATACTTTGGCCACCTGATGTGAAGAGCTGACTCACTGGAAAAGACCCTGATGCCGGGAAAGATGAGGGCAGAGGCTGAGATGGTTGGATGGCAGCACCGACTCAGTGGGCATGGGTTTGGGTGGATCTGGGCATTGGTGGTGGGCAGGGAGGCCTGGCGTGCTGCAGTCCATGGGGCCACAAAGAGTCGGACGCGCCTGAGCGACTGAACTGAGTTACTACTGCTGTTACGTTGGGACAGGGCCGGTGGCGGTGAGCAGGGAACCCACGTCAGACCACAGGACCGGTTCTTAGGCAACAACCTGAGCCCATCCTTTGAACTGCGAACCACTCCCACTTCCTGTTTCTTGGCTCCTGGCTCCCTGGGCTGGTCCTTGAGTTGATCTTTGCTCCCTGCCTTGGTGATCTTCCACACCATCCTGCTGGAGTTGGAGGTTAACACCCTGCATTGTTCCTTGCCACTTCAGAGTTGGGCATATGCTCATGTGTGTGCATGGATATGTGTGGGTGAGGGGCACAGGGGACCGAGAGGGTGGGTGTGCTACTTCGGAGACGTAAAGAGCAAAATCTCCCAATTGACTGTCTCAAGACAAGGTGTGTTCATACAACGTGATTGGCGCCTGGCTTCTGTTCTCTGCCCTGCGCCTGTCCTCACCTTGGGGGGAGGGAAGTGTGGAGGGGAGGCAAGGACAGATGGGATGAGGTGTGGGTGGTGGGGGGATGGTGTGTTCCTTTCATCACTCAGGATTCTGTTGGCCAGGTCTTTCCTGGAATCATTGCTGCCGTCCTGCAAGTTCCAGGCAGCTACCAGACTCCGAATTGTTCCTGCTGATAGAAAACCTAGAGCTTATCAAGTGCATCTATCTGAAAAGTTAATTTTATTAATTTTATTATTTTACATGTTGGCTGCATGGCATGTGGGATCTTAGTTACCCTAGTAGGGATCAAACCCTTGCCCCTTGCATTGGAAGTGCAGAGTCTTCACCGTTGGATCGCCAGGAAAGTCCCTGAAAAGTTAATTTTATTAAAGTTTACTAGCAACTGCAACTCTCTGATTTCTTAAATTCTCTTCTCTCAGGAGTTCTCCACGTAATGGTATCTTTACCTGTCTGTTTCCATTGCTAGACTGTAAGCAACCTGTGGACAGGGCAAGAGCTTGGTTTATGTTTTTCACAAGTGTTTAGTATACAATAACCATGGGAATCACATGAGTCCTTGGAGCATGCTTGTCTAGGAATACAGCTCTTTACCACTGGCAGCAATGGCAAGAGAGAGAAATGGATGTAAAGGGTGAAATAACAGATCAGACTTGATACTCAAGGTCCAGCAGAGTAGGAGGTGGAGACAGTTGATGTTGTCACTTTGAGATCCTGTTGAGAGAGGTCACATTTGCTGTGGTGGGAGAGATGCCGGGGGTCAGAGGAGAGGGTCTGGCTGCTTCCTTGGTTGGCCAGAGCTGGCTTGCATGGGGGCAGAAAGGACCCCATACACGTCGGATAGCTACAATATCCTGTTTCATAGACAGGGTGACTGCAATCCATCCACTTATTTGATGCCTTTGTTGGGTACCTACTGCATTCCAAACCCCGTTCTAGGACTCAGAGTACTGCCGGGTTTGATCGGTGGGCGGCTTGCACCTGCACAGCACGTGGGGCCAGCACCCTGAGTGGTCAGTGTCTGTGATGGCTGCCGCTGCATGTGTTGACCACCGCTGTTTAGCAGGGAACAAAGCAAAGTCCCTGACCCCTTGGTGCTGGTTTTCTGGCTGGAGACAGTGAGCACACACTCACAAGCCAAACAGGGCATGGTGATGGTGCTGTGAAGAAAGCCAAATCAGAGTCCCGGGACAGCAGTGAGGAATTTGCCTGAGATTTCAGAGCTAAAAGGAGGTAGAACTTGGGCTTGACGGATTGGAAGGGAAACCCCCTGGTTTCTCTATCCACATGGCCGCTGAGAAAGGGACCGTGGAAGCAGGTGGCTACGAACATTTGTCTGCTCTGTGTGCTTAGTCGCTCAGTTGTGTCTGACTCTTTGCCACCCCATGGACTGTAGCCCGCCAGGCTTCTCTGTCCAAGAGATTCTCCAGGCAAGGATACTGGAGTGGGTTGCCATTTCCTCCTCCGGGGTATCTTCTTGACCCAGGAATCGAACCCACGTCTCCTGTGTCTCCTGCACTGCAGGCAGATTCTTCACCCGCTGAGTCATCAGGGAAGCCTATTAGTCCTGCCTAAAAGGATTCAGAACGAGAGGTCTTATTGGCCATCAAATATTTATGGAGCCCCTACTGTGCACCAGGCAACACGCTAAGCCCTGGAAATACAGCAGTCAAGAAAACAGACAAGGTCTCTGCTTGGGGAGGTAGGGGCACGGGGAAAGAAAAAGACTTTAAATAATTGTAAAGACACAAAGCGCTTTGAAGAGTGGCTACAGGGAGGTCCAGGGAGGTAAGAGCAGGGCTCTGAACTAGCGTGGTGGTGGGTAGTGGGGGGAGACCTCTGTGCATTAGCTAGATGAGATGTTGGGGGCCGCCCTTCTGTGCCCTGAGAGGCGGCGTTCTTTATAAGCTCACTGACTTTGGTTATTTGTTTTTGAGTTATAGGCATCAACTTTATCAGATAATCTCTTTTTTGTGCTTCTACAAGCTATTTATTGTTAACATTCTGCGGTGTCGTTATATTCCTCAGATGCTTTTATAGCCCTTGCCTCTCTCAGGTGAGATAACAAACTTCATATATGAAATACAGATTTTAATGAACTGAGAGGCGACAATGAGGAGGATGTTATTTCTCCTGAGCCTGAACCTGAGTCAGGAGGGCAGTGAGACGCACACAGTGGCTTATAAAAACCACTCGCAGAAATGACAGCTCAAGGCACCAGCCGTTTATGGCTTCTCTGATGATGGTGCATGATGGCACTGTTCTCGTCGTGACCTACAGAAAACCCTCTGCTTAGAAATTTCCTTTGACTTGACAGCTTACCCCTCTATCTTCTCTGTGCTTCCCAGGTAGCTCAGTGATAAAGAATCCGCCTGCCAAGGCAGGAGACATGGGTTTGATCCCTGGTCTGGGAAGACCCCCTGGAGAAGGAAATGGCAACCCACTTCAGTGTTCTTGCCTGGAGAATCCCATGGACTGAGGAGCCTGGTGGGCTGCAGTCCATGGGGTCCCAAAGAATCGGACACGACTAAACAACAGCACTATCTTCTCTAGCTGTGCAGAGACGTGGAAAAAAATATAATATAAAATTATTCATTTTGAAGATCATCCCCTTTCCCCAGCTGGTTCCCCACATATTCCTTCCTTTGGGAGTGTCTGCTGGCCCTGAGCCCTTCCCAGATCTCCTCCTTTTGTGATTCTGATACTGTCCAGATGCGCTTAGCAGGCTGGACTCCACAGCCAGACCACAGAGCCGCGTCTGTGAACCAGCAGCTGACTCTGAATCACTCCTCTGACCCATGCATTCGGGGCAGACGCCTTCTCCCAGGCATCGTAAGAATTCCCAGAAGAGGATGGGTGGGAGGGAGCCCAGATCCTGCCCTGGGCTTCTCTGGAAAAGAAGAGCTGCCGTGATGAAGGAAGACGAGATGAGGCGCTTGGATTGGGAGAAGTTGCCAGCTTCCTTCCCAGGCTCTGGGAAATAAGACCTAGTTATGGGGTGAGTCTTGACGAGCAAGGTGTCACCTGGAAATACCCTGGTGCTGAAGTGAGGTCATGTCCACCTTTGGGACCTATGCCCTCTCACTCTGTCTTACCTGTCCACCCGGAAAAGGTATAACACTGATCTCTTGTTTCAGGCACACAAAAACTGCCATATTTGGAATGATTTATTCTTGCCTGTGTCAGGGAAGCCACCACTGACAATTTCTTTTTTTCATCACCATTTTCTCCCTTGCCCAGAGTATGTTGGCTTAGCCCCAGAAGACCTTGCCCAGAGCTATAGCTCTGTTATTGTCCAGTTCTCTGTCCCTGAGGATGGCAATACACATCTGAAATTGACCACTTATGTTGCACCAGGCACTCAGTTAAGAGCTTTGCATGGATGTTCTTATCTTGTTCTTCTGGCAGCCTTGTGAAGGAGGTGTTTTCTTTCCTTTTTTTCATCAAATCACAATTTTACAGACTAAAATCCCTGATGTCCAGATTGTCGTTGTTGTTGTTTAGTCACTAAGTCGTGTCCAACTATCAGCCACCCAGTGGTCTGTAGCCCGCCAGGCTCCTCTGTCCATGGGATTCTCCAGGCAAGAATATTGGAGTGGGTTGCCATTTCCTTCTCCAGGGGATCTTCCTGACCCAGGGATCAAACCAGCGTCTCTTGCACTGGCAGGCAGATTCTCTACCACTGAGCCATCAGGGAAATCTGAGGCCTGGATGAATTAGGTAATTTGCTGAAGGTAGCTTAGCTCGTGGGTGGAAGAGCTGGTACCCATCAGTCATTAAACACTCACTTTGTGTTCAGTGCTTTCCAAATGCCTGCTTTGAAAATCCCCCAAAATAACCTGAAACAGAAGTATGGTAGCCCCCTCTTCCAGCCAGAAGGAAACTTAAGAGCAAAGATATTGAGTAACCTGCCCAAAGTTTAACAGCTTGTAGAGTAGCAGAGAAAGAACTGCAACCTGGTCATTCTCTTTCCAAAGCCCAAGCCCACACTGTCTTCCTGAATCTCCTTCTCTATGGAAGGTGGATGGTGTTCCATGGGATCAGCATGGAGCATCCCTGTAGCATCTATACAGTGGAGCAGAGGCTCATTTTTTGGGTTAATGGCTGTGATGGGGGACCACCTTCCGGGCGCACCTCCCCTCCCCTGGGTCTGCTCTAAGCCTGTTCTGGAGGAGATGTGAGCCCTGGGACTGGGAGGGATTGGGCAGCAATATGTCCTGCTGCCAGTCACAGGGATGTTCTTTTCATATCATGTTGGGTTTTCTTAAATATTCCAGTGGAGTGGGCTTTAGGGAAACATACAATGAGCAAAGCCACCCCTGGCAGCTCCTGCCTGGTTAAGGGGGAGGGGTTATGGAGTCCACTGTGGCCAAGTAGGAGTGATGCTAGTGTGACTTCCCTATGAGGCAGCTGGTTGAGAGGGCAAAGTTCAAGATTTAGGGCCAGCAGCGCTGGGCAGAGATCTCTGGACTGCCCCTTACCAGCAGCATGAGGGAGGGTTGTTCTGCCAAGCCCTCAGATCCTCGGCATCCCTCTGGAGAGATGAAAACAGGCGCTTCCTTGATCAGTGAATTGCTAAGGCCATTTCGTAAGCTGCTGAGTGCTTTGTCCATGTGATGCTAATTCTGTCTTCTTTGGGTCATGGATGAGACATGATGGATCTTTCGCGTGACAGATTTCTAGGTCTGGCTTAGGACCTCAGGAATGTGCTGTGCCTTACAGATCACAGGAGCAAGAGATGAGATCCATACATACAGATGGCTTTACTCCATTCCTATGAAAGTTATCAAGCTGTTTACTCATCTAATTGCTAACCTTCTCAGAACTCCTATATCTCTGGGCCTGGGCTTTGCACTGCCAGGGAGAGAAAAAAACCCACTGGTCTTGCCTGATAGGTGTTCAGGGTTTTAGATGCAGAGACAAGACTGACATCAATTCAGAATAATTAGACATGATATTTATTTAATTCATCACTAAGCTGATGTTTCTGGAAAGAGAAACTGATGGGAGATGAGAGAAATCTGAAAAGGCCTCCTGGCATACGCAGGGCTTGGGATGGTCTTAGAGGAGCCGGGAAGGCAGTGGCGGCCCAGTGACAGACCCCCTTCATTCCGGGTCGTGTGGACATTGATGTCATCTGACCCCTAAAAAGCACCCAGGGCTGACTCTATCCTAGGCACAGAGACAAATCCTTTACATCATGAAAACCTCCCAACCCTTAGAGGTTGATCCTACCCCCTAGTCTCATTTTTCAGGTGAGAAAACAGACGGGTGAGGTAAATTGTCCAGGTTACACACATAGTCAATGGTATACCTAATATTCCAGAGCCTGTGCCCCGAACCACAAAACTGAACACAGAGGACACGACAGAGCCATGTGACACACCTGTGGCTGCCCGCGCAGGCTGAGAAGGTGGAGCCAACGGAAAGAAGACATCTGCCAGAGGCAGAAGAGGAGGACTTGCTTTCTCGCCCTTTCTTCTGTTTTTCTCTTTCCAGAAGAGACATGTGCAGCTCTGATATTTCTGCTCAGGTGGTGCCTTTGGCCCAGAATGCCAAGAGGGACCACATCGCGGTGTAGATGCAGGGCCTGATGCTGTGGGCTGGCTCAGGCTGGACGCTGTGGGCTGGCTCACGCTCTGGGTCCTAGAGAGAGAGGGGCGGGGCCAAGCCTGCGTCGTGCGTCCTTAAGATGGCGCGGCCCTCAAGATGGCGCGGCCCTCAAGATGGCGCGGCCCTCAAGGTGGCGCGGCCCTCAAGGTGGCGCGGCCCTCAAGGTGGCGCGGCCCTCAAGGTGGCGCGGCCCTCAAGGTGGCGCCTGAGGACACGGGAGCGGATGGAGCCGGAATTCAGGCCTTCAGCACTGCACAAGCCCTTATTGGGGGGATGGGGGCTTTAAGGTTAGCCCAGCTGGCCCTTTGACGTGGTGGAAAGAGGATGACCCCAAGAATGAGAATTGGATGCTCTCCCCATCTCGGGCAACCCAGGGTGAAGGAGTCCCAAGGAGAGATATTAGGCCATGCCCAATTCTCCTTCAAATTTGCTTCAAATTTGGGGCACGGTCATAGTCTCTTCTTGGGCCTCCATGTCTTCCTTTTTTCAACAAGTTTAATTATTTTGCACTGGGATCTTAGTTGCTGCACCTGGGCTTTGTCTTGAGGGCTGCTCTTAAGTTGTAGTGCGTGGGCTTCTCACAGCTGTGGGTCCTCTTGTGGCAGAGTTGGGCTCTAGGGTGTGAAAGCTTCAGTAGTTGTGGCCCACAGGCTTCCTTGTCCCTTTGCATGTGGAATATCCCCCTACCAGGGATCAAATCCGTGACCCCCTTCATTGGCAGGGGGATTCTTAACCACTGGACCCCTAGAGAAGTCCCCTCAGTTTTTTAACTAATAACGTGGGACATTTGGACAAGATGAGTTCCAAGAGATTGGGTGGATTTAGAGTTCTAATAAGGACAATGACTAAGCATTTGCCATGCTGTGAAATGATACTGAATCATGTTTGTTTTGTGAGGGGCTGATTCCCTTTGGCCTGGCTTCCTGCCTCTGAAGTCTCAGGTCTCGGATACTCCATCTGTAAGGAGTTGGAGAGAGGGTGGGGGTCTCCCTGCTCCCCTGGGGCCGTGGGGACTGGCAGGACCTGGGTGAGGAAGCAGCTACAGCTCGAGGCCCAGAATAGCTGCAGCCCTCCCGGCATCTGCCGTCCTGGCTGCAGACTCCCATCCCGTTGGCCGCGCCCCATCCTTGCTGTCTGGCAGGCGCTGCTTTCCAGGTTTTGGTGGCACCCACTAAGCAGCCTTCCTTGTGTGCTGTGGCATGCTGGCTTCTTCCTCCACTCTACTGGGATCATAATAGCAGCTCTTCTCAGGCTTCCTCCATCCCGTCTCATTTCCCCTCCCAATGGTTGAGGACAGGGGGGTAGTTTAGGACAGTGGAAGAAGCCTAGAATTGGTGCCAGGGGTCTAGAGTTCTTGCCAAGGATTTGCCATGTGTCTAGGCACAAAGCCAATCATCTCTCTTGTTTTCAGCATGAAGGTAAAATAAAGATGTGCGCTAAGACCCTTTTTGGACCCCATGGACTGTAGCCCGCCAGGCTCCTCTGTCCATGGGATTCTCCAGGCAAGCATACTGGAGAGGGTTGCCATTTCCTTTTCCAGGGTATCTTCCTGACCAGGGAGTGAACCCTTGTCTCTTACATCTTCTGCATTGGCAGGTAATTTCTTTAGCAGTAGCACCACCTGGGAATCCCTCAAAGTAAAGGCAATTGGGCTGTTGTTTCACCCTTGTTCACCAGAATGGGTATCCCCACGGTTCATAGCTAGAGTCTTGTTGTGGACTGTATGTCTGTGTCCCCTCTCCCCTAATGATATGTTGAAATCTTAACCCTCTAATGTGATGTCATTTGGAGGAAAGGCTTTGGGAGGTAATTACATCATGAGGATGGAGCCCTCATGAATGATATTAGTGCTCTTATAAGAATTGATGCTTTTGAACTATGGTTTTGGGGAAGGCTCTTGAGAGTCCCTTGGACTGCAAGGAGATCCAATCAGGCCATTCTAAAGGAAATCAGTCCTGAATATTCACTGGAAGGACTGATGCTAAAGCTGAAACACCAATACTTTGACCACCTGATGAGAAGAACTGACTCATTGGAAAAGACCCTGATGCTGGGAAAGATTGAAGGCAGGAGGAGAAGGGGATGACAGAGGAAGAGATGGTTGGATGGCATCACTGACTCAATGGCCATGAACTTGAGCAAGCTCCAGGAGTTGGTGATGGACAGGGAGGCCTGGCGTGCTGCAGTCCCTGGGGTCGCAAAGAGTCGGACATGACTGAGGAACTGAACTGGAATTGGAAGAAGAGGCCAGAGACAAGTTAGCTCTCTTGCTGCCCTGGGAGGATACACTGAGAAGTCAGCAGTCTGCAGCCTGAAAGGAGACTTTCACCAGAACCTGACCATGCTGGCACCCTGGTCTTGGACTTCCAGCCTCTGGAACTGTGAGAAATAATTCCTGTTGCTTATAAATCACTGAGTCTATGCCATCAGTCCCCACTTCCCCAGGGTAGTGAGGAGACCCCCCCACCCTCTCTCCAAATGACTAAGGTATGTCCCTTCTTCTTGGGCAGTGCTCACATCATACTGGTTGTTCAGTATTTTGAGTCTCACCACGGGGTAATTCTTAGTACTTGAGTGATTGTACAGAACTGGTGTGAGGGGCCAGTGGAGTAAATAAAGGCTGAGAGCAAGCGCTTTGAGGACGGTGAAGCCACAGTCACGTGTCTGATACACATATCTGCCCAATGCCTGTCTGTCTCCTCCATCATGGGAGCAATCACACCTTGATTTTCCACTTATCCATCCTTAACCACATGGTTCAGATGGAGCTCGCTCCTCTGCTGGCTCAAAGTCTGCTCCAAGTCTCAACAGGTCTGAGGTTTTCTCCCTCTGGCCATAGTCACAGGTTGGGGAACGAACCAAACAGACCCTGTCAGTGCCAATCCTGGGACTGGACCCGGACCAGACCAAAAACACACATCCTCTTGCAGTGGTGATGCTTAGGCATTGGCATGTGACCCGAACCAGGCCAAGCATTATTTCTTTGAGATTATCCTCACCAGCATGAGTGGAAAGGTCCCTTCTCTTTTCAGTTATGAGCATGAAGGATGTGACTCATGACTGCTCCTCCATGTAAAGGAGGAAAAGAACGGAGCTCAGTAGAACAAGTGCAGCATAAGAGGTGAAGAGGAGAGAGGGGAGAGTCTTGAGGACTCGAGGTCCTGGCTCGATCTGGTCCCTAGTGCTCTGGTTCCTACAAGCTCTCCCTTGAAGCAGTGTAGAGGATTAGGAGTGACAAAGCATGAAGGATAGTTTACAGTTTTATTTGTTGATCAGGGAAGGTTTTTCTAATCAGATTAAATGTGCTCTCGCATGCATGCTCAGTCCCTTCAGTCATGTCCAACTCTTTGTGACCTCAAGGACTGTAGCCTGTCAGGCTCCTCTGTCCATGGGGATTCTCCAGGCAAGAATACTGGGATCCTCAGGGGACCTTCCTGACCCAGGGATTGAACCCACATCTCTTATGTCTCCCGTGTTGGCTTCCTTAGTGGATTCTTTACCACTAGTGCTACCTGGAAACCCCCAAACATGCTCTTACATCTGAATAAAGTAAAGGAGTCGGTCCTGTAAAGACACAAGGGAAGAGAATTCCAGGTGGAGGGAATAGAATGTGCAAAGGTCCTGGCAGGCAGATGCTTGATGTTTTCAAGGAAAAGCTAGTAGTAGGCGACGTGTGGCTGGAACTGAATGAGAAGGGAATAACCTGTCCTGACCTTTTCTCTGAGGGGTCTCAGCTGTGAAGTTACTCTCTGCCAGGATGAGAGTTTGCATTAGGGCTTGAGCCAGTACTTCAAGAACCTCAGTGCATGTAGCTGCCAGGGGCCAGAAAGTCAGACCAGCACTGGGGACTTCTCTGGCTCTGTAATTCTATGCCTGCACCCAAGGGATCTGACCTTCCTCCTTGCTTCCTCTAATGACTCACCTAAGATCTCTCAGAAACTACAGTTTCTACCAGCCTCCAGAGAAGGGAACTCCTTGTGGCAGAGTAGACAGAAAAGCTTCAGTGGAAAGGATTTCTTTCATTACAATTGCTGAGGTGTGACATTCCATGGACACATGCCAATTCATTCCCGGTGTGTTTGTTCCTTTCTTCATTCATTTAAGAAGAATTTATTGAGTATCTGATATCTGCCAAGAGAGATATGCAGAGAGGCACTGAATCTACAAAGATGAATCAGACAGGGTTTCTGCTTTCAAGGATCTCAGTCTGGGTGGGCGTGGAGGAGGCAGGCTTGTAAACAGATAATCAGAGACAAACATGGCTGGTGCCAGTGCTGAGGTAGGAGCACAGCACTGCTGAGGAACCCTGAGGAGGAGAGATAGTTTTAGCTAGGAGGGTCAGCGTGGGTCTGGGTTTCCTTGGTGGCTCAGATGGTAAAGAATCTGCCTGCAATGCAGAGCACCCAGGTTTGATCCCTGGGATGGGAGGATTCCCTGGAAGAGGGAAAGGCAACCTGCTCCAGTATTCTTGCCTGGAGAATCCCATGCACAGAAGAGCCTGCCTGGTGGGCTACAGTCCATGGGGTTGCAAAGAGCTGGACACGACTGAGTGACTAATGCTTTCACTTTCAGGGTGGTCTGCAGAGAGGAGGGGACCTCTTGGCTGGACATTGAAGGTAGAGGGAAATTTGACCAGTGGAGAGCTCTCGCAGAAATGCTGTTGACAGGGACAACATGTGTGAAGAGAATGTAGTGTTGGGAAAGAGTGGGATGAGGAAATGGTAAAAATTCAGAGTGGAGGATTTGGGGCTTGGATGTTGGTGGACAAAGTAGAGGTCAACCTAGTCTGCTTTGGGTATTCAGATTTTGTTCTGTTGATTTGGAGATTCAATGGAGACTTTTAAGTAAGAATGTAAACTGATTGTTGAATATGATATGATATAATATGCCACATGTGTGTGATCAGTTGTATCTGACTCTTTGAGACTCCATGGACTGTAGCCTGCCAGGCTCCTCTGTCCATGGAAATTTCCAGGCAAGAACAGTGGAATGGGTTGCCATTTCCTTTTCCAATAATATGACATAATGATAATAATAATAATGGGAGATGGTCTAAAGAGTCGATGGTCAGTTGATTGGGTTGAGACAGGGTCACAAACTCAGATACCAACAGGACCAGGTGATGACTTGGGAGAACCAGGAGGTCAGCAGGCTGTGTCTTAAGAGGGCAGGTACCACTCAACTCAGTCAATTGCTGTCCCCGTGGGGACTCAGGTCCAGGGCTGCCAGAACTCCTGAGTTTTCAAGAGCAGCTGGAAACCCAGATCCTTATGTAAAAGCTCACCATTTTTAAATGTTGGCAACTAAATTCTACAGAATGCTGCATGGGCCAAATTGAACACATCTGTCAGCCTGATCTATCTGTGGGCCACTGGTTTGCAAATTCTGGGTTGAGAAAAGAGTTTTCTTTTTTTGTAAAGAGAGATCAAAATAGCTTTAGATCTAAAGATTCATGCCTGGAATGATCTTCTGTCCTCTTGCTCTAGCAAATTCTTAATTATTACTTAACACCCAGTTCAATTCTCCCCTATAAAGCTTTCTTCAAGACCCACCCTCCCCTGCCACACACCCTCAATCACCCCCCAAAGCCCCCAAAGCACATTAATCATGTGTTAATTCTCCATCACATCTTTTATATTCCTGTGCATGCGTGTGTGCTCAGCTGTGACCAACTCTTGGCGATGCCATGGACTGTAGACCTCCAGGCTCCTCTGTTCATGGAATTTTCCAGGCAAGAATACTGGAGTGGTTTGCCATTTCCTTCTTCAGGGGATCTTCCTGACCCAGGGATCAAACTCATGTCTCCTGTGGCTCCTGCATTGGCAGGCAGATTCTTTACCACTGAACCACCTGGAGAATTCAAATGCCTGCAAGAAAGCTATGAGGCAGGAGAGAAGTCAGTACCAAAAGAGACAGAGAATCAACATTGCTGATTAATGGACGGAATCCATGCTTGTAGGAGAAGTGGATGAAACTTACAACACGCGTCCTTGCAGCAGTCAGCTCCTGGCTGGCAGGACAGCCTAGAGGAGAGGGAAGCAAACTGGCTCTGAAAGGAAATATGAGATGGTCAGGAGCAGGTTGGGCTCTTGGGATTTCAGAGAAGGCTCCACACTCCGAGTTTCTGTAGGATTTTTTTTTTTTTTTTACATGAACTGAATATTCAGTAATAGAAGCAGTTAAACAAAGAAGACCAGCTAACAGGAAAGTAAATAAACAGAATAAAAATGCACCAAGATCATTCTCAAGATGGTAAAGAACAACTAAAAACCATACAAAACAGGTAAAGCATAAGAAATAAAATCCTCTAAAAATCTAGTTAGTATCTTCAGGGAGACTCATAAGAATGTTCCATAGTAAAGTGACATAATGTCATTCAAAAAATGGGACAGTGAATGATAGTTACAAGAGCGTCCATGAAGTCTCACAACAGAAAGAAGACAAAGAAGAGATTTATGACCTATAGGATAGCACTGAGTAAATACTGGAGAACATGAAAACGAATGTATGCACATGTGTGACGGAATCACTTGGCTGCACAGCAGAGAGCGGCACAACACCGGCAGTCATCCACTTCAGCAAATTAAAAAACATTCCAGAACATCGAGCAAAACTACAGAGGAGCAGAAAGTACACTGAAGAGGCAGAGGAGAGACGCTGATAAGCCCATAGGGTTTCCAGAGGAGGGAATCAAGAAACTGAGAGGGGCCATCAATCAAATTACAGAATAGCTGAATCATTTGTGGAAGAAATAATTGTGACTCTGGAGTGAACATGAAAAAGGCAGCTAAATGAAAAACACAGCCACAGCGTAGGGCTTGATTCTTAAGCAGGGTTGAGTTTCACTCTTCACTTCTGTAATCACGACATGCTTTAGTCACTGACTAAAGAGACGCTGAAGACTGACCTGGGAGTTTTCTGTGAAAGGCTCTAGGATATGGGTGAGAGTGGACATCTACTGTTTTGCTGTCCAACTTCTTTCTTGATTTTTTCTATAAATCCATCTTCCCCCCGCTTTTGGTCCACTTGTTTCTCGCTTGAGGGTTGGGCATGTGGCTCAGACACGGCTCGCGGAGGGTCTCATTCCCTGGACTCAGTGGTCAGTGCAGGGGTGGTCCTACAGCCCCATTAGGGCCAGTGAGGCTTGTAACTTTCCTTTTAAAAAAAAGTTTATTGGCGTACAGTTGACTTACAATGTTATGTTAGTTTCTGCTGTACAACAAAGTGAATCAGTTATACATATACATATATCCTCTCTTTTTAAGATTCTTTTCCAATAAAGGTCATTACAGCGTGCTGAGTAGGATTTTCTTTTTGGTTATCTGTTTTATATAGAGTAGTGTGTACTGGGCTTCCTAGGTGGCTCAGTGGTAAAGAATCTGCCTGCCCGTGCAGGTGATGTGGATTCAGTCCCTGGGTTGGGAAGATCCCCTGGAGGAGGGAATGGCAACCCACTCCGGCGTGCTTGCCTGGAGAAAATCCCAGATGGAGGAGCCTGGCAGGCTGCAGTCCATGGGGTCACAAAGAATCGGAAGCAGCTGAGAACGAATGCACATAGCAGCGTGCATATGTCAGTCCCAGTCTCCCGTTTATCCCCTGCCTCCTGGTAACCATAAGTTTGTTTTCTACATCGGTTCCTCTACTTCTGTCTTGTAAATAAGTTCATTTGCACAATATCTTTAGATTCCACATATAAGCAATACCATGTGATATCTGTCTTTCTCCATTTGACATACTTCACTTAATGTTATAATCTCTAGTTCCATCCATGTTTGCTGCAAATGGCGCTATTTCCCTCTATTTCATGGCTGAGTAACATTCCATTGTATATATGCTCCACATCTTTTTCATAACTTTCCTTGAATTGTTGAGAGACGTTCTCTCTTTCCTGCTGGATTTGAACCTGGGGAGGGGGGGCATAAGTCTAGAGCAGTCATTGACCGCCATGGAGAGCCTAAGCTAGCCAGCTTGGAGAAGCGAGGAGCTGAGGTGGAGAAAGATCTGGGAAAGATGGTATCGTTTGAGCTCCTGGATCAAACCCTACTTACAGCTTGTTAATCTTAGATTTTTTCCTTTACTGTGGCCAGTAAATTTTTCTTTCCTTACACCAGTTGGAGCTGGCTTTTCTTTTGTCAGAGGTGACAAAAAGGGGTCTTTGAACCTCACTGAAGGGCGTGAAGAATGACCCTTCCCATGGACCAAGCTTTATAGTTTGCAAAGCATTTCTACATCCATCGTCTTATTTGACTCTTCCAGCTCTTCCGGGAGGTAGGTAAAATAGGAATGCTTATTCCCACATCATAGAGAAGGTAGTTATGTCAGGGTTAGGATCCGTAATCACTCAGCTAGGAATGTCAGGATGGAACTCCTGTTCTTTTGAGTCTGGTTTTAAAGCTTTTCTGCACCAATGATGTCATTCTAAATTGAACTCTGATAATGCTAAACTAAATTACACTAAAGTACCCCCTGGAAATAGCCTCTCAGAGTCATAATTCATGCTGGGTAATTACCAAATAACTTTCTTCTCATTATTTTCCTACTTACTTACCTCCAAGGGAAGGGCTGGTGATAAATGTCAGGGCTGGGACAATTTACGTAATTATTTGGATGACTGGCTGATGCATATTATTTTGTTACCGTGTTACTCTCTGTCTGCTTTTAACTTCTGCTCGGTAGTCAGCAAATTGGAGACCCTCCATTTCATGTTCCACACAAATCAAATTATTTTGTAAAGAAATGGTTGAGAGCCTTTCTTGTGCTATTTCATCTTTCTGGAACAGTCTCTCCCCACTCTTTGCACACCCAGCTCCTGCTAACCCTTAGCTGTTAGCTTCAACACTACCAGATCAGAGTGGTCTTCCATTATAAAAGCTAGACTTTCCCCCTTCCTCAACCCCTAATTTTGTTCATGTTAGGCCATGCAGTATTCTTTATAATATTTCCCACAATTTTAATAGTTAAAAATTTCTCTAAAATTTCCTTTCTGTGCATCCAATAGTACGGAAGCTTAACTTCTCTCTCTGTTTCACCTAGTTCAGGGCCTGGCATGAAGCAGATCGTCAATCATTATTTGTTGATGAATTGAACCAGTGAATGAGTGGCTTATTCAGGAATATACAAGAGAAGGCGGCCTGTGAGCCACGGGAAGAAGGAAGCAGGGGACAGGGAGGGCTCTGGCTAGAGGTTCTAGCTTGGTGGTCAGCGGCAGTGAGGTTGGGGTGGGATGGAGATGAATCCCAGGGAAGGATGAACCCTCCAGGGACTCCAGCGCTAGAGGGGAGTAGCAGGGTGCCCAGGGCCAAACCCGAGGGCATGGGAAAGGAAGGAGCAGCCAAGGAAGGGGTAGGGGATGCTGGCAGCTGGAAGAGCCCCTGGCAGGAAACACATCCTAGAAGGCAGCACAGGAGGCACCGGGAGGCAGAGATGGTGGGTGACCGGCTCCATACCTCCGCTGGGAGCCGCAGCATCTGATTCACACCTGACTTATTTTTCCAATTATTTTTACCCTGATTGTAGCAGTTGGCAGGTTTGCAAGTGGCAGTGTGATTTTGTTTGCTGCTTGCAATTCCCACCTCTCCGGGTTAGCAGGCGTGAGTCTTTTGACCTTGCTAGAGGAGGTGACAGCTCTCAATTTAGCTCTGTTTGCGAATGTCAGCTGAGATGCTGCGAGCGGTGTTCACCGGGTCACAGGAGCCTGGTCACACACGCACGCACACACACACACACACGTCTCACGATGCTGTATTCCCTACATCCTCTGCTCCATCAGGAAGCAAAGGCATCTGCCAGACAACACTCTGCAGCCCACCTATTTGGGGGTCCCTACCAGCTTTTGATGGGCTTCCCAGGTGACGCTAGTGGTAAAGAACCTTCCTGCCAGTGCAGGAGACCAAAGAGATGTGCGATCGATCCCTGGGTCAGGAAGATCCCCTGAGGAGGGCATGGCAACCCATTCCAGTATTCTTGCCTGGAGAATCCCATGGACAGAGGGGCCTGGTGGATTACAGTCCATAGGGTTGCAAAGAGTCAGACATGACTGAAGCGACTTAGCACGCACGCACCAACCTTTGATACTGTTTTAATAAAGGAAATAAAAAGCAATCCGAGAGAGGAGTCATTTTTTTAAATAACAGTTGTTTTATTTATTTTTATTGGAGTATAATTGCTTTGCAATGTTGTGTTAGCTTCTGCCGTACAACAGAGTGAATCAGCCGTATGTTTACATATATCCCCTCCCTTTTGAGACTCTCTCCTACTCCCACCATCCCATCCCAAGGAATTAATAACACGGAGAGAGACAGAGGTGAATCCTTGTCATTTTTCCCAAGGGCTGGTCTCTAGGAGAATTCTAGGAGCTGAGCCATCAACACTCCAGAGAGTGACACACATCTGAGCCCCTCATGTCATTTGAAAAGGACAAGCTTCCTGTGGCCAACCTCATATTCAAGAGAGACAGAGACTTTAACAGCTGCTAGGTTGAAGTGTTTCCGATGGGCTCAGCACCGTGTTAAGCTTTTTTTTTTTTTTTTTTTTTTTTAAATTGTATCTTATTTTTAAACTTTACATAATTGTATTAGTTTTGCCAAATATCAAAATGAATCCACCACAGGTATACATGTGTTCCCCATCCTGAACCCTCCTCCCTCCTCCCTCCCCATACCATCCCTCTGGGTCGTCCCAGTGCACTAGCCCCAAGCATCCAGTATCGTGCATCGAACCTGGACTGGCAACTCGTTTCACACATGATATTTTACATGTTTCAATGCCATTCTCCCAAATCTTCCCACCCTCTCCCTCTCCCACAGAGTCCATAAGACTGTTCTATTCATCAGTGTCTCTTTTGCTGTCTCGTACACGGGGTTATTGTTACCATCTTTCTAAATTCCATATATATGTGTTAGTATACTGTATTGGTGTTTTTCCTTCTGGCTTACTTCACTCTGTATAATAGGCTCCAGTTTCATCCACCTCATTAGAACTGATTCAAATGTATTCTTTTTAATGGCTGAGTAATACTCCATTGTGTATATGTACCACAGCTTTCTTATCCATTCATCTGCTGATGGGTATCTATGTTGCTTCCATGTCCTGGCTATTATAAACAGTGCTGCGATGAACACTGGGGTACACGTGTCTCTTTCCCTTCTGGTTTCCTCAGTGTGTATGCCCAGCAGTGGGATTGCTGGATCATAAGGCAGTTCTATTTCCAGTTTTTTAAGGAATCTCCACACTGTTCTCCATAGTGGCTGTACTAGTTTGCATTCCCACCAACAGTGTAAGAGGGTTCCCTTTTCTCCACACCCTCTCCTAAGCTTTTTAATATATGTTCGTCCTCTTTAATCTTCCCTGGAATCCTATTATGTCGTCATGATCGGTTCCACTTTGCTGATGAGAAAACCGAGGCTCAGAGAGGTGCTGTAACTTATCGAAGGTCACACAGACTCTACATAAGGGAGTTGGGAACCGGATTCAAGTGGTGGCTTTTTCTGTGTCCCTACTCTGCTGGAGCTGCGGGCTCATGCTGTCACCTGTTGGGGACCATGGCTACCTGTCACTGTTATCAGCCTGGCCCGAATGTTGGAGGGAGCTGACAGCAGGAAAGCAGGGCCAGCTTATGGTCAGTGTGGCCCCACGGTGGACTTTCTCCATCCCAGAACCCCTCTTCCTTCTAACTCATTCAGCATCCTTGCGGAGGCCAGGGAATTTCTTCTGAGCAATTTAGTGATTTAGCTCCTTAAGGGAAAAAGAGTGTTTCCCTTCTGATCATTAACACAAAATCCCAAACAGGAAAAAAAAAAAAACAAAAACCAACCAACCCCTGTTTTAAACAGAATTTAGCAGGATCCTCTGTTGGTCTCGTTGGCAGAGAAGCGAGGGTGGGGGTACCGTCCGTGACTCAGACGAGGAGCTGCCTCCCGCCACCCCCCACCAGCCAGCGGGCTGCCCGCCCCCGGGGCTGCAGCCAGGAAGAACCCGCCAGCGAGCAGCCGCGCGGGGGAGGGAACGCCTTCCTCCTGGGCTCTCTTCCGAGAGAAGGTGTCCTGAGAACCACAGAGCAGCACAGATCAGGCTCCGGAGGGGCGCTGGCTGGCAGTGCGCTGACCGCCTCCTCCCTGTGCCCTCCCTGAGTTGGGCAAAGCTGGTGGTTTCATCACTCCCGAACCGCCCACCCCCAAGCCCAGGCTTTCTCCCCTATTGGCATGCGGGGAGGCAGTGATTCAGAAGCGGGAGCCCAGTTTGCAGACAGCACGCAGGGGACCTGGTTTCTATCGCTCTGCTTGTCCTGTATCCCTAACCCTCGCTGACTCCGTGTCAGGGAGCTGGAAGGTGACGCATGGCCAGTGCTAAGGGTCGTTCCGCCTCGTCTGTTTTCTGTCCACAGGACTGGCCCTGCCCCGCCCCTTTAAGCTCTCAGAGCCTGCCACCACCGCCTCCTGCTCTTGGATCGCCCTTGGCACGGAAGCCTGAGCTTCTCCTGGCTCAGATGCCGAGGACCCCATCCTGCTGCTCGCCGTACAGACAGCTGTCCCATCTTGTGTGTTTGGGGTCTCTTCAGGGAGACCGACAAGCTTTCTGTTGTGGCTTTCTCGGCTTGGGTTTTTTTCCAGGCCTTTCTGAGGGTCTGTGAATAATCAGTGACATTTCTCTTTAAATGGAATTCAGTGCAGTTCACTTGCTCAGCCGTGTCCAACTCTTTGCGACCCCATGGGCTGCAGCACGCCAGGGCTTCCTGTCCATCACCAACTCCAGGAGCTTGCTCAAACTCATGTCCGCTGAGTCAGTGATGCCATGCAACCATCTCATCCTCTGTCGTCCCCTTCTCCTCCCACCATCAATCTTTCCCGGCATCAGGTTCTTTTCCAGTGAGTCAGGTCTTCACATCAAGTGGCCCAAGTATAGGAGTTTCAGCTTCAGCATCAGTGGAATAATTCAACCCAGTTCAAATCCATTCAGTGTTTCTGTGAAACCCCATCCCTTCTCTTTTGGAGTCCTCATCAGACTTCTAAATACTGATTCAACTTTGATTTTCCCCAATACTTTGCAACCACAACGGTGGCAATTAAGGAGAATATTTACTGAACACTCACCGTGTGCCAGGCTCTGTATATACTGCCTTGTTTTATCCTCACAGAAACTCAAAAAATGAGGTGCTCTTATACTCTGACTCTTTACACGAGGCACTGGAAGCTCAGAGAGGGTGAGTAACTTGCCTGAGGTCATGGTAAGCAGTGAGGCCAGGCGCAAGGCGGGCGGGATGTCACTGTGTGCCAAGTGAATTGGATGAATGGTCCTCCGGCCATTGGATGGGCTGGGAGGGTTTACTGGCCAGGGCATGGGCTACTGGAGATAGATTCAGACAGGCACAGGAAGAACTTCCCAGCAGTAAGCACTCTTTGCATGTTCAGATAAGGCTCACGGGGTCTTAGTCTTCAATAGGAAAGTTGGGGAAGGGAGTTAAGCCCCCAGGTGAAGGAGAGACAGGGTGACCTTTAAGATCCCTTCCCACTCTGAGAGTCCGCGGTTACTGTATAATTCTTAATAAAACCAATAAAGCCTTTGGCAAATACAAATCCAGCTCCAGCTCTGTGCTGTTATGAACAGGAGCTGCGTGGATGTTTTTCTGGGGCAATACATGCCAACATCAGTAAGAGCTCAAGTCCTCTGGAGATCAGTATCATATTCTGTCATCTAAGAGCGATATGAACAATCACTGGCATTTATGGAGTGCTTACTAAACTGCTGGCGAGATGATAAATCCTCTGCATGCATAAACTTGCTTCTCACCACAAACCTATGAGGTCAGGAGTAGTGTATTAGTCAGGCAAAGCTGCAATAACAAATTAATCCTGGGCCCTCAGTAGCTTAATGCAATAAAAGTTTCCTTTTTTCTTCCTTTTTTTCGATGAAAGAAGTGCAGAATTTTATTTGAACCAAATGTGAAGATTGTAACCTGGGAGGAGTAAGTCAGAAAGCTCTGAACTGTTCTCTGCTTCTTAGATTCTTAAAGTCTGAAGGAAGTTGGGCCATTTTAAACCTTGGTTTTCTGAAACGCGTGGCCTCCAAGGACTTTGGGGAGAGGAGCGGGACAAGGAAACGGGCTTTGTTGCTTGGGATCTGAGAACCTAGAATGACATACACAGCCTGTGCCTGTCGTCGCAGCCTGATGCAAAGGCGACTGTGTGGCCTGTGGGACCACGCGCAGAGTAAGCGGTCAGCAAACGTGAGTGACGATAGCAGCGCCCGTCTGAGAGCCCAGGGGGTGCCTGGAGCCCCACACTCAGCACGGATGGGGAATCTCATGCTGCAAGCCCCGCTTGGCTGCAGTCGCCCGTGCCCCTGTCCACAGGCTCAGCCCCATCCAAGTTCCAGATGTAACCCCGACCTGGGCAGGCATGTCAGCTGCCTGGCCCGTCCTCTGTACGGGTCTGGTGCCTGGCACTGCTGTACCAGCCCACGCCATCCACGTGCCCAACTCTTCCTTGGTGGCTCTGTGTCTATGCTTAAAGCTCTGATGCGGCATGCTGGTCTAATTATCTGTCATCTGTCTATTTATCTATGTATCTGTCTATCATCTATCTACTTTTGTGTTTATCATCTATTTATCTGTCATCTATCAATTATATATCTGTCTATCTGTGTATCTATCATCTATCTACTTACATATCCACCAGCTACCAATTATACAAATTTCTGTATTTATCATATATCTATATATCAATTATCTCCCTGCTTATGTATCTACCACCTATCGATTACATATCTATTATCATGTCTATTATCATCTATCAACTTTTGTATCCCTTTATCTATCTGCTTACGTGTCTATCATCTATAATTATGTGTGTGTGTATTCATCTATGTGTCTGTCATCCATGTGCTGATGTGTCTGTATGTGAGCATGCTACGTTGATTCAGTCATGCCCGACTCTGTGCGGCCCCATGGCCTATAGCCCGCCAGTCTTCTAGTCCCTGGGATTCTCCAGGTGAGAACACTGGAGTGCATTGCCATGCCCTCTTCCAGGGGATCTTCCCGATCCAGGGGTCAAACCTGTGTCTCTTGTGGCTCCTTCATTGCAGGTGGATTCTTTACTGCTCAGCCACCAGGGAAGCCCACTTATGTATCTACCACTTACCAATTATCCCCATTTCTGTATTTTTCATGCATCTATAAATTAATTATCTACCTACTTACCTATCTATCATCCGTCTATGCTGGTTTCAAACTTTGCTGTCGCCCTGACTGGTTGCCTCCTGCCTGGCCCTGGTCAGGGTTCAGAACCGTGGTGTCTGACGTCTCTGCTGCTCTGTGGGTTCTCCACGGGTGCCAGCGGCTGCCCACACTGCCCCGTCCATGTGCTGGGTCATCTGTCCTCAGGAGAGCGAGGCTGTCACTTCCCCCTGCCCCTTGTCCTCTCAAACTGTGTCCTCCTTCCCATCGCCACCAGACGAGGGGTGGCGGATTACGCTCAAGTCTGTCTGAAGCAAGGATTTGCGAGATGGCAGAGGCACCACCCCTTTTCAGAGGCAATTTTGCAGAGGAGCGGCAAGCTTGTTCTGGACTCAGGTCCACTGCAATTTTCCTGCTGAGTGACACTGCTTAAATTACTCATGTGGCACAGTTTTCTTACCTGCAAATGGGGATAATAATGTTCCCTAACTCAGAGGATTGTGGAGAAGATGAAGTGAGATAGTCCCTCTAAAGTCCTTAGAACAGTGGTCAGTGCATGGCAACAATCGATTTAGGTATAACAATAAAAAATTCTTATCATTCCTATTATCTCCCGATCTGCCTGTCTCTGATGTCCCGGCTTCCCCACGCTAGGGCACATCACGCAAATATCCCTTGATGGAAAGCCAATCGGAGCCAGAGTATCTATAGTTTTCCTCTTTATTCTGCTAAATTCACAGGGCATACTGGAGAAGGATCTTTTAGGAGGCATTACAGAGAAGCACAGCAGGTGGCCAGATGGTAATGACAGGAAGCATGGTCCCTTCTGTTTGCAAGAACAACTGATGACATTCAGGTGTGTAACGAGATAAACTAGACTTCTAGAGAGATCCCACCAGGTCCAGGTGGAAGAGAGGGCGCGTGGAAACTTGCCAGGGAGCTAGAGTCTGGAGAACAGCACAGACAGGGTTCTGTATCCAGTGCTGTTCCCCGGGTGGGCCTTTCCTCGTCTCGGCTCTGACACCTGGGGATTTACCATTGACCCCTCCTTCCGAGCAATCCTCCAAAGGATGTCAGTGAGGTTATATGCTGTGACTTGTGCTCCTAACAGTGCTGACTTCTTTATTAAATCACAGGCATTGCTAGAAAATTGAGTTATGCCACCGGTGATAATATCTCTGGAGAAGGGAAATTCCCTTGGCTCCATAGCTTCTCTCTGGGGTTTTATTCTTCTCTTCTTGTTTCATTTAATTTTATTTTGGTTCTCAAGAGGGTGAGGTGGACCCAGCAGGTGCTTTGTCCATTTCTTGGACTCTTGGCACTACCGGTTTCTCCAAGATTGTTTCCCAAATCTTCTTGGTATCATAACCCTCTATCCTTATATGTGTTGATCCTGATGGGAAAATGAATCCCAGTGCTTGTCTTCTTTCCCCAGGGAAGCTGAGGAAAGCCAGCTACTTCTTTATCCACTCTGAGGAAAAGCCAAGAATGGGCATGTGTCTGATCCCAGCTAAACAGATATGTCTTCCCTGGGACTTTAAATATTTAGGCTTTGGCTAGGAATGTGGAGATGGTTGGAGAATCTGTTGCTGGAGGCTGATCCAGACAGCTCATGGGCAAGTTGAAGCCGGGGTCCCCCATACTTTCTTCCATGGGGCTGCTTCCTGCTTTGATTTATTTACACGAGAGCTTGTAAACTTAACACCGTCAGGATAAGTGCCTGAAATATGTCAGGTGGTGGGTGAAAGACACAAAGGAAAGACTGGGTCTGAGAACAGGTCTTTCCTACACAGAACATTGTAAATCCTTTATTTTCAAAAAGATTTTTTTGATGTGAACCATTTTTAAAGCCTTCATTGAATTTGTTACACTATTGCTTCTGTTTTATGATTTGGTGTTTTGGGCACGAGGCACGTGGGATCCTAGCTCCTCCACCAGGGGTCGAACCCACACTCCCTTCATTGGAAGGTGACGTCTTTACCACTGGATCACCAGGGCAGTCCCAGTCTTGGGTTTTTCAATGTAAACTGACATCTAAAATTCCTAGTGTTTGCTCCTGGGCATATATCCAGAGAAAAATAGGATCTGAAGGACACAAGCACCCCAGTGTCCACTGCAGCACCGTTTACAACAGCGAAAACATGGAAGCAACCTGAATGCCCATCGACAGACGGATGAATAAAGAAGATGTGGTGTACATATACCATGGAATGTTACTCAGCCGTTAAAAAGAATGAAATAATGCCAATCCCATGGGTGGGCCCAGACAGTGTCATACTGAGTGAAGTAAGTCAGACAGAGAAGGAGAAATGTCGTACGACATCGCCTATATGTGATCTTTAAAAAGGAATGATACAAATAAACTTATTTACAAATCAGAAAGAGACTCACAGACTAGGAAAATGGATTAGTGGTTGCTAGGGAAAGGGATAGTTAGGGACTTCGGGAAGGTCATGTACACACTACTGTATTTAAAAGGGATAACCAACAAAGACCTATTGCAGAGCACAGGGAACTCTGCTCAATGTTATGCGGCAGCCCGGATGGGAAGGGAGCTTGGGGGAGAATGGATCCGTGTACGTGTACGGCTGAGTCCCTTTGCTGTCCACTTGAAACTATCACAACGTTATTAATCGGCTATACCCCAATACAAAACAAAAAGTTTAAAGTTTGGAAAAAAAATTTCCTAGTGTTCTTGTATTTGAGTGAAATATCCCATAAATACCAGCATTTTATCATCTGATCTGTATCACCTAGAACGTTTCTTGTTCCCCAAAGAAGCTTCCCAAGCCTTTGTCAGACCATGAGTCCTGATTTAGGGATCAGGAAACACGTCTCCCCAGCAGAGGAAGCAGAGGCCTTAGTGGGTGGGCTTCTGAGTGGAGGTCAGAGCTGTGCCCAGGTTACAAGGCCCCAGTCTTTCCTCGCCAGCCCTGGGAAAGGCCCCAAACTGTGTTTACCAGATGGCCTGGCACTGGGCACAAAGGACCTTCTAATGAGGCCAGGAAAGGCCTGGAGTGATATGCTAACAGCCAATGATGCTGAATAGCAAGAAAAGGGAGTTTATGTTTCTCCACGTAACAACATGGGCACCAGCAGTCCAAGGCTGGCCCAGTGGCACCTGCGCCCTAGACACTGTCTCACCCCCTGTAACAATGCAGGCACCCACAGCTGAAGGCTGACCCATTGGCGCCTGGGTCCTGGACACTGTCTCACCCCCATAACAACGCAGGCGCCTGCAGTCCAAGGCTGACCCAGTGACCCCACGGCCCTGGACACCTGGCACTTTCCACCTTGTTGTTCTGCCATTTTCAAGACGCGTGTTCCATCTTGTGACTAACATGGCTGGTTCAGCTTCCAGTACCAAGCTCATCACTGCAGTCTCAAGAGCCAAGGGAAGGCAGAGCAAGCGTCTTCCATTTAAGGGCCTGACCACAGCTTCTGCTCATGGTCATATTGGCCTCAATCCAAGCAGTTGGCTGCAGCCAGCTGCAGGGAAGATTGGGAAAGATGGATTTTAGCTGGGTGGCCTGGAGCCCAGATAAGACATCTGCTTATAGAAGAAGGGGAGGATGGATGCTGGGGAGATGCCCAGCAGGCTTTGCTCTAACACTCACGTGCACGGATGCAGTCAGCTGATACCCTGTCCTACCTCTCACTGGGGCAAAACATCTAGGGCTGCCTCTTATGCGCCATGGAGAAGGATTCTAAGTGACCTGTCCCAGGTGCCGCAAGAATCCTTAAGGGTAGATCTTCAGGCACCAGGATGGCAGGCAGGCAGAGGAGATATTTTTTGGCAAGGGTTCTAGAGTGCTGTTCCTGTTCAACTTCTTCTAACTCCACAGCTTATTTTCCCCTTCAGACAAACTTGAGCTCAGACCATGTATTCCCTCTTTCAGCAAAGGATGCCCTGAGCAGGGACCATTGTCTTTAAGGCTGAACCTCTGAAGAAGTCCATCATTGCTCCCCCACCACCCTCTCTACCCCTCCTGGTGTGCCTGTGGCATCTGATTTTCCTGTTTGGACTCCCTGTCCTTGTTACTCCAGGCTCCATCAGGTGGACCAAGGGTGTCCCTCTGAGGGTTGTCCCAAGGGGAACCGGTCCACGGGCTGGGCGTACAGTGTCTTGTCCGTAGATAAACACGGAGGTGAAATCAACGAGTTGATGGTGGGACTTGAAACAAGAGGTCTCGTGGATTTGGGATCAGAGTTCTTGCCGTGACACATCAAGCCTTCATGTAAGCAAAGGCAGGGTGGGGGTTAGAGGAGCTCTAAGAAACTCCCAAACTGGTCTACCCCAGGCTAGCGGGAAATAAGGGAGAGAGGGAGACAGCACGAGGCATGAGAGAGTCTTGTTCCTGCTCCCATCTAGTGTGCTCAGACTCTCCTTTATTCCCTGTTGTGTGTGTGTGTGTGTGTGTGTTTGGTTACTTTAGTGTACTATTGGGGTGACCAAAAAATAGTTGGGCATGTGCCCTATGAACTCAGAGGGCTCTGGGTTCAAACCCCAGTTCTGCCTCTAATTTGTGACTATGGGCAAGTAACTGAGCTAAGTCTACGCTTCATTTATTCAATACAAATGGGAACTCTTTGGGTATCCATCTCACAGGGCAGCTGAAGGATAATGCCGTGACAAGTGCATGAGCTCCCTTGTAAACCAACCCCGTTCCTTTCCTGCCTCCCTCCCTCCTTGTCTCCCTTTCTGCTTTCCTTCCTTTCTTGCAGTCAGAGATTCCAGACGAAGGGCGAGGCATCGGACACGCCTGGCCAATCTCTCTCCTACAACACCTTCTGACTCCTTCCTCTTCTGAGGTGTGAGCTCTCCTCCTGCGTTGACTCCTGGGGATGTGCCTCATTAGCCCGAGCCCCTTCCCCAGCCCGGGACCCACTTCCCTCCCTCTCGGGGCTGGGGACCCTGATCCAGACGCCCAGGGAGAAGCAGTGGGGAGGGGGCACCCCCGCTGGAGGAGGAGCTGGCTCTCCCCTTTCCCTCGCTTTTCCTGCGGTGCGGGGGAGCTAGGCGCAGAGTGCTTGAGGAGCCTTCCAGAAGGCGGCCCTGATGAATTCCCCCTCCTTCTCGCAGGCGCTGGGGCCTTCTGACCTCAGGATGCACAGCCATGCTGAATATGCAAATCAGCAGCACTTCGTTCATAAAAATAGCTCCGCGGTGCTGCTCCGCCACTGAGCGCCTGCTTCTCTTCCTGCTTCTTGCTCTAATCTTCCCCTTCCTGCCTTGGACCTGCCACCCCCCTGCGCTCATTTGTCCTCCTTCCTCTCCCCTCTCCTCCGCCCATCTTCCCTTCCCACGTTTCACTCCCTTCATCCTGCCTTCCTGACCAAGGTGTGATGGACAGACTGGGCGAGGCCCCTCACCAACCGCTGGTGACCGGAACTACAACACGCTGACCCTAGTACTTTTTCCTTCTTCCCTTTATACCTGGAGGCTCAGATGGTAAAGAATCCGCCTGCAATGCAGGAGACCCGGGTTCCATCCCTGGGCTGGGAAGACCCCCTGCAGGAAGGAGGGCATGGCCACCCACTCCAGTATTCTTGCCTGGAGAATCCCATGGACAGAGGAGCCTTGTGGCCTACAGTCCATGGGGTTGCAAAGAGTCGGACACGAATGAACGACTAAGCACAGCACACTATTATTATTTTAAAAATTTATTTTAAATTGAAGATTAATTGCTTTACAATGTTGTATTAGTTTCAGCTGTATAGCAGTGTGAATCACCTATAAGGATACATATCTTCTTTTAAAATTTGCTTAGTACCTCATTTGGGGGAGATTAGTTGTGCCTCCTATCTGTATTTGTACACTTACACGTGAAAATTTTCTGAGAGGATACATTCCAAATATTAATAGTGCAAAATTCTGGAGGGAAAGGACCTAGATTAAAGTTATTCTTAAAAAAATACCCTCCTCCCACCTATAACAACGTCAATACAAAACACACTGCTGTATACACACACATCTCCTCCAGGCTGACGTGATTTTTGCAGAATTCCAAAGTTCTCTGGGTTCCTGGGTGCCTGTGTGGAGGGTGGGGAGATAATGGAGGGAGGCCCACGGTGTGGCAGGTCACAGGGTCCACGGTGCCAGGATTCCAGTCCCAGCTCCGCCTGCTGGTGGTGTGGCTTTGGGCAGGTAACCCAGCCTCTCCAGAACAGAATCTCCCTCCAGGGTTGCTCGGAGGAGCACTGAGGGCTGAAGAATTGATGTTTTTGAGCTGTGGTGTTGGAGAAGACTCTTGAGAGTCCCTTGGACTGCAAGGAGATCCAACCAGTCTATCCTAAAGGAGACCAGTCCTGGTTGTTCACTGGAGGGACTGATGTTGAAGCTGAACCTCCAGTACTTTGGCCACCTGATTCGAAGAACTAACTCATGGGAAAAGACCCTGATGCTGGGAAAGATTGCAGGCAGGAGGAGAAGGGGACAACAGAGGATGAGATAGCTGGATGGCTTTACTGACTCAGTGGACATGAGTTTGAGCAAACTCAGGGAGATGGTGGAAGACAGGCAAGCCTGGCGTGCTGCAGTCCAAGGGTCGCAAAGAGTCAGACACGACTGAGCAACTGAACAACAACAGGAGTGCGCTAATGAATACAGGTGACTGGGTCAGAGAAGTCAGTTCTGATTATCAGCCAGTCTAGTGTTTTCAAAGTGCTGAAGACTTCACTGTGGTCCTAAGGCCTGGCTGGGCGCTGGTGAACCAGGGGCCGTGGAACCATCGAGCTCTTTGGGGTTGGACAGATCTGCCTTTGAGTCTTGGCCCTGTCTTCTCTTAGCTGTGCGACCCAGACCCTCTCAGAGGACGTCTCTAGGCTTCAGAGCTTTGTCCTATGAACTGCAGACGCCAAAGCGCAGACTCTGGGGCTCAGAGTGTGGCTTCCCCGAGATGATGGACTCAAGGGGCTGAGCACAGAGCTGGTATCATTACTGTTGGGCATTTAGCCACACACGGGTGGTTCAGTTGAATAACTTTCTATAAAGGATGCATTGTCTAGACCAGTGTTTCTCAATCTTTTTTTGTTACTGCTCTTTTAGGAATACTTTTGGACATTTTTCATCCTAACTCCCTCCTTCCATGAATTTTATTACCACGAATGTTACGCAGAGCTGTTTGTGTGCTAATGAAGGAGGAAACAGAAAGGGCTCCATCTTGAAAGCAGGACTCCCTCTCGGGCCTGACTGTGGACTGTGAGCTATAGGCCAGTAACTATGGAAACGACACACCAACCGGAAAACCAGGCCCCCGGAAGGAAGAGCCCCAGGGCTCGTACCTAGACTGTCCGTTGCCTAAAAGAACACCCTAATTATCTGTGTAACGGAATAGAATCATACATTCTATTATGCTTATTGTCCAGTGTTAACTCCCTAGGTTTAAGGCATATGAATCACGGGTTGACTTTGAGCGTATCTTTCTCTTCCTTTGTTCAGACTAGTTTCAGGGAATTTGGGGAGGTGGGTTTGGGCACATACACTTAGGGTATATAAGGTTTTCACAAAAACTGGTCGGGGTCCTTGGTGAAGAGGAGACTGCCTTGGGCCCGCCGGTGTAATAGACTGCACTCCACGATCTGCATTGTCCTTCTGAGTGAGTGTGTTTCCCGGAATGTGTGGCTACAACACTGCGTGTTTATCTGTGTTTTATACCTAAAAAGGATAAGGTTTTTTTTTTTTTTTTTTTAATCCCCTGAGAACCACTTTTTGCTCCTGGGGGTGATATGTGTGGCCCCCACTGAGTATGTATGGCCTGGAGCAGTGATTCTAAAATGCGGGGAATTTTGCTCACTGGGAAACATTTCACAGTGTCTGGAGAAATTTTTGTTGTTATTGTTACAATAGAGGGGAGGGCGTGGTGCTAAGGGCATTGAGTGAGTAGAGGCCAAGTGAAAGTTGCTCAGTCATGTCTGACTCTTTTCGAGTCCATGGATGTACAGTCCATGGAATTCTCCAGGCCAGAATACTGGAGTGGGTAGCCTTTCCCTTCTCCAAGGGATCTTCCTAATGCAGGGATCAAACCCAGGTCTTTCCCATGCAGACGGATTCTTTACCAGCTGAGCCACACGGGAAGCCCAAGGCCAAGGCTACTGCTAAACATCCCCCATCAGCGGTTGCCAAGCCCTGGTTCTGGTCTGTTAGGAACCGGGCCGCACAGCAGGAGGTGAGTAGCTGGCAAGCGAATCCTCGAAGCGTCATCTGTATTTACAGCCGCTCCCCTGGGTCTCCCATCAGCCCCAGATGGGCCTGTCTAGTTGTAGGAAAACAAGCCCAGGGCTCCCACTGAGTCTGCACTATGGAGAGCTGGGTAATTACTTCATTACATGTCACCATGTAGCAGAAGTAGAAGCAAAGTGCGCAATGGCTGTAACACACTGGAATCATCTGAAGCCCATCCCTCTCCTGCTCCCTGTCCTGCCACCCATCCACGGAAAAACTGTCTTCCAGGAAACCAGTCCCTGATGCCGGAAAGGTTGGGGACCACTGTCCTACATCACGCAGGACAGCCTCCCCCCCTCAAGTCATAGAGTTACTGAGCCCAAATTGTCAATAGTTGAGAAGAGGCTGAGGAGCTTTGCTGTAGGGTTTTCTTTCCTTATCTAAGAATGCTCTGAGAGTGCTGGTGTCCTGGTGATCAGACAAGGTGGGCATTGTACCCGGATGTGTCCTTCGTGTGTATGTGTGTGTGTGTGTCTGTGTGTGTGTGTGTGTGAGATAGTGAATCAAGCTTCTTACAGGCGCTGAGCAAGGCTGGACTTGAGGGATGCCACCTGTCACGGGCAATGACTAAGATCTAGGGTGCTTAAGTATCATTGCTGGAGCCGTTCTTTTAAAAAATACTGTAATTTATATTTTAATGTAAAATTTGGCATTTGAAAGGAGAAACCTGACCCTATTTTCTGTGTTAAACCCCATCTGGTGCTACTGAGTTTGTTGTTCTTTATTCTTTTATCCCAGCCAAAGTGGATGACCTTGCTTCAGGGGAAAATTAAACTCTTAAATCTCCAGACAAGGAAATTTCAGCATTCCCTTATGGATCAGAGTAATCTTACAGCCTAAAATGTTGCTTCTGGTGCTTCCAATATAGCTGCCCCTCAAATTCCAGTGAATATTTCTTCTCCCTTTACCCTTCTCTAGAAGTAAAGCAGGTGACAGGGTTTTCAGAATTTTTTTTTTTAAATACTGCAATTTACGGGAATTTCTGGTGCTCCAGTGGTTAGGACTTGGTGCTGTCACTGCTGGGGCCTGGGTTCAATCCCTGGTCAGGGAACTGAGATCTTGCAAGCCAGGTGGTGCAGCCAAAAAAAAGAAAAATACTGTAATATACAGAGTCATGTGTTAGGTAAAAGTCACAGTGGGGTGGGGCTTTAGAATCTTTTCTTTATTTTTTAAAAAAATCTTTATGGCTTTTCCCTTTCTTTCTTTATTGAAATAGAGTTGATTTATAATATTGTGTTAGTTTCAAGTATACAGCAAAGTGATTCTGTTACACATATAAATGTATACATCTATATTCTTTTTAAAAATTATTTTCCATTATAGTTTATTAAAAGATAGTGAATGTAGTTCCTTGTGCTATACAGTAAATTCTTGTTATTTATAGGGTCTTTCCTTGACAGAGACCCTGGTTTAGATGGGGGGAAGATTAATTATTATGTGATAATTATGATCACTAACTTTCACTGCCCATTACCGACAGGCTGGGGGTTGTGTTAATGCTTCACATGGAATCGGTAATTGTTCACAATACCCCCATTAGACAGCCACTATTTCCACTCCTCTCCCATTTTACAGATGAAGAAACTGAGGCTTAGAGTAGTTAGGTGACGTGTTCTAAGCTGCACAACGAGGAAGAAGAGTAGCCAGGGTATGAACTCAGAACTTTAGACAGCAGAGCCCACAGACTTTACATCAGATCATACTGCCTGCCAAGCCTGATACAAGATGGACTCTTCTATGTGTCAAAAGAGGTGTCGGTAAAGTGCTGCTGGAGTTCAGAGCGGGAGAGATGATTCCCGGCGTGAGAAACCAGGGCTGCCTTCCCGGAGGCGGAGGCACTGGGCTTTTAGAAAGGGCGTTTGTTGTACTTGGTAGCCACTAGCCCCTGAGGAGTGCTTAAACCAGAGATGAATCAGGGGTTCTCAACGTTGGTATGGTGGACATTTTGCAGCCGCCAAGTTCTGCTGTGGGAGGCTGTCTTACGAGTTACAGGAGGTTTGGCTGCACCTTTGCCTTCTACTCACCCTTCTTCACAAGTGGAGACAACCAAAAATGTCTCCTGACGTTGCTGAATGTCCCCTGGGAGGACAAGCCACCAGAGTTAAGAACTACTCTCCTAAATGTAGGTGAGGATGGGGAGGGGGGAATCTGGGCATCCCCCATATTCCTGGGGGAAACTGGAGGCAGAAAGCCAGTTTCTCATCCCAGCCGCTGCAAGCTGAGTGATTCCGGGCAAGACCCACCCCGCTGCTGGCCTGAGTTTCCGCATCCAAAAGGTGAGGTGTCTGGAGGCAGTGGGTGGTCCCTAAGGACCCGTCTCTCCAGCAGCCCGAGACTGGCCCGGGAAGTGTGGTCAGCTGCCCCCGCCTCCTGTTGCGGCTTCACCATGCGGTGCAAAGACACACACCTTCCTGGGCTGCCGTTCCCACCGGGCTGGCGCAGCTGGCTCTCCGCAGAGCTCGCCGCCCCCGCCGCCTCCCGCAGCAGGCGTGTGAAGGGCTCTGGGTGTCACTTTCCACAGCCCCGCCCAGTGACACCCTTAATCACAGCCAGGAAGAGCGGGGCTCAGGAGGTGGGGATGAGGTGTCCTTGGGTGTGAGAAAATGATTCACACCGGAGGACTGGCCAAGTGGGCCAGCTGAAGTCATTTCCTGAGGTCCCGGTGGGAGAAGGCGGGGCCCCCTCGGCTTTAGTGGAGACTCAGCTCTTGCCTTCTCCTTTTGTCCTGGAAGCCAGGCGGAGGTCCCAGGCGAGGGCAAGGGGGTCACAGGCTTCATTTGGCTTTGGAATTTAAAGCCACGGTGGACAATGGCGGGGCCCCAATGGTGGGAGGTCCCTCCGCCGTCGCTGAGAGCTGCTTTGCTGCGTGGGAGGTGTGTGTGGGGGTTCCCTGCAGGTCAGCTGGGGGCAGGCTTTGTGACCGTGGGCAAGTCACTCCACCTCTCTGGGTCTGCATTCCCTGGAGCCTGTCAGCAGTCACAGAGGGCTGCTAGGACATACACCGGTGCACGGGGGTTAGTTATAGGGGTTAATACAGGTGCCTCCAGGATCCCTGGTGGCTCAGTGGTGAAGAATCCACCTGCCAAGCAGGAGATGCGAGTTTGATCCCTGGATCAGGAAGATTCCCCTGGAGAAGGACATGGCAACCACTCCAGTATTCTTGCCTGGGAAATCCCCCACGGACAGAGGAGCCTGGCGGGCTACAGTCCATGGGGTCACAAAGAGTCGGACACGACTGAGCTACTGCGACTAAACTATGAGAACAGGTGTCTGCACGTGGCTACAGTGGTGATGGATAACACGGAGCTTCCAAAACGAGTCTAGCCGTTCGTCATGCACTATCCTTGGCCCCCAGTAATCCTAGGGCGGAGCGTTGTATTTATTTATTAAAAAACTTTTTAAATTAGAGGATAATTGCTTTATAATGTTGTGTTGGTTTCTGCCAGACATCAATGTGAATCAGCCATAGGAATACACATGTCCCCTCCCTCTTGAACCTCCCTCCTACCTCCCTCCCCACCTCAACCCCCTAGGTTGTCACAGAGCAAGGGTTTGAGCTCCCTGCATCACACGTGCAGACATACAGGACAGGTTGTGGACACAGTGGGGGAAGGAGGGGGCGATGAATTGACACAGCAGCATGGAAACATATATATTGCCATGTGTGAAATAGATAGCCAGTGGGAATTTGCTGTGTTCATTTCTATTGGTGTATAAGTGCTTTGCGCTGTTGTATTGGTTTTTGCTGTACGATGAAGGGAATCAGCTATATGTACACAGATGTTGGCTCCTTCTCAGATTCCCCCACCCCCATCCCACCCTCTGGTCATCACCAAGCACCAAGCTGAGCCCCCTGTGCCATATAGCAACCGGAGGGAGTGTTTTTAAGTTTTAAATTTAAACTGTTTTAAGTTTGCAGACGAGGTTTTCGGCAATTAAAGCCATTTGCCCATGTGCTGGACAAACGCATCCAGCCCCAGAGGCAGAATCTGAACCCAGGCCCTTTCAGAAGTCCAGGGCCTGATTTGTCTGTGAATTCAGGTCTAGTTCTCCCTGCGGTCCTCCTCCCACCCTCAGCCCGTCTGTCGGAGCCTGAAATGCCAGGCTCTGGGCTTTGGCTGTTTACTCCCGGTCTCCATCAAGAAGAGGAAAAAATAACAGTGCATGTGGGCTAGGGGCCCAGCAGATAAGGAGGCGGCGGTGGAGAGGGCATCTGATACGGGCCCAGAGCTGAAAGCCAGCAGATAGGGCTGGGCTGGGAGCGGCGAAGATAAGGGGACTGGGGAGATGGCGGGGAGGCCCTCTGGGAGCCCCGACGGAGGAGGGGAGAGGAGGCCGATACCACGGAGGGTAGGTGGCCCGTGAGGAATGCGGGCATGGGCCTCAAGAGGAGGAGGAGGGGAAGATAAGAAGACGAGAAGGAGATAGGAAGGGGCAGGTCATCCCTAGCAGGGGAGCAGGCACGCTCAAGGACATGCCCCACCGAGGGCTCTGCCCTCGGGGGGCTGGGCCCGTCCGCGGTGTCCGCGGTGACCTTTTCACCCGGATTCTGAAAGCGAGCCCACGCCCTCCCCGGGCACGACTCTCGGTCTCTGAGGGGACAAGTCTGGTGACGGAGGAGGCAGGACGCAAGAGAAGCCCGGTCTGCCTGTCATTAGCGAGAGCGGTGGACAAGCGCCCGCCTGCCTGCTCTCCGCAGGAGGGTTACGGCCAGGATTAGCACTGATGTCCACCCCTGCGTTTTCAGGGCCTTCTTCCTCTTCCCTCTTCCTCCATCCTCTTGCTTCATCCGCGCGGCGCTCACCCGGCTGCGTTCTGCTCCAAGCTCTGGGCATAGGGTCAAGACGGCTGTACCTTCCGGCAGATGAGGATGGGGTATTAGCCATCAAGTAGATAAATGAGATGCTTGGAGAGAACCATAACTGCCGCGAGAAAACGGGATCGCGGACCGTGACAGGGAGTGGACAGCAGGGCTTCCATCCGGTCAGCTGGGCAGAGCAGGTGCTTGTGACGAGGGAACGGGCTCTCCAGCAAGAAGGAAGGGGCCATGAGGTGCTGGCAAGGGCAGCGCTGGGCAGAGCGGACAGCAAGTGCCCGGCGCTGGGGCGGGATGCACTTGGCTGGGGAGGGAGAGTGACATGGTGAGGCTGGAGAGGCAAGGAGGCCCCAGAAAACAGAGAGTTGGCCGGAACCTCACGGTGACCTCGAGTGAATGGTTTCTCTCTCTGTGCTTCAGTCGCCTTTATCTGTGAGCTGGGAGAATGAGGTCTCTAAGATCCACTGAGCCCTAAAGCTCCATGGGCATTGAGCAGAGTCAACGTGGTGGGGGGGGCGGGGGGCCCTGGACCCCTTTGGACCCCTGGACTTAGCCTGCAGGGTGGCGCTCAAGTGCATGGATTCAAGTCTTGACTTCACCATTTCGTTCATAAGTTACTTTGAGCTAGTGGCTGAACTCCCCTGAACTTTTAACTTCCTCATTTATAAAGTGGGAATAATAATAGTAGGTGCCTCCCTGGGCTGTCACGGGAGAGGAAATGAGAGAATTGGATGAAGGATTTAGCTCAGCTCCTGATACACAACAAGCTAGTGTTCTTGTTGCCAAGGACTCCCCCAAACTTGACTTTGAGGTCAGATCTATCCCTGGCGGAGAGGCGCCAATATCCACATGCTGACCAGTCTTTTCTCCCTGGACCTTGAAGTCACAGTCAACCTGAGTTAAGCCCATCATCTCCCTGGCTCCCTGTTTTTCCCTGCTGCGTCCTGTTTCTCTTCCCCACTGGTTATCTCGGTTCATGGCACCGTGATTCTCCCAGACACTCATGCTCAATCTCAGAGTTATCTTGGACTTTTTTTCCCACATCTAATCGATCTCCAGACCCGACTGTCAGTCTCTGTCATGCCTCATCCCTCCCTTCATTTTCATTCCTGACGCTTTCCTTCCGATTGGCCTGACCCCTCACCTGGACTGGAGGATAATCTTGGAACTCGCTTCCTGCAGTGTCTCTTCCTGCCTGCCCCTCTCTCTGCCATCCATCACCACCATCTTTCAAACACTGTTACCATGGTGACCTTAATGCACAGCTCGAAGTGGGTCACTTTTCTGCTGACCAGTCCTCTGTATCTCTGATCTGCACTCTCAGCCAGAGGATAAAACCAGTAGCTCCAGCCTGCCCTTGAAATCTCTCACAATTTGATCTTAACCTACTTTTCCAGGATCTTCCATTGCTCTTGCCTAACACACACTAAATCTTCATCACCCTCATCTGCTCAGCCTTTCTCCAGTATTTCTAGAGAACCTCACTGAAAATTTTTCCTTCCTGCCTAGAATCTACCCACACACCAGTGATGCTTGTTCAAGTCCATCCACATTTAGAATTTGAATTCACAGCCCCGGACTCCATGGAGTGTTCCTGGACGTCTGTGCCCTGCCAACCTGTTGGATCCCCACTCTCACTTTCATATTTTCTTTTTGAAAAAGTACTTATGGTTTTTCTTGAATTCTTATTCTTCTCCCTTACTAGACTTGTGAATTCCTGGAATACAGGAACTCTGGCTCAGTCATCCTCATATTGTTCACTAGACTTAGCACATAGTTTAAGGAGTTTGATAAATTTCTAGACTCTCATAGAGCCAGGACAGGGGAGCCCTGGTTCCGTGCCCCCTCCTCCTCCATGCCCTGTCTCCTTACCCTGAGCAGCTCTGTCCTGCCCCCACTCTTTGGCAGACAACACTGTCATCCACTCAAACCCGGTCTCCAAACCCAGGAGTCTCATCTTGGATTCCTCTGTCTCTTCCCCCATTCTAAACCCAATCCACCACCAGATCAGCTCTCCTTCCAAAACCTGTCCCAAATGTGTCCACTTGTCCCACCTAACTGGCCATATCTGAAGCACTACCGCCCTTCTTTCCTGGACTGTGGCCGTGACTCCCAGGTCATCTCCTTGGCTCTGTTCTTGCCAGCCTGGGCTCTGATCTCCTCTCTGAAATGAGAGTGCGCTTCGGAAATGTACATCACAGTCTATCACTAGCTGACTTGGAGTCCTGCAGTGTCTCCTGTCACGTGGATGTAGACTTCTTACTCCGGTTTATGGAGCGCTGCATCCTTTTTCTCTAATCACACATCACACTGCTCTCCCCGGTGCCCACACCACATCTCCAGGCACAGGGACCTTTCTCCAATAAACCAAGCTTGTTTCTGCTCCAGGGCCTTCGCACTGTTACTTCTCCCTATGCTACTGTTCTCTGTGGTCTTCTCATGCTTGTCTCTTCTCGTAATTCAGATTTTAGCTTAAACATCACTTCCTTGATCCAAATCACACACCCAATCGTTCTACTACACTGCCGTACTTTACATCTCTGCATTGTTCTTATCATGATCTGATTACTGTTGTTATTATTTTTACTCTGAAAACTCAAAGTGAAAGTCGTTCAGTTGTGTCCGACTCTTTGCAACCCCATGGACTATAAAAGTCCATGGAATTCTCCAGGCCAGAGTACTGGAGTGGGTAGCCTTTCCCTTCTCCAGTGGATCTTCCCAACCCAGGGATCAAACCCAGGCCTCCCACCTTGCAGGTGGATTCTTTACCAGTTGAGCCACAAGGGAAGCCCAAGAACACTGGAGTGGGTAGCCTATGCCTTCGCCAGCAGATCTTCCTGACCCAGGAATCAAACTGGGGTCTCCTGCATTGCAGGCAGATTTTTAACAGTTGAGCCACAATCTACCTGTGTCCAATTCCACTAGAAATAAACTTTACTAGATGCGAGACTTTGTCTTGGTTTTCACTGTATTTCTAGCGTCTATGTTCCTTCTGTTTCTTCATAGTTTAGTGGTCAAGCCCCTGTCCTCTCACCAGTTTGGCTCAATTGGTTTTCTTTTTTGAAAGAGATTATTAACTTTGGCTGCACTTTTCTGTGGGGAGTGGTCTTCGCTAGGGGCCCTCAGGCTCTGGAGTGTGTGCTCAGCAGTTGCAGCGCGTGGGTCTTAGTCCTTCAGCCAGTGACTGAGCTCGGGGCCCCTGCGCTGCGAGCCCAGAGTCTTATCCTCTAGACACCTGGGCAAGCCCCTCAGTTGCTTTTCTAATGTGGCTAAAATCACAGTGTTGGCAAGCCTGCATTCCTTTCTGGAGATTCCGGGGAAGAAGAATCCATTTCCTGTCTTTTTCAGTTTCTGGAGGCAATGGCATCTTTTGGCTCACAGCCTGTGAGTGAGTGTAGTCGCTCAGCCGTGTCCGACTCTTTGCAACCCCATGGACTGTAGCCTGCCAGGCTCCTCCATCCACGGGATTTTCCTGGCAAGCCTACTGCCTCCATTTCATAACTAGCACGGAGAGTCAGGTCCTAATCGCACGTCATCTCTTTGACACAGCTGGAAAATGTCTTCTGCTTTTAAGGAGTCATGTAAGTAGATAAAACCGACCCAGATAATTCAATATACTTTCTCCATCTCAAGGTCCTTACCTTTAATCACATTGGCAAAGTCCCTTTTGCTCTGTAAGGTACCACTCACAGCTTTCAGGATTAGGACGTGGACATCTTTGTGGGATTGGGGGCATTATTTGGTCTAATGAGCCCCTCAAGCCAGTAGGGCTCCCATACTCTTCTGCTGGGAAACTTGCCGAAGGTCAGGTGGGTTCCAAGTCTCCCCTGGCTCTTTGCTCTCAGTTAAGCCACCCTGTGTCTTTTCTGCCTGCGTGCGCAGTCTCCTGGTCAGCCAGGGATATGTGGAGGATTTACCAGGCCTCTTTGCTGCTGCTGCTGCTGCTAAGTTGCTTCAGTCGTGTCCGACTCTGTGCGACCCCACAGACAGCAGCCCACCAGGCTCCCCCGTCCCTGGGATTCTCCAGGCAAGAACACTGGAGTGGGTTGCCATTTTCTTCTCCAATGCATGAAAGTGAAAAGTGAAAGTGAAGTCGCTCAGTCGTGTCCGACTCTTAGCCTACCAGGCCTCTTTAGGGCTGTTTTATTTCCTGAATCCTACCAGGCCTCTTTAGGGCTGTTTTATTTCCTGAATCCCTTTGTTAAATTTCTGGTCAGTTCTCTGTTCTGTTGCTTTGGCACCAACCAGGGCTACAATCTCTGGGTAGTAGAGCCACTGGGCTTTCCCATTCATGGCCACCAAGATGGCTGGTTTTACTGACATTGCTGGTGGGCATGGACTTGGACTTCTTACTTCACACCAAGCCTGCTGGCTCTGGCAGCAAAGCTCCTGGCTCGTGGGGGAGGATGAAAATTACCCCAAGCAGGAACACCACAGACTTCCGATCTTTTAACTCCAGTTTAAAAGTTTTTGATGAATTCATTCTATGGCTTTGATTGATTTCCAGTGCCCAGTGCCCAGAAATAGTTTTTTAGACAATTTGGTTTCTTGTGTTATAGTTGCTTTTGCGGGGAGATGATTTGCTAACCTCCTTATCTGCTATACCAAAAGTCCCACCTCCTGTCTAATCAGAAGACTTAGTCCATTTACATTTAGAGTAACAAATGATACGGTTGGTTTTAAATTTACCTTCTTGGTATTTGCTTTCTATTTGTCCCATCTGTGTATTTTCCCTCTCTTTGCTTTTGCCTGCTTTCTTTGGGTTAGTCATCTATTTTTGTTTGTTTGTTTGTTTTAGCCATTCATTTTAATTTCTCTGTTGGCTTTTTAAGTATAGCTCTATGTATTTTTTGCATCACTCTAGGCAATACAAGTATCCTAAATTTATCAAGTCTACCTTAAAGTAACATTGCATTGGTTCCTGTAAAATGTAAGAATCTTAGTATGGTAAAATACCACTTACCCCAACCAATCTTCTGTGCTAGTGTGGACATATACATTAAATACACATATGTAATTTACCACACCATAAAATGTAACTATCCTTCCCTCATAGACCCAGATTTCCATCTGGTGTCGTTTTTCTTCAGCCTGAAGAACAAGAATCTCCTGCAGCATTTCTCATGGTGCAAGTCTGCTGTCAATGAATTCTCTCACATTATGTTCACCTAAAAATAACTTTCTTTCACTCTAATTTTTGAAGGATATTTTTACTGAATATGCCATTTAGGCAGACTTATTTTTCTTTCTGTATTTTAAAGTCATTGTTCCCTTGTTGTCTTGCCTCTCTTATTTACTATGAGCAGTCAACTGATATTTGTATTTTTCCTTTGGCTCTGTTTAAGATTTTCTTTTTATCTTTGATTTTTAGCAGTTCAACATAGTTTGTCTAGCTATGGTCCTCTTTGTATTGATCCTGTTTGGGGATTGCTGAATCATTTGGATCTATAAGCTAATTTTAGGTGCTTACTGGTGGCTTAGATGGTAAAGAATCTGCCTGCCAGTGCAGGAGACGTGGGTTCAATTCCTGGATTGAGAAGATCCCCTGGAGAAGGAAACGGCAATCCACTGCAGTATCCTTGCCTGGGAAATTCCATCGACAGAAGAGCCGGGCCAGCTGCAGTCCATGGAGTTGCAAAAGAGCTGGACACGACTTAGCAACGCAGCAGCAGCAGCAACAACAGAAGTTAATTGAAGAAATTGAACTCTGGAAATATTGGTGATTATGTCCTCAAACATTCTTTTCCTTTCCATTTTCTCTTTCCCTTCTAGGACTTCAATTATATGTAAGTATGTGCTCAGTCACTCAGTTGTGTCCAACTCTTGCAACACCATGGACTGTAGCCCACCAGGCTCCTCTGTCCATGGAATTCTCCACGCAAGAGTACTGGAGTGGGTTGCCGGTTCCTACTTCAGGCAATCTTCCCGACCCAGGGATCAAACCCATGTCTCCTGAATTGGCAGGCAGATTCTTTACCACTAGCACCAACTGGGAAACCTATATATAAATGTCCGCTTCATATCATCTCACAGGTCACTGGGATTCTGTCCCTAACAATTTTTTTTCTTTTCTCTATTCCAGTGAGCTTTAAGTTTCCAGGTACTGAACTATACTTTTCTTTCCTACAGTTTCTATTTTTAACATTTTTTTTATTCTTTCATTGTGATTCCTAGCATTCCACTCATTATGACCGTCTTTTCCCTTAAGTCCTTGGACATATTTATAACAGCTGCTTTAAAGTGCTTGTCTGCTAATTTCAGCATCTGGGTCATTTTAAGGTCTGTTTGAATAAATTGCCCCCCGATCCTGCTTGTTTATGGTCCACATTTATGCTGTACGTTTTTATGGTATACTGACTACTTTGGATGATACATTATATTGAGTTTGTCATGTCATCTCTTATGGATGTTGATTTTTGTTCTAAAAGTTAGTTGAGCTACTAGTAAATTTCTTTGGTCCTGCCAGTCTTGAGTTTATTCTTTTATATGGTGGGTCTATGTTATCCTAAAAGAAATCAACCCTGAATATTCATTGGAAGGATTGTTGCTGAGCTGAAGCTCCAATGTTTGGCCACCTGATATGAAGAACCAACTCATTGGAAAAGGCCTTAATGATGGGAAAGATTGGAAGGAAAAAGAGAGGGGGCAGCAGAGCAGGAGATGGTTGGATGGCGTCACTGACTCGATGGACATGAATCTGAGCAAACTCTGGAAGATCATGGAGGACAGAGGAGTCCATGAGGTCGCAAAGAGTCAGACACGACTTAGCGACTGAACAACACCAGCAATGTGTCATTTGTGAACTTCACTCTAAGGCAGGATCTTTATTTCCAAGGCTGGCTTCTTTTTTTTTTTTTTGGATAGTCATTGAATGCCTGAGGTTTCAGCAAGTTTCTTCTCACTGAGCTCTGAGCTTGTCATCAATCTTTGCTCAGCCTTGTAGAGTCTTGCCCTGTGCATACACAGCCCAGTCCGCCACCAAGACCCTCCATGTGTCTCCATATGATGTCTGGGCTACTCCCCCAGCATAGCTATATGACCCTACACATTCTAATTGCTTCAGCTGCCCAGAAGCAATTCTTAGCATGGTGAGATTATCGCTGTTTTGGGACCCCACCCCCTGCACCAAAGCATGGAGGTGTGTGTCCTCTGAAAGTAGAGCTGGGCTCGCCTCTCAAGGATGAGAGTCCTGTGCTGCCTATTGGATATAACGCCTGAGAATGTCTCACTCATGCATTTTGCCCACATTTATCATTGCTGTGAGCATGTGGGACAAGGTGGAAAATCTCACCCCACTTTGAAATTAAGCTAGTTTAACGATTATACTAATAGAAAAGTTAAAGTTTCTTTGTTATTATTATTATTTTTGCCACACCATGGAGCATGAAGGATTTCAGTTCCCTGACCAGGGATTTAACCTGTGACCCCTGCCGTGGAAGCGCAGAGTCCTAACCACTGGGTCACCAGGGATGTTCCTAAAGGTCCTTTTATAATCTCTAGGTACTCCAGTGCTCAGAACGGTATTCTAAATACCGCTTAAATACTTAAACAAGTATTTACTGAATGAATTAATCAATTGCAAAAGTAAAAATATCTTAGGATTTAAATTGCAAAGAAAAGGTATTTCTTCTTTATCACCCTAGTTCTTTTCCTCTGCTTTGTCTACTGTTAGTATTTCTTGTACATTCCTCCAGAGTTGTTCTATGCATGTAAGATTATATGTTTGTACAAAATGTTGCTTTCTCTCCTAAATAAATGAAAGCATTCAGTTATCCTGTGGTTTGCCTTTTATTTTTGCTTAAAAATATATATATATATATATATATATCTTGAACGCCTTTCCATGCTAGCACATAGAGACTTTCTCATTCATTTTAAAAGCTTTGTCCTTTCCATAGCATAGATATACCATAATTTAGTTAATCAGTTCCCAGTTAATCTAGCCCTGTATCTTAAGCCTTCTGTAGATTAGAAAACCAATGCTTACCTGACAAGCAGGAATGTCCCTGGACAGTCCTCTGGTCAGATTTAACCTCCTTTATCCTGTGAGGTGACTGTAAGCAGGGTTCATGCTCAAGATGCTTCACAGAAACATGAGGACAGCGTTTCTGCCCACACGATCAATACAGATGATCAATACCAATGCCACGTAGGGCAGAGAGTGGAGGTGGCAGAGAGGAGCAGAGAGTGTTCTGGGAGGTCCTGGAGAGAATGAGAGAGAGGAAACAACAGGTGATTTCTGGCTCGGGGTGGTGGTGGTCAGGGGAGGCTTCACGGTATTGACATTAGAATTAAATTAGAAATGGAGGTGGGGTCTTTTGAAAAAAGGCTGCTCCTTTTGAAGAGAACAGTGTGGACACAGGCCCAGACAAGACGCCTGCATGGGGAAAGAAAGACGGCCTGAGCATCCTGCAAAGAGAGAGGAAGGGAAAGCAAACTGGGAGAGCAGCTTCGGGCCGGGGGTTAGTGGTATAAGTGCAGGCCCAGGGAAGGAGCAGGACAGGGAGCTCTCATAAGACTTCTGTTCATCTTGTGCTGTCCCCAGGTTCAGAGGACTGGATTGATAGGCCAGGGGCATCTGCTGGAGGAGCGTCTCTTATATTAAGAGCAAATTGCAGCAAATTTGTTGTTGAAACTTCCTTCCGCTTCCTCCCGCATTTGTGTATCTGGATCCACGTCCCTCCTTTGTCTCCAGCTCCCTTGTCAGCGGTGTCCGGGCGGAGGTGGACCATGGCCCACCACTGCCTCCTGGTGTCAGGTCTGTGAATAGCACTCACCTCAGCCTCTCCCCCAGGGCGGAAGACGGTGGCGAGGTCAAGGTGTCAGTCACGTCCTGGGATGGCCAACACCATCACTCACTGCGCTTTTTATCACTTACTTGGGAGACTAGCACTCACGTTGCTTCCTGCGCACAGAAGTCGTGCTAGGGGAGGGGACAGGTCTACCTGGAGCACCTGCTTCAACCAGCCCTCGGGGCTCCAGGCAAGATGTGGAGACCTCTGCCAGCTCCTGTTGGCATCCTGACCCCAGGGCGTGGTGCACCTTAAGCTACACTTACCTTTTTGACCAAAGGGAGTGATCATTTTCTCTCTGCTTTGATCTTCATATTCTTTTCTAATTGCGACAAGAATTTCTGGATTCACCCCTGGGTTCTCTAGAGGACTTACTATGAGAAGAACGAGCCAACAGGAATAGGTTCAAAACCGTCCCTGGCAAAAGGGGTAGCTGTGCAGTCATAACTCCCTCAGTCTGAGAGGTCAAGGTCAGTGTCTTCAGCTGAACTTAAAGACGCATCGAGATCTAGCTGCCCTCCCTTTCGGGCCTCAGCTCTTGACACTTCCCTTCTGCGCATCACCTCTCAGTCCAAGTCGCCGCACATGATTGCTCAGTCCAGAAGACTCTTTGTCCAGTCTTCATTCTGGAGCATGTCATCCTTCTGTAGGGCTCCTATATACCCTCCAGACTCAGATCAAACACACCACCTCCTCAGGTCTTTCCTGAGCCTGAAGTCAGCGCCTTCCCCGGAGTTCAGTGATTTGTACATATCTCCTTATGCCCAGTCATGGTGGCCAGGCACAGTGGAGGCACCCAGGGAATATTTGTGGGTGAAACATAAATGGTCCCAGGTCTTGAACGGGAAGGAAGCCCCAAAGGGAGGGGATATATGTGTACATGGATGGCTGATTAATTTTGCTGTACAGTAGAAGCTAACATGATATTATAAAGCAACTGTACTCCAATAAAAATTAATTAAAAAAAAAAGAAGTAGAAGCCCACAGTCAGAAAATAGCTTTGTAAATGCACAACCACAGATATTGTGCCCATTCTAGGTGCTGATTCAGTAGCATGAAGATCCATGGGTAGCTTTAATGCTTAACCATAAGCTTTTTAAATAACATACTGTGATGCTTGAAATTTAAAAGGTGCTTTTTCAAACTTTTGTTTGAAACTGGGCAGTTCTTCTTTAGGAACTTAAACATAATTCATTAAATCATATTTTGTTGTTTAGTTGCTCAGTTGTGCCCAACTCTTTGTGACCCCATGGACTGAAGCCTGCCAGGCTCCTCTGTCCATGGGATTCTCCAGGCAAGAATCCTGGAATGGGCTGTCATTTCCTTCTCCAAATAATGTTTTAGAAGGTCTTTTAAAGACCATTTAGTTAGTTAGTTCTTGAGATTTTTAAAAACTGTACCAGAGAGAGGCATCTTAATGGACATATTTGTCAAAGGGCAAGGAAAATGATTATTTTTATGACATGGGTGTGTGTTTATGTTTGCATGTTTATTAAAATAAAAGCAAAATGGAAAAAAAAAAAAATGGTCCCAGGTCTGTGATCTGGGAGGTGGCTAAGATGATGAACGGTTAGTGACTTGAAGAGACAGAAGGTTAGGGAGAAGGAAGAAGAGTAAGAGGAGGCTCAGGAAGGGCATTTAAACCCTGAATGTGCCCCAGCCCGACACCAAGGAAGATGGGAGACGCTCTTTTCCCTCCGGCTGTCACCGTGGGTTTCCTTCTGGCTCCAGGGTCTCCTCGTCAGTGTCCCCTCTTAGTTCACATCCATGTCCTCCCCGACTGTCTCCTCGCCGTCCACTACTCGGGGTTGACTTTGGGATCTAAGTGCCTGGGATTGTATTGAGCCCCTGAAACCCAAAGATCAGATCAGATCAGTCGCTCAGTCGTGTCCGACTCTTTGCGACCCCATGAATCGCAGCACGCCAGGCCTCCCTGTCCATCACCAACTCCCGGAGTTCACCCAGACTCACGTCCATCGAGTCAGTGATGCCATCCAGCCATCTCATCCTCTGTCGTCCCCTTCTCCTCCTGCCCCCAGTCCCTCCCAGCATCAGAGTCTTTTCCAATGAGTCAACTCTTCACATGAGGTGGCCAAAGTACTGGAGTTTCAGCTTTAGCATCATTCTTTCCAAAGAAATCCCAGGGCTGATCTCCTTCAGAATGGACTGGTTGGATCTTCTTGCAGTCCAAGGGACTCTCAAGAGTCTTCTCCAACACCACACTTCAAAAGCATCAATTCTTCGGTGCTCAGCCTTCTTCACAGTCCAACTCTCACATCCATACATGACCACAGGAAAAAACATAGCCTTGACTAGATGGACCTTTGTTGGCAAAGTAATGTCTGCTTTTGAATATACTATCTAGGTTGGTCATAACTTTCCTTCCAAGGAGTAAGCACCTTTTAATTTCATGGCTGCACTCACCATCTGTAGTGATTTTGGAGCCCAGAAAAATAAAGTCTGACACTGTTTCCACTGTTTCCCCATCTATTTCCCATGAAGTGATGGGACCGGATGCCATGATCTTCATTTTCTGAATGTTGAGCTTTAAGCCAACTTTTTCACTCTCCACTTTCACTTTCATCAAGAGGCTTTTGAGTTCCTCTTCACTTTCTGCCATAAGGGTGGTGTTATCTGCATATCTGAGGTGACTGATATTTCTCCCAGCAATCTTGATTCCAGCTTGTGTTTCTTCCAGTCCAGCATTTCTAATGATGTACTCTGCATATAAGTTAAATAAACAGGGTGACAATATACAGCCTTGACGAACTCCTTTTCCTATTTGAAACCCAAAGGCCAGGTTCAAATCCACAATCCACAATTTATTTGTTGGCCTGGAGTCTTAGGCAAACTCCTTCACCTCCTGGAACCTCCCTTTCCTTGCTTGTAAAATTAATGTGGTGATATTGATTTTCTCTGTGTTCCTCAGAAAGCTAGCATGAAAAATCTCACTCAGTAATGGATATGAAATTGCTTCCTGGATATACTGTAAATGATTATTGTTCTAATTACTCTAAAGGTGGTGGTGGTGGAGGAGGAGGTTTTGTCGCTAAGTTGTATCCATCAGTTTCGTGACCCCATGGACTGTAGGCCCGCCAGGCTCCTCTGTCCATGGGATTTTTCAGGCAAGAATACTGGAGTGGGTTGCCACACTCCTCCAGAGGATCTTCCTGACCCAGAGATCCAATCTGAGTCTCCTGCATTGCAAGTGGATTCTTTACTGCTGAGCCACCAGGGAAGCCATTCTAATGGTAATTGATAAAAATAAATTCATGGCAAATGCTATTCCCTGCATTTTTTTCCTGAAAGCTGAAGTCAGAAGAATGGCAGAACCTCGGTTCAGTTCAGTTCAGTTGCTCAGTCGTGTACAGCTCTTTGTGACCAGAATCTAGGGATGGACAAATGTGTTGAATTAATCTGAAGAAATGAAGCAAAGCTTAAAGCTTTTAGTCCTCCCTTAACAGGAAGCTGAGTGCCCTGCATGGAATCCGCGGGTCTCCTGTGGCTCATGTGACCCGGGAAGCAGTGTCCCCTAACAGGTAAGAGTCTGGGACTTGGTGTCACGTGACCTGGGTTCAAGTCCCATCTCTGCAAACTGGGCAGTTACTGTAAACAATGGCTTAGCCTGTTTGTGCCTCCATCTCTGTGGTAAAGGGGAGTGGTTTTAATAAAGGTACTCCTCTGTTCAGCTTGCGGCTGCTGGACGCCATGGTCCCCATAAAGCCCTCTGCACGGGAGCTGGCCTACAGTGAATGTCCGCTCTGACCCTTTCCTGTTGGCTTCCTGCTTGTGGGGGCTGACGGTTTTGCTTTTGCTCCCACCTTGAATTCAGTAACGAGGCTCAATAATGACCAGGCAGAGAGCAAGGAGAAAAACCTCTAATGAGCTATTGGCTCGTAACTGAGGACAGAGAGGACCTCAGCCGTTCTCTGGTCTGATTTCCTCATTAAAAAAATAGCAAGACTGAGGCCGAGGGAGGAAATATTTCTCCCAAGATTACATAAGAAATTCAGTCCAACATGTCGACTCCTCTCCTGCCTGTTATACTCCAAGCATAATCCGCACTTCTGTGGATGCGTGGATCAATAAGAAATAGTGATTGCCTCCGCACAATATTTCCCAAAGTGTGTGGCCTGCAAAATAAAGCTATGATGGGCAGAATTGAACCCAGAAAACGCAGGGTTAAATAAAACAAAGCAGATTTTTGTTTTCTCCTTTGTGCTTTGCTCATCTCTAAGAGGGAGCTTTCCTTATACAGCAGATGACAGAGTTTTTAAATTTTTTTTCCTCTTGAGTCCATCTTTGGGATTTGTTCTCTGTGGGACACCTAGGGAAATGTGACTTCAGACAGACGTTCACAGAGTACCGGGTGGGGATATCTGAGCATGGATTTATGAGGAGTTCATTGGTGATGAGGCAGAGATGAGATGCAGACTAGTGCTTGAGGGGACCTACCTTGAGGGCACAGAGCCTTCTTCTCTCTGCCTTCTGCTTTTATGTAGATCAAACCTCCTTTCAAGGAAAAGCGAGAGCAGTCTCAATCAAGGCCCAAGAGCACACGCTTGCTCTGATGCCTGTGGGGGATACCCAGCCCCCTTTTCCTTGTTACGTTACCAGCACTCACATACTCAGTTCTAATATCAACCCTTTGAGGCTGGCACTATTAATACCCCATTGTACAGACAAGGAAACAGGCACAGATGGTTCAAGGACTTGGCCAAGGTCGTCTAGCAAGTGAGTACAGGACCCGAAGTTTGAATCTAAGCCATCAGTTCCAGTCTGGGCTTAGAAGCTAGATAGGAATAGGGGTGGTTTTGACTGCCATATGTGATTCCTCCTTGCTGCATCCTCTGCACAGATGCAGGGTTCGTTATTCAGGAAGTGTATCCTGGTTAGTGCTTTGATCTGCTGTGTGGTCACAGGTCTTGGGGTGGAGGAATTTTTGGGATGGGCCTCCTTCCTGCTTGTGTCTACCTCTCCCTGTTCCGAGGATTTGCTCAGATACCACTTTCTCTGTGTTTACTGCCTTCCTGTGCTCAGTACTTTGTTAACAGTTGGCTAGAGCACTTTCTGTGTGTGGCCCCTTGTTTCTAAGTTATTGGCAAGATCTACAGGTGTCCACCTCATTCGAAGAGTTGACTCATTGGAAAAGACTCTGATGCTGGGAGGGATTGAGGGCAGGAGGAGAAGGGGACGACAGAGGATGAGATGGCTGGATGGTATCACTGACTCAATGGACGTGAGTTTGAGTGAACTCCGGGAGTTGGTGATGGACAGGGAGGCCTGGTGTGCTGCGATTCATGGGGTTGCCAAGAGTTGGACACGACTGAGCAACTGAACTGAACTGAACAGATGTCCCCTAGACAAGTTACAACTGTTTGAAGGTAGAGAGCAGTTCTTTTGTAAAAAATAGTCCTTGAGAATTTTTTTTTATGCAGACCATATTTATCTATTTAATGACTTTTGCTGCCCTGGATCTTCATGAGAACGTTCGCTAGGTGTGGTGGGTGGGGCGGCTCTCTTGCTGCAGAGCACGGGCTCTAGGCGTGCAGGCTCAGTAGTTGTGGAGAACAGGTTTAGCTTCTCTGCGCCTGGGGGGATCTTCCCGGACCAGGGATTGAACCCATGTCCCCTGCGTTGGCAGGTGGATGTCCAACCACTGATCCACCGGGGAAGTCCCTGGACTGTGTTTGGAAGATAGTAATTGGCACAATTTTTCTTCTGTTTTCTGTTTTGGTGTTTTGGCCTCGATGCGTGTAGGATCTTAGCTCCCCAATCAGGGATGGAACCCACACTACTAACACTGAAAGGTAAAGTCTTGGCCACTGGGCCACCAGGGAAGTCCCCAGGAGCAGTTCTTATGCCCTATGCCCAGATTATTCGCCTCAGAGCTTTGCTCGGTCATTACTGTTAAGTGAATGAATGAATGAATTCAGAACCTTTGAAGAGAACTTAAAAAACTCCCTGAAAAGTGGAAACATCACATGTGTAAGTCACTTAGCGCTGTTCCCTAAATACTTCTGTCTTCCCACCTTCTAAGCATGTGATAAAAACGTCAGTCTTTCACTTTCTTTGGAATCATACATGGTCGTGTAATCTCTTTTGAGAAATGAGCTGTGAGCAGAAAGGGTATGAGTATTCCTTCTGGGGAAGAGATTTAAAAGCCGGTGCACAGTCCGTCGCTTCCCTCTGTTGCGATGATGGCGGTGTTTCAGATGATGGAGCATGGCGGTACCTGCTCTGCCAGGCTGGGGTGGGAGCGGCTTGGAGGAGAGGCCCCAGGCGACCCACAGGGAGCTGTAGCACAGATGAGCATGGAACCTTTGTGATTTTAAGCTACAGGAATTTTTTTTTTTTGGGGGGGAGATGAATATATTTATTAGCAATTATAGCGGGTGATTCCAAAGGGGTATGTGTGCTAGGCTATGCTAAGTCACTTCAGTCGTGTGACCCCATGGACTGAACCTACCAGGTTCCTCTGTCTATGAGATCGTCCAGGCAACAATACTGGAGTGGATTGCCATGCCCTCCTCCGGGGGATCTTCCTGACCTGGCTCTCCTGCATTGCAGGCAGATTTTTTACTGTCTGAGCCACCAGGGAAGCCCACAAAGGAGTATACATAGGTATAAAAGTTATCAAGTTGCATGCTTTAAATACATGCAGTTTATGGTCTACAAATTACAAATTATATTCTAATAAAGTTGCTAAAAAGAAAATGCTCAAATCCATAGTTTATTTGAGGGCTTCAAAAAAAGGAAAAAAATCTTATATGAATCTAGATGTTATGTTTTTATTCTAAGAAAGTATTTAAATATTTTCTTCATGTAACGTTTTTTTTTTTTTTAATGTCTTGAGCAAGATTTAGTTTCTAACTTGAAAAGTCAGTAAAGAGAATTATTAAAGTTCTTTTCAGGGAAAGATGACTATATTTTTAGTTCAAAATTACCTTCAGGGAACCAGGAGTAATGTACCCAGTGACATCTTATACTGATAGAGAAGCTGAACTGATAGATGTCTGGTATTGGCTTGGATGAAGATTGCTACTAGTGTGATTTACCCAAGAGGATAAATTACCTTTATAAGCTATGGGGATTTTTAATGATGTTTAATGTTTAATGTTGCAGCATAACCTAGCTTATCTGGATTGAGGCACCATAGAAGACCTTCTGGGGACGATTTTGAAAATGAACATCACCGTCGCCAAGCATGAGCAGAGAGAAGACAGGAAAGGAGAACCTGAGTTAGAGGCAGGGCTCTGCTGTTATCAGTTCAGAAGCCAATCTGCGGGGTAGAATGGGGCCCTCTGTGTGGGACCCTGGGAGCTGCTAACTGGGCCTGGAAGGGCCATTTGGTCTGTACGCCGTGGCTAGGGAGGTGGTGAGGAGCCAGGCTTGTGGATGATGTGCGAAGGCGTGGGTGGGGTGCAGAGGTCACAACAGCGCTGCATGTCCTACATGTAAAGTGCTTTTCAAATTTCGAGTTCATTGCCACTATTTAAAATCCCTGATTTTTGACTTCTCTGGAAAAATCAGACGGCCTGGGTGCTGCAGTTTGAGACTTCTTAAGCCACAGTGTATCTGCTACAGGTCCTTACTGTCTGCGGCCACACTTGCTTCATTCATTTCCCTACTTGCTGGACTCCTGGGACCACTGGAATTGCAGATGCCCGTATGACTTGGACTTGGGAACCTAGTCTCAACCTACATTCTATTTATGAACTGATTTTAAGAAGTAAAGTTGTGCACCTCCCTCTCTGAATGGCAGTTGCTCTTTCCAGCACTAAAGTAGGTTTGTCTTAGGATCAGTTCAGTGCCTAATAGAACAAGGATGTGCCAAACCTTGACATATCTCGCCAGGCAGCAGATAAAGTGATTCTGGGTTGAGACTCAAGATAGGGACACTGAAACCAGGAGTTCTTTTTTTATAAATTAAATTTGGTTGGCGTGTCATTGCTTTACCACGTGGTGTGAGTTTCTGCTGTACAGCAAAGTGAATTAGTCATCCACATACATGTGCCCCATCCTTTTTGGATTTCCTTAGGTGATGGAATTCCAGTTGAGCTATTCCAAATCCTGAAAGATTATGCTGTGAAAGTGCTGCACTCAATATGCCAGCAAATTTGGAAAACTCAGCAGTGGCCACAGGACTGGAAAAGGTCAGTTTTCATTCCAATCCCAAAGAAAAGCAATGCCAAAGAATGCTCAAATTACCACACAATTGCACTCATCTCACACGCTAGTAAAGTAATGTTCAAAATTCTCCAAGCCAGGCTTCAGCAATATGTGAACTGTGAACTTCCTGATGTTCATGCTGGTTTTAGAAAAGGCAGAGGAACCAGAGATCAAATTGCCAACATCTGCTGGATCATGGAAAAAGCAAGAGAGTTCCAGAAAAACATCTATTTCTGCTTTATTGACTATGCCAAAGCCTTTGACTGTGTGGATCACAATAAACTGTGGAAAATTCTGAAAGAGGGGAATACCAGACCACCTGATCTGCCTCTTGAGAAATTTGTATGCAGGTCAGGAAGCAACAGTTAGAACTGGACATGGAACACCAGACTGGTTCCAAATAGGAAAAGGAGTCCGTCAAGGCTGTATATTGTCACCCTGTTTATTTAACTTCTATGCAGAGTACATCATGAGAAACGCTGGACTGGAAGAAACACAAGCTGGAATCAAGATTGCCGGGAGAAATATCAGTCACCTCAGACATGCAGATGACACCACCCTTATGGCAGAAAGTGAAGAGGAACTCAAAAGCCTCTTGATGAAAGTGAAAGTGGGGAGTGAAAAAGTTGGCTTAAAGCTCAACATTCAGAAAATGAAGATCATGGCATCCGGTCCCATCACTTCCTGGGAAATAGATGGGGAAACAGTGGAAACAGTGTCAGACTTTATTTTTCTGGGCTCCAAAATCACTACAGATGGTGAGTGCAGCCATGAAATTAAAAGGTGCTTACTCCTTGGAAGGAAACTTATGACCAACCTAGATAGTATATTCAAAAGCAGAGACATTACTTTGCCAACAAAGGTTCGTCTAGTCAAGGCTATGGTTTTTCCTGTGGTCATGTATGGATGTGAGAGTTGGACTGTGAAGAAGGCTGAGCACCGAAGAATTGATGCTTTTGAAGTGTGGTGTTGGAGAAGACTCTTGAGAGTCCCTTGGACTGCAAGAAGATCCAACCAGTCCATTCTGAAGGAGATCAGCCCTGGGATTTCTTTGGAAAGAATGATGCTAAAGCTGAAACTCCAGTACTTTGGCCACCTCATGTGAAGAGTTGACTCATTGGAAAAGACTCTGATGCTGGGAGGGACTGGGGGCAGGAGAAGAAGGGGACGACAGAGGATGAGATGGCTGGATGGCATCACTGACTCGATGGATGTGAGTCTGGGTGAACTCCGGGAGTTGGTGATGGACAGGGAGGCCTGGTGTGTTGTGATTCATGGGCTCGCCAAGAGTCGGACACGACTGAGCAACTGATCTGATCTGATCTGATCCCTTTAGGTCACCACAGAGTGCTGAATGGAGTTCCTTGTGCTATACAGTAGGTTCTCCTTGATTATCCATTTTATATATAGTATTAATAGTGTAAATATGTCAGTCCTGGAGACACGATTGGGAGGTTACTGGTTCTGGCCCTGTTGGCACGTTAGCTGGGGCCACTTTCTCTTTCCATAAATGGGCAGGATGGAGAGAAGCTGAGGGGGAGGTCTGTGCAAGAGAAAGTGGGAAGTGGTCAGAGCGCGGACCGTGGAGAGGTCTGCGCACCAAGGAGGAAGTCATATTCAGACCTCAGAGAATCTCTTTGACGAGACTGCTTTGGCTCAGCAGATGAAAGAAGATGTGGAGCAAACACCGGAGGAACAAAGGCTGTGGAGAAAACCCAGGAGGACTTGGGAGATAAGTCAGGGGAAGAAGACAAAGGCAGCTAAATTTAAACGGGAGAGAAAAGCTGTCTCAGCAGGGCCAGCAGCGTCTATAAATACCTGGATGGCAGCAAGCTCCAGAAAGAAAGGAGGAATTATTCCCTGCCTCATCAGATGCAGGACACGGCCGGAGGCCACAAGGAAGCCGGGACGGCGTCAGCCTGCGGGCCGTGAGGGAATAAAGCGTTTTTTGTGCCTGGGGAGGAACTGGGCAGTGAGCAAGGACGCGGGATCCTGAGCGTCTGCTTGCAGACAGACCTCCTGAAGGCCTCCTGGGGCCGCCGGGCCGGGAGGGACCACGGAGCCTCTCACGGCTGCTCTTTGCTGACCTGGAGGAGTGCTGTTGGAGAGAAGGAGCCCTTTGGCCTGGGCCTCGAAACCGATTGCTGGCCTTCCAAGTCTTTCCCCTTCCCTAGCTACCGTTTCCCTCTTTGTAAAATGGGGATCACTGCTGGTAACTTCCCAGGGAGAGTCTGAGGATCAGATGAGTCTGGGAAAGGGTTTTGGAAGCCCTAAAGCCTGTGACAGATGGAAGGCGTTGTGCTTTGCCCGATAGCCAGCGGCCTGTGTTTCCCCAGGCCCTGTGGCTAAGTGGGTCGCGGGTGTCATTAAAGGGCAGGAAGCCTCTTTCTTTCCAGTTGCTCTCCCTCTCTCCCTCCCTTGCTCTCACGATTCCTGACGTTCCTTCTTCAAACATTCCTTGATGCGCAGGCATGGCCCGGGGCCCTGGAGTTACACCTCAGAGCAGCGCAGGGTCCCTGTTTCTAAGGAGTTGATGGTTCAACCGGAAGGGGAGGGCACCAATCCAGATAACTTCCTTCTGATGCAGATGGCACCGCAGTAGAGGCATGGGCTTAGCCACAGGTGACCAAGGAGGAGCGGTGTGGGCCAGAGAGGAGGGACAGTGTGTAGCCATGTGCCGAGATGGGAACAGCCCCCTGCGAGTTAGGGACCACCCCCCAGTCCAGTGAGGACCACAGCAGGGGCTGTGTCTCCTGCAGCAAGGGTTGAGATGATGCCGGAGGGGGATCCAGGGCTGTGTTGAGCAGTCTTGCAGGCTGGGCCAAAGATACATGTCCTGTCGGTAGAGGGGATTCACTGAAGGATCCAGAGCAGGGAGAACCAAGACTACCTTTCCATTTTAGAAAGCTTTTTCTAGGAACTTCCCAGGTGGTCCAGTGGTTAAGCATCCACCTTGCAATTATGAGTTTGAGTTTGAGGGATATGACTTTGATCCCTGGTAGGGGAACTAAGTTCTCACGTGCTTTGGAGCAACTAAGCCCACAGGCCTCAACTAGGACCTGAGGCAGCCAAATAAATGTTAAGAAAGGTAAGAATAAAAAAAGAAAAAGAAAGCTCTCTCTATAGTCAGTGTGGGTGGACTGAAGTCCGTGGTCTGAGCAGAGCACTGCCCATTCTTCTGATATGTATTTGCCAGGTGTGATTGATTTGAGAAACCTGAGTCACCAGAACTCACGGGGAGAGGAAAAGTGTTAAGCTTGGGCTGAGCTGAGACCCTGAGTGAAAGTACTAATTAGCGGAGGGCAGGTGTCCAGGAAATTGCTGAGGCTGGGCTTCCTGGCTTAGGCTGGAGATAAAACACCCCTCCCATCCCATACTTCTCCAAGGAGGAAATGCCACTTCGGGGCCCAGTTTCGGAAACCCCAGCGCAGGGCCAAGTGCCTCTTCTCACCCCTTCTTTCTGCCTGCTTGGACTCCTGTTTGAGAAAGGAGGGCAGTGGGCTGGGTACAGTCACGCCATCATGAAAACTCCCATGTGAGATGATCATGCTGTATCTGTGTCTCAGAACCTTCTGGAACTCTTCTGTCTTTGTCTCTGTCTCACCTAACTTCCCCATCCTTATGGCTTCCCTCTTCTGTCCCCTCTGATTCCCAGATGACAGCAGGGTGTTATTTTGTTCACTCTGTTTCTCTCTGAATACAGAGCCTGCATATGAGCTGAGGTTGATTCTAACTGCTCTGCCCCTCAGAGAATTTCCTGATTATTGGCTTTGGTCATCTGAAATAAAATCCCTGCTGTTAATCGCAGGATGACACCAGCCCCTTGTGCAGCGTGGGGCTTGCAAAGAAGTACACAGGTGGAGCCTCACCCATGCTGGGCACAGGCCACAAGGGCCTGTAACAGACTCACCCAAAACAAAACAAAAACCCCCCAAACAAGACAACAACTCCCCAAGCAGAGAATTTCATGAAGGAAGAGGCTCTAAGGATCATGCAGTAGACATATTTAGAGGACACACTCAATTCCCACCATCTAACTAGAGAATAGTCCTTCTGCTTTGTGGTCCCCTTCCCACACATGCAGAAATGGACTCTAATAGCAATATTTTTATTATGTAATCTTTCTACCCCAGTCCCTGCTGATTGGTCAGTCAGCTGATTGTCCTGCTGGTGGACACCTGACTCAGGAAAAACAACCCAGAGGATGAGCTGGTCCAATCAGACCATCTCCAGAAAATCTGGAGCTGGGTTGCAGAGGGAATTGTTTAGCTTGCTGGGGGTCTGGTGCTTCTCCAGCCACGCCTAAATGAGGGCTGAGCAAGCCATGTTGGGTCATCATGGGGCCTGTGTGAGCAAGAGAAAGTTTATTTGCAGGGAGAAAAATTAGAAACAAATTGAATGACCGAGAAAGAGAGAGACAAAGTGACAGAGAAAGAGAAGCAAGTGAAAGAAAGAAAGAAAAAGAGGGAGGGAGAGACAAGGACAAAGAACTTGCTTTGGTCCCTGAGTGACTGTGTCTTGGGTGCTCCTGCCCCTGGCTTCTGTAAGATACTCCTGTGTTCTTCTGGTAAATTCCTTTGGTTTGGGTTAGTTTGGACAGGTACCTTGTAACCACGCGGTTGGACAACTAGACTTGTTCCTCCAGGAGCAAGCAAAATTGTAACTAGAAATGTCCACACCTCTTATTATTTTGGAAACCCTGTGAAAGAATTCCATCACGAGCTTTCTTTTTAACCCTTTTGATATCTCATCCCCTCTGGTTAGGAAGTCCTTCTTGAGGTCCAGTCTGAATGTCTCTTATCACATTTCAAGCTAATTACTTTTGTTCTGTGAAAGGCCCTTTTCTTTTTATCTTCTATTCTCTTTTCCTTACAGTAACTTGTGCATAGTAGATGCTTATACATATATTTTCCCCCTGTTGAATAGAGAATGGTGCCCGTGGGGACCCAGGAACCATAAGTTATTGCTTCTGAGACATTACAGAGCAGTTGGCGAGGAAGCTGAGATGGGCAGTAGCCCTGGCTTCTCAGTATTCGAATGAGGAGGACAGCACCTGGTGAAAAAGTTAGACGAACAGGCTCAGGAACAGGAATGTGGAATTCCCTCTCTGTGCAAGTGAATTCTCTGCTGGAGGTTTGTGGTTCCCTTTGGGTCACACTCAGTGTTTCTAACCAGGATAGATCCATAGGAACAATGGAGTCCAGTTAGTTGTGGACTCAGCTTTGTGTGGAGGAAACTCTTCTCGTTAGATCCGTTCTATGAGCACAGGAAGATGCTCAGCAGGTACCGCTCCCCTGAGATCACAGTGCTGCAAGGGTTCAGGCCAGATGGTAAATGCCACCCTTCTGAGTCTAATGTGGGTAAACAGCCCCTTGGTCATAATGGAGTCGGGAAGAGTAAGAAACCTGCATGCCATTTTCCCCGTGAAATAAACACCAGTCTTATATCTTCATATAAGTTGTGTTTCGACCCTCCTGTGAAAAGAAAGTGGTTTTCCCTCTTGGAGGCTTTGGGTTTCTATCTCGCAAGATTGTGAGAGCTGCCACAGCCCGCATGGCATCTGAACTTAACGCCACTGAGGCTGATCGATGCTAAAGCAGTCGGACATGGGGGAGCTGAGCGTCTTTCACTGGGAAAGGGCAATTGCCTTTTATTGACTTGATTCTCAGGAAGTTTTCCTGCAGTAGGTGACTGTGGAGTTGCCTTAGTGTTGGCTGTTGAAACAGAGGAAGCTTTCTCCAAAGGCAGGGCTGAGTTGTATAGAAAGAAGCAGCTCAGTCTAGAGGAATGTAGCGATGGCAGAATGGGGCTTATAGCTGTGTGCCTAGCCTTGTCCCTGACTGTTTTGTTTGGGATGCATAATACAGTACATTACATTTTTTTTTTTTTAGCCAGTGCTAGAAATAAGACTATTTCACATAAAGATCTGGATTTCCCATTCTTAAAAAAACAAAAATAAAATAAACCTCTGGCTATGCTGGACCCTGTTCTATGGCAACAATTGGCTATACCCCAATAGTGTGTGTGTTCAGACACTCAGTTGTGTCCAACTCTTTGTAACTCCATGGACTCCCACCAGGATCCTCTGTCCATGGGATTCTCCAGGCAAGAATACTGGAGTGGCTTGTCATATCCTCCTCCAGGGGATCTTTCTGACCCAGGGATGGAACCCACGTCTTCTGTGTCACTGAGCCCACCCAAATAGTAGTGCTCCCTTCAAAGGAGGCAGGTGTCCTTTAGTTCGTCACAGCTCCCTCCACCACATGTGGTCTCGTACCCCTTTTACTTCACTTATTATCCGAGTAGACATTTTAGTTTGTGATCCATTAAATAATGGAAATAGCACTGTGCTGGCAATAGAAGGCTTGAATGCTAGTCTGATGCCAAGATGCTGCAGTGGGCAAGTGTCTTAAGCTCACTACACCTTTGCTAACTCATACATGAAAGGGAATATTGTTTTACCACGTGAAGGGGTTTGGAATAATTGATTCATTCATCCATCTGCTCGTTCGGTTAATGTTTATTGCATGTATACATTATATACTCAATAATGGAGCAGTGTAGCCAAGGCAGATGTTGTGGAGGAGGAAATAGTTAATTACATACAGGGGAGAAATACAAAGTGCCCTGAAGTCACACTGCAAGAACACTTTACCCAGTCTAGGGTGTGAGGAAAGCCTTCAGGAGGGCATGAGGTTGAAATTGAGACTTGAAGGATGAGCCACCATGGGTAAGGGGAGGAGAAGGGTGACCTTGGCAGAGGAGACAGCGTGACCAAGGCTGGGAGCGAGAGAAAGCAAGGCATGTTTGGGAAACTTACAGGAATGTGATGCAGCTGGAAAAGGATGGAAGGTGAAAAAAGACCTGGAGTTTGAGAGGTGAGCGAAGGCCAGATTATGAGGGGTTTGGTGCCAGAAAGGGCTCCGGCCAGTTTTGGTCCAGGGCTTCTAGTTTTGAGACTTGTCTGCCTCTCCAGCAGACATTCAAGAAGGAGAAATGGCAAGTGGATGGGTGGACAGATTCCCAGTATTGGCATAAGAGACAGAAAGCTTTTCTTCAAAAGTAAGCAAAGAAAACAATTATTAGCTAGTCAGTGGTGGATCACGGTTGAGTCTGATGCAACTAACTTGTCACCGAAATGCACTTATAGCTAGCAAATAGAACACACGATAAAAACTACTTGTAATAAGTCATATTTTAGTAGGAAATAAAAACTGCCTGGCTCAGCTGTTTTTGACTTTTATCTTGACAACAGTTACTATTTGCTGTCAATTAACTGAACTGCTGGCAAAAAAAAAAAAAAAAAAAAAGCAAACAAACATCTGAAAAATTAATCAGCTTCCAAATGGGTTTCCCAGAAAACCCATTCTTATCAGACTGGCATTGGTAGCTACAGAAATGTTGCCTGGGTAACATTTAAATATAAAGATAGTAACAGAAGGAAATCATCACCTAGGGCACTTTTAAAACTTGATCCAAGTTTCTGAAAGTCTAGGCTTTGTTACAGTCTAATGCAAGAATTATCTGGACGTCCAAGGTGGCGCTAGAGGTAAAGGACCCGCGTGCCAAAGCAGGAGACATCGGAGACACGGGTTGGATCCCTGGGTTGTAAAGCTCGCCTGGAGGAGGGCGTGGCAACCCACTGCAGTATTCTTGCCTGGAGAATCCTCATAGACAGAGGAGCCTGGTGGGCTGCAGTCCATAGAGTCTCAGAGAGTTGAACCTGTCTGAAGCGACCAGGCACGCATGCGCAAGAATTATTTAAATAACACCAACAGTTAGTCAATGCTTCCGGGTAATTGAAGAAAACAAATTCTCTTAATCCAAATACGTATTTTGTTCTTTGTATCCTTTGGGGGTGAGGAATGAGAACCAGCCTCATCGTTGTGATTGCTAGTGGGGATGGGACTAGAAAAGTTCCTCCCGGGTGGTCACCAGCGTAAAGCATGCCCACCGCCGCTCTGCCCGGGGCTGCGGGGAAAAGGAGCGTGTTCCCTCCCTCCCTGGCCCATGTCAGAGTCCTTGGCATCTCTCCAGCTCCACTGCATGTTTTAGACCGGAGCAGGGATGAGGCAGGTCTTCCCACAGAGTCTAAAAATTCCTCTTTAAAAGGATCATCTGTATTCTGGCACAGAACCGTGAATAAAAAGCGCAGCCATCTCTGCTTTTCTGACTGTTGCCCTTCGTCTGAGATCTGGGCCATCCAGATTAGTGATAAATGGTTGAGAGCCACAGACAGGGCTTGGCCGGGTGAACTGTCTACAGGAAGCCACTGGAGACCTCCATCAAAATCCTCAGACTGATCTCTCTCTCTCAATAGCTCTCTCTCCGAGGTTAGATATCCCAAGATTACAGATTCTTTCTCAAAAATGTTATTTTTAGAGGAGTAGTATATTAGAGCCAAATCAGTCCATTCTGCAAACATTTATTGAATTCTGGCGATGTGCTCTATGATATGATAGGTGTAAAGAATGAATAATAACAATTATGGTAAGAATCACTAGTTACCGAGCATTTAGTAAGGGGGAGGTACTGTGCTTGGTGCTATATATATAGTACTTTGTTTAATCCTTTTAAACGCCTTAAGAGGTAAGTAGTATTGCCTTTCTGATCAAGATGAGAATACTGAGATTTAGAAAGGTTAATCATCTTGCCCAAAGTCAAAATGGCCCGTGTAGAGTGTGTAGGAGGTGGGTTTGAACCCAGCTGTCTGATTCTGAAGCCAAAGCCCTTAACCAACATGCTGCTCTGGGGGGAGTCCTCAGACTTGGGGGAGAGAAGTCATGTAAACTGGTGATGGTAGCAGGAGAGACTCGTGCCTGCAGAGAGGGACATGATCAGTAGCTAGGAGGCCCAAAGAGGCAGCTGAACTAGATGTTCCCTGTGGAGGGGACATCTGAGCAAGACTAAGTGGGAATTCAATAGAAGGCAGCAAAATCGCTCCTGGTGGAGGAAGCTAGAGCATGTGCAAAGCACCGGAGCATGGTTTTGCTCAGGGACAGCCAGGAGTTCCATGTGGCTGGAGAACGTTGGAATGAGTTTGGAAAGATACATTGGACTAAAACTGTGAAGTGTTTCAAATGCTAGCCCAGGGAATATGGATTTTATTCTACAGAATGGTGGCCCCAGCTTTATCATACCAAATGACCTTTCTGATAACAATATATGATTAAGAACAACTCCTCATAGCTGTGGTTTTTTCCAGTAGTGTTGTACGGATGTAAGAGTTGGACTATAAAGAAGGCTGGGCGCTGAAGAATTGATGCTTTTGAACTGTGGTGTTGGAGAAGACCCTTGAGAGTCCCTTGGACTGCAAGGAGATCCAACCAGTCCATCCTAAAGGAGATCAACCCTGAATATTCATTGGAAGGACTGTTTCTGAAGAGCCAGTACTTTGGCCACCTGATGCAGAGAGCCGACTCACTGGAAAAGACCCTGATGCTGGGAGAGATTGAAGGCAAAAGGAAACTGGGGGCAGCAGAGGAGGAGATGGTTAGAGAGCATCACTGACTTAGTGGACATGAATTTGAGCAAACTCTGGGTGATAGCAGAGGACAGAGGAGACTGGCATGCTGCGGTCCATGGGGTCGCAAAGAGTCGGACACGGCTTAGCAGCTGAGCAACAACAGCCTTCCAGTTTTCAGCCTAAAAACCTTGTTATCCTTGACTGCATCCTCTTTCCAACATGTTATATAGTTGATTTACAGTGTTGTATTGGTGTCAGGTGTACAGCAAAGTGATTCATTATATATATACATATACATATACATCTGTCTATTCTTTTTCAGATTCTTCTCCCACACAAGTCACCACAGAGCGTTGAGCAGAGGTCCCTATGCTGTGCAGTAGTTCCCTGTTAATTGCTTGTTTTATATAAATAATGTGTATATGTTTCACATTGTTCATGAACAGTATGAAAAGGCAAAAAGATATGACACCAGAAGGGGAGCCTCCCAGTTCAGAAGGTGTCCAATACGCTACTGGGGAAGAATGGAGGGCAATTACCGACAGCTCCAGAAAGGATGAAGCAGCTTGGACAAAGCAGAAATGATGCTCAGCTGTGGATGCGTCTGGTAGTGAAAGTCCAATGCTGTAAAGAACAGTATTGCATAGAAGCCTGAAATGTCAGGGGTGTGTGTGTGTGTGTGTGTGTGTGTGTGTGTGTGTGTGCACGCATGCTGTTGCTCAGTTGTATCCATCTCTTTGCAACCCCATGGACTGTAGCCTGCCAGGCTCACTCTGTCCATGGAATTTTCCAGGCAAGAATGCTGGAGTCGGTTTCCATTTCCTACCCCAGGGGATTTTCCTGACCTCAGGATCGAACCTGAGTCTCTTGTGCCTCCCGTATTGGCAGGCAGATTCTTTACCACTGGGCCACCAGGGAAGCCCAGTTCCTCCATTACTGAAGCCCGTTAAGTGTCTCCTTTACTAACGCTGTACCATAAACAACACAACACACACTCGGTCTTTTAAAAAATAGAACTCTGGATAATTTTCCATTTGTTTTAAATACTACATTTTAACGCCTTCAGTTGGAAATTAAAAGACATATTAATGGAAAAATGCATTTTGTAAGCCATAAAGTTACCTATGATTGCTAGTCATCATTAATCTCACTTGAGTTAATCATTTACTTACATAAATTTGTTTTAAGGAAAACTATACTATCCCACTTATTGGGAAGTAGATTCATTTGATGTAAATTGGGGGTATATTAAGTACACATTAAAATAATAAATAGCTATCAAATTTAAAAATACTTTATGTCTCATCTAAAATATCTCATCTTAGTATCTAAAATATCTCATTCTTAGTATCCTTGCCACAACTGGGGAAATGCTAAGATGCTAGAATACACTCTATACCATGATGGAACATGTAGCGTTCTGCATGTGAAATGACTATATGATTATATAATGACACAGTAGTTATATAATCATACAGTGACTGCATGATCACTGCTACTGCAGTTTTTGTGGTTAATACAGAAGCCAAGCGTCCAGCCCTCATTCCGTCTGGCTGGTATAGGCGGTTGTTTCAAAGATGCATAGTAAATTTTGTTTCTAAGAAACACGCATTCATATAAATGGAGAAAAATATGAAGATCAAGGGTTAAGTGTATCCTTTTTACATGATGATAGTCCTTGAGTATACAGATTTCTTAAATGAAGTGACTGATTATATGTGATGAAGTCAATCACCAATCAAGCCCTTTTGAAGTGGAGTGAGTCCTCAGAGATTATCTAGGCTATATTCACTAGGGGGGGAAGTTAAACAGCTGTCACAAAAATGCCCCAAATGCAAGGGCTCATTTTTCCTGCGGGGTAAATCGCTGGACTCTGCCCAGATGAGCTGGACAGCTCCAGCATCCACTTGGGCATGCCTACTGCCTACCTGCTAGAGACTGGGTGGGAGTTATGCTTGGTTTCCAGTTGGAAGGAAACGAGAAAGAGAGTAAGTAGAAAGCACATTTGTTGTCTTAGGGGCTCCGTCACTTCCACTCATGTTCCGTTGCAGGCACTTAGTCACGTGGATGGCCAACTGCAGGGCAGCCAAATGACCAGCTAGCCCTCCTGCGGTAGCAGAAGGGGAGAGGACTTTCTGCCCACAGTCTCAGCCACACTGACCCCAAGCCCTCTTTTTTAAAGAGGAAGAAACAAAAGCCCACAGAAGGAAAATGATTCACTTCCATCAAGAAGTCATCTGGGAAATTTTTAAAGTTATTCGGTTACTCATTCAACTAGCTAGCCCATATTTACTGAGTGTCTACTAAGTGCCAGACATTGTTCTAGGCCCTGGGGATGGTATAGACAAAGTCCTTGCACTTAAAGATTTTTACGTTATTGTTGGAGAAGGAAGACAATAAGCAAGTGAAAAGAGGAAAGAGCACTTAAGATTATAAAGAAGGCTGGTGAGGAAATGGGAGGCAGAGACCAGGCATGGTTGGCACCGATTATGTGGCCTAGATCGCTACTGTATGCTTGTCCCCCAGCACCCTGCCCCTCATCTTCTGTTACAGTGGCCAATAGGCTATTGCTAGGAAGGATTACCAATCCTTAAATACTGGAGTGGGTAGCCATTCCCTTCTCCAGGGGATCTCCCCAACCCAGGGATCGAACCCAGGTCTCCCGTGCTGCAGGAGGATTCTTTACCGACTGAGCTGCCAGGGAAGCCCCAACTGCTGGATCCCCAAGCCTTAAACGCTATTTCACCACTGCCAGCTCAAAGTCCCACCGACCCTTCGTCCCACCAGTGTTCTACCCTTTTGTTGTTGTTCAGTCGCTCAGTCGTGTCTGACTCTTTGTGACCCGGTGGACTGCAGCATGTCAGGCTCCTCTGCCTTCCACTTCCCAGAGTTTGCTGAAATTCATGTCCATGGAGTCGATGATGCTATCCAGCCACTTCATCCTCTGCTGCCCTATTCTCCTTTTTAGCTACCAAGATGCTTGTTTTGACGATGACTGTTAATGGAGACTGGCAGCTTTCTTTCAGGATCAGAATTTTGAATTCCTCCCAGATGAACAGTGCTAGCAAACAATTAGTGATTATTAGGTGCCTGATGTGACAAGATTTTGATGTCTTAATTTAGTTCCTAGTGGGAGGATACATGTCACCCAAGCTGCCTAGTACCGCAAAGGGAAAAGTGAGCTGTATATAGAGGCTGTAGATTAGAGTCTGGGACTGGGGGAAAGGGAACAGCCCTGGCAGAAGGCAAAGGCCCTGCAAAATATTCTGGACATTAAAGGAAACGAGTTAAAGCAAAGGAAATGTGTATAAAGTAAAAGAGAAATGGTCCTTTATTGCAGAGAGAGCTCAAGTTCTCTGATTTTTTTTTTTTATTTTTGAGAAGTAATATTTATAAAGGATTGCCTGAAAGGTATATCATATACTCAACTTGAAGACTATAGTTTAGACATTAATTTTTAGGCTGACTTAGGCTTTATAGGTTCAAACAGTGTTTTTCTGGTCTGTGAAAATTGTTTTTACTGCATTGTGCCCTTGGGTTTTCTCCCAGGAACACTGTTAAAGAAAACCAGCCTTAAGGCTTACATTGTTGTATTTGTTGCAGGGGTTTTGTTAAGGACACTGCCTGGGGCATTAATCAGTGCCCCTACAAGAACAATTCCCTTCCGGGCTTAGTGCCTGGGGAAGTTTTGCTTGTCCTGAAGACCTGATTGTGTGTGTGTGTGTATGTGTGTGAACACTGAGGATCGTGTGACTGATTTCCTTTTTTTGTTTTGGCAACCAGGAAGGTCAATGCCAAAGTCAGGTTCATTTAGTCACTGTATAGAACCTTAAGTGACCTAATAATATAGCTCCTAACTTTTTGCTCTCAGAATCGATCTTTTCTAATGAGTCTTTTCTTTGGTCTAGATTATTATTTGCATGCACGCACAGAAACACACACACACACACACTTACATGGTATGAGGAAGGGGGTATGAGTAAATGAAGAAGGAACTTAATGCATGTTAAACTCTCAGTCATTCACATCTTCCTGGGAGTGACCAAAATGGTGGAGTAAAAGGACCCTCAGGTCGCCTTCTCTCATGAGCACACCAAAATTACAGCAATCTGCGTAACAATCATTGTTGAAAAAGACCAAAACCTACTGGAAAAGATCCTTTACAAAGAGATAAAGACGGAACTAAAAAGATACTAGTAGAAGGAACAGACTCGTGATACATTCAAATGTCATATCCACCCCTCCCCTGGGTATGTGACCCACAAACTGGGGAATAATTATATTACAGAGGTTTTCCCACAAGAGTGAGTATTCTCAGCCCCACATTGGCTGCCCCAAGCTGGGAGGGCAGCACTTGGAAGAAGAGCCCCCAGAGCATTTGGCTTTGAAGGCCAGTGGTAACTGACTGCAGGAGTTCCATGAGATTGGAGGGAAAAGAGACTTCACGCTTCAAGAGCACTCACAGAATCCCATGTGTACCAGCGTAAAAGTGTCCAACTTTCATTCAGTCATGTCAAGCTCTTTTTGATCTCATGGACTGTAGCCTCCCAAGCTCCTCTGTCCATGGGATTTCCCAGGCAAGAGTATTGTAGTGGGTCACTCTTTCCTTTTCCAGGGATCTTCCTGAAACAGGGATCCAACCTACATCTCCTGCATTAGCAGGCAGATTCTTTATCACTGAGCCCCCAGGGATCCTTGAAAACGCTATGCTAAATATAAGAAGGGCTCCCCAGGTGGCTCAGTAGTAAAGAGTCTGTTTGCAGTGTAGAAGACCTGGGTTCAATCCTTGGGTCTGGAAGATTCCAGGAGAAGGGAACAGCCTTCTGCTCCGGTATTCTTGCCTGGAGAATTCCATGGACAGAGGAGCCTGGCAGGCTACAGTTCATGGGTTGCAAAGAGTCGGACACGACTGAGTGACTAACATGTACCAGGACACAGGGTAAGGGAAGCAATTTGATAGGAGCCTGGGCCAGACCTACCTGATGGCCTTGAAGGGTGTCCTGGGGAGGCAAGGGGTGGCGGTGGCCCACTGTGGGCACGCACTGAGGAGCATTCATCCATGTGAGCTCTTCTGGAGGCTGGCATTTGGGTACCGAGACCTGGCCCCACATGACAGCCTGTAGACTCCCATGCTGGGACGCCTCAGCCAGAATACAAGCTGGGCCAGGACACAGCCCCACCCACGAGTAGCTGTCATTTAGTCCCTAGGTTGTGTCTGATTTTTTGTGACCTCATGGTTTCTCTTCCAGCTTTCTCTGCCCATGGGATTTCCTAGGCAAGAGCACTGGAGTGGGTTGCTATTTTCTTCTCCAGGGGATCTTCCAGAAAGAGGGATCAAACCTACGTCTCCTGCATCGGCAGGCAGATTCTTTGCCACTGAGCCACCTGAGAAGCCCACCTGTGAGCAGACAGGCTGCTTAAAGACTCTCTCTGCCTACAGCCACCTCTAGACCACCAGAGCACCAGGACTCAGTTCCACCTGCCAGTGAGCAGTCACTGGCTCCTCCCACCAGGAAGCCTGCATAAACCTCCAGACTGCCTCACCCACCAGGCAAAAGAAAAGTTTTCTTGCAGAAGCAAGAAGATTGCAGTCCTGCAGCTTATAGACTGAGCCCAGAGATGCAGGCAGATCACCCCTTGCGTGGCAGGTGTGGTGTGCACTGATAGGAAGCATAGGGTGCCTTCTACAGAGGGCCACTTCTCCAAGGTCAAGAAATGTAACCAACCTACCATGGTCATAAAAATACAGAGAGCAATTTAGACAAAATGAGATAACAGAGGAATGTGATTCGGATGAAGGAACAAGATTAAACTCCAGGAGAAGAACTAAATAATGTGGACATAGGCAACCTACCTGAGAAAGATTCAGAATGATGATAGTCAGTCAGTCAGTGCAGGCGCTCAGTCGTGTCTGACTCTTTGCAACCCCATGGACTGCAGCACGCCAGGCCTCCCTGTCCCTTACCATCTCCCAGAACTTGCTCAAACTCATGTCCATCGAGTTGGTGATGCCATCCAACCATCTCATCCTCTGTCATCCCCTTCTCCTCCTGACTTCAATCTTTCCCAGCATCAAGGTCTTTCCCAATGAGTCAGTTCTTCGCATCAGGTGGCCAAAGTGTTGGAGCTTTAGTAATGATTGTAAAGATGATCAGAGAACTCAGGAAGAGAATGGAAGCACAGAACGAAAAATCAGAAGTTTTAAATGCAGAATTAGAAAACATAAAGAATTAAACAGAATTAAAGAATACAATAACTGAAATGAAAAAAAATACACTATCAGGAACCAACAGTAGACTAAATGAGGCAGAAGAACAGATCAGTGAACTAGAGGACAGAGTAGTGGAGATCACCGCTGTTGAAGAGAAAAAAGAATGAAAAGAAATGCGGACCGCTTAAGAGACCTCAGAAACAACATCGAGAGCACCAGTATTTGCACTGTAAGAGTCCCGATAGAGAATAGAGAGAGAAAGTGCTTAGAAAACATTTGAACAGTTAATAGCTGAAAAATTCCCTAACCTGGGGAAGGAAATAGCCACTCAAGTCCATGCAGCTCAGAGAGTCGCACACAAGATTAACCCACAGAAGGATACACTGAAACACTGTGATCAAAATGACAGAAATTAAAGATAGAGAATGTTAAAAATGATAAGGGAAAAGCAACAAATAACACAAAAGGGAACTCCCCATAAGGCTCTCAGTTGACTTTTCAGTAGAAAGTCTACAGTCCAGAAGAGAGTGGCACCTAAAGTGATGAAAGGGAAAAACCTACAGCCAGGAATACTCTACGCAGCAAGACTCTCATTCAGATTTGACGGAGAACTCCAAAGCTTTACAGACAAGCAAAAGCTGAAAGAATTCAACACCGCCAAACTAGTTTTACAACAAATGCTAAAGGAACTTCTTTAGGTGGAAAAGAAAAGGCCACAACTAGAAACAAGAAAATTACAAAATGGAAAAGTTCACCAGTAAAGCCAAGAATGGGCTTCCCTTGTGGCTCAGATGATAAAGCGTCTGCCTGCAATGTGGGAGACCCAGGTTCGATCCCTGGGTTGGGAAGATCCCCTGGAGAAGGAAATGACAACCCACTCCAGTACTCTTGCCTGGAAAATTCCATGGACAGAGGAGCCTGGTGGGTTGCAGTCCATGGGGTCACAAAGAGTTGGCCACGACTGAGTGACTTCACTTTCACTTTCACTTTCAAAGGCAAGAATATAATAAAGGTAGGAAATCATCTGTGCATGTAGCTAGTAGGGAGGTTAGAAGACAGAAGTAGTAAAATCATTTGCATCCACGGTAAACAGTTGACGGATACAGAAAACAGTTAGGATGTAAAATATAATATCAAAAACAGTAATTGTGACCGGAAGAGAGTACAAATGCAGAGTCTCTAAAATGCATTTGAAATTAAGAGACGAGCAATTTAAAACAAACACATCTTTCCATATTTGCTTCCAGTTTTATCCTTGCACTTTCTTCCCCCGACATACTTAAGTTCAAAGTGTCATAGACAGAAGACTAGAATAGAAAGAACATTAGAAGGGCTCTCCTAAAGGGTACCCCAGAGACCTGGTGTTTCTCCAGGTTATGCTTAAACACCTCCATTCATGGTGAACTTACTATCTAACAATGTGATTCATTTCTGGAAGTTTGTGATTGTGGGGCCATCTCAATTCACCCTCTGCTGTTTGATCCCGACCTGATGGTCCATGCGGTAAATGCTCATTCTTCATTCATGGCTAGCAGATTTGATGCAGGCTCTTATATCTCCCAGAGACATGTTTTAGAACCAGATCTTTCAAAAAATTCTGCAGATGATAAGGTTGAGAGTCCTCCTATTGGTTGTCTAAGTCATTGTCTTCCAAATACAAACCCTATTCTGCTTATTTCCTTCTTAAAGTACAGTGTACTGAACTAAGCTTGAAACTCTCAATGTATCCTTGCCCCTCATTCTAAATACCACAATGCTACACATTCACCCTGAGATCATATTAGCTTTTTGTCAGACTATTGTACTGACTTACAGTGGACTTTCTGCTAGCCAAGTTCTCTAAATTATCTTTTTCATATATGCCAGAGTAACCTATGTTTTTTCCAATCTGTTTTTGAGCAATTAATTTTTTTAAAAATTTGATATATATCTTCTTTATTTGGGTACTAGTGGTAAAGAATCTGCCTGCCAAAGCAGGAGACACAAAAGATGCCGGTTCGATCTCTGGGTCCCCTGCACTAGGAAATGGCACCTCATTCCACTTGCTTGGAAAGTTCCATTTGTAGAGGAGCCTGGCAGGTTACAGTCTTTGGGGGTGCAAAGAGGAAGACATGACTGAGCAACTGAGCACACACATACTTTTTTTTGATATATATAATTTTTATTGTAGTAAAATACACATAACACAAATCCTGCCATTTTAACCATTTTGAAGCATACAGTTCTGTGGCATTTAATGCATTCACATTTTTGTGTAACGATCACCAATACACACTTCATCTTCCCCAAATAAAACTGTGCACCCATTAAGCAACAAGTTTCCATTTCTTCCTCCCCCAGTCTCAGGCAAACAGCATCCTTTTTTCCTACTCTCTGAGTTTTACTACTCTAGTTACTTCTTTGGGCAGTTAGTGTTTTTAAAAAAAATATTTATTTATTTGGCTGCCCATGGCCTTAGTCACTCGGGATCTTTGGTCTTCACTGTAGCATGTGGAATCTAGTACCCCAAATAGGAATTGAACCTGGGCCCCATGCATTGCAAGCTCAGAGTCTTAGCCATTGGACCACCAGGGAAGTCCCTGGGCAATTAGCTTTTAAAAATACAAGTGGAATTCTTATGCTCCCCGTATTAACTTTCATCTTGGTATGTCTAAACCATACCTTAGAATTTAGCAAAATTATTTTGTTTTTGTTCCATGATTCTGGACCTTCGCCCTGTTCTTGGCTTTTTCCCATTCACACATTTGATGGCCTGAGCTTGCACATCACTGCTTGATACAGAGATAAACGTTCATAGTGGGCAAAGCCAGGAGCCCTGGTCCTTGTTAGCAGAGTCCTTCTCCTGAGTGCACGTTGTTCTACTTTTCAGGTAGCATCCTGTCTGTACCATTATTCATTGTTATTAATCTTCACAGTAGCATCCAGAATGTCTCATTTTACTTGGAGGCTTTGGGCAAGTCTCATTAACATATAATGCTTAATGTATGGTAGTTGCTTGCAACAGAATTTCTCATAGGAAGGTTCTTAATCTTCACACTAGCATCCAGAATAAAATTTTGTACATCTTCTGAGAACAAATTATGTGTCAGGCATTGTATTAATATTAAGAGTTTTTACATGCATTTGAATTTATTCTTCACCAAATCTCTGAATCAGAACAGAACAAGGCCAAGACTCTCATGTTTGACACACAATTTGCTAAATTTATATGGAGACTGGAAAAGACTTAAGTTCTAACATTGGCAAGAATGAACTTAATATTTCATATTCAATACAAATTGAGACTGTAATGAAATGTATCGGGAATATCATAAATAGTGAAGTCTGTTTGGGCTTAAGCCTGCAAACTTCAGGTTCAATTGGAAAGATAAGAATAAAATGAAAGATTATATAAATTGCCAGATGTAAATCCAAAAGGATGGTTTCAAAAAGGCGAAATGCATTAGAGATTTTACATGGTTTTTCATCTCTAAGAATACTCTTGAAGACACGTAAGTTAATTTCCCAACTCAGGCTTTTAAAAGCATTTCAAGTCAGAAATGCATTATCTCCATAAATAGGAGATTGCCTTTAACCAGTATAATGCTCCTCAGCTAGTTTCTGGCGGAGCCAGAATCGGACATCAGCTTTTCTCTAACAATGGAGCGCTCTTCTCTGTCCTGTCGGGAAAGCTGATGTGAGCGGCCTTCTGAAATGCCTTATTGAAGTCCCAAGGCGCTACTCTGTCTTTCACTTTTTTCTTAGTTAACATGAAGTCATCCAGGCATTTCCAGAGTCCGCGCAGTCTGCAAGTTCACCATTGTCTCTCTTTATGAAGTGTTCCATCCAGTTAATCGACCACTGTTTGTTTAGCCAGTGCCCTATTGTTGGCTATTTGGGTTCTTTCCAATTGCTAATTATTATAAATGGGCTTTGAAAACTGGTAAGTGCTAGACAGATGCAAGACTCCATCATCATTCTTTTGTTATCTCAGTCCCAGGATGCAGGCATTTTCTGTCTTCCTGACCTTCTTCTTCCTAATGGTATTCTTATAAAAGCAGCAAAGATCTGAAAACACACGCCTTATTAAATCATGCAGGGCTATGCTATTAATTTCTTTTTCTCTTCAAGGGTGACAGAGTAGTCTAAAAATTCTAGGTCTGCATCTGTAATCCTTCACAGAGTAACTAACCAAATGCCACATTTTCCCTTCCTATCTTTTCTTTGGTTTACTTTCAAGTAAATTTGTATCCGTTCTCCTAATCCAGCTATAATTGTTTGCAAGAAGCCAAGAAAAATATACATTAAGTAAGTTTAATGTTCTAAATTAAATGTGCAGAAACTAAAATATAAAAATATACATATTAAACCTGAGGTTTACTTTCAAAGATGTCTTATTATATACAACATATATTTATTGTACAAAAGTTGGAAAATACACAAAAGTAGATGAAACCGGGGTTAAAAAGGCTCAGAACTCTGTTTTCTCAGAGTCCCTAATATTAATATCTTGTTGTATTCCCTTTTAGTTTTCTCTTTCTTTGCAGAACTCTTTTCTTTATATAGATACTTTGAAAATTTTTAAAAGTTTAATTCAATTTAAAATATTTTTAGGTTGTACAGAAGGTGGAAAGACCACTGGCTAGAGTCTGGATTCCTCAGGTGGAATCATTTCTTAGGGTCAATTGAAGAACTGACTCATTTGAAAAGACCCTGATGCTGGGAAAGATTGAAGTCAGGAGGAGAAGGGGATGACAGAGGATGAGATGGTTGGATGGCATCACCAACTCAATGGACATGAGTTTGAGTAACTCAGGGAGTTGGTGATGGACAGGCAGGCCTGGCTTGCTGCAGTCCATGGGGTCGCAAAGAGTCGGACACAACTGAGCGACTGAATTGAACTGAATCTGTCTTAATCTCATTTTACCCGATGAATTTGGGCAAGTCTTATTAACATATAATGCTTAATGTATGGTAGTTGCTTGCACAGAATTTCTCTTGAGAAGAGAAATTCTTAGGAAGGTTCTTAAAAATTTATATTCTTGCATATCACATCAAGGGCTTCCCACGTGGCGCTAGTGGTAAAGAACCTACCTGCCAATGCAGAAGTCATAAGAGATGCTGGTTTGAACCCTGGGTCATAAAGATCCCCTGGAGGAGGGCATGGCAACCCACTCCAGTATTCTTATCTGGAGAATCCCATGGACAGAGGAGCCTGATGGGCTACAGTTCAAGGGGTTTCAAGAGTGGGGCACAACTTAGCGACTAAACAATAATAACAATCCAGGCCAGGAGCTCTTCCCAGAGGGCTTCTTGGATGGGAAGGGGAACTTCAGGGGCCGAAGAGTCCTGGGAACTTGTTTGAACAGGTCAGGCACAGCGGGCATGGTGCAGAGCTGCCTTCCTCCTGTGGTGGCCCAGGGCCCTGCGGCTTACTGTTTACTTTTCAACTTTTTATTTTATATTGGAGTGCGGTTGATTAACAATGCTGTAATGGTTTCAGGTGCACAGCAGAGCGACTCAGCCATGGATATACTGAGGAAATAAAGCATACAGTGATATGAGGACAGTCTGTGATTAAGGAAGAGTGTGTCATTTCACTGTGCATTTTTGTGATGAGAATGTCTATAGCTTTAAACTTCTACAGATGTATCCAAGATTTATCCAGTAAGATGTCTGAGCCTTTACTGATCTAAGATACTGTTCCAGATCTGAAATTTTTCAGTGTCTGAAATATGCCCCAGATATTGCTCTGTAACGGTCACTGATGGCTGGGAGAAGCATCACACCATCCCCTATGATGGTCTGCCTTCTCCCACCCTGGCCCACTTTTTCATTAGTTGTGTGGCCTCAGGCAAGTAAGAGATGCTGCTTTGATCCCTGGGTCAAAAAGATCCCCTGGAGGAGGGCATGGTAACCCACTCCAGTATTCTTATCTGGAGAATCCCATGGACAGAGGAGCCTGATGGGCTACAGTTCAAGGGGTCTCAAGAGTGGGACACAGCTTACTTTTCCTCTAGGAAAGTTAAAAGGAGAAAGTATTTTATTTAACATCTATTGTTTGTTAGGCGCTTCTATAAGCCCTTTTAACTGGCAATCTGACTTCAGTCCACTTGAAAACCCTGTGAAAGAGGCACTATTACTGTCTCTCTTTTACGAATGAGCCAACAGGCAGAGAAGTCAAATAACTTGTCCATGACCACACAGCTAGTAGATGATACAGCTGTGATTCAAATCATGTTGGCTACCTTTAAAGCCTGTGCTTTAGAGGTACTATTAGTAATGACATTATTTCTAATAATAATACTATCAATTAATAGTGCTAATTAATACTAATAACACTAATTGACTTATCACTAAGTACTACCTGCAGCATAGGATAATGGAATTGAAAACATGTGTTCGCTGGATGATCCTAACCAAGGGAATTACTTAACTTCCAGGAGCTTCTAATTTTTCATTTGTCAACTGGGGATAATAATAAACAGCATCTACTTTCTAGGGCTGCTGAGAGGCTTAAATGGACAGATGTTTGCAGAGCACCAGCCACACCACATCATGCGAAGAGCGACTTATTGGGAAAGACCCTGATGCTGGGAAAGATTGAAGGTGGGAGGAGAAGGGGAAGACAGAGGGTGAGATGGTTGGATGGCATCACCAACTCAATGGACATGGGTTTGAGCAAACTCCAGGAGCTGGTGATGGACAGGGAGCCTGGTGTGCTGCAGTCCATGGGGTTGCAAAGAGTTGGACATGACTGAGCGACTGAACAATGAACAGCAACAAGCCACACTGTAAATCTATATTTTTTCTATTGTGGCAACTATATATATGGCACAAAATTTACCGTTTTAACCATTTTTAAACGTACAGTTCAGTGGCATTAAGTACCGTCACCACATTTGGATGGCAGGTTTTAAGTTTGCTTCTGTTGTCCTGACTCTGTCGAGTGCTCAGCACAAAATCTGGCACACTGCAAGGCTGAATACCTTTTAGCTCTTTCCCTTCCCTCACTCATGGCCCTCTACGACCTCAGCCTTCCAAAAGTCTAACAGACGCTCAGAGGTTTCAGTTAGCATTCTTTGTGTAGTGGGAGAAGCAGGGACACCGTAAATGACCTTGGGCACACGACTTATTCTTTCTCTGCCTCAGTTTGTTCATCTGCAAAATGGGTATTGGAGCAGCATCTATTAAATAGGGTTGTCGGAGAGGACAGAGCGGGCATGAAGCTCCCAGGATAGCTCTCGCCCTGTTAAGTGCTCAGTAGGTGCTCGAGACAACTCTTGGCTTTCTTGTTGCTGTTTTTCCCGGGAGGAGTGCGCTTGCGCGGGTGCAGGCAGTCGGGGGCGGGCCCCAGCTCCAGATGGCGGCTTGCCCTCACTTCCTCCCCCGCACCCTGGCAGTGGGCGCAGGAGAAAGAGAATAGTGGCGTGAGGAGGAGGAGGGAGGCCTCCAAGAGCCCACGGAGCTTTTTGTTCCCTAAAAAGCTTCAGCGAGGCTGCCACGCTGGCCTCGGTATTTTTGTGTCTCTTCTGCTTCTATTTTGAGTGTGGAGTTGGCGTGGGAATGTTTTCCTTATTTCAAGCCTTAAGTAGTTGTTGGGTAACAGCTGTTTTTTAAAGATAATCTTTGAGGCTCTGAGATGCTGCCGAGAAAACAAATTCCTTGAATTCAGAAAAGTCTTCCCTATTTTATTGGCCTGATCTTCTCCACGTCTTTGCTCACGCTGTTGGTGTCTAGAATTCTCCTTTTTGCCCAACTCCTGCCCTTCTTCTGTCAAAACCATTTCCCCTGGCTTGCTGCCACCTTTCTCATGACAGTTTCTCTGGTTCCTTCAGCCAGAGCGCGACTCATTCTATGGGTTTGGTGCTGCCCTCTGACTTCAGTGTTGGCTGGTTTTAAGACATCTCTCCCCTCCTGGATCACAGGTTCTGGAAGACTCTAAAGCCTTGTCTGATTCACGGTCACTTCCTCACTGTCAGTAAGTAGAAAATGGCAGTGAATATTTGTCTTTGCCTGCTCAGCACCCAAACACCCTGCTTGTTTAGGGGTGGGCTTTCTATCTAGGTGGCTGGAAGGGTCCCACCTCTTGGCGTAGAAGCCAGATGAGGGGTGAAGAAATCCACGTTCCTGGTTCTCTGACTGAGCGAACACAGGAAAGACTTTGGTTAGTGTTAACATTGCTCATTCTCATCCAAGGCTGACTCTCCAGCTTTCTTTTAAGCTTTGAAAACTACCAGAGGCTCTCTAGAAAATTCTTTTTCTATTTCAATTGATTAATTCTGGTTTCTGTTATTTGTAACCAAGAATTCTTACTAGGATAGTACGATGAATTTAATGAAAACTTCAGAGATGTTTGGGCTTCCCTTGTAACTCAGTCGGTAAAGAATCTGCCTGCAGTCCAGGAGACCTGGGTTCAACCCCTGGGTCGGGAAGATCCCCTGGAGAAGGAAATGGCAACACACTCCAGTATCCTTGCCTGGAAAATCTCACAGACACAGGAGCCTGGTGGGCTGCAGTCCATGGGATCACGAAGAGTCAGGCACGACTGAGCCACTAACACTTAATTTCAGGTGTTTATAAACATCAGTTTGCTGCAGTGCCATGTAACGATGATCTATTGTTCACGCCTCCGGAGCATTCCGGCCCCCCTTCTGGAAATAGCAGCCTGATTTTCCCTTTTCCAACCATCCGTCTCCATTTTTAGTCCATGTGGTCCAAGGGGAGGTGATGGCAGTCGTGGCTGCAGAGTGGGCTTGTCCGGCCAAGGCACTGCGTTGCCCTGGCTGGAGTGATTGGTTCGGGGATGAATGCGTAACCTCGTTATGACCAGTGGGATCCATTTTGCCGGAATTTTGCTGGAAATGCTGAGAAAGAGATGTGTCTTTTTGCTGGGGCTGCTAAACTGGTAGTATCTGAGGCTGGAGTTCCCAGGGGCTACTCTGAGGGTGAGTCAGTCTGAGAGCTTGTGAGGGTGAAGCCAGTACAGAAGAAAGCAAAGCCTAGAGATGAAGAGAAAGAAATTCCTGATGACATTCCCAGAGGACCTGGATTGAATTGTGCCCGAGTTGTAACAATAACATGTATGAATTTTTATACGCCAGGCACTGTGTAAGCATTTCGCAAATTGTATTAGTCTCCTGAGGCTGCCATAACAAAGTACCGTGATCTAGGAAGTTTGAAACAACAGAAATGTATTGTCTCGTAGTCCTGGAGGCTAGAGGTGAGGAGTCAAGGCGTTGACAGAGCTGTGACCCCTGTTATGGTCTGAGTTGTGTCTCTCCTTTCCCAACCTTCTCAGACTGATACATCAAAGCCTTAACCCCCAATGTGACCATGTGGAGATGGGGCTTATAAGGAAATAATTAAGTTTAAGGGCAGTCGTAGGCTTGGGCTCTGATTTGATAGGATTAGCATTCTTATAAGAAGAGACACCAGAGAGCGCACTTTCTCTCTCTCTACCACGTGAAGACGCAGCAAGACAGAATTATCTGTAAGCCAGGAAAAGAGCTTTCACTAGTAACAGATCCTGCCGAATCTTTTGTGTTTTTGTGAAAAAGATTTTACTTTGTGTTGGAGTGGAGTTGATTGGCAATGCTGTGTTAGTGTCTGGTGAGCCGCAGACTGATTCAGGTATACATATTGGATCGATTCTGTCTCAAATTCTTCTCCCATTTAGGTTGTTATCCAGCGTCCTGGGAAAACTTGATCTGGAACTTCCTGCCTCCAGAACTGGGAGAAAATTCATGTTTAATACGTAGCAGCCCAATTTATGGTATTTTGTTACGGCAGCCCAAGCAAACGAATGCAGTCTCTCTGAAACCTGTAAGGGAGCATCCTTCCTTGACTCTTACAGCTTCTGGGAGTCCACGTGTTCCTTGTAATGCAGCCACCGTACTTCAGTCTCTACCTCCGTCATCACGTGGCATTCTCCCCTTGTATTTGTGTGTGTGCCTCTCTTCTCCCCTTCTTAGAAGGACAACAGTTATGTGGGATTAAAGGCTCACTCTACTCCAGCATGACCTTGTCTTTGCTGTGGGTGCTGTGCTAAGTTGCTTCAGTCGTGTCTGACTCTTTGCGACCCCATGGACTGTAGCCCGCCAGGCTCCTCTGTCCATGGGATTCTCCAGGCAAGAATACTGGAGTGGGTTGCCATGGCCTCCTCCAGGCGATCTTCCCAAACCACGGATCGAACCGAGTCTCTTATGTTTCCTGCATTGGCAGGTAGGTTCTTTATCGCTAGTGCCATGGTAAAGGAAGCCCATGACCCTTTCTTACTTAACTAATCACATTTGGAAAGATCTAATTTCAGAAAAGGTCACATTCTAAGGTATTGAGGGTTAAGATATCAATATGTTTTTAGAGACACCATTCAAACCATAACACAGGTATCGACTTGCTTAATTCCTATAGAGTATCGATGAAGTGGGTGTGATTATCTTCACCACAGCCTCACGCTGATGAGGGAAGTAAGGCCCACAGGAGCTCAGTAATGTGCTCGAAGTCCAACAGTGAGGAAGGATTTGGGTCTGAACTCAGATGATGTGACAAAGCCTGCAAGTTTAGCCACTGCCCAAACCTGCCTGGATTTACTTCCGGGTCAGGATCCAATCACCGCTTCAATTTGCTTAGCTGGTTTGTGCTCTTAACCGTCCCCTCCTTCTGCTGTTGGCCCTATTCTTTCCTACGACTGACAGCTTAGCCTCAGGACCTCATTCAGACCCACCCTTTGCGGTCTACCCCAGGCTCCAGGATTACCCTCTCCTCCTTCTTCCCCCTCCTCCCTCCCCATCTGTGCTCTTTTGTGCATCAGCCGCTAGCTCTCAGCTGGGTTAGGAGGAAGCCAGGGGAATAAATCAATATAGAGTGAGGTGTGATTTATGGATTGTGATTTTCCTACAGGCTTTTAGCTTTCAGAAGTAGATTGTTAACCCATTGACTGTCTGACTGTTAGAAATACAGATATTAAAGTCAGAAGACGGAGTTTCTTAAGGCCAAATGGAGAGGAACTTTAGGGGCAGGCCTTCTCTTCATCCCTATAACAACTCCAAACAGATTACATGTGTGGGAGCTGAACGTCTGATCCTCCTTTTGGGGTATATTTATTACTCTCTTCTGGAGAGTGGGGATGTTAGTGTAGATTCAGAGTCTGGTACTTGCAGGGATTCCCGCTTTAGTTGATTCAAGATCTTGTCCTTTTGAAGGAAGATCTCTTCTCCCTGGAATTCTCTTTGCCTTGTGTCAACCATTAATCCTTACCAATAATTCAAACATAATTCAAATGCCGTATACACGGAGGGTTCTTAGCTAATGCCTTTCAGAAAAAATTTTCCCCCAACTAGCATCTATTATTACAGTTGATCAGAATCTTTCTTTTCTTTTTTTTTTTTTTTAAACCCAGAGTCAGATGCTTTTCCATTTTCCCCCTGAAAACTCAGCTCCTGGTGACAAGGGGTGATTCTGAATCTTACCCCTTCTTAACTTCTTAATCTTCTTAACTAAAGGTGGTCTGGCACATTGATTAAGGGTCTCAGCTTTAGAGTGAGAATCACTTGGATCAAATTTTTCACTGTGATATTTATTCACCCCAGTGCCTTAGGAAGATGACCTAACCTGGCGTTTTCAGTCATAATGTGGACATTATACCTTGTTGCAGAGCAGCTGTAAGGAATAAATGATGTACTGATTGTAAAGCTCTTAATTCAAGTTTTAACATATTATGAAGTTCAACAAGAAGTATTACTTTTTATCTTTTCTCTCATCTCTGGACAGAAGGGAGTGCCTTGCATGTAGTTTGTGGTGGTGGTTTAGTCACTAAGTCGTGTCTGACTCTTGTGACCCCCTGGACTGTGGCAGTCCAGGCCCCTCTGTCCACGGGATTTTCCAGGCAAGATACTGGAGTGGGTCACCATTTCCTTCTCCAGGGGATCTTTCTGATCCAAGAATTGAAGCCGGGTCTCCTGCACTGCAGGCAGTTCTTTACCGACTGGGCTACAAGGGAAGCCCTGCATGTAGTTTTGTGCTCAGCTAATGTTTGACTTTTATTAGTGTGAATATAAAATTGCCAGGCCGATCAGAACACTGAATTTCTAGGTAATTGTGTCCTGAAGGAGAAGTTATATCACGTTCAAGTTCCACGAATGGGCCTTTATTTCCCAGTGGCCCGGTGAGTTGCGATTAGGCATAGTTTTCTTAGTAGACTTAATACTCTCAGGAGGACTGCTAATGGCCAGTTTGGTTCATCTAAAACCTCTTTACTCTCCAGAATTGCTAATTATAA